>NC_086380.1:42958997-43617344 GCF_036588685.1 Mytilus trossulus | reverse complement strand
CAAAATATGCAATCTTTAATGCCCTGATAACAGTATCGTAACTATATCCCTTCATAATAAAATGTTTAACGTTTTTCTTAGCTTTTTGGGTGAGAATATTACCATAAAAAATGGAGGTGAAATATCTGAACGTTTATGATGGTAGCATCATGAAAGCAGCCATTTCAATATACCATTATTAAATTATTAATGCTGCTTCCAACCAAGGCTAAATTTCAATTAAATTAAGAACAACATAATGGAAAATTTAAACTAACTATGAAATGAACAACAAGATTAACGTTACGTTAAATTTTATCGATATTTTAATAAAATTTAACGGAACGTTAGTGCTATCGACAAGTTGAACGACCGGCCGCTGGCGTTATATAAAAAAGACGATATGGTATGATTGCCAATGAGACAACTATACCCACAAAAAGACCAAAATGACACAAACAGTAACAACTAAAGATCACTGTACTGCCTTCAACAATTATTATCAAGATGTGCTCGATGACGTTGCTTGAGAATGAGTAAAAATAAATAGTGTTCCTCCCTTTATTTTTACCTATTTGAAATAAAAAGTCCTTGGTAAATGATATAAGAATTAGTTATTTTAAAACTTACCCAAGAATGGAAACAAAGAAATATTTTCTTAAAACAATGTAATATAGAAAAACTAACCCAAGAATTAAAACATTGAAAAACATTCAACTCATAACTATAAAATACATGAAAATTGAAAATCATTACATTTTCACGATGCAAGTTTTTGATTATTTTAATTTTCTTACAGGATGCACTATTAAATGTTATGGACAAGATATCTGATCAGATATCACATACAGATGTCAATAAAAGTGAACCGGGTAAAGTAGAAAATATGGTCAAGTGAGTATAACATAACAGTGAACCGGGGAAAGTAGAAAATATGGTCAAGTGAGTATAACATAACAGTGAATCGAGGAAAGTAGAAAATATGGTCAATTGAGTATAACATTAAAGTGAATCGAGGAAAGGAGAAAATGTGGTCAAATGAGTATAACATTAAAGTAAACCGGAGAAAGTGGAAAATACGGTCAAGTGAGTATAACATTAAAGTGAATCGAGGAAAGTAGAAAATATGGTCAATTGAGTATAACATTAAAGTGAATCGAGGAAAGGAGAAAATGTGGTCAAATGAGTATAACATTAAAGTAAACCGGAGAAAGTGGAAAATATGGTCAAGTGAGTATAACATAACAGTGAACCGGGGAAAGTAGAAAATATGGTCAAGTGAGTATAACATAACAGTGAACCGGGGAAAGTAGAAAATATGGTCAATTGAGTATAACATTAAAGTGAATCGAGGAAAGGAGAAAATGTGGTCAAATGAGTATAACATTAAAGTAAACCGGAGAAAGTGGAAAATATGGTCAAGTGAGTATAACATAACAGTGAACCGGGGAAAGTAGAAAATATGGTCAAGTGAGTATAACATAACAGTGAATCGAGGAAAGTAGAAAATATGGTCAATTGAGTATAACATTAAAGTGAATCGAGGAAATGCGAAAATGTGGTCAAATGATATAACATCAAGGTAAACCGGAGAAAGTGGAAAATATGGTCAAATGCGTATAACATTAAAGTTAACCGGAGAAAGTAGAAAATATGGTCAAGTGAGTATAACGTTAAAATAAATCGAGGAAAGTAAAAATATGATCAAGTAAGTATAACATTTAAATGAACCAGGGAAAGGGGAAAATATGGTCAAGTGGGTATAACATTAAAGTGAACCGGGGAAAGTGGAAAATATGGTCAAGTGAGTATAAAATGAAAGTGAACCAGGGAAACAGAAAATATGGTCAAGTGAGTATAACATAAAAGTGAACCGGGGAAAGTAGAAAATATGGTCAAGTGAGTATTACATTTAAATGAACAGGGGAAAATGAAAAATATGGTCAAGTAAGTATAACATTGAAGTGATCCGGGGAAAGTGGAAAACATGGTCAAGTGAGTATAACATTAAAGTGAACCGGGGAAAGTAAAAAATACGGTCATGTAAGTATAACATTAAAGTAAATCGGGGAAAGTGGAAAATATGGTCAAGTGAGTATAAAATGAAAGTGAACCAGGGAAAGTAGAAAATATGGTCAAGTGAGTATAACATTAAAGTGAACCGGAGAAAGTGGAAAATATGGTCAAGTGAGTATAACATAAAAGTGAATCGGGGAAAGTAGAAATTATGGTCAAGTGAGTATAACATTTAAATGAACAGGGGAAAATGGAAAATATGGTCAAGTAAGTATAACATGTAAGTGAACCGGGGAAAGTGGAAAACATGGTCAAGTGAGTATAACATAACAGTGAACCGGGGAAAGTAAAAAATACGGTCATGTAAGTATAACATTAAAGTAAATAGGGGAAAGTGGAAAATATGGTCAAGTGAGTATAACATTAAAGTGAATCGAGGAAAGTAGAAAATATGGTCAATTGAGTATAACATTAAAGTGAATCGAGGAAAGGACAAAATATGGTCAAATGAGTATAACATTAAAGTAAACCGGAGAAAGTAGAAAATATGGTCAAGTGAATATAACGTTAAAATGAATCGATGAAAGTAAAAATATGATCAAGTAAGTATAACATTTAAATGAACCAGGGAAAGGGGAAAATATGGTCAAGTGGGTATAACATTAAAATGAACCGGGGAAAGTGGAAAATATGGTCAAGTGAGTATAAAATGAAAGTGAACCAGGGAAACAGAAAATATGGTCAAGTGAGTATAACATTAAAGTGAACCGGAGAAAGTGGATAATATGGTCAAGTGAGTATAACATAAAAGTGAATCGGGGAAAGTGGATAATATGGTCAAGTGAGTATAACATAACAGTGAATCGAGGAAAGTAGAAAATATGGTCAATTGAGTATAACATTAAAGTGAATCGAGGAAATTCGAAAATGTGGTCAAATGATATAACATCAAGGTAAACCGGAGAAAGTGGAAAATATGGTCAAGTGAGTATAACATTAAAGTGAATCGGGGAAAGTAGAAAATATGGTCAATTGAGTATAACATTAAAGTGAATCGAGGAAAGGACAAAATATGGTCAAATGCGTATAACATTAAAGTTAACCGGAGAAAGTAGAAAATATGGTCAAGTGAGTATAACGTTAAAATAAATCGAGGAAAGTAAAAATATGATCAAGTAAGTATAACATTTAAATGAACCAGGGAAAGGGGAAAATATGGTCAAGTGGGTATAACATTAAAGTGAACCGGGGAAAGTGGAAAATATGGTCAAGTGAGTATAAAATGAAAGTGAACCAGGGAAACAGAAAATATGGTCAAGTGAGTATAACATAAAAGTGAATCGGGGAAAGTAGAAAATATGGTCAAGTGAGTATTACATTTAAATGAACAGGGGAAAATGAAAAATATGGTCAAGTAAGTATAACATTGAAGTGATCCGGGGAAAGTGGAAAACATGGTCAAGTGAGTATAACATTAAAGTGAACCGGGGAAAGTAAAAAATACGGTCATGTAAGTATAACATTAAAGTAAATCGGGGAAAGTGGAAAATATGGTCAAGTGAGTATAAAATGAAAGTGAACCAGGGAAAGTAGAAAATATGGTCAAGTGAGTATAACATTAAAGTGAACCGGAGAAAGTGGAAAATATGGTCAAGTGAGTATAACATAAAAGTGAATCGGGGAAAGTAGAAATTATGGTCAAGTGAGTATAACATTTAAATGAACAGGGGAAAATGTAAAATATGGTCAAGTAAGTATAACATTGAAGTGAACCGGGGAAAGTGGAAAACATGGTCAAGTGAGTATAACATAACAGTGAACCGGGGAAAGTAAAAAATACGGTCATGTAAGTATAACATTAAAGTAAATCGGGGAAAGTGGAAAATATGGTCAAGTGAGTATAACATTAAAGTAATTCGAGGAAAGTAGAAAATATGGTCAATTGAGTATAACATTAAAGTGAATCGAGGAAAGGACAAAATATGGTCAAATGAGTATAACATTAAAGTAAACCGGAGAAAGTAGAAAATATGGTCAAGTGAATATAACGTTAAAATGATTCGATGAAAGTAAAAATATGATCAAGTAAGTATAACATTTAAATGAACCAGGGAAAGGGGAAAATATGGTCAAGTGGGTATAACATTAAAGTGAACCGGGGAAAGTGGAAAATATGGTCAAGTGAGTATAAAATGAAAGTGAACCAGGGAAACAGAAAATATGGTCAAGTGAGTATAACATTAAAGTGAACCGGAGAAAGTGGATAATATGGTCAAGTGAGTATAACATAAAAGTGAATCGGGGAAAGTGGATAATATGGTCAAGTGAGTATAACATAAAAGTGAATCGGGGAAAATGGAAAATATGGTCAAGTAAGTATAACATTGAAGTGAACCGGGGAAAGTGGAAAACATGGTCAAGTGAGTATAACATTAAAGTGAACCGGGGAAAGTAAAAAATACGGTCATGTAAGTATAACATTAAAGTAAATCGGGGAAAGTGGAAAATATGGTCAAGTGAGTATTAAATGTAAGTGAACCAGGGAAAGTAGTAAATATGGTCAAGTGAGTATAACATTAAAGTGAACCGGAGAAAGTGGAAAATATGGTCAAGTAAGTATTACATTTAAATGAACAGGGGAAAATGAAAAATATGGTCAAGTAAGTATAACATTGAAGTGATCCGGGGAAAGTGGAAAACATGGTCAAGTGAGTATAACATTAAAGTGAACCGGGGAAAGTAAAAAATACGGTCATGTAAGTATAACATTAAAGTAAATCGGGGAAAGTGGAAAATATGGTCAAGTGAGTATAAAATGAAAGTGAACCAGGGAAAGTAGAAAATATGGTCAAGTGAGTATAACATTAAAGTGAACCGGAGAAAGTGGAAAATATGGTCAAGTGAGTATAACATAAAAGTGAATCGGGGAAAGTAGAAATTATGGTCAAGTGAGTATAACATTTAAATGAACAGGGGAAAATGAAAAATATGGTCAAGTAAGTATAACATTGAAGTGATCCGGGGAAAGTGGAAAACATGGTCAAGTGAGTATAACATTAAAGTGAACCGGGGAAAGTAAAAAATACGGTCATGTAAGTATAACATTAAAGTAAATCGGGGAAAGTGGAAAATATGGTCAAGTGAGTATAAAATGAAAGTGAACCAGGGAAAGTAGAAAATATGGTCAAGTGAGTATAACATTAAAGTGAACCGGAGAAAGTGGAAAATATGGTCAAATGAGTATAACATAAAAGTGAATCGGGGAAAGTAGAAATTATGGTCAAGTGAGTATAACATTTAAATGAACAGGGGAAAATGTAAAATATGGTCAAGTAAGTATAACATTGAAGTGAACCGGGGAAAGTGGAAAACATGGTCAAGTGAGTATAACATAACAGTGAACCGGGGAAAGTAAAAAATACGGTCATGTAAGTATAACATTAAAGTAAATCGGGGAAAGTGGAAAATATGGTCAAGTGAGTATAACATTAAAGTAATTCGAGGAAAGTAGAAAATATGGTCAAATGAGTATAACATTAAAGTAAACCGGAGAAAGTAGAAAATATGGTCAAGTGAATATAACGTTAAAATGATTCGATGAAAGTAAAAATATGATCAAGTAAGTATAACATTTAAATGAACCAGGGAAAGGGGAAAATATGGTCAAGTGGGTATAACATTAAAGTGAACCGGGGAAAGTGGAAAATATGGTCAAGTGAGTATAAAATGAAAGTGAACCAGGGAAACAGAAAATATGGTCAAGTGAGTATAACATTAAAGTGAACCGGAGAAAGTGGATAATATGGTCAAGTGAGTATAACATAAAAGTGAATCGGGGAAAGTGGATAATATGGTCAAGTGAGTATAACATAAAAGTGAATCGGGGAAAATGGAAAATATGGTCAAGTAAGTATAACATTGAAGTGAACCGGGGAAAGTGGAAAACATGGTCAAGTGAGTATAACATTAAAGTGAACCGGGGAAAGTAAAAAATACGGTCATGTAAGTATAACATTAAAGTAAATCGGGGAAAGTGGAAAATATGGTCAAGTGAGTATTAAATGTAAGTGAACCAGGGAAAGTAGTAAATATGGTCAAGTGAGTATAACATTAAAGTGAACCGGAGAAAGTGGAAAATATGGTCAAGTAAGTATAACATTAAAGTGAACCGGAGAAAGTGGAAAATATGGTCAAGTGAGTATAACATAAAAGTGAATCGGGGAAAGTGGATAATATGGTCAAGTGAGTATAACATAAAAGTGAATCGGGGAAAGTAGAAGATATGGTCAGGTGAGTATAACATTTAAATGGACAGGGGGGGGGGGGGGGAATGGTCAAGTAAGTAAAATATTAAAGTGAACTGGGGAAAGTGGAAAACATGTTCAAGTGAGTATAACATTAAAGTGAACCAGGGAAAGTAAAAATATGGTCATGTGAATATAACATTAAAGTGAACCGGGGACAGTAGAGAATATGGTCAAGTGAGTAATACATTAAAGTGAACCTGGGAAAGTCGAAAATATGGTCAAGTGAGTATAACATTAAAGTGAACCGGAGAAAGTAGAAAATATGGTCAAGTAAGTAAACCATTTAAGTGAACTGGGAAAATTAGAAAATATGGTCAAGTAAGTATAACATTAAAGTGAACCGGGGAAAGTAGAAAATATGGTCAAGTGAGTATAACATTAAAGTGAACCGGGGAAAGTAGAAAATATGGTCAAGTGAGTATACCATTAAAGTTAATAAGGGAAAGTAGAAAATATGGTCAATAGAGTATATCATTAAAGTGAACCGGGGAAAGTAGAAAAAATGGTTAAGTGAGTATAACATTAAAGTTAACCGGGGAAAGTAGAAAATATGATCAAGTGAGTATAGCATTAAAGTGAACCCGGGACAGTAGAAAATGATGTCGAGTGAGTATAGCATTATAGTTAACCGGGGAAAGTAGAAAATATGGTCAAGTGAGTATAACATTAAAAACCTGATTAAAAAAATCATGTATACTTATTGTTCAAATAACTTTGACACAGGGTTGACATTTTTGTAGATGTCTATATTTATAAAGAAGAGAAAATTCATAATCTTGAAGATAAGTATGCACAATATGAATATCTATTAGAAATTATTATAAATTAAGGAATGTGTCTCCCTCATGCAAAGCTCTGATACCTTTCATGGATTTGGCTATAATTTTTGGACCTTTTAGATTATAGCTCTTCATCTTTTATATAAGCTTTGGATTTCAAATATTTTGGCCACGAGCATCACTGAAGAGACATGTATTTTTGAAATGCGCATCTGGTGCAAAAAAATTGGTACTATTAATTTTATTACTACCACTAGGTCGATGCCTCTGCTGGTGGACTTTAAGTCCACGAGAGTATCACCAGCCCAGTAGCCAGTACTTTGGTACTGGCATGAAAATACGGATTTTTTGTGTTATTAAAATTTGCTGTTACAAAATATTAGAAATTATTATGAATTAAGGAATATTTCTCCCTTATGCAAAGCTCTGATTCCTTTCACAGATTTGGCTATACTTTTTGGACCTTTTGGATTATAGCTCTTCATCTTTTATATAAGCTTTGGATTTCAAATATTTTGGCCACGAGCATCATTGAAGAGACTTGTATTGTCGAAATGCGCATCTGGTGCAAGAAAATTGGTACCGTTAATTTTATTACAAGATTTATTTTCGCAGTATTAAGGAATGTTTGCTTTCAATTCTTTTTCCAAAAAACGAAATACGAAAACCATTTGGACTATAAAGGGAACTCTGCTACAGGTATTGTGACGTCACATTCTCAATTATATGGTAAACATGATACGTTTACAGAGATATCCGGGCTTTTAAGAAGATCATTGTTCTGCACTGTCGGACATTTCTTTTGTTTTAAACCAGAGATGTGTTAGCTACTGCCTAGTGTATTGATCGAAAAGAAGAGTGACACTTGTATATATATATCAATCTTTTAGTGTCTGGTTATTTATTTTATTAATAGGACAGAAACTAGAGGTAGAATACTTAATTTTTGTGGGTCTCGGTCATTCTTTTATTTGTCTTTATTAATATTACTTGTACTGTTAAGTCAATTTCTTGAGATATGCTTTTGAAGTGACTCTGTGGTTATGTAAAACATCATACTTTGAACGACAAAATTATTTCATTTACTAATATTACTTTTACTTATGGATCTTGACATACTATGTATGACAAAACTATTTTATTCAATAAAACTACTTTTTCTGTTAAGTCTGTTTTTAGCTCACCTGGCCCGAAGGGCCAAGTGAGCTTTTCCCATCACTTTGCGTCCGGCGTCCGTCGTCGTCCGTCGTCCGTCGTCCGTCGTCGTTAACTTTTACAAAAATCTTCTCCTCTGAAACTACTGGGCCAAATTGAACCAAACTTGGCCACAATCATCATTGGGGTATTTAGTTTAAAAAATGTGTGGAGTGACCCGGTCAACCAACCAAGATGGCCGCCACGGCTAAAAATAGAACATAGGGGTAAAATGCAGTTTTTGGCTTATAACTCAAAAACCAAAGCATTTAGAGGAAATCCGACATGGGGTAAAAATGTTTATCAGGTCAAGATCTATCTGCCCTGAAATTTTCAGACGAATCAGACAATCCGTTGTTGGGTTGCTGCCCCTGAATTTGTAATTTTGAGGAAATTTGGCTGTTTTTGGTTATTATCTTGAATATTATTATAGATACAGATAAACTGTAAACAGCAATTATGTTCAGTAAAGTAAGATTTACAAATAAGTCAACATGACCGAAATGGTCAGTTGATCCCTTTAGGAGTTATTGCCCTTTATAGTCAATTTTGAACCATTTTTCGTAAATCTTAGTTATCTTTTACAAAAATCTTCTCCTCTGAAACTACTTGGCCAAATTAATCCAATCTTGGCCACAATCATCTTTGGGGTATCTAGTTTTAAAAATGTGTGGCGTGACCCGGTCAACCAACCAAAATGGCCGCCACGGCTAAAAATAGAACATAGGGGTAAAATGCAGTTTTTGGCTTATAACTCAAAAACCAAAGCATTTAGTGGAAATCTGACATGGTGTAAAAATGTTTATCAGGTCAAGATCTATCTGCCCTGAAATTTTCAGACGAATCGGACAACCCGTTGTTGGGTTGCTGCCCCTGAATTAGTAATTTTGAGGAAATTTTGCTGTTTTTGGTTATTATCTTGAATATTATTATAGATAGAGATAAACTGTAAACAGCAATTATGTTCAGCAAAGTAAGATTTACAAATAAGTCAACATGACCGAAATGGTCTGTTGCCCCCTTTAGGAGTTATTGCCCTTTATAGTCAATTTTGAACCATTTTTCGTAAATCTTAGTTATCTTTTACAAAAATCTTCTCCTCTGCAACTACTTGGCCAAATTAATCCAAACTTGGCCACAATCATCTTTTGGGTATCTAGTTTATAAATGTGTGGCGTCACCCGGTTTACATTCACCACCCACAATACGAATACTTACTTAGCTGTTATGTCACAACCTGGATCTCAACGTTAGGATGTAATGAATATGTTAGATGCTGCAAGTAAATCGAACCTGCGACCTGATAGAATCTTTTCAGATCTGTGACAGGACAATCTATCGAAACAGAACTGACAAACAGTCCAATAACAATACAATTTAACTGAACTTCAATTATCACGTATCTAATTATATGCTTAAAAAGAGACCAAAATGACATAAAACTTACCAACTGTAGGTCACTGAACATTATTCAACTATATAAGCAAAATCAATACATATGTATATCATGTATATTTTAGTAAATTTCTATAACGTTTTAAATACCATTGCTGATAGACTTAGTTTCAGAAGTCTTTCAGTCGAATGTTGTTCATTAAAATTCCGGTTGAGGTTTTTCTGTCCTTTTTGATAAATAGAACACGTCTTTGTATTTTCAGGTCACTTTTTGATTCGAGTTCCAATCTTTTGGATTTAAATCATGTACCTGAACGTCATACTGTAAAAGAAAAGGTTATAGTGGAGGATAAATCTGAAACTGGAACTGAAAATGTCAAACATGTAGAAGAAACAGAACCTGAACAAGAAGTTCCATATGAAAGCCCAGAAGAACAACACGAAACACAAGTTCAAGAAACAGAGGCAGAAATCAAGGCGAGAGAAAAAAAGGTAAACCATCATTTATAAAAAATCGATACATTACAATACTAACATAAATCAGATTATAGAGAAGTATGGAAACTTTTTTAAGAATTTGCCAAAAAAACGAAACTGATTGTTTTCTACAGATTTTTATACAGTTGACCATATAAGTTATTAAAGGTACCTGGTTAATGATTTGATACGCCAGACACACGTTTTATATACACAAGACTCATCAGTGACGCTTAGATAAAAAAAGATATTCAGAATTTTTTTAAAGAAATTAAAAGCGGTGTATTGTAGAAGATTTAACAAATGGGAAATACAAAAATAGTTAAAACAACTGTTTCTATGTTTCTAATTTTCTTACTGCTTATCCGTTATGACTACAATGACAGTTTAAGGAATATAACAGGAATTATAAGAATTTATTTTATTACAGAAAATATTTTTCTATTAAAATAAATGTTTATGACTGGCATGTAAAAATGAAGTAAGAAGTCGGTTTTGTATGTTTTTGACCCGTGGGTCTTGTTATTTATATCTCAACGACACATTTATACTCATTTAGATTATTTTTCTGAGAAACAACTGTTTAAAAACAATCAAGCCATTCAAGAGACATGGTGATATTTTTCTCAAACCGTTCAAAAAATGTGAAAATAGAACAAAAGTTTGAGAAAAATACCTGGCTTTTGACTGAGAATGATTTTTGTCACAAAATGTAGGACCCAGGTTTTCTTAGGTTTTATTCCCAATTATGCATACTCTCATTTTTTTTTTATACGAAATTGAAATGGTCACCCTTGCGAAGCACCTTGAATCATCCTATTTTTATGGTTGGGTTCAATCTTTAGTTCTGTGCTCTTTTTTGTGAACTGCTGTTTTTCTTTTGATCTTTATATTTCTTTTGTGGTGTTGTCAGAGTTTATATATGCTACTGTAAACGACATTCATTATCTTTTTAAAAGATCTATTTAAAATATAATTTGTTTACGGTGTATTATATGGCAAACTTCAGATTAAAGATTAATTCCTTGAAAAATTTAATGTTTGCTTTTTCACGTTTTACATTGCAAAAAAACATGTTCTCTATTGACCAGTGTGTGGCATAGTCAACAATGTGACGTTATTTTCAATTTATTTAATTGTATACTTTAATAACCCAATACACGCATATTGATATAGATATATACATGATTCTATATTAGATCGAAAGAACAAAGAAGCTCCTTCACACAGTGGATATCATAGCTGATTCAGCACTTAAAACTCTGTCAGACGATGAACCCAAGACAATGGAATTCTCAACAAAGACTATGAATTTAGTAGTTGGAGTTTCCAAATTAAACAATTCAACAAATACTTCAACAGATATAAGCACTTCCAGGAAAATTGGTAACAAAACCGTCACTAGTTCCTTTAAACTACCACCAGAAATAAAAGAACAACTAAAAGAAGCTAGTAAGAATGGATTTAAATTTCAGGTATATTTTTGTGTAGATTTGTCTTTTCACTCTACCCGAAATTAAAACAAATTAAAAATATGCACTCATAAGGGAAGATACTTGTACTGAATTACTGAAAGGATGATATGTGTTGGGTTCAGTATTTTTGTGATTTTACTTTTTATTTATGAATGATGAATGGTGTTCCCTCGAAAAAGATGTTAGTGCTGGGTTAACATGTCTATAACACGGTTTTTCCAGACAAAAATATTGAAATATTATGTTTTTTTGGGCATATTTTTTATTTATATTGGTTGTGGTTATAAAGTAAATTTCAATTGTATATTAGGCAAGGGTTTTCTATTTTTTTTTTAAAGTGAATGAAGTTGGGATGACCTACTACAGATGTTTTTCTTAGACAAAAATCGAAGACCTCGGGACAAGTCGTCTGCAATTAATAATTTCCTTTTTCTAATACACAGCTTTCCTCAGATAAGAATCCAAGAACAGGGAGACAAGTCGTCTGCATGCATTAATACTCCTTTTTTATTTATAGATGCTTTTTCTCAGAAAAAAAAATCTAAGATCTTGGGACAAGTCGTCTGCAATTTATAATTTCATTATGTATTAAAAAGGATTTCCTAATACAAGAATCCAAGAACATTCGGCAAGTCGTCTGCATACATTATGGTAGATTCATGGTATACCTCCATCTTAGATTGTACAATCAAAGTACAAAAACCAGTCTAGTTATTTGCCCAAATCAGCAATTTTGGAAACAGATTTGCAATTTTGTGGTTAAACTGTTTATTAACTTGATAATTTATTGTATTATTCAAAATACTTTAACAAACATCAACCTTTTGGGGTTTTCAAATCATTTTACTTAAATGAGCCATTTAAGGAAAGATAACTCTTTAAGAACAAAATTTATACTGCGCTAATAGGGAATGTTTTTATTTTTACTTGTGGCAAGAAAACAGGTTCGGTGACACCGTGTTTTCTTTTTATTTTCTTCAAACATATTACATGTTTTAATGTATTTCTCACAATAAATTATTTCTCACAATAAATTTCAAAATTCTATTTCATAGAATTTTTTTATGCACTCTTATGTGTTTTTTCAAAAACAAATTAACCAAATGTAGGCAATTTTCAACGACTCATAGCTTGAAAAATAGCAGAGTGACCCTTACTTTTCATTATGTTTTTGAAAAAAGCATAATAAAATCTTCATTTTTGGCCAATTATAAGAAAATTCTGTCTCAAAAAACATTTACTTATGATCTACCTTAATTCTCCTTTTTCTATTATTGATGCTTTTTCTCAGACAAGAATCTAAGATCTAATGGGACAAGTCGTCTGCACTTTATAATTTCCTCTTTTCTGACCCGCAAACGAAGTTGTCGGTGCCATATAGTTTTACCCTGGTCCGAAATTCCGTCATTCCGACGTCATCCCGTCATTCCGCAACAAACCATTATACATAGTTTTTTTCTTAACGACTTCGGATCTTGGACTGATTTTTGGTATGTAAGTTAACCATGCATGATGAGTTACAGATCAAGTTAAAGTTTCGTCCCGCTCCTCTAATTTTTGCCGAAGTAACGGGTTTTTGGAATTTGAGAAAATTGTTGAAAATCACAGTTATACTACAGATACAGTTAAGTCGGCTTCATATCTTGACTTACATCTAGAAATTGACAATGAGGGTCGGTTGAAAACAAAACTTTACGACAAAAGAGATGACTTCAGCTTTCCAATTGTGAACTTTCCATTTCTAAGTAGCAACATTCAAGCAGCACCTGCAAACGGGGTATATATCTCCCAATTGATACGATATTCCCGTGCTTGCATTTCCTATCATGATTTTCTTGATAGATGGTTACTGCTCACAAGGAAGCTATTAAACCAAGAGTTCCAAAATGGTGCAGTTGAAATCATCCCTTCGTAAATTTTACGGACGCCATCACGAGTTGATTGACCGTTATGGAATAACCGTTTCGCAAATGATATCGGATATGTTCCTAACGTCGTAACTACAATCTCCTTCCCTTTCATGAATATGACCTACCGAATTAGACTATTTACCGGCTTTGTTATCACATAAGCAACACGACGGTTGCCAAATGTGGAGCAGGATCTGCTTACCCTTCCGGAGCACCTGAGATCACCCCTAGTTTTTGGTGGGGTTCGTGTTGTTTATTCTTTAGTTTTCTATAATGTGTCATGTGTACTGTTGTTTTTCTTTTTGTCTTTTTTCATTTTTAGCCATGAAGTTGTCAGTTTGTTTTAGATTTATGAGTTTGACTGTCCCTTTGGTATCTTTCGTCCCTCTGTTATATGGACTTTTCATCTAAACGCCTTCAGATATTGGGCTGATTTTTGGTATGTGACTTAACCATGATGAGTAACAGATCAAATTAGTTTTGTTCTGCTCCGCTAATTTTTGCTGAAATAACAGGCTTTGGACTTTGATTAATTATTGAAAATCACAGGTATACAGATTTTTTTCTATACACCCCCAGATTTTGAGCAGATATTTGATATGTGAGCCTACTATCATGTTTGTGTCCACATGTGTTATTGAACTTGCAGATTTTTTGGGACGGGGCCATTCGTCTCGCTTTGACACATCTAGTCTATTACAGAGGCTTTCAGACAAGAATCCAAGAACAAAGGAAAAATCGTCTGCAAACATTTTTTTTGGTTCTATTACAGATGCTTTTCTCAGACAAGAATCTAAGATCTTGGGATAAGTCGTCTGCATACATTAATTCTTCTTTTTCCATTACAGATGCTTCTCTCAGCCTAGAATCCAAGAAATTGGGACAAGTCGTCTGCATACATTAATTCTCCTTTTTTCTACTACAAATATTTTCCTCAGACAAGAATTTAAGTTCTTGGGACAAGTCGTCTGCATACATATATTCTCCTCACTCTATTACAGATTCTTTTCTCAGACAAGAATCTAAGATCTTGGGATAAGTCGTCTGCATATATATATTCTCCTATTTCTATTACAGATGCTTTTCTCATACAAGAATCCAAGATCCTGGGACAAGTCGTCTGCATACATTAATTCTCCAATGATTTCGCTAATTCTTAAGGATTTAAACCAAAAAACACTTGATGTAACTAAACTACCAAAGCCTATCATCATTGACATACCTATTGGAAGTAAGAATTTATAAACATCAGTAAAAAGGATACATGATAATAATGATTGGATGGGATCTGAACTCTTCTTTATACTTAATTATACAATATGTAGCTGTTTGAGTTAAACCAAAATATCGGTGTCATTTAAAACATTTATTTGTTATGAATTGGGCTGTAAATAATAGAAGATAAAGGTTTACAAATACGTCCAAAAACATATACTGTAACCACATTTATTTTCGCAATGAATTTGTTTTGCGTTTTTCCCTTTCTTGTTTGATTTGCGGCTATTTAATTTCGCGATTTTCTAATTTACTTGATGTAGCATAATAAGGAAAGATACAAGTTTTAAATATTCACGACGATTAATTTTGGCGTTATTAGTCATTTTGGGAAAATAAGTTAGAAGAGAACCTTGGGTAAATATTATTTTTCCTATCTAGTTGCTTAGAAAAATCAGAAAGACTGCGGTATTGGAATTACTGTAGAATAAAGGCAACAGTAGCATATTGCTGTTCGAAACTGTTCTTTTGTATGATTCGAAAGGAATACAAAATCATAATAGGAGGGCACATTTGCCATGTTGTTAAGAATAAGAATAAGAATAAGAATAGAATAAGAATTTTATTAGTCTAAAATCCAAACAATATCAACAAATAAACGACCAGACAATTTTATGTCATGTAATGTTACAGGATCACATGTGTTATCAAACATTGAGGTCAAATCATTTATATAAAAAGAAAATAAGGTAGGACTTAGAATTCAGCCTTGTTTTACTCCAACTGTGGAAGGGAACATATTAGTAATGCCTTCAGTGACTTTAACTGCAAATAGAACTTCTTTGTACATATCTTGTAGAATATTAAAGAATGGTCAATTAATGTTATATTCAGCAAGTTTGTGCAACAGAGCCTCTCTAATTATAGTGTCAAAAGCTCTTTTTTTTTAAATCAATTAAACATGCATATATTCTTTTGTTTGATTTTAAAGCCTTAATAGTTTTTAAAATAAGAATATGATCACTAGTTCTGTATCCTTTTTTGAATCCAATCTTTTTCACGACAGATAATATTATTAGTTTTTGAATACTTTTCTAAACGGTTATACAAAACTCTTGAGAAAATTGTTCCTAAGCAGCTAGAAAGTGCTATACCTCTGTAGTTTAAGGGGTTATTAAAACACCCTCCTTTGAATACTAGTTTAATGTAATTTTCTCTCCATTTAGAAGGATATATGCCAGTAAAAATAATTGAGTTAAATAATTTTACATACATGTTGACGTTCATAGTACAATATATTTTCAACATTTCATTTGTTAATCCATGTTGTTAAGATCAGAAGTATTAGTCTTGTACTATCAAACTTCCTGGAACCAGTAAGCTCTTACCGTACTTATATGCAATTTATGGTATGAATTTTTCAGATCAAGTCAGGATAAGTCATATGTATGACATGAAAATGACTTCCACTTAATTTGAACTTAAGCAAATATCCGTCGCAAAGTAAACTCAACTGGCGACAGTAAAATCTACGTTATAAGATGGTCAAGCTTAAAATACAATACAGTTATCTCCTACTTGGTTTTTAAAATATAAATCAACAACCTTCATTTTGCATTTGCAACTGTTTTTATTTAGAATGTTTCATTTAAATATAACTAAAAAAAATATCTAAATAGATATGTATTATTTTTTTTTTTTTTTTTTACAGGAAACGAAAAATTCAGCGAATTTATTTTGAACTCCCAAGAAGATAACTTCATACGTCTTAAAGTGAAACAGCCAGCAAACATGTTTTACATGTTGAAGCTTATGACAGACGGTCCACAGTATAATATGTCAGTGAAGATTGCAATAGAATTTCATAAACAGGTGTCTTTGTCAGATGCAGAAAATGGGACGCTCATTAGTAATACACAAATAGCATTTTTAAAAGAACCTGAAAAGAAATCGCTATACTGGAGTATAGGACTTATCGTCAACGATAGAAGGGATGGGAATATTAGTCAGAATATATCTGTTAAAATTTCCTCGACTGGCATTAATTGTCGATATTGGAATAACACTATCGGAAAATGGGTACCAGAGGGATGTCGGGTATGTAATATAATAATCTATAGAGAAGAGGAGATGTAAAAACAGGGGAAGTAATATAATAATCTATAGAGAAGGAAAGATGTAAAATACCAATCAATAGGAAACCAGGGGAACACATTCCCGTTTCTGCCCAATGAAAAAGGGGTTACTTTCTTAACACAAGAAAATTGGTAGCGTTAGTTTGATTAGGAATCGTCTTTTTAAAGAACTATAATATAGAAATATTTTTTTTGTGATCTTAATTTGAAAAAGTTATAACGAAAATACCAAACCCTGGAGATATCCATATCAACTGAAAAAATCAAATTTTATCCCCCCACCCCCCCCCCCCCCCCCCCCAAAATAAATACGAATGAAAATCAACTGTCAAAATACGGACTTGGTACCGGTATTTCTTTAGAAAACGGCGAGTTGCATCTGGTTTTATAGCTAGCAAAACATTCCACGGGAAAGACACACAGAGTAACCAACACACTCAGGCAAAATAATGTCAAAGAGTATTTATTTTTTTTAAATTGTATCCTTATTTATATTGTGTCATTTTTCTAATCGTCTAAGGATAACTTTATTTAAGATAGTTGACACCTTAGCTTATCCTATGTATTTCTTTTTTTTTTATAGAATTAGACTATTTCAATCGATATTTTAAAGTGTATCATTTTATGTTTTCATGTTACAGTGTTTGACTGCTGATTCAGCTTAGATGACGGTTAGCGCTTCTTAAAACGTTTAAACTCACTACATTTGCATAAATTTTTTGGAGCCCGTAGGTCAGTGTTGTCGTTTGTTGGTGTTAACTTATTTATTAGTGTTTCACGATTTCTTCGTTTTTTATATAGATTATATTGTTGGTTTGTCTGGTTGAATTGTTTTACTCTAGTCATTTTGGGGCTCTTGACAATTGCTTTTCGGTGTGAGCCACGTCTCTGTGTTGAAGACCGCATTTATACCTATTAATGTTTACTTTTATAACACATGGTGACTAAGATTGAATGTTGTCTCATTTGCACTCATACCACATCTTCATGTTAATACATAATATATTGTAATGAATAAGACATTACTTTTGATCTAGCAAATATAAAAAAGAAGATGTGGTATGATTGCCAATGAGACAACTATCCACAAAAGACCAAAATGACACAGACATTACCAACTATAGGTCACCGTACGGCCTTCAACAATGAACAAAGCCCATACCGCATAGTCAGCTATAAAAGCCCCCGATAATTAGACAATGTAAAACAATTCAAACGAGAAAACTAACGGCCTTATTTATGTAAAAGAAATGAACGAAAAACAAATATGTAACACATAAACAAACGACAACCACTGAATTACAGGCTCCGAACTTGGGACAGGCACATACATAAATAATGTGGCGGGGTTAAACATGTTAGCGGGATCCCAACCCTCCCCTAACCTGGGACAGTGGTATAACAGTACAACATAAGAACGAACTATAAAAATCAGTTGAAAAAGGCTAAACTCATCAGATGGACAAAAGTACAAGTGGACTTGGCCGGGTACTTATACATCCCGACACAAAAAGACACAATGAACAGATCTGAGAGTCCTCGCAGTTATCTGACAGCTAGTTCAAAGCCAATAACAACAATAAAAAAAATCATGCATCTTAGACTAAACTATCAATCCTTATACATCCAACTTCCAATGGATTTAGTATAAAAACGTCAAAAACAGCAAGAGAAAAACATGACCTTGTGCAATGCCAAGTTGCAGGTATCGACAGATTATAGATTCATGAATATGTATATGTAAATAACATACTAGTAATATTTAGTTAGCTTTTGATTTACTGATAACAAAATCAATATTTATACCAATAAAAACAATATTCAATAATCTTATTACAGTGTTGAATAGGTAACCTTTTAGAAGTCCATTCTGTGTAACTTCACATGACAGACTTGAACACACAACTGACTAAATTTTACTAAAAGACACATAAAACACCAATTTCAAAGTTTTTAGTCGATAGTACATTACCTTTTAGTTTATTTACCGATTATTGTAAGTGTACCTTTTATGCATGTATCAAATTCGTGAAATCGGTTTTGGCTACAAATTGCGTGTATTTGATTCCGCTGTTTTACCATCTATCAAATTTATTTATAGCGGACTTTCTTGGGCCAATAATTTTGATATTGAGTAATGGTCATACCTTTGGTAGCATTTCATTCGTTTGTACGTGTGTATATATGACTTATGAAATTTAAATTATACATTCTTGTGTTTAAAAACATAATTGTATTTGTAAATTTATAAATATACTAGAAATTTTGAAATCGCAATACAATTGAGCAAATGTTAAATCAAAGAGTTTTTAAATTCGCGGGCAGTATGTCGACTTCGAACAGGGGGTTAAAAAATACAAGAAGGGCAGTCAATGGCATAGATCAAACAAGCATACACTGATGACCTCATGGCTAAAAAGGAAAAGACAAACAGACAAATCACAGTACACAAGACTCAAGATAAACAACTAAAGACTAAGCAACACAAACACCCTAAAAACAAGGGGAGATCTTATGTGCTCCGGAAGAATAAGCAGATTCCACTCCACATGTTGCACCCGTCGTGTTGCTCATGTTATTACAAACCTGGGAAATAGTCTTCTTCGTGAAAAGGGCAGGGAATTGAAGTAATGACAAGGAACATTTCCGATGTCAACTGTGAAAAGGTTATTCAATGACGGTCAACTAACACGTGATGGCTTCCGTAAAATGAACGAAGGAATAAAAGAGGGACGAAAGATACCAAAGGGACAGTCAATAATTATCTCAACTTTACCATTTTAAACTTTTGGTTTAGTAGCTTCCTTGTAAGCAGCTACCCTCTAATAGGGAAATTATGATAGGAATTACAAGCCATGTCGTATGAAGGCGCTGCTGGAATGTTGCAAAAATATAAATGGAATAAGGATAAGGATATGTCCAATTTTTATTTTTTTCGGGACGATTTATTACATTGACGGTTCTCGCGAAAGTCGCGAAAATATATTGATCGCGAAAATAAGTTGGTTGACAAAAAATTGTTTATACTTCTTTTTTGGAGAAGTGTTAAATAGTAAGGTTAAGTTTGAACTTGTATTTCTTTATTCGAGATAATGAGACAACAACTGGTTTGATTTTCAAAAAGTGCTTGATCAAATAATAAGTCTTTTTTTTATTTTTCCAGACAGAATTACAGGAATCACAAACATCTAAGACACTATCACTGAACCACATCAACAACTGACAGCCGACTTATAGAAAAACCCAGAAAAATCAGACGTTGTACCAAAATCAAACATCAACGAATAACGCACAATCCAGACTATTTAACTTGGTTTGGTAAAAAAAAGCCGACGAAATAAATCTTGAACCTCTACTGTTTTTATCAAGACACTTGTCTTAAATCTAAAATTCATAAAACAAACTTACACAGATGACCATTAACTTAATCAAAGATCAATCTGTACATAATTTTGACAGCAATATCAAATTGTTTCCGTAATTAGTATTCAGGACGCTAGCTAGTAGAAGGGAAATAATGGGTACAGTAATTTAGATTTAATAGTTTGGTAAAAGCAGACAACACCTGACCAAAAATGGCTACAGAACGACAGTTGTTGGTTTTGATTCTGACTCCAATAAATCAAAATTTCTTAAAGGAATTTTCCAAAAAATGTACCACTCGTTATAATATTATATACTTATTCATAATTTATGAAAACTTATATTTGCAGGTTTCACCTGTTTCATCAAGCGAAACACTAGAGTGTGAATGTGATCATCTTACCGATTTTGCTGGAGGAGTTTTCGTATTACCGAATATTGTGGATCCATTTCAAGATGCTTTACTATTTTTGACGTTCTTTGACAACCCAGTTGTAGTGACAGTAATGATATTGGTCTGGTTAATATATTTTCTGGGTCTTTACAGGGCAAGGCAAGCTGATCGGAAGGATTCAAATTTTGTAAGTGAGAGGCTTAGCTTGCTATGAAACCAGGTTCAATCCACCATTTTCTACATAAGAAAATGCCTGAACCAAGTCAGGAATAGGGTTTTTGTTATTCATTCGTTTGATGTGTTTGAGCATTTAATTGAGCCATTTAATCAGGGATTTTCCGTTTTGAATATTTCTCGGCGTTGAGTAGTTTTTTAGATTTTACCTTTTTTTGTTAAATAATTTTAACAGTAAGGTGGTACCAAAACACCTTGACTAATATTAGTTTGGCTCGTAAAAATTTCATTAAAATTTGACGAAATATTTACTTTCAGGCTTTGACAAAGATATAAGAATTTCCAAAAAGTTGAACCAACCACTTTTAAAAAAAAAATTTGGTTATATAGCAGTTTGACAAACACTAACTTTGACCATTGGAAAGCTTTATATTTCCTTAATAATATAACATTGATAAAACGTTCAGCTAAATTAAAGAGTTATCACCCTGTAGTGCCATGTACCACCTTAAAGCATAATAACTGAAAATAACACATATGTATCGCTTTTATTGAGTCTCTTTCATAAGGAATCATAAGCAATATGACCAAAATATAAATTATATATAAGGGATAGCTATAATCATCTGTAATCAAACAGATTGAGGGAGTTAAAGCTTTGATTATAAATAGTAGTAGAACATATTTTACATAAAATAAAAGTTAAAGAAGCAAAACACAGCATTTTGAAAATAAAGACAACAGTAGTATACCGCTGTTCGAAATTCATAAATTAATTACTAGGCAAAAACACATCCCGGTTACGAATTTAAACTGAGAGAAACACAACAAAAAAAAGAGGAGAACTATGACACAACAGTAAGACTGTAGTGTTCATATTATCTTAACTCTATATTTAGTTAAATGATGAAAGGATATTTTTGGGACATTTGGAGGTCTGTTCATTAGACAGGGTTATTAAAGTGGTACCCAACACTTTCACTAAAATTAATTTGGCTCGTTTACTTTTCATAAACTTTTTTGCCAAAGTATTTACTTTGACCCTTAAACAAAAATATTAAAATATTAAATTTAAAAAAAATAAAAAAAAAATATTAAATTTTTTGAACCAACCGTTTTGTCAGAAAAATTACACTGGTTATATAGCAATTTGACAAACACTAATTTGGATCATTGAGAAGCTTAATATTCCTTTTACAACACAAAGTAATTTAAACGTTTATCTGACTTTACAGAGTTATCTCCCTGTAGTGTTAGGAACCACCTTAACAAACAATAATCTGCTCTTTTATATTGGAATCATGAAACCAAATGTAAAGTTAAATTACGACTTAATAGTTATATGTGATTCAAAGGGACAATTTCAGGAACCAAGATAGGTTTTTCATGATATATATTACATAGTATATTTTTGTAGGATGGTATAGTGACACCCTTTCCAAGTGATCCTTCTGACCCGTTTAAGTATCTTATGTGCATTGTCACTGGGTGGCGGTATGATGCTAGAACTACAGCAAACGTTTCATGCTACATAAAAGGCAACAATGGACAAAGTGCAAGGCATTGTTTAAGTAGGACCTCATCACCGCAGGTTTTGTTTACATCTGGTGGTGAGGACTGGTTTCTAATTACTTCTTCCTACAATATAGGAGACATGGTGAATGTAATTGTTTGGCACGACAACAGTGGTTCCTCGCCATCATGGTTTGTATACACTTATTTATAAATATATATTTATAGATTTGACTGTTGTTTCCCGTTTGAATTATTTTACATTTGTCATTTTTAAAACCTTTATAGCTTGCTGTTCGGTGTGAGCAAATACTCCGTGTTGAAGACTGTACTCTGACCTATAAAGGTTTACTTTTCTAATTATGACTTTGATGGAGAGATGTCTCATTGGCACTCATACCACATCTTATGTTTATTTCGAAACATTTCGATTCGGTTCGAAATATTATTCTGATATAATATCATATGTCAATAAAAAAATTATACATTTTATTAAAAAAATTAACAGAATATGATTCGAAATTGAACTTTTGAGCCTAAATTTATAGAGAATTTGGTGTGGAAAATGACGTATTAAGGTTATTGGAAAAAGGTATATATTATTAAAAATATGAACTGAGACATCGAAAATACCAATGTTATATTTGCGATTTGTGTTTAACAGTTTTAGCAAATACAAATCAATGAAATTAGGATTTAAAAATAAGGTTGCTTAATGACTTCCCAAAAACAGCTACCTTCGTAAAGAAATCGCAATGTGCAATTGTTAAAATGCCTGCTAACTGTATAGTTTCAAAGAGGGACATAAAACGAAATTGAAATTAACGCTACATAGAAGTTTAACGTCTGTCAACAAAGATAAAAACCCTTTACTGGATACATCCGTATATATTTATGTTGTGGCATTTGTAAATATATATTTTCTGTTATGTATATCTGAACAGAAGGAAAGTTTATATACTTAAATTCAAAAATGTAAAATTAAATGCATTTGAATTCAGTTTACAATGTAAAAAACATTTAATGTTCATCTTTCCGGTACAAAGTTGAAATATTCTCGACAGGTTGTCAGTTTATATATATTTTACACTAAAAAGGTGAAGTACTCTTGACAAATGTACAGTTTATATTTATTTAACCGGTACAAATTTAAATCATTCTTGACAGAGGTACAGTGTATCTTTATTTTACCGGTGAAAAGGTAAATCATTTTTGACAGATGTAGTTTATATTTATTTTACCGGTAAAAAGGTAAAGCACTCTTGACAGATGTAGTTTATATTTTTTTTACCGGTGAAAAGGTAAAGCGTTCTTGACAGATGTATATTTTATATTTATGTTACCGGTACAAAGTCAAATCATTCTCGACAGATGTAGTTTGTTTTTTTTCCGGTAGAAAGTCAAATCATTCTCGACAGATGTACACTTACAGTGTATATTTATTTTCTTGAAAAAAACTAAATCAGTGTCGACAGATTTCAATTTATATTTTATTTTACCAGTACAAAGTAACATCGATCTCGTCATATGAACAGTTAAACAAAGGACAAATATCAAATAGTCAATTACCCATAACAAAGTGGCCAGCATTCAATCTTAAGCAACGAACATATAACTCGTAATGAGGTCGCCAACATACATACATTTTTTTGTACTTAACCAAAGGAAAACAGCAGATATGGAGGTCGTCAATATAGACACTTAAACAAATGACAGATTTCCCATAATGCAAGCTTTGAATTGTCTGAACAATTAATTGAAAAGTAAGAAAATACTGACAAACTGCTATTAACATCTATCTTTAGGACGAGTACAAATTGATTATATTTTTTTGTTTTCTTTAAAGATATTTTTGAAATTTTGTTTCATTTTTAGAACAGAGTTGGCTGCCTTCCATGCATATGCATTGAGTTTTTATAACCCGATGTTATCGTCCTATGTTTAGTGGTTTTATAAAAAAAAAGATATGTGGTTTGATTTGCAATGATTAAACTAAAGGACATGGATTTATACTATTGATTTTTTAAAGTACTAATTCGATATTGTTTCTTATCTTAATCAACTCAATAAAAAGTATATATATTTGTGTTTTATACATTATCGATAAAAAAATGTACATAGTTATCAAAGGTACCAGGATTATAATTCGGTACGCCAGACGCGCGTTTCGTCTACATGCCAGGAACAAGCTAATTTGATTATTATGTTTTAGGTTTCTTTCCAGAATAATTATACAAGACTTGCAAACTAAAAAAGTATTTAATTTCTACTACGATAATTGGCTTGGAATTCAAAGTGGTACTGCTAAAGTGTGTTTGTCAATCAAGTCAGGTTACGAGTTGAAGCAACAATTTTTACTTAGAACAAGTCAGGATTTACGTAGAGGGCATTTATGGATCAGTATAATCTCTAAACCACCATGTAGTAATTTTACGAGGGCTCAAAGATTATCATGCGCATTGTCTTTATTGTTTTGTACAATGTTATCCTGTCTAATGTTTCATGGAATTCCGACTGACGAAACGATTAGTTCTGATGTAGCAAGTATTCAATTTGAATTCTCTCTGAAAGACTTTATCATTGGTTTGGAAAGTAGTATTATAATGTTTCCTATAAACTTTGCCATCATTGAACTTTTTGTGCGATCAAAAACAAAACAGCTACATAAAGAACGCTATCTGGAAATTGATGTTAACCGTCCAACGACAAGTGATGAAAAAGGATCAGATAAAACGGATAATGAGATTGTTGCAGTAAAACGATGGATGTAAGTTTATTATATATAACTTGTATCACAATGGTGTCGTTAGATGGCTGAGCCTGTTTGTAAAGCTAGGTTAATTATACATAAGGTAGTAAAACGATGGTAGTCATCTCTAAAACCAAATCAACTCATGAGCAGCAAACAACACACACAAAACAAAAGATGAATGGCTTTTACTGCTGTTCCTCATCTATAAGTTATTAGAATATCGCAGAGTAGACACGTTAACTTCTTTTATCAAATATTTTATACGAAATACAGCAATTTTGTGTATCTACTTATTTATTTTTTTTCCAGTCCGTATCCTTTTTCGTATACCCCATATCGCATATAGCTAAACTCGTATCCCATACCCCGTATCGCATAGGAAAAGCCGTATTTCATACCTGGCGTGACGTCATATTTCGAATGACGTCATCGTTTAACATATGACGTCAAGTTGCTGTATTTACTTTCATAGGGAAAAAATGAGTTCCACTAAAACAAATATCCTATCACATGTATCATTTCAACTAAAATCGCATTTCCATAAATTATTACCCAGTAAAAATGAAAACACAATAAGATGTAGAAATTCTTACAATATAGCTTGGTGAGCAAACTTTTCAAAAACTGTCTTTGTTACTGTTCACCTCGTCTGAAAATTAAAGTGGTCATGAATCATACCATCGCCAAATAAATAATAAAACATTTCCACATCTTATGATATTCATTTGATAAATATAAATTGTAGTTGCAGTATTTCCCTTAGGACAGAATCGTTAGTATAAACATTTTAATATATTTATATATATGTCTATAACGTATATTGAGAATGTAATAAGGTTATAGGGGACATAACGATGTGGATATTAAGCAAATAAAGAAGTCAATAAAAAAATCAAGCCAGCTGGAAAAATACAAAAAAATCACTATGTTCTTTTCTAGCTTATAATTTCGGATGATTTAATAGAATAATAGGATATCATAATTATAATTCTATCGAAATATATGATAAACAGAATAGAAGATGGTAAACTCCGTATCGCATGCTGTATCATCACTCGGCCAATATCAACCCTCGGGACCTTCGGCCCTCTGGACTGATATTGGTTTCACGGGATGATACAGCATGCGATACAGATTTTGCCGTGTATTCTTCTATATTCATCGAAATCGTTCCCAATTCTCTTACAGGCTCTTTGTTTCAATGTTTAATTAGAGTTCGGTATTCTTGTTATGCTTTTCTCTTAAAAGGGGAGCGAAAGATACCAGAGGGATAGTCAAACTTATAGATAAAAATTAAACTGACAACACCCTGGCTAAAAATAAAAAGACAGCCAGACAAATAATAGTACAGAGATGACACAACATAGAAAACTCTCGACTTAGCAACACGAACCCCACCAAAAACTAGGGGTGATCTCTGGTGCTCTGAAAGGATTATCAGATCCTGCTCCACATCTTGCATCCGTCGTGTTGCTTATGTTATTACAATTCCAATAAATAGTCTAATTCGGTAGGTCACCTTCGTGAAACGGGGAGGGTATTGTAGTTAATATTTCTTAATCGAAATACCTCTTATAATCATAATGTTTTGTATATTTTCATATCATTTCTTTATGACATTTGTAAATCAAAAAAAACTGCATACTTGCTATCAATGCATTGAGATCTTTTCATATCAGTACTTATTAATAAACGATATTTGTTTATGATATAACTAAAATGTACATACAGTGAAAACTGTCTAAACTGAAACTCTTCGGGGCCAAATATTTTGTTAGGTTTAAACAAGTTAACATCTCATAAAGTTTGATATACTGGACTTAAAAACTTGTTTGGATTAGACATAATTTCGATTTATGCACGATTCGATTTGCACAGGTTACACTTTATTTTTTATCCAAATTTATCATTTTCAGGTTTCCATGGTGGGTTATATACATTGCATGGACCACAACTATTTTGACATCGTTGGTTTCGTCATATTTTGTTATGCTGTATGGATTAAAATATGGCTACTATGAAAGTTTGAACTGGCTAGTTTCCTTTCTTACAGCATTTGTTGATGATGTCTTTTTAATGGAGCCTATCAGTGTCGTGTTTTTTGCCATGTTGTTCACCTTTATATTGAAACGGGAAATCAAAATTGATTCTGCTCCAGCCTTGATTGTACACAAACCAGAAAGTAAGTTTGTTAATCTTTAGTAGATTATGTTATGGTTTCTAATAGTTTAAGTCGCCTTTCGATGACGCCATAAGTCACAATGAGTTTTTCTGTCCTTATTTTACACATATCATTTCCGGAATCCTCTCCGTTTTTCTGTCCTTATTTTACACATAACATTTCCGGAATCCTCTCCGTTTTTCTATCCGTATTTTACACATAACATTTCCGGAATCCTCTAGATCTCCGTCTTTCTGTCCTTGTTTTACACATAACATTTCCGGAATCCTCTCCGTTTTTCTGTCCTTATTTTACACATAACATTTCCGGAATCCTCTTCGTTTTTCTGTCCTTATTTTACACATAACATTTCCGGAATTTTCTTCGTTTTTCTGTTCTTATTTTACACATACCATTTCCGGAATCCTCTCCGTCATCATCCTCTTTGCGCAAAATCAGCCAAACGATTTCTATGTTACAATAAAACTAAGAAGCTTTGATCATAATACATTGCAAAAGGTGTTTACGTCTGAAATTAATGACGGGAAAGAAATATGGAAACTATAACAAAATACCAACTACCAATAAAGACATAGTTAAACACTTTTCTTATATCAGTATAGAAAAACTAGATAAACTAAATAACTTCTACACAGCTACTTTTGCATAGGTACTATTTCTGTACTAAAAATATGTAGTACTTGCAATTTACTTTTAATATTTAGTACTATTTCTTTACTTTAAAATTATTATAATATTTAGGTACTTGTATTTTACAGTACTTGATTTGCACTTATTATTTTGGTACAGAAATAATACAATATTCCATGTTTGGAAATCATAATTTTCAGAGATTTTAAATAGAAAAACTTGCAAAATGCTGAAAATGTATTAAACGGCAGGAACCAAAAATCTGTAGTTCCTAAATTTCAAGTACAAATTAAGTACTGTAAAATACAGGTACCTAAATATTACAATAATTTTAAAGTAACAAAAAAGTACTGAATATTAAAAGTAGTTTTCCAGAACTACACATTTTTAGTACAGAAATAGTACCTAGGCAAAAGAAGTTGTGTAGATGATATCTATTGAAACAATTATCTTTTTATTACAGAAAACAATGCATTAATGCAGAAAAGAAGTAATACGAAATCAATTATCCCAGGACATGCTTCAAAAAAAGATTTGAAGAAAGCTAAACAAGAACTTGATTTAAAAGAAAAGATCCAGACCAATCTCCAAGATATAATTCTGTATGTGTTTTTCACATTTATGTTGTTATTTGTTGTTCACAGCCATCGACCAGTGGAGAAATGTTTCATGCAGTCACAAGATATCAACAATATTTTTATCCAAAATACATTAGAACATGTAAGTAAAATAGACAAGAAGGAAATGAACAAAGGAGCAATCATAAACCATTAGTCAATAGTTATCAAAGGTACCCGGATTATAATTTGGTACGCCAGACACGCGTTTCGTCTACATAAGACTCTCATAGCGACGCTCATATCAAAATATTTACAAAGCAAAAGTAGTCAAAAGTCAAATAAGATCGAACAATTTCATAAATTCATCAATAAGATACAACTAATTTTTTTTTAAACAAATGAGAATTTAATAATCTTCATTAAGAGCATGACAGGATATGCCAACAAATAAGTTTCTCCTGCTTTCAATGCATCACCCGCCTTGTAACTAAACCTTCTACACAGATAAAATAAGGGCCGAAATTTTATTGGTTAACTGTTTTTGACAATGTTTTTCATTTGAATAAAGACCAAGTTTGGTTTTGAAGAGGACACGGGTTGTCTTTTTGTTGGGAAATGTTAACATGCATCCATACATTGTCTGTCGAAAAAGTCAAAATAATTTTTATCGTAAAACAAACTGTTGTTGTGTTAAAATTTATTTTTAAACGGGAACTTTTCAGAATAAGAAAGACACCTATTTCGAAAGAGAAACGTTTACATTATTACACTATTAAAAAACTAAGTTTAAATGGAATATAAATACTCTCAAGCATACAATGATATTGATTATTTTATAACATTATACTAGATTTGAAATTAAGAAGATGCAGTATGATTGTGTCATCATAATAATTTAGTAACATATGTAACTCTACGGGTTTCAAAAGTGGCGCAGGATCTGCTTACCCTTCCGGAGCACCTGATATCATCCCATTTTTGGCGGGGTCCATGTTCCATAGTCTTTAGTTTTCTATGTTTTGTCTTGTGTACTGTATTTGTCTGTTTTCCTTTTTCTTTTAAAGCCAAGGTATTGTTAATAGTTTCAATTTATGAGTTCGACTGTCCCTCTAGTATCTTAAACCCCTGTTTTATTACAGAAGTAAAGCACGTTTACTTATAGCTTCATTTACAATATTGACTATCATGAAATTATTTATTTATTGACAGACGGTCAGGAAAAGAACTTGAACTGCTCTGCACTAATTTATCATGCAAGCAATTATGTTAGATATTCTGGTATCTTAAGATAATGGTTTCACCTCTTGGTCTCGCATTGTGACGAGACAAAATACCAGTTGATGAAGAAAAGGTCAACGCACGATAATCAATACACAAGGGAGATTTGAAAGATCTGTTTATTTATAAATGGTGATCACGTGAAAATGTAGACAATGTAAAAAAACAATTGTCACACGCAGTTTGTGCATTAAGTCTTTACCCTCATACATCAGACGATATTAAATGACAGTCTTCTAGTTCTTAATCAACTGATTGGATTTTCAGTGCATTTTTTTCGCATTAAATATCGGAATGACAATATTTTTTTTCATTGCTTCACAAAGACACAACCGTTGGCGCAGCATTTAAATCTCACATGCTGGATTGATCTGCCAAGATTGGAGAGTAGGGGACTGTATCGTAATACTTGGCTAGCGACGATGTCATGAAGAAAGTTGTAGTCTTTCCTATGATGTTTGATAATAAATATCTGAGCACTCAATTGTTCAGAATATTTAATATCAAACAATTATCGGTAAAAAGACAACTCGCATTTCAATCATCCTGTTATACAAGTAAATCAAATATCAAATAAGCGTCCTTTAACTTTCAAGGTCGTATCATGTTTGAACATCAAAATTTACACAATACATATCAATCAGCGTATTAAGTCTCAAAATTGGTTACAACCTTCATCTACACTACCAACAATTTGACTAGCGTTTACATGTACATTAAATGCCGCTATAAAAACAGTACTTTTAGGAAACATTACTAATCAGTACATTAAATGCCGCTATATAAACAGTACTTTTAGGAAACATTACTAATCAGTACATTAAATGCCGCTATATAAACAGTACTTTTAGGAAACATCACTATTCAGTACATTAATTTTTATATCATTTTCAGTAATGTTGGGAAAAAGTTGATAACAGTACTGAAAATTACAGTCATTTTTCAGTACTGAAAATTTCAGCCATTTTTCAGTACTAAAAATTTCAGCCATTTTTCAGTACTTAAAATTTCAGCCATTTTTCAGTACTGAAAATTTCAGTCATTTTTCAGTACTGAAAATTTCAGTCATTTTTCAGTACTGAAAATTTAAATCATTTTCAGTACTTAAACTTTTTGTCATCTTTAAGTACTAAAAGGCTTCTACACATACAATATAAGGTCAATGTCAGAAAAATATAAAACGTTTTTATACTGCAACTAGTTGTATTTATTTTATATAAAATATTGTAACAAAGCTCTATTGTGTACGACGTCAATTTCATCATGGCACACTTTCTCCACAATCAGGGGTCCATGAAGGGATAAAAATAAGTCTTTCTTTTGTGTTACGATTTGAATAGCTATCAATTTATTAATTTATGTTGCAGTATAAAAGCAATATTAGGTCAATGTCAGAAAAATATAAACTTTTTTTGTGCTTGGCGCAAAACTGGGGAAGGGCTCGGTAGAACCTCGCCCTTCCCCAGTTTCTTAGCCTTATACAAAAAATATGTATGAGACTGCGAAACTGGGATAGGGCAAGATTTTACTGCGCCCTTCCTTTCCCCAGTTTTATTCAGAATACTAAAAAGTTTATATCTTTATGACATTGTTCTAAAATTCTTTTTTTCTCACTGTAAAAAAAGATAAACTAAATTAAAATTGATTTTTAAATCGTAACTGTTATATATTATTAGCATGAATATCAAACTGTTTGTATCCCTTAATGAACCCCTGATTGCGGAGAAAGTATTGCATGATGAAATTGACATTGCATAAAATATAGAAATCAACGACAACGGAAGCCCGCAATGAACGGTGTTTTATCTTTTGCTGACGACAACTTCCAAATCTACTTAGGACCAGGATTTTTTAAGGTAAAAAGTTACGAAATATATCAAAGTAGTTCACATTTCATTTGGTTAGTATGGTGGTGATCACGAAATCAAATAACGTGTTAAAACTTGGGGCATTTTAGTTGGTTCCAACATGCCCGTCTGGGGACAACTCGGACCGTCTAAAAAAGACAACTCAGACAAAGACAAAAGGAACATGTTTACTAAGTTTCAAGTTGATTCGACTTCAACTTCATTAAAAACTACCTCGACCACAAACGTTTACCTGAAGTGGGACAGACAGATGGAGGAGTGCACGCACAGCCTAGAAAACATAATGCCCATAATTGAGGCATAAAAAATGTAAAATAACAACTTTAGAAAATTATGTATCTAGTATATTGCAGCAAAATAGGCTAGAAAGGGCTAAAGAGAAAAACAGTATCAGCGAATACATTGGTTCATAGAAAATTAGACTTTGAAATAAATAAATAAATAAAAGATTAAAGGAAAAATAACGAGTCTGATGAGAAATATCTAAATTGATATTTCCTTTTTATTCCAATTTTGAGTATATATAAAATTATATCGTAAGCATTAAATTTGCCTCAATGTAGTTACTGCCCTGTAATAAAAGTGAGGTATGTGTTCTGACACAATAAAGCTCAAGTTAAATGAAACCCTTTTTCAGACATCTCAAGTATATTTTAAATAATATTAATAATTTTATTAAATGAACTTTTCAGAAGTGTTTCCCGACTTTTTTGGGAAAAAATGAATTTTATGAAGAATCTGTTGCCATCTAATACTTTCGAATAGACCTGCAGAGTAAATTTTCAATGCATTGTAAGTCAGGTTATGTATTTTGAAACGACCACAGAACAAACCATTTATTTTGTGATTATCAAGGCTCCCCCGCAGAATATTAAACAGTTGCCTCCTAAGAAGGACACTATATGGACAACTAGCTGGATAAATAATAAAACACACGGACAATAACAGTAAGGGTACGACCGTTTGTTATTCTAAGGAGGGGAATGGGGCAGCACGATTTTTTGCGGATTTTTTTAAATTATTTTTTAAGTCTAAAAAATTGTCGCTAAGCTTGCCTATTGATTCCAGCTCTTACCAGGCCACCATATTTATATTCAAAGACCTCCTGCCACCTCCCCCTTTTAACCCCAAAATTTAATTGATTTTCTACACGAGTTTAAATTTATTGATTGTTAGTTGTTTGCTTTTAACGTCAAGCGACTAATATTTCATATATAGTTTAGACAGGACGCGAAATTTAAAGTCATGCACGAAAAATGTATACAATATCATAACAAGTAAGGAGATGTGGTATGACTGCCAATTTGGTAACTATCAACTGGAGATCAATGAAGCAGTTTTATTAATTATAACCAACCGTGCGGCCTTTGACAAAAAATGACAAATACCCATACTGTATATCAGTTTATATAAAAGGCCACGACAAAAAAAATGTGAAACAATTAAGACGAAATAAACTAACGGCCTAAGGGACGACATCAAAAGTTCAATGAAGGATAACTAGAGGCTCTTAAGAGCCTGTGTTGCGCACCTTGGTTTATGAGTGTATTAAAAAAGGAAAACGATGGATTCATGACAAAATTGTTTTTTGGTGATTGTGATCTGTTCGTAGATCATACTTTACTCATCATTCTTGCTACTTACAATTTTCTCTATCTGTAATGAACTTGGCCCTGTAGTTACAGAGGAACACATTTTGTAAAAACTTACCCAAATTTATCAAATTAATGAAAATTGTTAATTGAAAATTGACTATAAAGGGCAATAACTCCTAAAGGGGTCAATTGACCATTTCGGTCATGGTGACTTATATGTAGATCTTAATTTGCTGAACATTAATGCTATTGCATTTTATCTCTATATATGAAAGCATTCAAGATAATAACCAAAAACGGCTAAATTTCTTTAAAAATTACCAATTGGGGGACAGCAACCAACCAACCAGTTGTACAATTCATATGAAAATTTTAGAGCAGATATATAAAAATATACTTTAATAATGATTTTGGCTCAGTTTGGTTGAATTTGGTCCAGTAGTTTCAGAGGAGAAGATTTTTGTAAACAAATTACGAAAAATTGGTAAAAAAAATGACTATTAAGTGTAATAACTCCTTAAGGGATCAACTTACCATTTCGGTCATGTTGATTTTTTTGTAGATCTTACTTTGGTAAACATAATGGCTGTTTACAGTTGATCTCTATCTATAATAATTTTCAAGATAATAACAGAAAACGGACAAAATTTCCTTAAAATTACCAATTCAGGGACAGTAACCCAACAACCCATTGTCCGATTCATCATGCTTTGGTTTCAGAGTGATAAGCCAAAACATACATTTAACCCCTATGTTCTTTTTTTAGCCATGGAGGCCATCTTGGTTAGTTTGGTTAGTTTGGCGGGTCACCGGACTCAATTTTTAAACTAGATACCCCAATGATGGTTGTGGCTAAGTTTGGTTAAATTTGGCCCAGTAGTTTCAGAGGAGAAAATTTGTTTATAAGTTAACGACGACGGACGCTCAAAATTCGGATTTGTGGACATATTTTTCCTGTCGACAGGAATACATAACTTTTTTGTATTAAAAGATAAACAGATAAACATAATCTGTTTTATGTTAAATTATTTGTAAATTCTGTTTTATATATAAAATGTTCTTTAAATGTGTGCAATTTGTTGGGTTTTTTTCATCAAATAATCCATATTTTTTTAACGAAAGTTTACTTTTGAACACTATTTTTATTTATTTTTTTTAACTGAAAAAAGTTTTAAATGTCTGAATATCTATATTATTTCTTTTTATTAAACATAATTTGGTTAATTTATAAACTCTGCACTTTCCCTCTTTTTTGCCAAATTGAGTCCTGTTACCAGGAAATGGTAAACATATGATCTAAGGGTAGAATATTTTTTTGTTAAGCTCATGTGGCTCTATTGAACTAATAAAGTTTAATTCCGCGGTCACACTAGGCAACGATCGCAACACGATCTGTGAAAAAATGCAAATGTTGACGATCGTAGTGCGATCTTGAAGATCACAGTAAGGTCGTATCACGCTCGTGGTGAGGTTTTCAAGTTCGTGATGAGCGTATACAACTTTGAACATGTTCAAAGCAATCGTGGTGGAATCAGGTATTAGTGAGTTCGCACTAAGGTCGTGGTAAGATCGCAAAGGTCGCTGTATCATTATAGCGAGAGCGTAGTAAAAGCGTGATTCTATCCGGAGAGACCAGTACCATAGTGTGGAAACGGAACTGTACGGTTTTCCAATAATTTGGTCATTCGGGAGACTGTCAAAAGGGGCCCCGACATTTGCAAAATAACAAGTTGCTTGATGAAAATTTGATGAACTCTTATGTTTCTAACTTTCTATATATAGCTATGTAACGTTTCTGCTTCAAGTTTTGGTAGCTAAAATATTCTTATAAAGAACCAATAAAATAATAAGAAAGCTATGTGCATCCAAACGTTTTCCTTAGAATGATGGAGCTCCATGTGAAACGATCCAATTTGTCACACAACAGCGATCAAAAATGTATAAAAAAACATCGAAAAATGTCTAAAAAAAACATCGAAAAATCAATGTTTGCTACCTGAATTTCCACATGTACCTTTTCTGATATATAGTCGTACCTGTCTGAAAGTTTTGAAGTCATTGTTCCAGAAGAAATCCAAATATATTCATTTTCTCCATGTCGGATATTTTTATTGACTGTAAAATCGCTTGCAAGTTTACTGTACAATCACTCTGAGCCTTCCTGAACAATATATATGAGAAGAACATAAACCGTGTACTATCTCTTCTGCCACATTCATGATTAGTTTATGTTTTCCATGATACTTCTGTCATATAAATATTTATTAAAACTACTGTAATCCAATGCTGCAACACATGTCTGGAATGAGTGTCTCTTCTTTTTCTGTTACAATTTAATATCAGTTAGTTATTTTGTATTGTTATCAATTTTTTATACCTAAATTACACACTCAAAAGTTGAGTCTGCCTGAGTTTTTCGATTTTTTTTTATTTTGTGGAATTTCAGGGTGTTCCGTGGTTTGGATCCCGCACCTGATCTGAAATCGTCATTGATAGTATTAAATGATGATCCGATCATTCAACTGATTTTTTTTATAGTTGGGTCTTGTGTTGTGATAGGTTTTTTTTTTTTTAGAAATGAGCGCACACAGACTTTTTTATGTACCTGTTTTAAGTCAAAAGCCCGTAGTACAGTGTTTGTCGTTGGTTCGTGTATGTCATATAGTATGTTTTTCGTAAATTGTTTTATTATGAATTAGGCCGTCAGTTTGTGTATTAATTCTTATTTTTCATGTCGGAACCTGTTATTGCCGACTATGATTGCTTAAATCCATTTATTTTTTTAACTTTGAAAATCCTATCACATCTCCTTATTTTTATATTGAAGATATAAATATGGTTTGATAAAATGTTGTTCTCACTAAAAAAAAACTTTTTCGTTAATTTGTCGGATTTTATAGTTGGGAATATTGAAAAAATCCCGATATAAAAAAAAATCATGTTGTTTTCTCTGTCTTTCAGATAACAAGGCCTCTCCAATCCTTGATAAAGTTTAATTTTACTGGAGCTTTTTCTTCCAGTAGTTATAGCTTGTAGTAAACAGAAATCTCATTGGAAATTATACCACATCTTCTTATTATAATTTCGTGTTTATTGACCTATATAATACGTGTCTTTTCTTGGATCCATGGTTAGCTACCACCATTTCACATTCGAATTCCTTTATCAAGTTACAATATCCCGATCCTATGATGAAAAATTCTTTGTTTTATTGTTCAAATATGTATTTATTATTTTGTTTACATTGCTGGTCAAAAACATATTAAGTAAAATTCGAAATATGCTTATTACCCTTGCAGAGCATCTAGTCACTTTTTTTATATAAATATTTATTTTGTACGAGGATTATTTTCATTTTTATTTGAGATTATATTCTTAACATATTTTTTACTGTCCTTTTCTTTTTGTCTTGTATACTTATCCAGTGGTTGTTTGTTTATGTGTTCAATTTGTTTTTCGTTCATTTTTTGTACATGAATAAGCCGTTAGTTTCTCGTTTTACATTGTTATTTCGGGGCCTTTTTAGTTTTATAGCTGACTATGCGGTATGGCCTTTGCTCATTGTTAACGGGCGTGCGATGACTTATTGTTAGTAATTTCTGTCATTTTGGTCTCTTTTGGAGAGTTGTCTATTTGGCAATCATACCACATCTTCATTTTTTATATCTATTGTAAACATTTTGTTTTTGTCTCTGATATAGTCACCTTAAAAGGGTTCCTTGATAGGATCTTAATTGTTAAAATGACTGGTTTTGTGCTAATTTCCATTTCAAATACCATATATAAATATAATAGGACAGACAATGAATATGGAACGCCATAGCTGTGTCACAGTGGAAAAATGGAAAAAAAATGATTTTGATACTTTTTGGACATTTTGTTAAAGATTTTGTAAAATCAGTGATTTTGTTATATTTGAAATATTTCACTAGGGATTTTGATATGTTTATTGTGCAAGATTTAAGTCGAGTTTAGAAGATTAAGCTAATATAATTTCATGTTTTAATTTGTTTTTTTTAAATGGCGACATTTTACTTCAAAATGATCTATTATTCCTGAGACTACTATAACACATGTTATAGTAGTCTCAGATTATTCGTATTTGACAAGCCAAGGCTTTAATCCCATAAATAAGTCTGTATGTTCTATAATTGTTAATTATTATCTACATGTATGTATTAATTTGTCTGTTATCCCTTATTTGAATTTTCTCACTCATTTAGAGAAATATTTGTCAAGTACAAGTAGTTTTGGTTTGTTATATAAACTATGCTAAAAAGGGGGGATTTTCCAATTTTGGGACAATAACTAACACTTTCAAAACAAGTTAAAAGAGCAACGGGCGTATCATGCGCTAAAGCGCAGCACTTTATTATCAGTACTGTTATCATTATGTTGAGTGAAATAAATATTATGTTCTGAAGACTGATCATTATGTTCAGTAAAATAAATATTATGATCAGTTCAAACAACTTTATGATCAGTGGTCAAAATGTTTTATGTTCGGTTCAAAACATATTATAATAGGTGGTTAATCAATTACTTTCAGTGCTTTTTTTTTTATTATGTGGTGTTGGTAGACTTCCGAAAATAACCGAAAACATGTATATTTCGGGTTTATTTTCATACTGTCAACATGTCGTCTGCTGTACAACGTGCTCTTGCAGAACTTAATCTGCAAATCTTTCAAATTAAAAAGTTTAAAGATGATAGGATAGAATATGACACTTTTCAGCACCTTATTGATCAAGACTTGATCAGACTAGGTGTTGAAACTATTGGTAATAGAATAAAGTTTAAGATTGAGGGAAGCGATGAGGATGATTCTGTGACTATATGACACAAACATTAGCAACTATAGGTCATCATAATGCCCCCAATAATTAGAAAAAGCACCCGCATAGTCAGCTATAAAAGAGGGAGGAAAGATACCAGAGGGAGTGTCCCCGAAATGCTGTGTGGTAGACAGTGTTATTAATTAATTACTAGCGCCCTTGGGAAAACTTCAAATTTCATAATTAATGTATTTCATTGTTAAATAATTTACATGAAGCTTATATAAGTATATGTTTGTTAATTGCATAGCTTTTGCTATTTGAATTCGTTGGTTAAAGACATTTATTTATATTGTAAAGTTTAATATTTGCATCGTCGCAAAATCTTTGGTTACCCTCTTTCTATACATTCAGTGAGAAACTTATATATTTTATAGATCATACAGAGACCAACTTAGGAAATTGACAATTCATGACTATCCTTTTTTTTATGCGTTTTGTAATTTGATTTAGCCATGTGATTATGGATGTTCCGAATTGAGTTTTCTCTTATACCCCAGTCCCACTAAGCCAATCGCACTACGACCGTGGAAAAAATGCAAATTTTGATGATCGTGTAGGTCGCAGTAAGGTCGTTCCACGGTTGTGGTGAGATCTTCAAGATCGTGAAGAGCATAGCCAACTTTGAACATGTTCAATTCAATCGTGGTGCGGTCGTGGCGAAATTAGGTCGCAAAAGAGCTCACCAACCAGAGAATTAAGTTAATAAACACAAAGCTGTAATAAATTCCAGTAATTTTAAGTTTTGGAAGCTCTTTGGTATTTTATTAGGTACTTTAAATGAAAAGAAAAATTACAAGTAACATATCATATTAGTTTAAACGAATAAACACTAGGGACTATATTCGTGAAAAGCGAAGCAAAGAAGAACAGACAATTGTGATCTCGGTCGTATATTGGTATGACGTTGGCGTCGTTGTCGTCGTCGTCGTCCGAAAACATTCAAGGTGTTTTCGCACTTTAACTTAGGTATAAGTAAAAAGAAACCTGTGAAATTTAAACACAAGGTTTATGACCATAAAAGGAAGGTTGTGATTGATTTTGGGAGTTCTGGTCCCAACAGTTTAGGAATTAGGGACAAAAAGGGCCCAAAATAGCATTTAACTTGGTTTTCGCACAAGAACTTTCAGTAAACTGAATTCTATTAAGTTTTAACATAAGGTTTATGACCACAAAAAGAAGGTTGGGATTGATTTTGAGAGTTTTCGTCCCAACAGTTTAGGAATTAGGGTCCAAAAACGGCTCAAAACAAGCATTTTCTTAGTTTTTGCACAATATCTTTAGTATAAGAAAATAGAAATCTATGAAATTTTCACGCAAGGTTTATGACGACAAAAGGAAGGTTGGGATTGACTTTGGGAGTTTTTGTTTTCGTATAAAGCTGCGCCCTACGGAGCATCTGGTTCTTTTAGTGACCCAAAAGTGTGGAATTCATTATCCAGTGAAATAAAAAAAATAAAAAAGTATATCTACATTCAAATACTCTTACAAGTCATTATATTGTTTTAAGTGTCAAATGTATGAGTTAAGCCACAATGTATTATACTATAGGTGTTTTTTATACGACCTCAAGCATTTTTGTGGATCGTATAATGGTATGATGTCGTTGTCGTCTACGTCGTCCGAAGCCCAATTGGTTTCCGGACAGTTTCTCTAGTTTAAAAAAATAGATCTTAATGATTTTTTTTCAGAAGGGTCAATACCACAAAAGGAAGGTTGGGATCGATTTTGGGGATGGTTGTCCAACCGTTTTGGAATAAGAAGCCCAAAACAAGGATTTTTCTAGTTTAAGGATAATAACTTGTGTATAAGTATTTCATTTGCTCTGAAATTGTACCACAATGTTTAAAACCACAAGTAGAAGGTTTGGATTCGTTTACGGGGTTATGGGTCAAAAGTTTAGGAATAAAGGGCCAAAAAGGGACCAAAAGCAAGCATTTTTCTAGTTTGAAGACAATAAATTGTGTGTAATTGTATTGACCTCTCTAAAATTGTACCACAATGTTCCACATAACAAAGGGGAGGCTAGGATTAAGTTTTGGAATAATTGCCCAAATATGTAGGAATTAGTGGGGCCAAAAAAGGGCAAAAAAGAAGCATGTTTCTAGTTTCCAAACAAAAAATGTTTAGGTGAATGAATCTCTCTGAAATTTTTATACAAGGTTCCATGCTACAAGGGAAATGATGGGATTGAGTTGAAGGGTTATTGCTTAAAAAGGGGGTTTCAATAAAAAAAAATTTAGGGGGGTTAAATTTTTTAAGGGATTCCTTTTTTTCAAACTTTTCGAAATTCGAATTTTGAAAAATTTCAAGAAGAAGCCTTCAATTGAACATGTTTAACCCCGCCGTATTTTTGCACCTATCCCAAGTCAGGAGCCTCTGGCCTTTATTAGTCTTGTATTATTTTAATTTTAGTTTCTTGTGTACAATTTGGAAATTAGTATGGCGTTCATTATCACTGAACTAGTATATATTTGTTTAGGGGCCAGCTGAAGGACGCGTCCGGGTGCGGGAATTTCTCGCTACATTGAAGACCTGTTGGTGACCTTCTGCTGTTGTTTTTTTATTTGGTCGGGTTGTTGTCTCTTTGACACATTCCCCATTTCCATTCTCAATTTAATTCAATTGCACAGTATTGTACAGTAGATTTGTTAGATCTCTGGCCACATTTTTTTGGTGACAAAAACCTTAATATGACAAAAATTCGATCACAATCCAAATTCAGACAGTATCTTGAATTTTGTGACCAAATTTGCTCCAACCGTTCAGGGTTGGACCACTGCGGTCGTATAAAGATGTGCCCTGCGGAGCACCTTGTTGTTGTCATTATACTTTGTTTATTTAGATCTATTGTTTACATTTGTATATTAGTAAATTATTCATTCATGTAGTTGATATTGTATGTAGAGAGCCTTATTGAAATTTGGTTTAATCCTAATGAGTTATTATTATTATTATTATTATAACTCGCAACTCAACTTTTAAAACTCGCAACAAGACTTTTGTAACTCGCAACTCGACTTTTGTAACTCGCAACTCGACTTTCGTTACTCACAATTCAATACTCGCAACTCGACTTTCTTAACTCGCAACTCGACTTTCTTAACTCGCAACTCGACTTTCTTAACTCGCAACTCGAAACTCGATAAAAAGTGAATCTCTTGCAAATTGTCGAAATGATGTCAGAGGCGGATTAAGGGGGGGGATGGGGGGGGCGGGGGCGTACAGTCCCCCTTTTTGGAAAAAAAAACCTGCTTGCTTATAAAAAGAATCACCGAAGCTTGACTGGAGTGAGGCCCTTTTAAGCAGTCAGCGGGCCCCCACTTATAAAAATACCAGACTCAAGCTAGCGACCAATTCTAGCGACCAATCAAGCTAGCGACCAATTCTAGCGACCACTAAAGTTAACAATGAGGATAAACACGTAACAGAACCATTTAGAGATATGCCTAAAAATCACAAAATGGCATTATACTACAACGTTCTACTAATATTTCATACGTGATGTATCGCTATTAACAGAAATATACATACTTTTAGAAAGGAAACTCTTATTAGTTTTGTTTGAATTTTATTTTGGATTCCAACAAATAAACGTGAGTAGCGTGCTTGCTCGAGGCTTATGTTATAAATCAGTTATTCAGTTTTTAAAGATTTTATATGACAGGACATTATACATTTATATCAACTCGAGATTTCTGTTCGTTTCCAAAAAGGAAATAAATAAAACAATAAATAAACAAAAAGCAAAAAAGAAAAACAAGTTCAACAAAATAAAAATGTCTGGAATGTTGTTTGTTTGCTAAACTAAGATTTAACGGTTAAATCAAGTCTCGTGATTCAGAGGTGTGCATGTGTATGTAAAACAAAATAGAACAAATATAAGTAAGTACAGAAGTTCAGATGTCAAATTACTGTGAGATAAATAAAATGTTTTTAAGTGAATAAGGAACCAGAACAACATGTGACGACTTTCTATACCCTCGGCATTCTAAAAATATCGAGTATTTCCCTTAAAATCATCTAGGTGTGATGAGAGTGGCTCTGGATACAGAATATAGTATAGTCCAAGGCACTTGAAATAATACTCAAAGCAATAAACAAATAACAATTTAATGAAGAGAAAGAAAACAAAAACGTATTCAATAAAACATTTATCAAATCAAAATATTCTAGACTGCGTTCAGCCAGAAGTTTATTCATACATTACTGCTATACCAAGTTAACCTAGCAATTTCTATGCCACCAGTTTATGGCTTATTATAACACATTATTCCCAAATGTATCAATTTCCATATGCTTTGCACACTATCAGTCTAAACTTCAATAGTCCCCTAACTATATTCAAATATAATGATTATTTCATTTAAATAAGTTCTTTAAAAATGGTAAGCAAAATTAATAACATTACACATTTATACAAACTTCAAATAAATAAAGGATCTCGAATGTCTTGTTCAATTGATAAATACTGAATAGAATAAATCAAATGAAAATGTATTATAATAATAAGCAAATAATTAAACAGCCTGAAATAATTGATAAATGAAAAGGGAAATAATCTAATTAACAAACAAAATAGTGCCTATACATATTGATAAATCTTTGTCAATAAGTATACTACTAGTATTTAGTATATTTTGGTATCAAATGAGAGCGTTATCACTTAGGATCACTAAAGGATCCTTGTTAAATAATAATTAGAAAAAAAGATAAAAAGCAGGGCATATTTTCCCCGTTGTACAGTTTTGCTTAGTACCTCATGTACCTGTTTAGGTTTTTCCAAATGTCTGGGAACCAATAGATAGCAGTACCCAGTTTAGGAGTTTGGTTTCGCATTTTGGCCACAGTGGATTTTTCAAATAGGAAATTTATTGTGCAATCAAATTCATTTTCAGACAAATGACTACTAATTAAGCCTTCAAAGATGGTTTATAAGAACATCAAGGTTATTTTTACATGTTAAACGCACTATTTTCTGTTTGAACCTCCGTATTAACCACCTGCGGTCAAGAACTTTGCCGTAGGGGGATGGGAGTAAAGCGACCGCTGTCACCACCCGTAATGGACAAAAATGAGAATTTGGGTATGTGGTTGTCAGCTTCCGGTGCATTTTCCCATCCGGGCATTTTCATGAATAGAAGAGCCAAGGACAAGCTTTCAATCCCACTAGGTGTGGGAAAAAACTTTGCCGTAGGGAACTGTACAGAAAGTCTGAAAAATGAGCCCATAGGCATTACTGTATATGTACCTCAGAATTTGGATGGACAGGGAAGTCTTCAGGTGCACTTTCCCACTCCGGAATTGATACAAGTTGAAGATATGGATAATAGCTTTCATTCTAACCACCTGCAGTCAAGAACTTTGCCGTAGGAAGATGGGAATAAAGCGACCGCTGCCACATCCCGTAATGGACAAAAATGAGAATTTGGGTAAAAAAACTATGTGGTTGTCAGCTTCCGGTGCATTTTCCCATCCGGGCATTTTAATGAATAGAAGAGCCAAGGACAAGCTTTCAATCCCACTAGGTGTTAGAAAAATATTTGCCGTAGGGAACTGTACAGAGAGGCTGAAAAATGAGCCCATAGGCATTACTGTATATGTACCTCAGATTTTGGTGGACAGGGAAGTCTTCAGGTGCACTTTCCCACTCCGGAATTGATACGAGTTGAAGATATGGATAATAGCTTTCATTCTAACCACCTGCGGTCAAGAACTTTGCCGTAGGGGGGTGGGAATAAAGCGACCGCTGCCACATCCTGTAATGGACAAAAATGAGAATTTGGGTATGTGGTTGTCAGCTTCCGGTGCATTTTCCCATCCGGGCATTTTCATGAAAAGAAGAGCCAAGGACAAGCTTTCAATCCCACTAGGTGTTGGAAAAAACTTTGCCGTAGGGAACTGTACAGAAAGTCTGAAAAATGAGCCCATAGGCATTACTGTATATGTACCTCATAATTTGGATGGACAGGGAAGTCTTCAGGTGCACTTTCCCACTCCGGAATTGATACGAGTTGAAGATATGGATAATAGCTTTCATTCTAACCACCTGCGGTCAAGAACTTTGCCGTAGGGGGATGGGAGTAAAGCGACCGCTGCCACATCCTGTAATGGACAAAAATGAGAATTTGGGTATGTGGTTGTCAGCTTCCGGTGCATTTTCCCATCCGGGCATTTTCATGAATAGAAGAGCCAAGGACAAGCTTTCAATCCCACTAGGTGTGGGAAAAAACTTTGCCGTAGGGAACTGTACAGAAAGTCTGAAAAATGAGCCAATAGGCATTACTGTATATGTACCTCAGACTTTAGATGGACAGGGAAGTCGTCAGGTGCACTTTCCCACTCCGGAATTGATACGAGTTGAAGATATGGATAATAGCTTTCCTTCTAACCACATGCAGTCAAGAACTTTGCCGTAGGGGGGTGGGAGTAAATCGACCGCTGCCACCACCCGTAATGGACAAAAATGAGAATTTGGGTATGTGGTTGTCAGCTTCCGGTGCACTTTCCGATCCGGGCATTTTCAGGAATAGAAGAGCCAAGGACAAGCTTTCAATCCCACTAGGTGTGGGAAAAAACTTTGCCGTAGGGAACTGTACAGAAAGTTTGAAAAATGAGCCCATAGGCATTTATGCGGTAACTGATTCACAAGTAGTTGCCTGCAAACAAAAAAATAGTTTTTGTAGGCCCCATTACAAATCTGACAAAAAGACTTTTTGAAACACCCTTTTTGGCTCTTATTCCTAAATAGCTATGACAATTACCTCCAAAATTAACCCAAAAGTTCTTATTGTGATTTTGAATTTTGTGCTGAAATATTGATCAGAGAAATATCTCTTATAATCCGTTTTTTTATATCTAAAAACCATACAATGATTGTGTCTGGCCCCTTTGTGGTCACTGTGAACCTCCAAAACCAATCCGAAACGTCTTATTGTGGTATAGATCTTTCTTCTAAAGATATGTTTTAATTCTATACACTTTAAAGCAATTCTTTTTGCATTAACCAGTTAAAGTAATATTTTTTGCCCCTTCTCACAAAACTGCTTGGAAAAATTCACCAGAAACATTTCCAACCATACTATAGTGATATGGAACCTTGTGTTTAAACTTCATATAGAGATCCATGAACTTATACTCAAGCATTTGGTTGTCTTCCAACTCAGAGATCACCATAACATACGAGCGCAAATAAATGTTCAATTGTATAAAGTATAGATAAATTATTGATATTGAACTATATAGTATATATGTGAATGAGAGAGTGTGAATGAGAGCATACATTTAAGTGAACAATAACTAAGTTTGAGGAGTAGAACGAGGAATGTTCAGGTTAATCCGTTAACGTACTCGAAGAGAAAGCAAAAAATCATTATCGTGAAATAATAAAATGGAAGAAAATTCTGAATTAAGAGTTTTTAAATAACATGTAGAGAAGGCCTGTAATGAACAATATTCAGTCAGTTAAAGTTCGAAAGGTGGCATCTTTAATGTAGAACAGGTGTAAATAAACTCATCACAGATACCAGGAATAAATTTTGTATATACGAAAGGAGGTCTGGAGTGAGCAATTTTCAGTCAGCTAAATACCGAAAGTTGAAAACTTTGCACGTATTATTTTTGTACTGAATTTGTAATGTGTAACAAAGGGACATTTTTTAAAGGATCATTATGAGAAACGATAGTTTAAAATTGTCTAATAACAGGAATACTTTCTTAGACACTCGTTTCAAACTGAGGATCAACATTTCTAAAGAGAGAACAACATTTTTGTCGAACAAATTGGATTAATAATTATAATTTAACAAAAAATTTTAAGATGGAGCAATATGCGAAGTGATTCGTTTAATTTTGATTTAAGGCGGTATGGGAGTCTAAAATAAAAATGATAGAATTTGTTCATACTTTGTCAAAATGTAGTATCTATTGATACATGTTCAAAAATATTATAAAAATGATAGGTCACCGTGCATTTTCTCAAGCTACAGATTGTGACAAAATGACAAATTTTGTATGGATTATACAGGAAAAAACAACATTTTGTGAATAGAAACTAAACAAAATGATAGAATTGTAAAATAAATTAGTAAAGATTGCTTTCATACAATGCTTTGAGAATATCAAAAGAAAAGATAGTGTCACCGTACGTTTTTTCCAGCTAAAAGACAAAATAGGAAAATTTCATGAAGAGTCCTTCAGAAAATGCACTCTTTTAGAGTTACCTCCCCTTAAATTGCAAATTTGAAAATATAAAAACAACAACCAAAATAATCTACACTTGTAAAAATATTAAAATATATAATTATGTATATTCCTATACATTTGTTCTTTTAAATGAAAATTCATATTAAAAATCTGCATTCCTGCATCAAATTTTGCTAACTTGATAGAAAATATGGACCTTAGATTCTCTGTTTTTTGCAATCCAAGATGGCGAAAGACACCCATACCACCTTAAAAACGAAACATATTCTAAAGCACTCAAAACAAAAACATGACACCAACATTCAATATTACAAACATTATTTAACAAAAATGGTTTAAAAAATAAATGCGTTGATAAATTAAAATAACTGGACTTCAATTCAATAGATAGTTTGCTTTGGAGATTCCGTATATCGACAAATTATCGAAATTCCAATTGGAAATAACTGTGCACCTCTTATTGTTGACTTGTTTCTGTATTGTAATCAGTTAAATTCATCGATTAAAAACAGCAAAGACCCATCGAATCAACATCTGATACAAATATTTAATAATATTCAGTATGTTAATTAAAGATTTTATGATTAAAGAGATGACTGTTATTTCCTTTTGTTAATAATCCATTTTTAGGTTACAAAGTATTAGATTTTTACCGAAAGAAATCTACATATAACTGTAAAATGTATTACACCAGGGTTTTCAATATCAAACATGTATTACGTTTTATCATCGGTACAAAGACATCATACTTAGATATAAATCAACATGCAGACATCTTATGAACGTATTTCAATAAAAACGTGATTTCTTGTCCGACCCACTTTTAAAGTAATTCTTTATGAAGCCAGTACATTGAACTAGATTTAACATTTTTAAGCAAAGAAACATACTATTTTAGAGGGATTGATTCCTGAATAGTTCAAAATGACCAAAATGGCATGTCCCTAGACTGCCTATTCAGCATTCATACTCTAACTTATTGTAAAAAAAGGTAGAACTAAATATTATTTTTACTTTATGTAGGTTTTTTAATTATTTAAAAGTATGTTTAGAGCCAACATATCTTAATAAACAGCTTTTGACAAAGGATTTTTCTATTTAAGAAGTTGTGTCCCTAATATTTCTGACAAAATGTCCACTACGAAACGAAGTCATTAAATTTTGCTAATAAACAGTTCAGTAAATTAAGGTTTGCAAGAGATCTAAACATAAGTGTCTTACAAAAGAAGTGGTGCTTTTATAACGGCAGTTAAATTGTTGGCCAAAACAATTTAGCACATCAAATGGATCAGAGTGATATCGTATATTTGATAATTTCCACTACGAAAATGGCCAAATCTCCTTCAGTATCTGGTTTTTAAAATTATGCAAATTATCAGTGCACAGCTTAGTACGCGCTTTGATGAAAATAATTATGTTTGTTACTATTGCAATATAGGGGTTGTGGGGAGAAAAAAAACATGTGAATATGTCCACTACGAAACGGTCACCTACTAAACAAGTATGGGAGGAATAAGATGCGCTTTAAGAAACAGTTTCGTAGTAGACAAATGTCCCCTACGAAAGAGTACATAAGTATGAAAATGATATTATTTCAAAGAGTATTTAAGATTGCACTTTTTATTTACAAACAGGTCTATAATAGAGGTATTACAAATAACTCTTGAAATATAACTTTAGACAAGTTGATTTTCCATTTGTCCACTTCGAAACTGTTTTTTAAAGCACATCTTATTTATCATAGAAAATGCTAGGAGTCCTTTTGTAATTCGTGTATCATTAATTGTCACTGTGCTTAGTTTGTTTTGTTATCTTTTCTGACATCGAACTCGGACTTATCTTAAACTGAGTTATACATTGCGTATTGTTGTGTGTTTTTATGGTTTAATTACTTTGGCTCGAGGTATAGGGGGAGAGTCGAGATCTCACAAAGCATATTCAACCCCGCTGCAGTTTTTGGCCTGTCCCAAGCAAGGTTGTCTTTGCTAGTTTTGTATGATTTTTGTATGATTTTCAACTCTTTATCGATATCATTCGGAGTTTATTATGACATCCATTATCAATGTACTAGTTAAATTGAGAAAGGAAATGGGGAATGTGTCAAAGCGACAACAACTCGACCATAGAGCAGACAACAGCCGAAGGCCACCAATGGGTACATATTTTTGTTAAGGTGTCAGCTGAAGCACGCCTCCGGATGCGGAACATATCGTGGCGTTGAAGACCCATTGGTGGCCCTCGGCTGTTTTCTGCTCTTTCGTCCGGTTGTTGTGTCTTTGAAACTCACCATTTTCATTCTCAATTTTAAAAGTAAACTTGCTATGAGAAAGAAAAATGGAACAAGAGGTAACATTGCTTTGTCCATGATTTTGTATTTAGATTTCGAATCTGAGTTTGATTGTGAAGTAAAATCAAATCCAGATCATGACAAGCAAAGGATTATGTACAGCATGTGGTACTGAAAAGTTAGTTTTGAGAAAATACAAACTTTTTATCCAAGGCAGGGATCAACAGGTTTGCCAATTGATAATAATTATATGATGGAAAAAGTAAAAGAAAATATGAATCTATTTCAGCTAGGGCATTGGGTGGACATTCGAACGTTAAAAGCAAATTATCGCCAAAGAGATCCATTACTAATATTCATCTTAAGGATCAAATATTGGACATTGCATCCACATAAAATAGTGCTGAGGTAACTCATAACAATACAATTGTTGGTAGATGAGTTCAAGTTTTGCGCATTTGCTTTTTAGATTCTGTCAAAATTTATTTTAAAAAGATTAAACATGGTCTCAGTATAAATTTTGTTTTTACAAGGAGGAAGATTATACCTATTTCTTTAGAATAAAAAAAAGTAAATGATCCGTAATAGACCTTTTATCGATAATCAATGTTAAAGATCAAAGGCTTTTTCTTTAAATCACAAGTTTCAACTCATCGACACTTTTTGGTGGTGCACTATTTAAAATATTTTACTAAACAGGACAAAGACCCCCTTTCCCCCCCCCCCCCCCCCCCCCAAAAAAAAAAGGAGACTGAAGACTACTCATTATTCAAGTTTGTATTTGCGACGGAAGGTAAACAAAAAAGGATCGCTTTACTGATCACGTTACTGAACAATATCACGATACATCTCACAAAAATAAAAAAATAGAAATATCAACTTACAAAAGTATTTCTTTTTCATTTTTCACAGTGGGTTAAACGCACATTTGTTTGAAAAAAGTTGACAATTAGGAAGGGAAAGAATAATTTTATATAGAACACTATTTTGTTAACAGAAAATAGAAAAGATAAATACGAGTATGGACTCATTTAGACTGATGCCAAATTCCTCAGACAGTCTGGCGTAAAACTGAATAAAGGGCCTATTAAAACAATAAATACAGAAATTGACGTATTTCATAATGTACTTATACAAAAGGTTGCATATCCACATTACTGTGTAGATAGAAAAAAATCAGATCGAAAGAAACAAACTTACCACCAAAGGAAGATTTGCATAAAGGAATTTGATGCGACTGTCATACAAGTGGGAGGTTTAGCGCTATAAAACCAGGTTCAGTCCACCATTTTCTACATTTGAAAATGCCTATAGCAAGTTAGGAATATGACTGTTGATGTTAATTCGTTTGATGTGTTTTATTATTTGATTATGTCATTTGATTAGGGACTTTCCGTTATGAATTTTCCTCAGGGTACAGTTTTTTTTTGTGATTTAACTTTATAAATGGTGAGCATTTGAGTGTTGAAGATTTTGTATATGCTCAAATGCTCAGTATTTGAAACATTTAATCAAGACTTTCTGATGTAAGCGTCAGAACTACAAAATTTTAAATGGAACTGCATTCAGATAATATACTGAGCCAAAAAAGTTTAGCAACAAAAATGTGAAATTTTATTTTATTACAAAATCATAACAACATATAATTTTAATAATAAAAAAGTGGAATTATGATATGTCAGAAGCAACATGAATGTTAATCACTCACATTCATTAGGATTTTCTTTGTATGGAGCGCGGGAGGGTCAAAATGCGTAAATGAGTATTGTGTTTCTCAAAATCAATTTCTCAGCCATGCCCTAAGTGCCCCAATTAAGGATTGGCAGGCACATTAGCAGCTTCCCTTAGTCAATGCACTACTTTTTTAGCCGGAAAAAAACTTGTCACGTGTTGATTTAAAGCGAAGAAAGCGCTCCTCCCTTGACAATAGTTTTTTTTTGTCTACGAGATATCGACCTATCATGTGCAGTTGCAATTTGTCGATTTCTGTTTGTTAGTCTCTAAACTGTTGCCTTTTGCACATTAAATCGAGCCATGATGTCAGCAACCCTCATTCCGGCATCAACCATTTCAAGACCTTTCTGACTGTCATTTTCGGGGAGGACTGGTTGACGCCCCATGCAATTTTTTCAAAGGTGTTTATGTTTTTCTTACCAATGGTGTGTTTCTGAACGTTAGTGAAAAAGAAATTTTTAATATTGTTTTAAAAGTACAGGTACAGAAGGTAAAACATCATTTACACGTGCAAAGCTGAAATGGCGCGAAATCAATCAGCAGGAAAAAAGTACGACTGTTTTAAATTACAGGTAAAACTAAGGATAATATCAATGATGTTTAAATATTTTTTTCCAAAAACAACAAAAAAATATTTATAAAAAAAAAGTGTTGCTAAACTTTTTTGGCTCAGTATAGATGTGCTGCTTTTGTTTGAAAGGGAAATTTAAGCAAGAATTTCCATGAAAAAACAAAAACATGATAAAGCCTATAATCAATTTGAGGTTGGCCATGAATAAATATAAACAATTTAATACTTGTTCTGTTGTTAGCAATACATTTGGGAGGGCTATGGCACAACCTTCACTTGCAAGGAGATTTTGATTGGGTAAATCCATATGAAAGGGAACAAATTTGAAAGTTCTTTAAGATAATAATTGAATGCGATCTTAAATATAAAAAAAATCTTGAAGCACCAAATGATTATCTTCTTCTAACCAACATAAAAAAAAACGCAACAAGTATGTGCTCAATTATTGGAATCTTAAACAATATGTGTCATTATGAATGAATTGGACTTGTATTATGTTTTCTCATACCCTATGACTTGATAAATATATATATCAAAATACATTTTCCAGATCAAAAGCCATGTCAGGATATGTTCATGATGTTGAAAGATCTATGTTTGGAAAAACTATAAATAATATATGCATGAGATCCGATTCAGTAATAACAAAAATTTGTGGCTAAACCAACGTTTTACACCAGAGTTTAGCAGTTCATATAAAAAAAAAACAAAGCTGAAATTTATTTAGCCAATTTTACTTGGAGTATTGCATTTTTCATGTTTCAAAATAATGACTGTAACAATTTAATAATAAAATTATACGCAAATCATATGACAATTATGTTAAACATTTCTTTACCGACACAGATAGTGTAGTTCGTATTATTCAAACGGGTGGATATCTTCCCACATGTTGGAAAATTGAAACAGGTGATGACCAAACTGAAATTGGCATTATTTATGATAGTTTATATAGTGACGAGTTTGTTGGTTTAAATACCAAAATGTACACCCGCATAGTAGATGGTAAAATATAAGTAAGCAAAAGGGTGTTAAGAAAAATGTCATTTAAAAACTATAAATTTTGAAGAAAAGAAACAATGTTCAGTATCACAGCAAATCAATTAATATTATTTAGAGACATCATCCCAATATTTTAATAATATTGACAAGAAGTCTTTGTCAACTAAAGATGACAAGAGATACATCTTGACCATTAAAATTCGCACATAAGTATATGGACACTATTAAATGTATCCAAAATATTAAATACACACACGTAAGATTTCAAAATAATGATATTGAAAAATGGATAGGAAATAATTGGTTTACGAAATACGATTAGACGTCAAATATGTTGAACTTGGTTATTATAAGTTTGATCATCTTAATTCAGTATACATTAACTGTTTTGTATAGGAAGTATCATCAATATCCCGAATATCGCGAAAAGATGATAAATTAATTTGTAATTTGGCTGCAGTAAATTTACGCCCTCACAAGTACATACAGCTAGAAGATACGTTAAGTCTTTCAAAAATAGAACATAGAGGGTGTGCAACATTATATACTTCATTTCATGACCCCTGAACAAGCCGATGAATTGATTCGTATTTCGGTTACTTCGTAAATAAACTCATCATAGATACCGAAGGCAGTAGATTATCGCTTCACTGCTACATAGTGATTGTAGATATATGACGTCTACGGAGTATTAGTTTACTAACGTGTTTATTTGATTATAATTACTATGATTTGCTGATGTATTTATACCGTCCATAGTTTCCAATGAATTTTTATTTTGTATCTCGACTGCTATGACCTTTTTATTCTTGGTTGATTCGTCCATCGCTATATGAGAAAGACCCCTCAGGAATAGATGACCTTAGCTGTATTTTTACCGTCTAAAAGAAATAATCCACAATGCTTTTCATCATAAAAATGGTAGCATACGCTATAAATTTATAACTTTGGGATACCATAAGGCATATTTTGTTAATAAGGAACAAAAGGGTAAAACATACTACACAGAGGAACAAGTGATCAGTATGCTGGAGTTTCTTATTGACAACATATTTGTTGAATTTGGAGGTAGACTTTTTCAACAAATTGTCGGCATTCCTATGGGAACGAACTGTGCGCCTCTCCTTGCCGACCTCTTCTTATTTTCATATGAATCGGAGTTCCTTCAGACACTTGTCAAAAACAAGAAGATCAAAGAAGCCAGGTTATTTAATTTCACTTTCAGATATTTTGATGATGTTATTTCCATTAACAATCCGAACTTTTCTGATTGGATTCCATTAATATACCCACCAGAACTAGAAATTAAAGAGACCACAGACACGGCTTCCTCCGCCTCATTTTTAGACTTATACCTCGAATTTGACATACACAGTCATCTCAGTACCAGAATCTATGACAAACGAGACGATTTTAATTTTGAAATTATCAATTTCCCCCACCTTAGTAGTAATATACCAACTTCACCTGCATATGGAATATATATTTCCCAACTTATTAGGTATTCAAGAGCCTGCAGCTCCTATTCAGACTTTGTAAAACGTCACCAGTGTCTGAGCAGAAAGTTGATGAACCAGGGGTATGTCAAAGAACGTCTCGTCCTTTTTCTAAAAAAAGTTCATCGGAAGATACCCAGAACTTGTTGATAAATATTCCGTATCAACTTCACAAATAATACAAGATGGTCTTGAAGTATAGATTTTGCGTACTGACGTTTGTTATCATCTTAATTAAGTATTATAGTATTCTTTTATATGTCTATTTTAGATATTCATTTGAAGTGATTCTGTGGTTATGTAAAACCACATACTTTGAACGGCAAAATTATTTCATTTATTGATATTACTTTTACTTAAGGATCTTGACATACTAAGAATGACAGAACTATTTTATTCAATAATACTACTTTTACTGTTTAGTCTGGTTTTTTTTATATACATTTGACGTGAAACTGTACTTATGTATCCCGTCATACTTTGAACCATACCATTTTTTTATTTATTATTATAACTTTTACTGTGAAGTCTGGTTTTTGTTATATCTACTTTAAGTACATACTATACGTCGGCAAAAAGGATTTCCTACATGTACATCTCTTTATTTAAATTCCTTTAACTATTACTATCATGCCATTGTAAAATTCACTCATTGTCTGTGCTTAATCAACCTTCAATTTATTGATGATTCACTGTAAATCATTTCACTAAAGGCATACTATCAATTGTTTTTCGATCTATGTGATGAGAGGCATCAACCTTTTATTTACTTTCATTTAAATGGTGTTATAAGACACAGCCCTTACAGAAAGTGCACCGGAAGCTGACAACAACATACTCAATTTTTCATTTCGGTCCATTACGGGTGGTGGCAGCAGTCGCTTTATTCCCATCCTCCTACGGCAAAGTTCTTGACCGCAGGTGGTTAGATTGAAAGCTATTATTCATATCTTCAACTCGTATCAATCCCTGGGTGGGAAAGTGCACCTGAAGACTTCACTGGCCATCCAAAGTCTGAGGTACCTATACAGTTATGGGTATGGGCTCATTTTCCAGTCTTTCTGTACAGCTCCCTACGGCAAAATTCGCCACCGGACATGGCTCAAATGAAAGTTAATAAATCAAAGCAGGGCCCACTGAAATGATTTTTTGAGGGTTAAAACCTTCTGGGAATTGAATCCCACCTAAATTTTCTCAATAATATCCAAATATTAAGGCAAATTCGAAATATGGTTAATTGTATGTTAAGGGGGGTCCTGAAATCTTTAGAAAGCTTCCGATGTGCTATTTTTTAACCTTTTCTTATTAACCGGACCAAATCACTACTTTGTTTTAAAATTCACAACCCAATTTTTTTACACTGTGCTTTAATCCCCCTACTTGCTATTTGAGGCATAAAACATGAAGAAATAAATTTGGAAGGGGTCCGTATAAAAAAAATGGCAAGTAACTCACTGTCCACACTAAGGACTATATTCGTGGACAACGAAAAATCAAAGGACGATAACTGTGTACTCGGACCATTTGAAGATGCCGAATGTATAGAAAGCCAGTATATAGTAATTCTTTCGAACATAATATATTTCTTATTTCCTTTTTTTTGAAAGCTTATACACTGTATACAGGAACGAGTTTAAGTCAACTTACATTAAATAGTTATTCTATGCAATAGTAAAGACCATATTGTTATCTGACCTGTAGGTTTGTTCGTTAGTTCGTTTGTCTGTGTATCCATCCATTTATACTCTATTATATTGAATCTAACACGACGTTTTAGTCAGATCAAGTTGAAACAAGGTACACATGTTTATTAAAATATGTTCTTTTAAAAATTATTTACTGTTCTCTGAATATGGAAAATCATTGTGCGAGCAAATCATTATACATGTTATAGACAAACACTGTTGTTTTTTTTTTCATATTCAATTTGTTTACTTTTTATTCTCATTTCGTATCCGTAAATAACTTGTATATAACTATAATGTGATTGGGGAATGAATATACTCTCCGTTTTTTGTATTTTATTTGCAATCCTTGATTTTTGTTTACGATCTCGGTTAAGAGTTTGGAAAACCGAGAAAACGTAAAGAAGACCTCAAAATATAGTTTACATTTTTTCTCAACTAGTTCCCTTCTCGAAAGAGTTGATTACGTAGAGGAGCGCACTTTCCATTCTATAAATACATATATAATAACATAAAGTATGTGTTTATGTAGGGGAAGAAAAATCGTTCGCTAAAAAAGATTGTTCCTTTGCTTTTTGTGTATTTTGCGCTGTGCATTTGCTGATTAAAAATACCCTATCTCCTTTGTTTTTCTATTGTATTACGATATAAACCGTATTGGTAGCCAGATTTTATTTTTAACAGAACGTTGTTTCATTATTTTGTTTTGTGGTTTTCTCATGTACCACATTATGATTCTTTGACAAGTTGATACTCATTGTGTTCTTTAGTGGTCGCTAGAATTGGTCGCTAGCTTGATTGGTCGCTAGGATTGGTCGCTAGCTTGAGTCTGGTTATAAAAATTACTGGATCCGCCACTGGATGTCGCCATCAAAACTGTGTCACTTAATAATTTGTCTCCGGGTATATTGTTATGCAATCTGTAACTTTACTTCAATGGTTCTTTTATAGTTGCCATGGTTAGGGTTTAAGGGTTGTTTTGTTTTAAGGGGACAATAATTTGATGGTTTTTTTTTTTTGGGGGGGGGGGGAGTTGACGAATAGATCTAATCATTTTGATCTGTTGCTACGCAAGTTTATATTTTACTACAGCAAAGCTTCATTTTTAGGCAGTTAAGCTGCCTTATGCGAGCACCCTAGATTTGTGTTCTACCCAATAAATGCTGAATTATGTGCCATTGTTATTATCTAGCTGGATGTTATGTTATTTATAACTAATTGGACAGTTTTTTTTATACTTTTAATTCTTGATTACAAAAAATATGATCAGAAAAAACTGAAATGATCGTAGATTTATCAAAAAGTTTTGAAGTTGCACATAGGAAGTAGGGCACATTAGGAATCTTTATGTAGTTTATTATCCCCTGAGATTTTGACTAGTAAGCTGTCAAAGAACAAATGTATGAAATGTTTAATCGCCGAAATCTCTAAAGACAAGTAGTTTAGATTTCAATGGCAAAAGTCGTAGGAATATTGTTTGTCATCAATACGTAGTCAATTACGTCAGTAATCTTAAAATAAGTTCGACTGATCATGCTGTTGGCGGCAATTTTAAATTATAAGACGAAATTTTTGTATCTTTTCAATTTGGAGGCAGGGGTTCAAATTAGCGGCCTTCCACTTTTGCAGTCGGACATTCGACTTGGTTAAGCTATGCTCGACATTCCCGACTTGAGAGGAAATAAAAAAATAACTTTGCAAACCTTTTTAAAAACTTGTTTTAGCATTACTATGCATGACAGCGATGTTCATTTTGTTCAACCGCTAGCTTTATACAGAAAATCGCCGACAAATAATATGTAAATTCGAGTAAAATCGTATCTGACAAAAACAACATTGAAAACAAAATGAGGTACAAATGTAGCACTCCACAGTTAGGTGTGTAGTTTCGCATTTTGGCCCGTGAATTTTTCAAATATGAGAGCAAGTGTGCAATAAAATTCATTTTTGGATAGCTGAGTATTAAAATAGCCTTTTTATTTACATTGTCTTATCGGGGCCTTTTATAGCTGACAATATGCGGTATGGGCTTTGCTCATTGTTGAAGGCCGTATTGTGACCTATAATTATTAATGTTTGTGTCATTTTGGTCTTTTGTGGATAGTTGTCTTATTGGCAATCATACCACATCTTCTTTTTTATTTTTGTATTGGGTTTATATGAACATCGATATTATGTAATAATAGGCTGTTTTCTGTATGACAGTCCGTATTTGCAGGGCCCTACCATACATTGGTCCGGCAATTATTGCACGAACTTTTTGTGATTGGATTTTACGAAAAAATGAGGCGAAAGTCACCCATTTTTTATTTGATCATTAGGAAGATTTATGAAAACAGTTCCTAAAAAGGTATCACGCAACGGCATTGAAATTCTAGTTTGATCCAAATTTAACATGTTAACCCCCCTTTTTGCAATATTTTATGGTTAATAAATGCAGAATGTTGCCATTGATAAACATAAAAGGAATTAATTTTCACTCTTTTAACTTTTGAACATCAAATCTATAAAATATACTGATAACATACGTCTGTACATGTACAACACAAACAGTTAGGTTAATGTATTAGAAATCCAGGAATAGGAGATGATTTATAAACATTTTGTGGCTAATTTTTTACTGTGGAGTGCTACCTGAGACGAAAATTACAATACCGGATTCGATTTTTTACCTTTTATCCTTATTATTTTGTTTTACTAAAACTAAGTACATATTAAAGCCTAACAATTTTATTTATTATTTATTTTATAAATAACTACGCATTTTAAATAATTAACCTAAAACTAGGATATTTTTAATGCGGTGACCCTGCAAATAAGGTGGACTTCCGAAGAAGAAGAAGAAGAAGAAGAAGATTCCGGAAGCGGATATCGGTAATTCCGAGTTTTGGCGATCTTTGAAATTTTAAAAAAATCAAACAGATGGCAAAATACATCTTTGCATGGTGAATAAATAAAAACACTAGAATTGAAAACCAAAATATATATGTAAAAGAACGAAAGAAACAGAAAATATTTTGTACTGAAACTCAAAATTACTTTTTGACAAATATTAATGTCAAAATCCAATACAATGTGAGTCTTTGTGACAGCTGGGAACAGTATATATAACAATGTATATGGTCCTGGTGACAGTATACATTTTCTTTAACAGTAATGAATGTTGGTAAAGCAAGTTAGATGCTTTTAAAGTGTAAAAATATTACTGCAATTTCAATGGGTATTTTTTTCTCAATTTTGGGTCAGTTATAATTAAAATAGCAGTAAGTTTCTTATTGTACACATAGAGTGCAACTAGATTATATGATATCTGAATGTAAGCAAATCATATGATATGTATGTGGAGTCCTTTAGGGCACTCTACCCCTCCTGTTTGATAACTTTGAAACTGATGAGATCCCCACCTCTCAACCATATATATATTCATATATGGGACTATATAACTGATCAAATGAAAAATAGGGGGAGTCCCTGCAGTCACCCAATCCCTCCTGTTGTTTGAGAACTTGGAAACAGTCGAGATCCCCACCTTTAAATTAAACCATATATTTTCATGTACTTGTATGGGACAATAGAACTAATCAAATGAAATATAGGGAGAGTCCTACCAATCCTGTTTGATAACTTAGAAACAGATGAGATCTCCACCCCTCAACCATATATATTCAAGTATTGGTCTATATAACAAATCATATGAAATATAGGGGAAGTCACTTGGGTCCCCTACCCCTCCTGTTTGAAAACTTGATAACGGTCGAGATCCAGACCCCTAAACCATATATATTCATGTATGGGACAATATAAAAAATCAAATGAAAAATAGGGGTAGTCCATAGGGTCACCCCACACCCTCTTGTGTGTGTTTTGAGAAACTGTAAAAGATTCAGATATCAACTCCTAAACCATATTATTCATTCCTGTTTGTCATTTTAAAAAGATTGAATGACATACTAGGTCAATATCATAGGCGTCACATATGCATAACACTTTGTTAGAACTAACACCTATAATTTTATTCCAAACTTCGACATAATGGACTTGGGGTGAAGGTGGGAGTCATTTACATTTACTATGGACAGGTCAGTCAGACCTCACCATTGACCCCTGTAGTAGTAAACATTTGTCTGATTTGTGTCTCATAACTTTTGGAATGTAGAACACAAACTCAGTTTACTTTCCAGGGAAGCAAGTCCATTCATACTTCTACAAGCTCGTACTAAAGAACTAAAATCAACTTGAACTACTAACAGTCAACTAATACCAACAATTACGATCAACTAGAAGAACTGCAATCATTGCGAATTTGTACCACTGCTGACTCAAGACTCATGACCATGAAAAAAGTATACTTGATATATATGTTGCTATTGAAAACCTTGATAAAATATGAATTTAATTTAATTTAATTCATTAAATGAACATACATGTACAATTATATATGAATGTTTAATGTTTGTTCTTTTAAATCTTTAAAAAAAAAATTGAAGCAATATTAATATTGCCACAGTTTTCATAATTATGTTTGCCTTGGTTTTTGGTTACCTGCCTACATTGCTTTAATACAGCGCTTTGATTACTTTTTTATACGACCGTCAAAATTTTGACGGGACGTATTATGTTATACAAAATGAAATGTCCGGTGTCCGTCCGTCTGTCCGTTTGTCCGGCGTAAACATGTCGGGCCGTACCTTGAGAACGACTTATCCAAATTTCACGAAACTTATTGTAGTTGTTTCTTGTGATAGTCAAATGATCTGTATACTTTTCGGTCAAAATAAGATTAAAACGTTTTGAGTTACGGCACTTTGTAACTAAAATAGGGGTGTGTTTTTTCACATGTCGCACTGTATATCAAAAACATTTTTTGATTATTGCTTTAAACTTTACACACTTCTTAGTTATATTAATTTTAAGATCTGTATACTTTTTTGTGATGATTCAAAATTTCTTTTTTGAGTTATTGAGTATTTTGTAAAAAAGGGGGAGGGGATTTTTACATGTCGCGCCGTATCTCAAAAACGATTTATGATTATTGCTTAAAACTTTACACACTTTTTTGTTATATTAATCTTAAGATCTGTATACTTTTTGGTGATGATTTAAAATTTTGTTTTTCAGTAATTTAGTATTTCGTAAAAAAAAGTGGGGAGGGTATTTTCACATGTCACGCCGTATCTCAAAATCAATTTATGATTATTGCTTTAAACTTTACACACTTCTCTGTTGTATTGATCTGAAGATCTGTATACTTTTTGGTGATGATTTAAAATTTCATTTTTCAGTTATTTAGTATTTTGTAATAAAGGGGGAGGGTATTTTTACATGCATGTCACGCCGTATCTCAAAATCAATTTATGATAATTGCTTAAAACTTTACATACTTCTTTGTAACATTAATCTTAAGATCTGTATACTTTTTGGTTTTGATTCAAAATTTTATTTTAGTGATATTTAGTTTTTTTGGGTTCATATGTCCCTCTGTATCTCAAAAACAATATATGGTTATTGTTTAAAACTTTCTCAAAAAATATTTATGATTATTGCATTAAACTATTTATGATTATTGCATTAAACTATCACACAAGACGACAGGCGTATCATGCGCTCATGGCGCAGCTGTTTATTTTAATTTGTACACAATTTACTTCCTGCATTTTAAGTTGCAGAGAGTTAAGTTTCCTCATGCTCTGGGCATGTTGTGCAAAATAATTTCTTTCAAGTCTTATCAGCCTATAGTAAAGTTTTAAAAAAAATCAATTTAAAAGAATTGGTTGTCATATTTGTTTTAGCCCACTTTGCTATATTCATAAATTTTTATCCGTTATCATTGTCCGTTAACTTATCTAAAATTGTAAAAACTGTTTTCCTCTGCATACTAATGAGCTTAATTATTTTACCAAACTTGGGAACAAGAAATCTTCATAGGGATACATAGATTGAACATTTTCTAAATGGATCCACAGAACTCTGTGTCTCACCTGCAGTTGCTGCTGTTAGTGTAAAAGTGTGATGTTGACTATAAAAGTGAGTATATTTATCAGTAAAGTACAGAATTTAAAAAATAATATATGTGCATGTATCATACTCCATCCATGAACTATGGATAATTAAAACAATGTTATAGCAATAATTAAAAAATATTCATAGATCTAATTTTAAGGGTTAACTTATTATAGCTCTCCATCTTTTATATACGATTTGGATTTTAAATATTTTGACCACGAGCATCACTGAAGAGACAAGTTTTGTCGAAATGCGCATCTGGTGCAGAACAAATTCCGTAATAATAACCCTGATTGGTAAGGTTACCGTAGTATTTGATGATTATTTAAGAAAATTGTACCCTGAATTTTATATTTAGATTTCAGCAACAGAATGAAGAATTCCAAGAGTCTAATACGGTTTATTTAACAGGATTTTATCATTGAATCAACATCCTACAAGAATATAACATACAAATAAGTAATTATGTGCAGGGAAGAACATTTAAACAAAACTGTAAGAGACATACAGTGGTGTATTTTTAAAGAGATCGAAAGAACCTGTAATAACTTGCCATGAGTGTATATTTTCCAAACCAGAAGCTCGTTCATAATAATATACAATTTAAATTAAAATTATTGTATGAACATTACAGATAAAGTCTCAAAATAACAAATTTAGTTTCAAATGAAACATTTAAGTACAAAACATTGAAATAGTCCTTTCCATGTTGTGGGACATGTAGAAAGTTTATGCTTTCACCATTCATGTAGCTCCATATAGAGGAATACCATACAAAAAAAAAACGCATTCGTATCCGACAGCAATCAATCGATAAAAAAACACCAATTAACATGACATGAGACAAGCAATGAGAAGGTTCCTACCTTGGTACAGTCGTTTGAAAACTACTGAAGAGCTGTCTAAAAAAGGCATTAAAGTTTTATTTTTATTGAGAAAATATGTCAAATTTTAATTTTGTTCCCACTAATTTGTCATGTAAATTATTTGATACTCTTATAAGACCTATTTTGACATACAACTCTGAGATTTGATTTATGGATAATTTTCAGTCAGCTTATAGAGCATCTAATAGAGCTGCAGTAAATAATACATTTTGTGATACTCTTGCATTAACAGAAAAACATCCCTTTGAGAAGGTTCATTCTAAATTTTGTAAAGCAGTATTAGGACTGAAAAAGACAGCCACTAACATAGGTGCTAGATCAGAATTAGGTAGATTTACTTTGGACTCCTATATAAAAACTCAAACACTCATGTTTTTTTTATAGAATAAATTGTAATGATATTAATCCCCTGGTTAAAGAATCTCTACAAACAAACATAAATTTACATTCAGAAGGAATTTATTCTTGGTACTCATTTGCAGATAAAATTTTTAAAGAAATGAAAATAAATCCAGAAAATTACTCTAATAATAATGTACCTTTTAAACAATCAAAAAACATGTTAAAATGTAATATAAAAAAGTGTGTTTCAGAGGAATATGAAAAAAATACTTTAATTAAACTTTCAAAAATGGATTCCTCATCCAAACTTTGTCTTTATGGGAAATTAAAAAAATAATTGTCAGTCTGAGGAATATTTAAATTGCAACAATTTTATACATAGGCAGTTACCCTCAAAATTTAGACTAAGTGATCATTCCCTAGGCATTGAATTAGGAAGGTACAGAAACATTCCAAGAGCACAAAGATTATGTAAAAAATGTGAAGTCTTAGATGACGAATATCATTTCTTTTTGTATTGTGACATTAACATATCTTTGCGTTTTAATCTTTTTGTTTATCTAAAAGACTATGTACCATTATTTCAGCATCTTGATGCATTCAATAAACTTAAAACACATTCTAAACCCCATCCCTGAACTTGTTTGTCATATTGGAGTCTTCATTAAACAGTCTTTAGAACTGAGGGAGTCAGACCCGTGTTAGGCAAGGTTATGATGGTGTTTTTTACATACATTTATAATTGAACTCTAATGTTCTATTTTTCCATATATTGTATTGTATTATTTTGTATTTCATTGTATTACATTGTATTTCATTTTATTGCATTGTATAGTATAAAATTATTGTTTCATTGTATTGCTTGACCCTCATGGGTGTAATTTTGCAATAAAGATATTATGATAAATAAATTATTTTTAGAATATTAAGTTGATAAATGGATTAGAAAAAAATCTTCCGTTCTGTCTTTTGCAAGTAAGACCCTTTTCCCTGAGTAATTTGTGTCAAAGTTGATCAACAAATACAACTAAAATCCAGGATGCGAGACATTGATGTACATGACTTTGCTTGTCTTCTTTCTTTATTGTCGTGCCTGTGACATGCGAAAGATACATATAACAATCATACGGCGTTAGCTATTTGTATTGAGCTTGATATTTTATATGGTAATTGACTTTAACTGGAGGCTTCATACCTTGTGGCTTATACATGTATAACGAGTCTGTATTATGTCTGTTGGCCTTGACCTCATTTTCATTGTCAAGCAACTGCTTGAAAACAAATTTCTATTTTTATTATGTTAATTTCTCACTTACCTATTTGTGAACTACCGAATTGGACTATTTACCGGGTTTGTAATAACATGAGCAACAGGATGGGTGCTACATTTATATGTGGAACAGGATCAGCATACCCTTCAGGAGCACCCGAGATCAAACCCATGGTGGGATTCGTGTTGCTTAGTCATTAGTTTTCTATGTGTCTTGTGAACTATTATTTGTCTAATTTGCACAGGTCATTAGTCAATGTTAAATTTAGTTTTTTTGTCTATTTCTTTTAGCAATACTAGTAGATAAAACTAGATATAGTGTATGAAATGATTTTATGATTTAAATAACTTGTCTAGCAGAGGTCATCTGACGAGTCACCTTGACTTTATTTTTTCATGGTTCATTGGTCAATATGTAATTTTCATTGTTTTTGCTGTTTCTTGTATGAGATAAGCAATATAAAAACTATATTACGTGTGTATAATGATTGTCAGCTTAACATGTATTTCTGACTTAAATTGGTTTATCTCTAATTGACTTCATTTTCATGGATCTTTGACAATGTGTGATGTATGTGACACCTGTACTTAAACTCTTTCCTTGGTCTATCAGCATAAAATAATTCGTGGATATAAAAGCAGGCGAAACGTTTCAGCTTGAGCATTCTCGTTGCATCTTATAAGTTGTATTTGTCTGAGACATTATTGGTTAGAGCTTACAGGACTGACTTTAATTGTTGAGGACCAAGAAATTTGAACAACAAGAAAGAAATAAAGAAAGGTTGTATAAAACATGCTCACGACCAAAAAAAAGTCATATTTACTTTCTATAATATTATCTACAATATGTTCAGTTACTGTTAAATTCTTGTGAAGACTCGATTCGTGTCCATTTCCAATTGAAAAAAATTATGTGTTAGATCGATTCATAAGTAGAAAATTTGTCTGTAGTTTAGATCTTTTACACTAACCGTGATTTTGAAAGTGCTTTAGGTCAAGGACAAAAAATCATTTTTTTGCAATTGAACACTCTTTTACTTGTAACGTAAAAGATGAAGAAAACCGAATAAGACTCCAATTAGTAATAGACTGAACTATCTTTTGTAGAAGTGTTACTGTTTTGTGGAGATTTAACTAACATTTCTTTTCATATTTAGAATTATGTATTTTAATTGGATTCTGCCTTACTGCCCTAAAATTTAGTCCAGCTTTTCATTCAAAATCTACTGCTGTCAAAATTCTTATGCTATATAAAAAACCACACAAATAACAATACGAAGCAAAAGTTCTATTTTCTTCCCGTTGAATAGAAAATATTAGTGTTGGCAAAAATAAGGAATGTTGTTATAATTTGCAATGATACAACTATAATAGTTCACCAAAGTTTTAGGTAGATATACGCAATTGTAGTCGACTGTACGACCTTCATAGAGTGAGTAAAAGTCGATATAAAAGGTTAAAACATGTGAAATATGAATATGAAACAATTCGTATCAGAATATTAACTGCCTAATGTACATGTATATAACAAAACAATTTACAAACAATAAATATGACCGAAATGAACCAACCACAACCACTTGACTACAGGTTCCTGACTTGATCCAAGGTTAATGTTATAAAAATATCTTGAAACGTGTGCTTATTCTTTTAAATTACTTTGAAATTATTACTGATAACAAACTGTCATGGTATCAAAAGAATCTTTTCTATCTATAGGAGAAACGTGAACTATATTAAAGACGTCATTGCATTTCAAGTGCTACAAGAAAGTATGAAAGAGCAACAGTTTTAATATAGACGACTGCATATATATAATCTACATATTTAGTTCTATTAATAAAACAAGGAGATGTGGTATGCCTCCCAAGTTCTCAACTATCAACAACAGAACAAGGATACTATATAAATAATCATAATGTTCAACGTCAGACGTCGACAAAATCGGTTTAACCCGCCATATTTATATGCACCTCTGTCCCAAGTCGGACAAAGTCATGTTATAGATATGTCTTTGTGTAGTTCTAATAATAAAACAAGGAGATGTGGTATGCCTCCCAAGTCCCAACTAACAACAACAGAACAAGGATACTATATAAATAACCATAATGTTCAACGTCAGACGTCGACAAAATCGGTTTAACCCGCCATATTTATATGCACCTCTGTCCCAAGTCGGACAAAGTCATGTTATAGATATGTCTTTGTGTAGTTATACATTTAGTTTGATGAACGATATTCTGACATTGTGCTTTACATCTAGATGACATCTATTTTTTTTCTCGGAGCTATTCAGAACTTCTTGTATGGTGCTGACTGCTTAATATTGAAAAACTGTATTGGTGACCCCTGTCTGATAGTTTTGTATTTGTTGCTAATGTGATTGAATTTGACTGTTCTTATGACAGCTCCTTTTCCGCCTTTCACATAAATCAACAATGAAAACATCATTGCGCATGGAAAGCTGTAAAAGTCATCTTGATAAGTAGCGAAACTAATCGTCAGGAAAAAAAACCGCACTGGTTTACGCCAAAAACATTGAATAACACCAATTATGACATACAACAAATAACGACAATCAAAAATGAAAAGTCGTGGCTTGAAACAGGTACATAAAGAATGTGGTCATACAGTTCATCAAAAGAATCCTCTTTAATGTATTAATGTGTTGAAATGAAAGAATACATATAGCCATGGAGTTTTAAAATAAAATTCTTGTTTTTATCCCAAACCAACTTATGATATTTGTTGATGATTATTTTTTATTGATTGTTGATTGCTTTATGTCCAGTGGCAAATATTTCACGATGGTTCTGGACGAGAACAAGTTAACAATAAATACAACAGGTACTAGTAGGTCTTGTAATAATAGAGGCCTATCCCGATGATGATCAAGGGGAATTTCGACTTCCACTGGAAAATAAAGGTATATAAGTAAGGGACAGAAATTTTGCCATGCAACAGGAAGAGTTGTTGCAAGGGTTCTTAACATGCAGAGATCCTGTCACTCTCTTTACTCGAGGCGTTGGATTAAACCTCGATATATGCATTTTGACAGGACGAAGCTGCAAACTTGATACATCTTTCACAGCCAGACGGACGCCCCACTTTAACAAGCTTTTTACTGCCGGTCGGAACAGGACCAAGTGAGCATATTTCTATTCCCAACTCACCCTTGGGGCTTATGATGTTTGTGATAGCATAACCGAGTTTTTTTTTATTAGGTCTTGAATTTGACTACAACTTTCTGTACTTAAAAATGATTGAATTTTCAGTACTGTAAAATTACTTAAATTTTCAGTACTGAAAAATGACTGAAATTTTCAGTACTGAAAAATGACTGAAATTTTCAGTACTGAAAAATGAATGAAATTTTCAGTACTGAAAAATGACTGAAATTTTCAGTACTGAAAAATGGCTGAAATTTTCAGTACTGAAAATGACTGAAATTTTCAGTACTGAAAAATGGCTGAAATTTTCAGTACTGAAAAATGGCTGAAATTTTTAGTACTGAAAAATGGCTGAAATTTTCAGTACTGAAAAATGACTGTAATTTTCAGCACTGTAATCAACTTTTTCCCAACATTACTGAAAATGATATAAAAATTAATGTACTGAATAGTGATGTTTCCTAAAAGTACTGTTTATATAGCGGCATTTAATGTACTGATTAGTAATGTTTCCTAAAAGTACTGTTTTTATAGCGGCATTTAATGTACATGTAAACGCTAGTCAAATTGTTGGTAGTGTATCTGTATTTCGCAGTTAAAGAATTTGTATAAATACAAAGCTAAATAAAAAATATTTTTCTTCTTTTCCTTTGGTTGTAAACTTGCTGTCAGACTTAAGGTGGTAGACCTAGGTTAAGGGAAATAACTCTTAAAATTATCTGTACATTTGTGTCATCCATTTTCATAAATATGTTCAAAGCTTCTAGGATACATAGATTATTTTCAATCTGTTTCAGGTAAATGCTTAAAACGCATTAATTAAACTTGACTATTGCAAACGCATCACTGAATTAAAGGGTTATCTCCCTTGACCAAGGTCTACCCCCTTAAAAAATTATGTTCAACAAGCCATCAAAATCCAATTTAAATTTTCAAATAATTGAGCTTCGAGCTTGTGGACTCAAAATTGAAAAGTGAATGCGGTTTGAAATTTTACTTATATCTAAATATTATTTTGTAGGTTAAGACACGTGGTGATATTTGGACTTATATCAACGAAAGTGTTATTCCTCCATTGAGTAGAACAATACCTTATGACATGTCAAAAAAGATTCCAGAAAATGATTTTCTACTGATAGGAAAATTTCGTCTGCGACAGATAAGAGTTAAAAGAGGTACACACTATAAATTAACAATATTAGATCAATGTCTGGTAAATATCAACTGTTTGTATGAGGCTGAGAAACTGAGGGAGGAAGGGCTACCTCTAAAACTTTTTTTCATCCCTTAAGTGTTCTATAATGGAATTGACATTATACAAAATATAGCTATGTTACTATATAACTAGGAAATAAACAATAACAACAAAAAAAAAAACTATTTCTTGATAGTAAATATTTGATACACATTATAAATCATAGTTCATACACTTATATTACAGATCAGATTTAGAATTACTAGTATATATTTTCAGCCTAGTAAAATAATATCTGTCAATTCTTTTTCTAATTAAGATCTTTTTACAACCAAAAGGTTGCGCCATTATCAAACAACCTAAAGTTATTAATGTATTTTTGTCACTATTTTCAAAACTTTTAAATAGAAAAAAAACTAAGGCTTTTCTACCTCTGGAATAGACTGCTTCAGCTCCATTTGGCCAAACTTTTAGGAATTTTGTTCCTTAATTCTTTTCAAATTCGTACTTTATTTGGCCTTTTTAACTTTTTTGAGATTTGAGCTTCACTGATGAGTCTTCTGTAAACGAAACGCGATTCTGGCGTATATACAAAATTTAATCCTGGTATCTGTGATGAGTTTATTTGTTTCTACATAAAAATAGAAAAAAAGGCATGTTTTCATGAACAACTTTGTTTTTTAGACAGCTGTAAATTCCCAGATAAGTTGAGGAAACTGTTTGGCTTGGACCATCTTGACATGAAATGTACATCTACATTGAACACGGTAAATGATGACAATGACAATTACAACAAATCATGGCAGATTCAGTCACAACTAGTAACACCCACTGATGAATGGTCCTTCCAAAATGCTTGGGACTTAGAGTCTGTGCCATATCTAGGCGAGCGGGCAATATATGGTGGAGGTGGCTACTTGGTTGACATGAACACAAGTCCTTCATCTATTTTAAAGCTTTCAGAGTTAATGCTTAAGTCATGGATTGACACAAGAACAAGAGCTTTTTTCATAGAATTCGTCTTGTATAATCCCAATGTTAACATGTATAGTTCAGTTATGATCGTTTTTGAGTATAGCAGTCCTGGTACACTAACAACATCATTTCAAATATATACAACACCTTTATCCCACTACTCCACTAGTAAAGAAATTACCAGTTTGGTGTTGGAGATAGTATTTTTTCTTTTAACGATTGTCGTGTCTTATATTGAGATCAAAAAGATAAGACTGGTCGGTTTGAAAATTTACTTTAAAAGGTTTTGGAACAAACTGTCCTTGTTGATGTTAATATTGTGCTATACTTCAATGGCGATTTTTATAGAGAGATTTAGAATGATAACACACATAATCCGCCAGTATAGAAGTGATGGTAAAGACAGTTACATTAATTTTAGTCTTGCGATCCTTTGGGATTGCATATTATTTTACATTTTGGCTTTATTAACCGTTATCACAATGATAAAACTACTGAAACTTTTAATGCTGAATCAGAAATTGAAATACCTATTTTCATTGATGGAACATGTAAGAAAACCTTTGAAATATTTCTTTTTTATCTATGTTATTTCATTGTTAGCGTTTGCATGTTGTGGACATTTGTTGTTTGGGGCATCATTAGCTGGTTACAGATCATTCGCAGACAGTTTGATGGTCCTTATAGAATGTACTTTCAGGATTGTCAATTATAATCAATATCTTGAATTTCATCCCCAATTAGGTCCTCTTTTTATACTTTTGTTCATATTTATATTTGTGTTTGGTTTAATGAATATGTTTACTGTCATTGTAATGAATGCGCAGAAATCCTTAAGACAAAAAGGAGTAAAACATGATGACCAGCTTACATTACTGATTAAGTACGCTGTGCAGAGCATCAGAAGAATGTTCCGATAATATAATAAATCAGTACTCAGTGCAGCATTAGAAGAATGTTCCGATAATATAATAAATCAGTACTCAGTTCAGCATTAGAAGAATATTCCGATAATATAACAAATCAGTACTCAGTGCAGCATTAGAAGAATGTTCCGATAATATAATAAATCAGTACTCAGTTCAGCATTAGAAGAATATTCCGATAATATAACAAATCAGAACTCAGTGCAGCATTAGAAAAATGTTTCGATAATATAATAAATCAGTACTAAGTACAGCATCAGAAGAATGTTCCGATAATATAATAAATCAGTACTAAGTACAGCATCAGAAGAATGTTACGATAATATAATAAATCAGTACTCAGTGCAGCATTAGAAGAATGTTCCGATAATATAATAAATCAGTACTAAGTACAGCATCAGAAGAATGTTCCGATAATATAATAAATCAGTACTAAGTACAGCATCAGAAGAATGTTACGATAATATAATAAATCAGTACTCAGTGCAGCATCAGAAGAATGTTCCGATAATATAATAAACCAGTACTCAGTGCAGCATTAGAAGAATATTCCGATAATATAACAAATCAGTACTAAGTACAGCATCAGAAGAATGTTACGATAATATAATAAATCAGTACTCAGTGCAGCATTAGAAGAATTATCCGATAATATAATAGATCAGTACTCGGTGCAGCATCAGCAGAGTGTTCCGATAATACAATGCATCAGTACTCAGTGCAGCATTAGAAGAATTATCCGATAATATAATAGATCAGTACTCAGTGAACCATTAGAAGAATTTTCCGATAATATAATAAACCAGTACTCAGTACAGCATTAGAAGAATGTTCCGATAATACAATACATCAGTACTCAGTGCAGCATTAGAAGAATGTTCCGATAATACAATACATCAGTACTCAGTGCAGCATTAGAAGAATTATCCGATAATATAATAGATCAGTACTCGGTGCAGCATCAGCAGAGTGTTCCGATAATACAATGCATCAGTACTCAGTGCAGCATTAGAAGAATTATCCGATAATATAATAGATCAGTACTCAGTGAACCATTAGAAGAATTTTCCGATAATATAATAAACCAGTACTCAGTACAGCATTAGAAGAATTTTCCGATAATATAATAAACCAGTACTCAGTACAGCATTAGAAGAATTTTCCGATAATATAATAAACCAGTACTCAGTACAGCATTAGAAGAATTTTCCGATAATATAATAGATCAGTACTCAGTGAACCATTAGAAGAATTTTCCGATAATATAATAAACCAGTACTCAGTACAGCATTAGAAGAATTTTCCGATAATATAATAAACCAGTACTCAGTACAGCATTAGAAGAATTATCCGATAATATAATAAACCAGTACTCAGTACAGCATTAGAAGAATTTTCCGATAATATAATAGATCAGTACTCAGTGCAGCATTAGAAGAATTTTCCGATAATATAATAAACCAGTACTCAGTGCAGCATCAGAAGAATGTTCCGATAATATAATAAACCAGTACTCAGTGCAGCATCAGAAGAATGTTCCGATAATATAATAAATCAGTACTCAGTGCAGCATCAGAAGAATGTTCCGATAATATAATAAACCAGTACTCAGTACAGCATTAGAAGAATTATCCGATAATATAATAAACCAGTACTCAGTGAACCATTAGAAGAATTATCCGATAATATAATAGATCAGTACTCAGTGCAGCATTAGAAGAATGTTCCGATAATATAATAAACCAGTACTCAGTGAACCATTCGAAGAATGTTCCGATAATATAATAAATCAGTACTCAGTGAACCATTCGAAGAATGTTCCGATAATATAATAAATCAGTACTCAGTGAACCATTTGAAGAATGTTCCGATAATATAATAATCAGTACTCAGTGCAGCATCTAAAGAATGTTCCGATAATATAATAAATCAGTACTAAGTACAGCATCAGAAGAATGTTCCGATATAATAATAAATCAGTTCTTGGGGAGTAGCAACAGAAGAATGTTTCAATTATAAATTGAATCAGTTTTTAGTGAGCAACAACAGAGTAATGTTTCAATAACATTGTTTAGCAGTTCTTAGTATACAAAACCAGAAGAATGTTTCGATAATATGACAAATCAGAGCAGCTTCAGATGATTTTAAGATAATACAATAAATCAGAACTAAGTGAGCAGCTTCAGATGATATTTTGATAATATAATAAATCATTTCTTAGTGACCCGCTTCAGATGATATTTTGATAATATGATAAATAAGCGTACTTATTGAGCAGCTTCGGGTGATATTTTGATAATATAATAACTCATTTCTTATTGACCCGCTTCAGATGATATTTTGATAGTATAATAAATCATTTCTTAGTGACAAGCTTCAGATGATATTTTGATTATATGATAAATTAGTACTTATTGAGCAGCTTCAGATGATATTTTGATAATATAATAATTCAGTATTTAGTTAGCAGCTTCAGATGATATTTTGATAATATAATAAATTAGTACTTATTGAGCAGCTTCAGATGATATTTTGATAATATAATAAATTAGTACTTATTGAGCAGCTTCAGATGATATTTTGATAATATAATAAATCAGTATTCAGTAAGCAGCTTCAGATGATATTTTGATAATATGATAAATTAGTTAGTTTATAAGTTTCAATTTTTATCAAACGCCATACTTTTGTTCTGACATGAAAAAAATTCAATTTGACATTATTTTTTTTTATAAGTTTATGTTCTTAAAGTATTTCATCTGCCACTTGTTTGCAATGTTGTTTAGCTTTGCATTTTATACTTCTTTCCGATTATTTTGAATGTAACTGATTATACTACTAGTTCCTTTAAGGTGGTACTTAGCACCTTGACTTAAATTGATTTGACTTTAATGTTCATAGAATTAATTCAAAATATTTACTTTGACGCTTGACATCTAAATATAAAAATTTATCAGAAAAAAATCATGAATATATGGTAGTTTGACAAACACTTATTAAGACAATGATAAGCTTATTATTTCGATAACAATAGAACGTAATAAGACGTTTAGATAATTTTTACAGAGTTATCACCCTATAGTACGATGTACCAGCTTAAGAATTCATCAAATCTACCTGTCTTATGGTTTACTATATCAGACGCCAGTTAACCTGGTGTATTTGATAACTTTTTATCGAAAAGATGAGAAATAGATAGAAAAAAGTATAACGAAGCCTCTTTAAATGAAACAGGTACACACACATTTGATGATTGTGACATTTTGAATGCAAATACAGTACGGTGAACTGGATATCTATATCGTAAAATTTATATTTATAACTTTTGTATTTTAAAAGATAATGAAAATCTAGTTTATCCGGAAAAGAGTGCAATCATTTCTTCTTTATTTTAACATCTTAAAATTATGATATATTAATACTGGTCCCACATATTTACTTGATATGAAGTAATGAAATTAACAAATCATATAACTATCAATTAATGAATGTTATCGCCGACGAAATTTCTATTCAGGTCCTAAAAGATAAATTGGGGCACCAAAATCGCAATCGGAGTATTAATGATTGTATCTCAAGCATTCAAAATCATATACATGTATACACATGGAAAATGGTATTGCAACATCTTGATTTTTTAAAACTTGAAAAATCAGCCTCTTATTTTGGATGGAATATGATAGAATATTTGTAAAATGATATCAAAATGTAGTTAATGACAACATTGGCAGTAAAAGGAACAAAAAAAGTATTTTATCTAACCAAAATTTTTAAAACTAATTGAAGTGCTTTTTGTACCAAAAAAAATGCATTTTACAATTTTTATAGTAGTCGAACTTATAATGTCAGACATTTCAAAATTATTCTTAAGATGATTATTCACATCATGGTTGATCGTTTTACTCCAAAGAATTAGTACTTTATGCGCAGCCTCCATTCAAACGGATAACCGCATCTTAACGTCTTCTGATGCCTGCCACAAGTCGACTTATTTGTTGCCAAGGTAGCAGCAACCATTCATGAAGTGGGGTATTGCTGATTTCATGACGTGTTTGAACTTAGGTGTCCTTTCGTGCACTTTCCACCTAATAGTGTCACATTTATGCTTGATATGGTTCAAGTTCGGGCTACGATTGGGCCAAGGAAGATAACCCGAATTCCATTGGAACAATGGATCTTCCTCCACAATGCTAATTTCCAACTTTGGCGAGCTGAACACTATATTGGATACGGGCAACTGTGTGTCTGTTCGAAGGCAAAGGTCCCCGAAACGGTCTTATCGCATGATAACCAGTAGCGATGAGCGATGAACAGTTCTTGTTTAAAGGCTCTTGTATGGTCATCACTCATTTTTTAGGATTATATTGTTTGCAATGGGTTTCCTTCTGACCAATCTACATTTGGCTTGATTTTCACTAGCAGATGTCATAGGGGGTCTTCTTGGTCTCGAACATCGTTTGTTACCTGGTTTTTTTTATACTCCAAACGACTTAAAGTGGAATGATGATGACCAACAATAAGTGCACAGCAACATACCTGCTTCTTTCATGCTGATTAACTGCCATCTTGCTGAAGGTATGGGTTGTGGTGTCAAGCATATAACTTTATAAACTTGGTTATTTAAAATGTTGAAATCAATGAGGATAAAAACATTTGTTTTATTGTTTACGCTGTAGCTGAATGTTCAGATACTAACTTATCGAGTCGATATTTATTGATTAAACTCGGGTGATATTTAAATAATGTTTAACTAGTTCTATTTCAACAATTTATATCACAAATAAATAAAGAGTGTTTTTTAAATCTAATTTCAATTTGGTGTTGAAATACTTTTTTCCATGTGTATTTATGTTTAAAGCCTCAAAGTCATTGAATTGTTTAATAAAATTGCGAATGGATATAAGGAATGTGACCAAAAGGAAGCTCAACCAAAAGCATATTAAAACAGCTCAAAACCATCAACGGATTCAACAAAGCGAAAAAATTCCACACCCGGAGGAGAGCTACACCTATCCCTGCCCTAAACAAAAAAAGTGTACTAGTTCAGTAAAAATGGACGTCTAACTAACTAAATGAACAAAAATAGAAAAATAAATAAAAACATACAGCACTAACAATGGCTAGAGGTTGCAGACATTGAAGTGGGGCAAACAAAATTGCAGATTGGTTAAACTTGTTCAGATCGGTATTTAGTCGCGAGGGCATTGCATTTCAGATATAAGAGACACACTATACACCCAAAGAAAAGTTCAGTGTCATATTTATGTTGTATTCGAAAGTATAAGTGGCATTTTTTCCCCATTTTTACAAATTCGTAAGACAGGCCAATTTTAGGTCAAGATGATTACTCGGTGTTAACATTTAGCCTATTGGTGTCGGATGTTGATTGTCCTTGTAAATCAAATTTGATACAGTTTCGATTCTATGAATGGAATCTTCCATTTGTCGTCCTTACAAAGATAAGAATTACACAGTTGTAACATAATGAAAAAACATCAAATCTAAGAACTTACCTTGTTTGTATTGGATACCTAAGCTTCACCTAAGATGAAGATCTGAATCTTCAATCACTGTACACGTACTGGATACCTAAACTACACAAGTGTCCTAAAATCAACGTTATATTTCTGAGTCTTCCAAGTCCTCAACGGAACTGTCTTTCTTAATTATTATTTTTTCAACAATCAAAGATCGGCTTCAAAGAAATTATGAAACTATATATTCTAGAGATGGCGTGAATCCGATATGGATACTAACATGACTAAAGAATTCAAAAGATCTTTTAGAGAATGTACACACTAAGACTTTTTATCTTGCAACACGAACCTCGATAAAATCCGGGAATATTATCAACATACATGAGTGTTCCTACCGCGAAAGGTGCGAAATAACTTACTTATTTAGCTTAATTATTTATTAAATAAAGGCAATAGTAGTATACCGCTGTTCAAACTCATAAATTCATGGACAAACAAGAATGTGTCCATAGTACACGGATACCCCACTCGCACTATCATTTTCTATGTTGAGTGGACCGTGAAATTGGGGTCAAAATTATAAGTTGGAATTATAATTAGAAAGATCATATCATAGGGAACATGTGTACTAAGTTTCAAGTTGATGTAACTTTAACTTCATCAAAAACTACCTTGACCAAAAACTTTAACCAGAACTCTGCACTATCATTTATATGTTCAGTGGACCATGAAATTGGGGTCAAAACTATAAATGGCATTAAAATTAGAAAGATCATATCATGGGGAACATGTGTACTAAGTTTCAAGTTGATTGGACTTCAACTTCTTCAAAAACTACCTTGACCAAACACTTTAACCTGAAGCGAACGGACGCACAGACGGACGAACGAACGGAGGCACAGACCAGAAAACATAATGCCCTTCTACTATCGTAGGTGGGGCATAAAAACAATATCGGGGTAACAAACTAAAACCTAGGGAAATGCATTAAATTCAAGAGGAGAACAACGACACAACACTTAAATGTAACACACACAGAAACGGACCAATCATCAGACAAAACCCCACGAGAACAACAACTATAACATAGTGTTAGAGATTTTTACAAAAGTATATAATACATTGAAATATAAAAACAATAATTAGAACACCCGATCGTTTTGTGTCTTTTTAAAAGTCACTTGAAACATAAAAGTAAATGGTACGACGAACAAAATGAATAAATTCTTTTTGAAATTCGCCTATTCAGAATCTAATGCATTCTGGGCAATATTTTCTAAAACGTACCCCAAAACGTTGTGATTGGTATAATGTGGCTCGGGTCTATTCGACTGCGCATGAATTACAAAAGTATTTGTCGTCAATTCGATATATCTTTTTTTTTAATATTTTGATTGATTAGAAATGTTAAATCATTGTAGTTATGTGACTTATAGAATATTTTCGTAATTATCCGTATTTATTAAAGAGTCAAAATGACATTTCGTCCTTTTTCACAATCTTCCCTCCAAAATTTGGGTTTTAAGGCAAAATATATTTTTTCCTTATCGGTGACCTATGTTTTTTTATTGGCTCATTCTTTGAAGCTATATTCCAGCTTTTCATATTACAGTTTTGGACCAATTGTCATAGAACGTTTTTTGATTTTCCGTTAAAAATATGTCAACACCTCTATTTTTCCTATCATTTCTTTAAAAATGGTCCCTTTTACCTACCTGTTAAAAAGTTAAATTTTGAGCTTAAATGATCCGTGACCCCCTATTTCTTTTCGACCAATTTGATTAATTTTCTTTTAAGAATAAAATAACCAAAAATACGGCACTTTTGATAGAAACTTCGAATAGGCCCGAGCCACCTTAAAACAATCTAAACAATGGAAAATGAACCAATGACGTAACGTTATTTTCGTTTTTGGGTACGAACAATGAGATTTCTCATAGTCCTTTAGATTCTGAAAAGGTGAATTGTCAAAACGTTTAATCTTATCTTAATAATGATAAAAAGGAGGAATGAATTACATACAGATTTAAATTTATTAAGTTATTTTGGTACTGGTCGCTTTGTCGTGGTGAATGGCCAGAACAATCCGGGTTTTTTTTTTTTCGCGGGAATTTGACAGTAAAATAGGTACGACACTTGTACCTTGACTGTCCCTTTGGTATCTTTCGTCCTTCTTTTGTAGATAACACCAAAAATCACTACGCGATGAATTGTATGAAATTATATAAATGTTAATATGAAAATTAAATTATGTTTTTTCTGTACTCACATTACGTAATACACCACACAAAATAATATAATAAAAGATATCGGAAATATAACACGTGTCTATTGACTTGGCTTTCTTGTGACCGGTCATCGGTTGCCTTGAAACATTCCTTTCCAACTTTTCCTGTGATAAGAAAATATATGATGATTAATAATTATAAGGAAACAGTGTTTGTGTTAATTTCTAAATTAATCACTTGCCTTCAATGTTTTCTAATCGGCAATATGGAATTTTATCAAAACATCAATAACATACTATTATATCAATAATCTTACTGACTATCATAACATGTTGCATTTAGACTAGTGGCCTATCAAGTGATCAAGTTTGCTTTTTCAGAACCTACTTTCATTGATCTTTTCAAAATATAAATGCCAACATTAACATAGAAAAAACAAAAGCAGAAGGTCACCAACAGGTCTCAATGTAGCGAAAAATTCCCGCACCCGGAGGCGTCCTTCAGCGCTGTCATCTAAACAAATATATACTTGTTAGCTTTAATATATCTAGGAAATACCAAATTAAATAAAAACACTGATCGACGAAATTTTAATCTGCTAACCGATTCCCTAGACACGTTTGTTTTAACAAAGGGACATAACAATGATACTAACGCAAATTGAAATAAATCACGACTAAATTAATCCCAGATGAAAGATATATTGTCTCCAATGAAATTGCTTTTAACCAATCATACTCCTAGAAATGTAAAGCGGGTAAAATAGTTCGAGATATTGCGCCAAAGATCAGGTTCAAGTTTTCAGATAGTGCTCTCTGAATCAGACTTCCTTTTAGGAACCAGATTCCAACCAGATGGGGCAAATGATTGTCGAGTGGCGGCGAATTCTAACATCGTGCACACAATACCGTGTATGTATATGTTCCGCGTCAAGATCAAGAAGGTGTGTAGCCAAATTACCCTGAAAATGCATTTAGCATGATTAATTATACCTCAAAAGGCAACTTAAAAATAAAGTTTAAAAAAAGCTGTACAGACAAACAATAACTCCTTAGTTATATACTGAAATCTCGTCGAAGAATACCTACCAGACAAGGTTTACTTTTCCATTCTCTTTGAGTGTAACACTTTGAACTCGTCTGATCTGCCGCCGTTCCTTTACTTTTACAAACGCAAATTCTAACAGCGCAGCAAATACAAACACAAAACAAGCTCCCATCCAAACGTCTATAGCTTTAATGTATGATACTCTCGGAAGTGACCAAGTATCCGCTGATCTCTGTGTCGTCATTGTTAAAACGGTGAGAATGTCTAATGAAATTCGTGCTGGAACATTGTCGATCGTCAACCAGAACGAGACCCAGAAGAGTAAAACAATCATCACGCTAGGTGCAAAGAACTGTATTATATAATAACCAATGTTCCGTTTAAAGTCAAGATTCAGTTGTATACAACTAAATGATGCTGTAAAAAAACATGGTTCTGGTTGATAAAATGAAAAATAACAAAAAGTCTCCATCTTAACAAGTAAATGATTATGATGCTGTAAAAACATGGTCCTGGTTAATAAAATGTTAGTAATGGTAAACAGTCTTTATCTTAACAAGGAAAAGTACATGTTTAACGTCAAGCGGCAAATATAACATGCATAATCTGAACTAGAACATATGTGATGGATTGGGACAGTTGCGGTCATGATTTGTTTGACCGTTAATTAATATCTCTATCACAGATTTCTTCGAATGTGGTCTTGAATCGAAGCATCAAACCTGTTCTCAAATCCTTGTTAATGAACTTACTTTTTAAATTGTTATTTGGATGGGGAGTTGTCTCATTGGCACACACACACCACATCTTCCTATATCTATTGACATGTCAAGAGTTATTGGCATTTCACGAAGAACTCGACTGGCTTGACTTGATGTGCAAGAACAACGTTCATGCCAAAATCGCGAAAGTCAATCAGGTTTTTTTTTCGTTTTTAAGTGCAGTGATTTTGTTTATAACTGTTTGTCTCATTTTCGTTTGTATAAAGACAATGAATTAATGTATCTGTCTGTTTTCAACGCATGGATTCGTGCACACATTCAGGAACCAAGAAATATTTTTGACAAGAAATAGCTGAAGCGATTTTGATTTCTTCTTTTTTTTTACCAAATATTATATTTTTACATTTGTTCTGTTATCAGTTATGGCGTAATTATATTATGGAAGATTGTTAAAATCATGAAAACTTACAAGGAACGCTGGGAACCAGGATCACTCAGAAACATGAAGAATCAGAAGCAATAAACCATAGAACCGGGGAAACCAGAATCACTTTAGGATTACGATAGAATAAAGTAAAAAATGATGCTTCATTCATATATAATTAAAGTGTATAGAAGGCATACATTGTACACAACCTAGTCTTTAGTTTTCTATGTTGCCCCTTGTTTACTATTGCTTTTTATTGTTTAAGCCATATTGTTGTCATTTTGTTTTCTATCTATGAGTTTGGCTATGACCTCTGGTATCTTTCTCCCCTCTTTTGTGAGGTTAGATATGTTTAATTTGAACACTCAGTGTATACGGTTTTGTTCCATACACGTTTCACTGAAATATTGACAATTGTTCATTGCTCAATAAAGATGTCAAGTTGACACTAAATGACATGCGTGATAAACGTACCATTTCCGTTTGTTCCATAGCTTTCATTACATTCAAATGTATCATTTCCAACCAATCAAAATTGTGGCAATTCAAATCTGTTACTTTTTTTAACCGCCGTATCTTTTTTCCATTTAAGGTGGTACCTAACACTACAGGGAGATAACTCTCTAATATCAGCTAAACGTTTTAATTACGTTGCCTTGTGAAGGCAATATAAAGCTTCACAATGATCAAAATTAGTATTTGTCAAACTGCTATATAACCAGTGTAATTTTTCTGACAAAACTGTTGGTTCAAAATTTTTGAAATTTTTATATTTTTGTTAAAGGGTCAAAGTAAATACTTTGACAAAATTTTATGAAAATTAAACGAGCCAAAATAATTTTAGTGAAAGTGTTGGGTACCACTTTAAATAATATTCCGTTAGTTGTAAATGCAACCGCAAAAAAACATATTAAGAGTCAACTACTTAGTGTAAAATTAACTCTTTAAAAAGAAATTTTAAATAAAGGTTTCATAAAATGAATAATCAAAATCTCAGTATTTTTTTCTTTTCTTAACAATATCAATAAAATGTTAATTAGAATATAGTCCTTTGATTTCAAGTTTTATGTCATTAAATTCATTCTGCAGAGTATGAGTAGACTACACTTAATAGTGTTACATTGATGGTATGCTTTGTTATCTTTGAGTGTCTTTTCTAGGTTGTTTTTTTTTTTTTGGGGGGGGGGGGGGGTGTATATTTCGTATCTGCTTTCATTATGTCAAAATAAATACTCCAGCAATGCATGCTAAAAAAGAAGATGTGGTATGATTGCCAATAAGACAAATCTCAACAAGAGACCAACTCACACAGAAATTGACAGGTATGGGGTCACCAGACGGCCTTTTATAATGAGCAATGCCCATACCGGCTATAATATTAAGCTCCTGGAGGTCACTGAATTTTCAGTCATTTAATCTCTCTAAACTAGGTATTCCTCAGTGACCCAATCGTGTTCAAAAAGATTGTTACTGGACGTTGTTACGCAATCACCAAGTAATCAATTGATCGACTGAATGCTTTGGAAATTAAGAAACCTTCATGACAAGATAAGACCAGAAAACTTTATTTTTAAATAACATAAAAACAGTGCATTTTGACATATAAAACAACCTGTAATACAAAGTTGAAATCTCATACACATAGCATGCAAGACAAATAAGCAACAAATTTTCGAATGAAGTAAAACCATGCTTGACCAGAGCAACCAAAAGCAGCTTAAATAATAAACATTTCAAGAATTATCTGCAAGCAGAACAGTGACATTCCAAACCGTTCCAGGACTGAACAAGACATTTAAAATGTGAAAAACTGTTTTCAGTCCTGAAATGGTTTGGAAGACTGTTCCATACAGTAGCAGCAGCACTGCATCTACGAGTCCAATAGACTTTGAAAACAGGCAATACATCGAATTAAATTTGAAATGTAACCCCCGACCCCCGTTCTTTTTTTGTAGTTTATTTCGTTTTTAGTTGAAATACGTTAGTATTCTATCTATTACATTTCTTAAAAATTGAGAATGAAAATGTGGAATGTGTAAAACAGACAGTACTTAACATGACAAAAGAGCAGAAAGCAGTCGAAGGCCACCAATGGGTCTTCAACAAAGCGTGAAAATCCCTCGACCAGAGGCGGGCTTCAGCTGGCCCCTAAACAAAGTGTATACTAGTAATGTAATTCAGTGGTTGTCGTTTGTTTATGTGTTACATATTTGTTTTTCGTTCATTTTTTTACATAAACAAGGCCGTTAGTTTTCTCGTTTGAATTGTTTTACATTGTCTTATCGGGGCCTTTTATAGCTGACTATGCGGTATGGGATTTGCTCATTGTTGAAGGCCGCACGGTGACCTATAGTTGTTAATGCTTGTGTCAGTTTGGTCTTTTGTGGATAGTTGTTTCATTGGCAATCATACCACATCTTCTTTGTTATGTAATCGTGCTACACAAAACTAAAAACTATATATCTTTATATCTAAAATAGATATAATAAGATGTGGTATGAGTGCCAATCAGACAATTCCTCATTTAATTCAAACAAAATATACAAGTTGTACATTGAGGCCAAAGGTCAAGCTCAGATGAAGTTTCTATTGCCACTAGACTCACCATCTTATGAAAATACATCTACATGCCACATATTCAGAAGCAAGGTCAATTGAAAATTATATTTTGAGGTCAAGGTAATATACACACTGTATCCCGATGACACACCTAACGTGCATACACGTAGGTCAAGAGTCAAACAGTCATATTCTGGTCAATAGTTCCATGTCAAAAATATACACAGCAGTCATGCACGAAAGTTCATCATGGTACACCTAACAATGTCTTATGTCATGATGCACTGCACATGCCAAATACAGAAAACCTAGGTCAGAGACAGGAACACAACACATATAACTAAAATCAATGGAACTGTACTTGTATTGCAGGTCACTACAATTGCCTTCAAAATAGAACATAAACTCTCGCAACACTGCAAAATTAAAACCGTCTTTCACAAAAGATTAACAGGATTCTTTGCAACGATTATCTTATCACTATCAATTGAGAATCGAGTCGTGCAGTTATGTCAATAAATTAAAACGGTAAGCACTAAAAACTAGGGTTTACCATTAATTTCAAACCTAACCATGAAATAGTTCTATGGTAAACTGATGGAAACACATGATACAATCATAAAATTTAAAATTTGCAATAGTACGACCAGAACAATACAAGACAGAGTTGTAAACAAATGAAAGTAATGATACACGAATTTTTAATCACAATGCACAAATAAGGAACCGTAGTTTTCATTACCTAAAATGTACGCTTGCGTTAAACAATGGAAATTAACACTGTATATTTATATAAACGATCAATCTTGTAATAAAAAAAAAATAATAATGAATGAATGAATACAATTGAAAAAGATATTTTTTTAAATGTGCACCGATTTACACACGTATATTAAGCGGACAAGGAACGAATAAGTAACAGTGCATTAGTCAAGTACTGAAACGAGTATTTACCAGACGGAAGAAAAAATGGAAAAAATTGTTATAAGCGAATAAGTTACAGGGCATCGGTCTAGCGCTGAAACGGGTACATACGCTCTAATATATAGGGGTGTTTCACCTTTAAGGGCATACGATATAGTTTTGATCTGGTATTTACAGTTTGATAAAAATTTCCATACAGACTATTTTTTACCTGATTAAATCAAATATGTAATAAAAAATATACCTTCAAGTGCTTCTTTTTGAGTAAAATGAGGTCGAAATTTTGTATATTTGCTCAAAATTCGGATTTGCGGCAGTATTTTCTCTTTCGAAAGAAAGACATAACTTTTTTGTTTTAAAAGATAAACACAAATTGTTTTTTGTTCAATAATTTGTTAATTTCTGTATTTTATAAGTCTCCTAAAAATGTATACATTTTTTGTTCAGAAATAACTCATATTTATCAAATGTTCACGAATGTAGTAAGAAACGTCATTTTGTGCGGCATATTTATCAAATTTAAAAAAAAATGCACTATTTACGTTTTCATGAAAATTGGCACACGTATTCGTCTCGCGTAATCAAACCAAATGGCATTTTGAAAAAGAGGGGTCCATGAACTCGTTTTCAAGTTAAATAAGTTTGAATGATAAAAATCAGTCGAAAACTGAATCTTTTCCCGATAACGAATAAGTAACGGTATCAGTCGAGCACTGAAACGGGTCCTGTCCCAAGTCAGAAGCTTGTTGGTTCATACGTTATTTTCTCGATTGAATTGTTTTACATTTGTCATTTCTGGACCTTTTATAGCTGTATATGCGGTATGAGATTTGCTCATTGTTAAAGGCCGTACGGTGGCCTATATTTCCTGTGTCAATTGGTCTCTTGTGGAAAGTTGTGTTATTTGAAATCATACCACATCTCACTTTTTCTATTTATCTTTCAGAAGAATGACGCAAAAACGTCGTATACATTTTATGCAGATTTATTTTCATACCTACATAAAACACTTTGAATTCTAGATCGGTCTATCTCGATGTATCTAAGCGTTTTCATTTAAACAAATATCAGGGTTGCGTTCAATATCGTAGCGGCTACATTGGGCTACTTAGATTTTTGACTATTGAACGTTTAGCTAGCCTAGCTACTACATAGATATTGATAGAAGCTAGACTAGCTAATCGTTCAATAGTCATAAATCTACGTTACCCTATGAAGCCGCTACGATATTGAACGCAATCCAGGAGGTGGTATTTTTAAGTCCGATGGAGATCGATCTTTCTCATTTTTGAAATACTAAAGATCGGCTATCTTTATTGAAAGTGGAAGCGGGGTCTTAGATTTCTATTGATTTTAAGTAATTGTCATCAAAATTAAAAGGAACAGCATTCTTAACCGAAATTAGAATTCATGATATCGAAAGCAAAGTTCCGTCTTGTCTTTCAGATATACTTTGACTGAACTATGAAATAATATAAAAAATGTATTCACTATTTTAAGAAGAATTTCTGTTCAACACAGACATGTTAGCACTATAAACAACCTGAATAGAAATGTTGTTAATAGAAGCATTTGTGAGTACATTTGTACAATGCATTGTTTTCCAAACACCGCATCTAAATTACGTGTCTGTGAAACTGACTGAAAACCATGGATATGGGATACCAACTTTAAAAAAAATATTACACTGCAATTGACAAGAAGTCCCGATTTCCAAATTCCATGAAAAAGATGGCGTTTTAAATCGAAAACGAGGTCGGTGATCCCATTTTTTTATTTGCTTATTTTGAAGCTTTTGCCTAGCCTAAAGTGAAAACAAAATGTAAAGAAGATATTATTGGTAGATCTGAATAGAATAATTTGTCTTTAACTCCACGGATATTACATTTCGAGTATTCCGTCTTTTATAAAACATAATACGTGTATCTAAAGAGAAAGGTTGTATTAGAATTAAATTTTACACCGATATCAATATGTTGGGTATAGAATATATTTTCAAAACTGTGTTTATTTAGAAAACAGAGATTACATGCTGAACAAATTTCTGCATTTTTCACCATTGTTTCAAGACTGATAATCATATAATTTTGAGTATTTTAAAAATGACCATAATTGATATATTAAACTAAAATTATTCAAGGTAACCTTATAACTCATACTTCACTCTTTATTGTGCTAAATATTTCGCCAAGCTTGGGTCTTTTATCTCTTATTAGTCTTAACGGAAATTACAGGTTTGCGAAGAAACATTTATTACGGCCAGTACGATCACTATGGTAGTCTCAATTAAGATATGTATTAAAGATAATCATAATAATATGAAAGAAATATAGAATATCTGATAAAGTAGTAAAAGCTACAGATATACATAAAAAAAACGGGCTAGACGAAACAAATATTTTGGAGAATTTAGGAATAGTTCTTGGAAATTCATTATCAAATCACCATTCAATAAATAAGTCAATAATATTTGTTTAAACTTTAATAATACTTGCGTATAAAGATAATTTCGGAAGTTGCTGCGTTTAGAAATATAAAAAAAGCACTTGTTCAAATCTGATGAAAATCGAATGGAAAATCGTATCGTGTGAACAGAACGCTGTACGATTTACCTGTGCGACGGTGTCAAGTCGAATGGAAAATCGAACGGGAAATCGTATCGTGTGAATGCACCTTAAAAATTGGGTTTCAAAGGTCATAAAACTAACCATCAGTAACGCTAGTCTAATATAGCAATTCATAATGTTCAGCATTTTTTACTCTAGACTTTCTAATAAATCTATCATCAAGTAATGCCCTCAAATGTTGGTTTACTTTTGTCGTTTTGTTTTTGGTAACAGGAAAGTACGTTAACGATATCACCATATCCAATTCTATCCTGTTACCGATAACAGTATTGCATTTTGTATATGCTTAATTGCGAAGATTAAGACGTTGTAACCTTTAAATGATCTCAAACAACCAAATATTTCATTATGTGAAAAATTTTATGTAATTATATACTTTTTAAAGACGTTTCAGTCAAATCTGGTATATCCTGTTACTGTAACCATTGATAGTAACAGGATAGACAGAAGAGGATAGACAAATTTGTTCAAATATGAATGCTGTTGTGAAATAACTACTCCCTCTGATGCAGTGATAAGGTTTCTCTGTTGTATTTTTGGGTTCATCACGTTATTGCACTTTTTACAAGTATAATATTGTTGGAATTAATAAATTTGTTGTTAACAGCATAGACGTGATAAAAGGGTACCCAATAATGATTTTCATAAAATGTCTTAAATTTTCTTTTCTCTAGACTGTTATGCAAGAAACGTGGTGCGTTAACTTTTAAAGACCCTTCGTAGTTTTGAAATCATCGCTGGGACATTTAACTGTTGATCTAGTGTTGGTAACAGGATGGACATGAACTTCATGTACATGTTGTTCGCTGATTGAATTTAGTTTGTAGAACAAATGTTTCATATATTGATAAAGAAGCTGTGATTATTAGTTAGAGTTATCATTTATACTCTAAAATAATTGCTTTTGCAGATATCAATGCAAACAGAAAATAGGAAAACAATCATTAATAAGTACATGCATTATTATCCCACTAAATTACATATACATGTAATTAGTGAGAAAGCTATTTTCAGTTTTACTTTATTCTAGAAAAATATAAATGTTACTTTATCTTAAACGTTAAACAGGCATGACTCAAGAGAACTGTATGCGTATCCCTATTCTATGCTTTATAGATTTATATAATGTCTCCTATGCCCTATTAAGTTCTAAAAGATTTAAAAAAAAACAAAAAAACTACTACTTTAAGAATTTATATTTTACAATTAAACCCCTTTTCTAAAATGAGACAGCACACAACAAAACACATGACAGTGTCACTATCAGGCCAAATCTAAATATATAGTCAAAATGAAAAACCACTGCTTATATAGGGCATGACTGGAGCGGCCCCCCTCTTAGGTCAGTCAGTGGGCCCCCACTTATGAAAATTTCTAGATCCGCCACTGCACTGTAGAGAACAAAGTTCAATATGAAATGCAATATTCTTATGACATCAATTTCTTCAGGAATATATTTTACTTTTTTAATTAGTCTCTCAATAGAAAATGAAATAAAGCCCTGATTTTGTTTTTATTATTTATTATTTTTTTTCAATTTTTATTACTTTGTAATATTGCTACTTTCAAACATATAGAACTGACTTTTTTGGTAAAGCCTTCTTATAGAGTACTTTGATGAATTCAATTGTCAAAGGTATTTTATCCTAAGTTGTTATATTTCAGTGTTCATCATTAATAGGCCTCACATAAATACTTACTTGCATAAGATAAACATATTTAGAATGGAAATAAACATTTAATAAGTTCACAGATATAACTGACATTGGGTCATAACTTAACAGAAGTTCTCTAAAAACATTACTCTAGAAAAGAATATATAACAGTAAAATTGTACATTTTATACCCATAATCTTTATAAAATATATTTTCATATAGATCTACTTAGAAACAAATATGTTTCTGCATCACTAAATGCTGAATCAAAATGAAGAATTCATGTGTATTCAAGAATAATTATAATTTATGATTCTTCAAAAAAGTATGCCATAAAATAATTATTTTCATATCAAAGTATATATGACAAAATAGAGGTTACATACATGCCATCAGGGAATATGCTGAAACATTCCCCTCTTTAATGATGGAATTTTAACACCAAAGCTTTGGGTAAGTACTTTTTTCTAATAATTTACTGGTCCAAAACACCTCACTTTATATAAAAAAAATAACCATACAGAAAACTTTTTTTATATATTGCTACTGAAGCTGTAGTAATGTATTTTTTAACTGAATATGTAATAATATTTGCAATTTTCCCCGATTTCTAGATGATTATCAGATATTTGTATGCAATATGTAATTAAATAGTGATTTACCAAAGCAGACATACATTCTATTATACTTTCTCTCACTAGTTTGGGTCATGATACCTGACAGGTGCCCTCATTCCAATGATTAATTGTAATATCCAAGGTATTTTTCATATTTACACATTTTGCTATCGCATACTGATAAATTATTTGATATTTTGCCCCAGAATCACTCATTTACTTACTAAAATTGAGCGAAATGGTTATTTTCTCTCGTTTCTGATCAGCCATCACTTCAACGACTTTTCATTCGAGTTATCTCCCTTTGGCCGGTCGCCAGTTTTGGGCCTGTTGAATTGACACAATGCCGTTTTACCTGGCAAGTTTTTGTATCAATAGGCATTTCATGTTCATAATATCGGGAGGTATCATCCCTATAAAGGAAAATACGTTACCATTCCGTGTGTCATTTCAATTTACATTTATTTACTGAGAAGTGTCACGGCCGCGGCACGTTTTTTCATCTTTCCGGGTCAAATAATCAAGGAAATTCTATTTTTTCATTCTTAAATGAATAACGTAGTTAAAGTTTGAAACCTGCCGTATTTAATTATGTATTTGGTTAAGCATGTTAAATACACACAATAGCTTTACGCCGTCGATTTCGTGGCGTCATTGCCGTTGCTAAAAAATGCCATTTTTTAAAATGAAAATCAAGTGACCAGAATAATAAAATCGACGCCATTATGAGATTTGCTGTCCGGCTAAAAGCTGTAGTAAGTTACGCTAGGATTTACGCTTTTTTTACGATCATCTTAACTTACGACGGCTTTGTGAAACGGCTGTAAATCCTACGATTTATTTACGATGGACTTACGATGACACGTAAACTTACGAACGCTTTGTGAAACGGTGGCCAGGTGAGCTAAAAATATAATGGGCGTATTGCATTTCCGCTAATGTTTGAAAGTTTCAATACTACGATTCCGCAAATTTAAAGTATACGTTTCCAGAAATTATATTTTTTACTTTTCCGGAAAGTTAACTTGTAGTAATTTGTTAATAATGTATTATACAGTAACAGTATTACATTAAGACTATTATATGTGTAGTTCTTTTTCAGGTTCCAACATTGGGCTATTGGTGAACCCAACGATGGCACAGAACATTGTTTAGAGGTTGTTTCACGTACAGAATGGCACTGGAATGATGGGCACTGCGAACAAACGGGGCGTGTCAATAAACTAGTATGCGAACGGTATGAATTGACAGCTCAGAATGTTATTGGATGAAATATATCGATTATTGATTCAAATATCACATGACTTTATACAACTTATAGATGGACTTTTTCATATCATTTGGGATGTATTTTTTTGAAGAATGAAACTTTTTACATTAAAAATTACAGTAAAGTGTCTTTTTTTTTTATTGTGTTTAGATTTCAACAACAGCATCAACATGTATGAAAGATCAATTCTTTTATTCATTGCAAACAAAAATAATTTGTTTCAGAAAGTGAAGTGAAAAATTTTGTTTTCGGTGAAAATTGGAAATGAAAAAAATAATAAAATACATTCAGTTTCAAAACAAAATTCTTGATCCAGTTTGTTAATGAAAAACACATTGTGTTTTTTTTTTTTTTATATATTAAAGTAAAGACGAACACGTTTGACACAAAAAAGAACATTAAACAATTTGAAGTATTAACGACGAGAAAGTCGACAGTGAAATATTTACCAATCATTATATTGAGCATAAATTTGCAAAAATGTATCTATTTAGATATAAGAAAATGTAGTATCGGTGCAAATGAGACAAGGTAGCTAAATAGATAGAAGAAAATGTACATTTTTTTAGTATGAGTGCAAATGACACAACTCTCGATTCTAGTCACAATTTAAAAAAGTAAACTATTATCGGTCAAAGTACAATATTCAACACGGTGCCTCGGCTAAGTCCTTATAACAAGTTAGCGTAGTTGTTATAACGACTAAACAAAACCTCCAGCATGACACTAACCGTCTTCCGTTTGGACATCGAAGTTGAGAGTTTTTCCAAAATCAGTCGTATTGATAATATGCAAGATTAAAACATGTGATTACAACAGATTAACCACTCAAATTTCAAAAACAAATTCAAATTATGAACGAAATCCTATATTAACGAGTTTTAGTTTTTATATGGTAGTTTGTTAAGTTGGGCAAACTTATACGATAACAGGTGAAAGAATTAGTGAAATTGCATTATCTGTTGGTTTGTTTCAACTATCATTTTTTATATGCTAATTCCTATTATCGCTATTTTGTGAATTTTTTCTTTGATCATTTTTTGTGATAATTTTCATATCATGCTTCTCGCTTGAGATGGAAAAAATATCGCTAGAAACTAAGGAGGCCACCTGGCGTTTCTAACGAAATTGACATTGAAATTGACAACATCGTCATAGGTAAAATAGCGATAAACAGATTATCATTGGTCATCTCAACTCGATTGCTTTTCTCACTTTCGCTGTACCAGCTCAAGCGAGAAAATGAATCTCGTTGAGATAATCAACGATAATCTATAAATATTGCAAAGAGTTTAGTTGAAAAGAGGCATCTCAGCAAAATTGTTTTATGAAATTTTTATTTCAGACTATGATTCGATGAGGTATTTGATAAATAATTCATGAATACAACAAACTCTTAAAATAGTTCGTATAGATATAAAATATTGGCATGACAAGACAAGAAAAAAAACATTGTTACAGTTAATGGACACACCTGCTATAAATTTCTCGCGAGATCTGTTACTCGGTGCAAATGAATCAAATGTCCATTTCATACGCTGAGTAAATTAGAGACCGGACAGCTAGTTGACAAACAAATAAAACATTTCACGTCGTCTACGACACCGATTCCTCATTAATTAATTATCCCATCCTTATTTACAAAAACAGCTACAAACTGATTGCTTCCTCATAAATATGGTAATTAGTAGATTAAATATTTGTCTACCAATTTATTTGTGTGATATTCAATAGATTTTAATGGCTGAATAAGATATCGAACAGGTTTGGTCTGTGTATTTTTGTAAAATCAATCTCAGGATTGTTCCGTGTAGTTGTACTTGTATTTTACCGGCAAAACGTCAACACAATGATATCTTAAAAAGATGTGAAATAAAAACTTACATACAAAAGGTTCAAAGTAAAGCAAATGTTTAAAATGATGCATGAACACATCCATCCTTATTATACACATTAACAATTGATACAATTAATATCGGTGTCAAAATCTGTGAACGATATTAAGCGCTGAACATTACATCTTCATCGCTTGACTTCCCAGCGCTTTAGTTTACCGCTGTATAGCTGGACTTCAGATCTACAGTATTGGACTAACATCTCCAGCGCTTGACTTCCCATGCAGCGCTTAAGTTTACCGCTATATCGCTGGACTTCAGATTTACAGTATTGGACTAACATCTCCAGCGCTTGACTAAAAATGTAAAGCTCTTAACTTTTAAAAATCACAACTCTTTATCAATGAGACCAAAAGGGTTCTGCATAATATAAATTATTTGTTATCAAATAAGTTATTCATGTCGTGGTCTAAATAGTTTCACTATAAACAAGAAGCGTATGATCTCAGCTATGACTACCAGAAGTCTGAAACTCTGTCTCTTATTTTGTGGTTTTGGCTGTGTTGTTATTTGTTTCCTTTCGAATTATAACATAACATTCGCCATCAAAAAGTATTTGACCGATACAGTGTGTCTAAACTTATCAGTGAGATGTGATTTTTAGAAACAAAAATAGTCATCTGATATGTAAATTTGTATCCTATTACTGACATTTTGACTGAGTATTGATTAGCATGGCGGGTGAGGACTGTATAGTAGCAGGAGATGCTTACTGTGTGATAGTACCTCCCTTTTTTGACGCAATTTTGGAGTCCATGCGATTCCATGAGAATCGGGTTTATTTCCTCCAATTGTTTATTCCTTACATAACATTGTACTGTTTTATCAAAATCATTTGTTTCGCCTTTCTGTGTTTTGTGTACTTCTTCTCTAACGTGAATGCAAACCCACAGAGAACCATGCGTGGATTAAGCAAACCCACAGAGAACCATGCGTGGATTAAAGAAATATTGCGAGGTGTTCGATATTTTGTAATACAATGTAAAACAATCAAATGTATGTAAATATATCTCGTATGGTTTGAAATGTATCGTACCCACCTTCAAATTTTTTTTCTAATTTCCAGGATTTATTTGCACGCAGCCTTTTCATAACTTTTATAAAGATTCGTTATGTTTACTTTGTGTGCATATTTGTCTATGACTGTTTTGGACGTAGGCTCTGCTTTAGTTCGATCTTTGCCACAAATTTAAGCGGTAATTTAAGATACATTTTTGTAGCTACACTTTAAAACTATGTCACTACTTCTTACTATATAATAAATGAAACGATCAAAAGGGGACACTTTTCTTGACTGAAGTCTTAAAACAATTTTATTGTGTCTGCTAGTATTCCTTGATGGCCGTAGTTTATGTCTTTGTGACCATAAATACATCTATTCTAATCAAACCGGTAACAGTATCAAGTTTATTTTACAAAATCTAGATCTTGGATTACTTTTTGTCACCAAATTCGATGCAGAACATTAGTGGACAATTTTATCGTATCTCATGCATAAATTCATTTCACCATTTCTGATTACTTTCTTGGCCAAAAAGTTTATTTCTACAATACGTGGATTGTTGAAGATCGATAGTCTCCCTTATTACTATTCAAATTAACCAATCAAAATGTATACAATACATAAAATATGTCAGTACGTTTATCCTACCAGCTTGTATTGTCGCTTATAGGATCATTTAAGGTTAGAAAGTCACAGAGCAATTAGAAAATCTATTCATTTTTTTGCTGTAGATAACTATAACGTATAAATATGTAATCTAAAGCCATCTTTAAATAACGTACTTCAGTTACTGTCACGTGACATGAAGTTGTGCAGTCATACGTCTAAAGTTTTCTTGACGAAGGATCGGTTGAATTCTAATTGAAATGAATTTTTCTGTGCACCATGAACGTAATTTGAAACATTTGAAATATTTGTAACTTTTGAGTAATTAACCGCATGAAGTAGTTCTTTAGCCTATTTTTGGATAACTGTTCCCGCCAGCATTCAAATTTCAAAAATGGATTCTAAAATGCCTGTCATAGACGGAATAGGAAAACTAATGATAACAGAAAAACCTAAAGAATTACCAGAAAGGGAGAAATGGAGTAAGAAGATAGATTTTCTGCTATCCGTTATTGGATTCGCTGTTGACTTAGGAAATGTTTGGAGGTTTCCATATATTTGTTACAAAAACGGCGGCGGTATGTATATAGTGCCTCTCTTATTCTTACACTTTCAGCCATGTTGCTGATCTTGTTCTAACTTTAACCCAATGTGTCTAGAAAGTTTCATTTTCTATTGTGATTTTTTTTTTATCTCTTTGAGCCCTTCTCTATACTGAACGTATTTTATGAAATCATCAGTTTTTTGAATAATAAATAATCGATAATGAAACAGAGACAGTTTGTTTTGCAGAGTAGATAACGCTGAACCGTATTGAAATAGAAAAATGTTATTAAATATACAAAACTTTATATGGACTTCAAACATTTATTATGGTCACAAACTTCCCATTCATATGGCATTCTTTCAAATTTTGGTACCGTATAAATGGTATATGGTACATGTATATATGAAAGGACAAACAGTCTAATTATTTACAAACAAAACAGAAATTAAACGAGTGTTTTTAGAGAAGCAGGAAGTGCTTACCCATCCACAGAACCTATATTCATCCATACTATTTCACTCAAGTTTATGTCTTATAAGCTTAAATTCCTGATGCTTGTAATGAGTTTAAACATACTAAAGATAATCTAAGCCATCGAAATTTGCTTTTATTTATATACATAAATATAAGACATACATATTATATACAAGTAGATACCCGAATAACAACATTTTTTTATTTTCAATCGGCCGCTTTTGCATGTTCTACTGCTGGCTAAAATGTTGAAATCATCACGCGAAATGAACATACTTAATTACCATAGACAGATTGATACTTGATGGCTCTGCAAATTTGTAGGTACGGGCCTACACGTTGACATAAATGTTATTGTATATTCACTTGTTTTGTATATTTGTAAACTTTATTCTGATCTTATATGTAGTTTGGTTTTTCGTGTGGTTGGGTTGTTGTCTCAATGCGTATACGCGAGTTCTCCTGTTTTAATTATAAATTCGCAAATCAGAACATTATTTTCAATCCGTTATCAATAAATAACATATGCCAGATACTTGTGAAATTTTTGTCGTGTTCACTCGCTTATAATTATTATTCGAAGTGAGATCTTAAAATTTCGTATTTTTTGTACTTATTAAAGGTCAATGAATTTGGTTTGATTTAATATAATATAAATATGCAAAAGCAACACAGTACAATTAATTTTATTATATTTTTCATCTAAAGAACACTGTGCCATAATTACATTGTATTTGATTAAATCATATGAATGTAATATCTATTATTGAAATTTGAAAATTAGAAAATGTCAATTAAAAATTCTATACGGTCTTTTCACAAAAGTTTTTTTTAATACGACGAGGACAATATATATGGTGTTCTTTAATAATTTGCTTGTGACCTTATGAATAGAATTTATAATCATAAATTTTCGCAAATGTTTCAAGTATATTTTCAAATAATAACATAATCTGATTTTATTTAATCTAACAAAAATACCGAACACCAAGTCAAAGTCCAAAAAACCAAGTGAAAATATTTGATTGATAATTTTTAACAGATATATCATTTAAGGAGGGGTATTCGAACAAAATACTAGTCGCGAGAATGTTAAATTTCGCGAGCCGATGGGCGAGCGAAATACATTCTCAAGACTGGAATGTTTCGCAAATACCCATCAATAACTTGAAATATCTGTTTGGAATGTTAACGTTCAAAACGCATTGATGATCATGACGTTACAAGCGTCCAGTCGGATAGAGTATTTTTTGTCAAATACCAAGACAGAGAGGGTAAAAAAAGATGTGTACGGATTGATAGTTTATTCTAAGATGCATGAATTTTTTATTAGTTGTTAGTGCACGTGGCTTTGAACTAGCTGTCAGATAACTGCGAGTACTCTCAGATATGTTCATTGTGTCTTTTTGTGTCGGGATGTATAAGTACCCGGCCACGTCCACTTGTATTTTTGTCCATCTGATGAGTTAAGCCTTTTTCAACTAATTTTTATAGTTCGTTGTTATATTGTACTGTTATACCACTGTCCCATGTAAGGGGGAGAGTTGGGATCCCGCTAACATGTTTAACCCCGCCACATTATTTATGTATGTGCCTGTCCCAAGTCGGGAACCTGTAATTCAGTGGTTGTCGTTTGTTTATGTGTTGCATATTTGTTTTTCATTCATTTTTTTACATAAATAAGGCCGTTAATTTTCTCGTTTGAATTGTTTTACATTGTCTTATCGTGGCCTTTTATAGCTGACTATGCGGTATGGACTTTGCTCATTGTTGAAGGCCGTACGGTGACCTATAGTTGTTAATGTCTGTGTCAATTTGGTCTTTTGTGGATAGGTGGCTCATTGGCAATCATACCACATCTTCTTTTTTATATATCTTTTTTGCATATACTCCGACGGCGTTAAAAATGAACGATATTCATTTGATACATGTAACAGTAAATTGATGAAAAATACACTGGCTAACAACCGATCAAAACCCTTACATCCCAGCTGCTTTGTTCGAACAGGGGTGATCTGATCCGGATCATCCCTACCATATCACCCCAGTTTGAGTTTCATTGATATGCATGCTTTCATACCTGTCAACCTGTGACGATGAAAATGCAGGTCATGACCTGCATTGAAGAATCAAATCTCAGGTCATAACGCGTACGAACTTTTTCGAGCTGAATTTCAGTATTAATGGTACATTTTCTTATTATGTATATGGAAAATACCAAAACATCAATGCATGTTCACTTGGTTAAGTCATTTTATTCTAATTAATTATTATTTCATTGCACTTTTAAAGATTTCAATAAATGTGTGTAATACAGTTTTATGTTCTTTACTTTTTGTAATTGAGAATTGAATGCTTCTTTTTGTAAATTTATTGGGTGGTAAAAGCGTTGACCGAAGTACATTTTGTATGAAGCGCGGAAGCGCTTCATTCTAAAAATGTACGCACGGTCAACGCTTTTACAACCCTATAAAGTTTCAAAAAGAAGTATTCAATACTTATAATTACATTTTTTTAGCTAAAATCATGAAAACACGATTTTTATCCAGTTTTATTTTATTCACCTGTGCACTTTTTTTGTGAGACCTCGTGTCATCATGCATGATATAAATGTTATTGTCTGATGCAATTGTTTACGGAATAACATGTTAGCCAATCAGAATAACGTATTATAATGAAACTTACATCTAATGTAATTATTTATCATTGATTATCAGATACTGGAATTTTTTTCAATTGTAATTTGAAATGTTTGAGACTTTTGGCTCACACAGCAACTCTGAACAAAGTAGGAAATTAGACTAAGATAAAATATAGTAATACAGTTAAAGGCAGTATAAATGTAAAAAATAATTTTCAACTTTTTTTTTAAAATTGTATAAAAGTATTAAAATAATGAAAAGTTATTTTTCAAAATGTATTTGAATTCTAAATTTTTTATCATTTTATCTTTTTCACCCATAAAACGTAAATATAAGGAATAATTTTGAATGGTGACAAATTAGGGGAAGTAACTCTAACTCTATTTGAAAACAAATGTAGAGCAGTTTAATTACGACCTAAAGCTAAGGTAATTGGTGTTAATTAACAGTGTGTTTGAAACCAAAGCTGTCAAGTAAAGCCATGCACTTAATGGGTCACTTAAATTGACAGTTTACATAGCTAGATGAACTTCCTGTTCATGGAAGTATTACGAATTTCCCGGTATTTCAAAAGAATATTACTTATGAAATCAATCGCAAGGCTAAGAAATACGGGTGAAATCGGGTCATTTTCGGAATTCCCGGGTGATTTCAATGACCCGGCGGGTGTCCCGGGTGATCCCTCCGAATTGTGAAAATCTCGGGTCACACCCGCAGAAAACGGGTCAGTTGACTGGTATGTGCTTTCCTTTGTTCTGTAACATTTTGGCGGGAATGTCAAATCCAATATAAAACTTAAGTATATTTATTTATATTTATTTATATACCGAAAAGACTATCTATCAAAATTCACGTAGAAAAATCCAGTGTATATGCTGGGATTCGAACTCAAGACCTTTAGCATATCAAGTCACGACACATACCACTACACCAGGATGAGTGGATACAAACACACAGTAATTTGACCTACTTAAAGGAAGCAAGATCTTTTTATTCATTTATTAGTAATATATAATAAAATTAACAGTACCAATTTTCTTGCACCAGATGCGCATTTCAACAATACATGTCTATTCAGTGATGCTCGTGGCCAAAATATTCGAAATCCAAGGCTTATAAAGTATATTGTAATGGTTGTGTGGCGTTCTCAACTAGATTTTATGAATTGTAAATGTTTTTTCGTCAAATCTAAAATAGCTGGGATGTAAAATAGTTATCCCACTCAGACTTTTTATTCTTTTTTTTTACATAAATAAGGCCGTTATAGTTTTCTCGTTTGAATTGTTTTACATTGTCTTATATTATCGGGGCCTTTTATAGCTGACTATATGCGGTATGGGCTTTGCTCATTGGTGAAGGCCGTACGGTGGCCTATAGTTATAATGTTTGTGTCATTTTGGTCTTTTGTGGATAGTTGTCTCATTGGCAATCATACCACATCTTCTTTTTTATATTGGTGTGTCAGTGTTAGATCACCCTCTGACCTTCGGTCATCGTTGTGATCTTAGTATACACTGACACACCGCGTCCTTGTGGAATAACTATTAATCATCCCACTCGGACTTGGTGTGTCAGTGTTAGATCACCCTCTGGCCTCCGGCCATCGGTCTGATCTTACACTGACACACCGCGTCCTTGTGGGATAACTATTAAAGGATTCTTACGTAAGGTGTAATTAAGAAAAAAAACCAATTGCATGTCGTCGTAAGTTGGCCATATATTAATCTAAAGTTTCAAATTCTATTAAATGTGTTCTTATGTGGCGCTCAAAAATATCATTTACAAATTTTATCAAATGAAAAGATAGCAACAGTTTCATGATACCATACACACATACAAAAATCACACTTTTTCCTTAGAGAAAACAAATATTGATAAGTTTAACAAAAGGATTTTAATTTAGTAATTTTGCAGAGCAAAAAAAAATGTTTTGTATGTTTATAACATGCATTCTGAGATAAGAGAAAAAATCACAAGGTTTTAATTGCAAGACCGCGCTTTATACCCACGTACACTGTTAGGCCAGAAAACAGGTTATCAGGTTGTCAGTAAGATATTAACTACAAGTTTAAATATAAAAAAAATGTCAAGTGAGAGCAGACAAAATGTCTTCATATTATGTTGAGCAGCTGGTATTTTGAATATCACCTTATGTAAGAATCCTGGATTTTGATTGTCGATAGCCAGCATATGTTTCACCAATTTACTGTTATCAAATGAACATCGTTCATTTTTTTAATGCCGCCGGGGTATTTGCCAAAAGGATATGCCTTTTTACCCTCTCTGCCGTGGTATTTGCCAAAAAATACTCTATTCGACTGGACGCTTGTAACGTCACGGTCATCATGTAAAAAGGGAAACTTCACAAAAAAATCAAAAATTGATACATGTACTATGTTAATTCTGTACAAAAATGCTCAAATTCATAGATATCAAAGTTTTATTCCGCTAGATAAGAGATCACAATCGATTTTAAATTTAGAGTATCAGTTTTCTGCGTTCGGCCATTTTGTCTTATTTCCCGATTGATAACAACGATATGTCTATAAACCACAAAGGAACAAAACTATTCATTTACACAAAATGATAGAACAAAATGATAATGCATCAGTTGCAAAATTAACTTACTATTTTTCAGAACTTTTCCTCTAAGTTAACAAATAGTTTTCATTAGACGTTATACCATGCCAACCATTTCCATCTTTTCATTACATTTTTATCATTAATATTTATACAGTGACAGGATCGTCAGGAATAAGTGCATTTGTCGATTGATTTTAATCATTATCTCAAAATCGAGAACACAGAATCCTCTTTTACAAGAATCCCATTTGGCTTGACTATGTATGAAGATTTTAAAACCAATTATCATGAATAAATGGCCTATGGAGTTTTCTTAAAATCTAAATACTTATACTGCCAAACATACCGTTTTTCTAAAATCATGAATATTTGATAATATAAACTATTAACAAAGACCTCTTAAACAAATTTGAAGTATAATTTCTTTAAGGTGAAAAACTCGCGTTTGCTTATCTTTTGAAACAAAAAGTTTGATCTGTTTGTCCAAAGAATCGTTATACTCTAGAAACCCATATTTTGTTATAATTTCGACCTTATGTATCCTTAAAAGTATTAATAACTTGTAAGTGAAAAAGACAAAATTGTGTCTTTATATCTGTATGTCAAAATGATCGACCTTTGTCTTTATGTCATCAAGTGAAATAGACGTACCTGTGTCTTTATATCATACTGATTTCTTTGTGCTGATGATTCAGCTACAACCAATCCAATGAAAATAAGAACAGTACCAAACATATCGTCAGAATGAAATGTGAAGTTTGATCATCTTATTTATATATATATTGAGAGCCCAGGTGGTCGTGTGGTCTAGCGGGACGGCTGCAGTGCAGGCGATTTGGTGTCACGATATCACAGTAGCATGGGTTCGAATCCCGGCGAGGGAAGAACCAAAAATTTGCGAAAGCAAATTTACAGATCTAACATTGTTGGGTTGATGTTTAGACGAGTTGTATATATATACAACAATTTTTTTTTCTGTGAAGTATTAAATTTATAATAAGATCCATTTTGTTACAACCTGTGATCAATTTTATTTGGCAATCGCCAATGGCAGTCAGCAGGGTTAAAGAACATCAGTTGTTCGACCTGTTAGTCAAATGCGTTTTGTTTAAATATACTTTTCACTCTTTTGGTCTTTTGGAAAATGTTGTTTGTGCTGTTTTTAGACCCTTCTACAACGAAATTTGTTTGACATGCACACGTATAAAAATTGCGGTTTTTATCCAACGCAGTCATAGGTTTGAACGTAGTTTTCAATTTAGACTCGTTTATATTTTTTGTTTGGGCATGTATCATATTTTCCCTCCGGTTTATATGATCCGTTCATCCTATATATTGACTCTTAAAATTCAAGAGTTAATAAAAAATTGAGGGTACGTTCTCTAAAAATGAGGGTGCTTTTTATATGGCCTTCCAAATACCGTTTCGATCCCTAACATCACTGAAGAGACATTTATTGTCGAAATCCGGATATGGTGTACTAAAGAAATATTGACACCGAATGTTTGTGGCACAACATCCTGTCCACAAGTTAACAATTTTTTTTTCTGTGACGTATTAAATTTATAATAAGATCCATTTTGTTACAACCTGTGATCAATTTTATTTGGCAATCGCCAATGGCAGTCAGCAGGGTTAAAGAACATCAGTTGTTCGACCTGTTAGTCAAATGCGTTTTGTTTAAATATACTTTTCACTCTTTTGGTCTTTTGGAAAATGTTGTTTGTGCTGTTTTTAGACCCTTCTACAACGAAATTTGTTTGACATGCACACGTATAAAAATTGCGGTTTTTATCCAACGCAGTCATAGGTTTGAACGTAGTTTTCAATTTAGACTCGTTTATATATATATATATATATATATATATAAGTACGTCTGAGACAGTGACAACCCTACAACAGATGTATCCATCGGATCGCCATCAATGATGGTGATACATGGCTGTGTACATAATGTATATACAACTCGTCTAAACATCAACCCAACAATGTTAGATCTGTAAATTTGCTTTAAAGGACGTTGTTCTCTTGATTTGTGTCTTGTAAAGTTTACTTCGAACAGTGTAGTTTGATATCAAATTGAAATGTTTACACCAACTGATCATTTTATGCAAGATTTACCAGTTCTGTCAAATGAAATGTCAAGAGCTGTGAACCCGCCTTAGCACTCTCATCACTTAAACATATCCTTTGTAGGTTTGAATGTTTTGAATACAATCTGATGTGAATTTTTCGTTGATACAAATTTCACACGTTTTTGCATCCTAATGAAGTTATTTTGGTGTTGTGTACCTCACAAGTTTTATCAAATACTGATATGGATATGCACAAATGCGACATTGTATCTTTACATAAGCTTTGGATTTCAAATATTTTGGCCACGAGCATCACTGAAGAGACATGTATTGTCGAAATACGCATCTGGTGCAAGAAAATTTGTACCGTAAATTTTATTGTATCTGTGTTCATGTTAGTGCAATAATTAAGCAATGAGTATTGTTTAGTATAGAAATGAAATTTGGAGTCCTAGAAACTTGTACTGAAACGTCATATCTAGAACCTTCAAACTGTTTTTGTTTTCTTCAAAGAAAAATGAAGAAAAACACACAAAAATACCGTATAGTTTTTAGAAGATCGGTGTCATCTTGTTGGCAAAATTTATTTGAAAGAAATATAGGGTACCTTTTCTTTTTGTTATTATTATATTATACAACTATAGGGTTTCTTTTCTTTTTGTTATTATCATATTGTACAACATTATACATTTTAAGTAATCGAATTTGCTACACATTCAAACGTTAATTTCGACTGGTATAAAGTAATCCTTATTTTAATTATCAATATCAAACCATGTAAGAACGTTTGTTTTGGAGTCATGGATTCTGCTTCGATATTAGTTGAATATTTGAAGTATAAAACAACCAAATAACTTTGATATTTGCAGACCTATTGCTACAGGTAGTAAACAAAACCGACGAACCCTTGTTTTCATCCTGTAATTCTTACCCAATTTCATGAAACACCTTGCTTCCAAATTGGAAGAAACAAATTAATTTAACTGACCATTTAAAACAGCAACGCAACAAGACTTAGGTGACAAAACGTGGTTTTAAAACACAATTGAGACCATGACACAAGGAATGAACCAATGCAAAGTGATCAATAATGAGGCACAATGTATAAATGTATGTTCTTAGTCAGTTGAAAATGCATTCAGGACTATTTTAAACCCAGAATAATGAAGGTTGATTATAACTTCAATGTATAAATAAGAAAGGAAATAGTAATATATGTATTAATATAGATCTTTTAATGTAAACGTCATATTTACATCAATATATCTATTTAATATTTCCTCGTGTTTTACAAATTATAAATCTGTGTGTGTGATCATAAAACACTGCCCATCTTCTTCTCATTGAATTCCGTCTGTATGGCAAATCACATTTGCGTCTGCTTGGATTGTACACATTGCTTAAGTCATTGAGTCCAGGAACATACCAACTTGACCATCTTCCATTGAACCATTTAATTTGATAAGCAATAATTCTTCCTTTTTCGATCAACAAATCAGCCATATCTAATCCTGCAACCCATCTGCAGTCTCTTGTTGCAGGTCGTTCAATCTGTGTACACAAGGCCTGCCGAAATAAAATACTTAATTGTAGACAACAGCAGTTTAACGATTACAAATCTCATCAATTTATGAAAAACATATCTAAGAAGTTAACAAAAAAGGACAAAATATCAAGGAAAATAACTAAGAATATATTGATGTGTATTTGTCCGAGCGATACAATTAACAGTCTGTTTGTCGTGTAACGTCTCTGTAGTTTTAAAAAACAAGAGCAATATAAGACAAAAACAACTATCAGTTGCTTTTAGATAATAAAAAAAAGATACTGACCTGTGTGTTTATATCATACTGAACAGTTTGTGCAAAGGATCCAGCTACAGCGAGTCCAAGGAAAACAAGGATAGAAACACACATTTCGTCGTTGAAATATGAATACTTTTCATCCCTTATATATATATATAAATGAAGAAAAAAAGCGTACAAGATAGATTATTTATTTAGCATATTAAGTATCAAACAAAACAACAGCATGTCACTGCAATTAATTACTTAATTTGATTTTCTTTCATATTAAATTGTTTAAAAGAAAATGATGCAACAGTTTTTGTAATAATACATCTATTTAAGTTCAAAGGTAAATGGAAAATCTGCAATTAGATTTGCAAATAGGCTACAAATAAGAAAAACGTCGTCCATTAATAAATGTATTACAAGATAATGCTATTTTATTAGTTTCTTTATTAATATACGTTTATAATAACAAGTTTTTATAATGCAGAATAACATATTGTATAATTCTGCTTAGTAACACAAACGATGAGAATACAAAACTACACTAAGTACTACAAGGAACGACTTAGTAATAGCTTTACTGAAGCGACATCCTTGCAACAGTTAGATTCAGGCTAAACGGAACCAGTACATGTATCGCGAGACATGAATTAACACACATCTGTTTAATGTTTAATGTATATTTTTTATTAAAATTTAAATATAAAATGTTTATATGATACTTATGAAAAAGACAAAACAGGGTAAAGTTGGTAACCTTTATTTGTATCTTCTTAGTCGATTGACGATATTTCGACATCGAATAATTATATGACGTGAATGTTTCATTAATCACAGAATCCATTTTTAGGCAAAAACATAACAAACAAATAACTATTGTGGAAATAACGGCCACAGTTCACTTAGAATGACGAGGTCTGACATGATTACAGAATGCCGACATGCTAGTTTTAACTGACAAATCTGTGCACCATTGGTAGCAATGGATGCTCAAGTTCCTCCAGGTTAAATTCTAAAGAGAACGAGGGTTATGATCCCCAAATACGTCGGGTCTTATTCGCATCACCCCCAGGTTTCAGGGGAGTAAAGATTAACATTTTTTATATTATAAAACACTGAATACATAGGCCATACTATGTATCATTAACAGTCAAGCTCGAACTGGTACCAATTCAGAACCGGCCACTCAGGGTAGACATAAGATGGTCTCAACAGAACTTCCTGCGGTACCGCAGGAAAGTAAAAACCTAATATGATCCGACGTACAATTACGGGAAACGATCATAACCCCTTAATCTTGCCAGATCCCGACATCCTTTTTGACTGTGACGAATGATTTTATTACATAACAATGAACAATTAGAATCGAGTAATTAAAATAAAAGCTGCATGATTTTTATCCAAATAAAGTCAAAAGTTAAATGCATCTAGGCGAAGAACTAATACCAGGTATTGGTAATTCCATTTTCACACGGAATGTGTCTAAATATTTAGATAAAGGTGGTAGCCATTCATGAAAATTAGCATTGACATAATAATTATAGTTCTCGAACGTATGATTCAGCTAGCAAATCCATCGGCTTGATTGTCTCCTCTTTTTTGTCCAAAAAGTTATGGATCCGGCATGTTCTGGTCATTCTGAAAAGATAAATAAAACAGCAGCAGACACAAGAATTGTTATTAGATGGCAGATTGCAAGGGGAGGTGGGTGGGTTTTTGAAACTTTTACATATCTACAAGATTGGCTAGTGCAATGTAATGCTGACGAGTCATGTGACGTTGATTGGCTGGAAACAAGAACCGGATCCGAATGAGGCAATAATCATTTCTCTTTAATTAAATTGGTTTATCTTATAAAAGCGATAAACCGTATTAATCACAGAATCCATTTTTAGGCAAAAACATAACAAACAAATAACTATTGTGGAAATAACGGCCACAGTTCACTTAGAATGACGAGGTCTGACATGATTACAGAATGCCGACATGCTAGTTTTAACTGACAAATCTGTGCACCATTGGTAGCAATGGATGCTCAAGTTCCTCCAGGTTAAATTCTAAAGAGAACGAGGGTTATGATCCCCAAATACGTCGGGTCTTATTTGAATCACCCCCTGGTTTCAGGGGAGTAAAGATTAACATTTTTTATATTATAAAACACTGAATACATAGGCCATACTATGTATCATAGCAGTCAAGCTCGAACTGGTACCAATTCAGAACCGGCCACTCAAGGTAGACATGAGATGGTCTCAACAGAACTTCCTGCGGTACCGCAGGAAAGTAAAAACCTAATATGATCCGACGTACAATTACGGGAAACGATCATAACCCCTTAATCTTGCCACTTGAGTGTGTCTATACACACTCACCAGAATCCCCCCCCCCCCTTTTTTCCTACAACCTAAAGGTCCATTTAGGTGAACTAGCTAAGAAGGCATTATTCTTTGTTAATATGTTTGAATCTTAGACAATCATATTTTTCCTTTTGTAATAGCTTTGTTATAAAGGTGCTGTTTTTGAAGATATCACTTCTTTCGTTGTATTATCCATGTTATATATATATATATTCTGTGACGTATTAAATTTATATTAGGATCCATTTTGTTACACCTTGTGATCAATTTTATTTGGCAATCGTCAATGGCAGTCAGCAGGGTTAAAGAACATCAGTTGTTCGACCTGTTAGTCAAATGCGTTTTGTTTAAATATACTTTTTCACTCTTTTGGGAAATGTTGTTTGTGCTGTTTTTAGACCCTTCTACAACGAAATTTGTTTGACATGCACACGTATAAAAATTGCGGTTTTTATCCAACGCAGTCATAGGTTTGAACGTAGTTTTCAATTTAGACTCGTTTATATATATATATATATATATATATATTTATCATCATAAAACGCATTATTTTAGCAGTAATACATCCACTGATAAACCGATCATGAATTACCAATGGGTTTACTAAAAGAGTTATCTCGCCATAACCGGCTTAGTTGAACAAAATGTATTCTAAAGCACATATGTTTGGAACTTGTTAAATATTTCTAAGAGATATAATGCGATAAATCAGGAAGTTTCTTCATAAAAATAAACAGTATAATCAATAAAACTGAACATCTGTGTACACATTCGGAGATTTGGGTAATAACTAGACTGATTGGTCACTGCAAAAGTACAATGCAAGATGGTGGTATGCCATAAATCTACTCAATTGCTTTGTTAATCTGTAATATGCACTAATATTATTTTTCCATTTTCAATTTTATTGTCCTCTACAAAGTTTACGAAAATACATTACCTGTATATATAATAAGTGCACAGGCACTTGTCTCAAAAAAAAAATTCCTATATACCTTAATATAACACAAGGTACTTAACTAAATTTTTTGAAAAATGACACCCAGTCCCGAATTCACGTTATTTTTTTATTTCTCGGTTGTCAAACCTACTTAAAGTTAATATGCCGTAAATTTAAATTGATTTATCTACACAATGGTATATGACACGACTATCATTGTTGTCGGGATCATTGGTAGCAGGCCTCAGAAGTCGGTCAACGGGATGTTTTTTGCATTCGTCTCAATTTTTGGCAACACCCAGCCCGCAGTGATTGAATTATTATAAAAAAATATTAAAATAAAAACTGTTAGCTTCCCTCTGACTATGAATTATTACCTTTATTGTAAATTCTTTACAGATTATGTGAAACAAACCCAAATAACTTTGTTATGAAACACACGTGTACACAACGACACTAATGTAGAGTTATAAATTGACCAAAATTTCCCACATTTATTTTTAGCCAGACGATTGACCAATGAGAAACCAGTATAAAATTACATGCGGACCGGGTGTTGCCAAAAATTGAGACGAATGCAAAAAAACATCCCGTTGACCGACTTCTGAGGCCTGCTACTAATGATCCCGACAACAGTGATAGTCGTGTCATATACCATTGTGTAGATAAATCAATTTAGATTTACGGCATATTAACTTTAAGAAGGTTTGAAAACCGAGAAATAAAAAAATGACGTGAATTCGGGACTGGGTGTCATTTTCAAAAAATTTAGTTAAGTACCTTGTGTTATATTAAGGTATATAGGAATTTTTTTTTTTGAGACAAGTGCCTGTGAATAAGTGCTATCCTAGGCACTCCTTCAAAGTCGTGTACATTTGTATAGGCTAATCTATATATTAATTTTAAACAAGTAACGTGACCAATATTTTAGAAACCAAGGGAGTAGAACGTAAACAAAAAAAAAAAAAAAAAAAATCATATCAATCAATACATAGAAAGTACCTCATATCCTGTACTTACATGACTAAATTGGCGATCACATGCATTCCTAGTAGTACTTAAAATTCGGATACAGCTAAGCAGTATGTGTCGCTTTTTTGGAAAGTTCAAACTTGAATAGTTTTACGTCGAATATATTTTGTGACCTAAAAGAACTAGGCGTTTCCTGTACTAAATTGGCTACCCCATGCATGCATTCCTAGAAGTACTTAAAATTCGAATACATGTTTTTGGAAAGTTCTATCTTGAATAGTTTTGCGTCGAATATATTTTGTGACCTAAAAGAACGAGGTGCTAGAGTAAAATTCCATGGTATTACTTTAAGTAATGGATAGTTGACAGTAACTTATTTACCGCATATCTGTTTTGTTTCTAAAAATAGATGTGGGGAAGCCCATAGTTCGTGCCGACATGTAAAATAAATATGATAGTAAAATACAAACGTATTAAAACATCAATGTTCACATATCTGAGTTAGATAAGACAATCAAAAATAATCTTTTTGAAACTTTTACATATCTACAAGATTGGCTAGTGCAATGTAATGCTGACGAGTCATGTGACGTTGATTGGCGGGAAACAAGAACCGGATCCGAATGAGGCAATAATCATTTCTCTTTAATTAAATTGGTTTATCTTATAAAAGCGATAAACCGTATTATAAAACGTTGTTGTGTCATTCTGAAATTAAACTTCGATTGATGATAAATAAATCAACAATAACTCAAAATTGAAAGCAATGTATCACTTACATTTTATGAAAATCTTTGAATGAAATCTTTCAAAATCTAGAAACCCTTTCATAACGATTTAAATGTTGTAAGCAAATCGATTCCGGTTAAATGATGCAAGAGTTATAATAGGGTCACAAACATATTTGGTAAACATCAGTCAAAAGCTTTCATTGGTGGAAAAAAACTACAAAAAAAATATATAAAAAGCGGAGTTTCATCGCATGGTAATATCAGATTATTACATGTCATTTTTCATATCGCATGTATTATCAGCCCTATGACTAATATCAGCCCAAGAGCCACATGGCTCGAGGGCTGATATTGACAGAGGGCTGATAATACATGCGATATGAAAAATGACATGTTATGATCTTTTTATCATATGCTTCAACAGTAAAGAAAAATAACAGATTAATGTATTGATCCTTTTACGTGGTTCCCGAAGTTTAAAGAGTAAAAACGTTCACGGACGTCGGACCCAAAATTTGATACATTCAATATGAAATTTTTCTATCATATGCCTCAACAGAGAGAGAAAAAAAAACAAGTTTAATATAAACGAATCGACAAATAAACATAATTCAACAATATACATAATTATGAACATTGTTTGGAAAAGTCATTTTTGTTTGTTTTTTCTTATTATTTTTATTATTTTACACGATATCCTTTCCATAATAATTGTTTTGTACACTACTTTGAATGTTTTCACTGAAAACGTAGCATTGAAGTGTATTTTCCGGAATTTGCCGAGTATCACCGGAATGCCATGTGATAACGTTACGGAAAGGCATGTGATAACAATCGAAGCATGTGATAAACTTTTCATATCAGCCCGCTAAGCACCAATTCGAAAAATATGAAATTTACGTCAATTTAATGCTATTATCATACGGTAAAATTTATATGTTATTTAGTCTAAGTGTATGATAAACGTATTTATTTTACGTTTTCACTACCAACTAAAGAACAGAGTGGTTAATAGATAAAAAAAAATTGGTGAGTTTTTGAATACCTTACATTAATCAAATGGAAATATGTGTATCAGTAAAATACCATTTTGGAATTCATTTGGTTGTAAAAGATTTATTTATGTTAGACTTTTATTACGCTTTTTTCTCTGATTTTTTATTAGTAACTTTAAAAAAAAATTAAGAAAAGATAAGATTTTTTTTTTCAATTTTCAGTTAAGTTAAACATTAGGCAGCTGTATGCATAACTATGGACTTTTGTGTTGCTAATTTGACTCAATTGCTGTAAATTGACCTTAATATCGAAACCATCTAAATTTATTTAGATCAAGTTTTGGTAAACGTATTAAGCATTGCCTGTATCTCGAAATTCATTTTCATTTAAGCAATTTGCGTATATAAAGCTGAATGTCTCTTTTAGTTTATTATTGTTTATAATACATCTCTGTTTGTGTTTGATCGTGTTTGTATTGGAGCGTTCCTGGTCAAGGTATATACAGAAAATCACCTCGGGGGGGGGGGGGGGGGGGGGGCACGAAAAATATCCATTTAAAAATGAGATACACAATTAATGTCGTATTATTACCAAATGAAACTATCAACCGTAATTCAAATGAAGTGGATGTAGGTCATAATAAGTTATAGCTTGACACCTGGAAGGACCGTATCATTACGTACTAACTGTACATGTGATTTTGTGTTGCCTCAAATGATTTGAACTGTTAATGAAATTAAACATTACAGCAGTAGATACGGTTATTTTAAATGTTGAAATGATTTATAAGTTCTTGCCTAAAGTCCTGTGGGAAATATCTAATGCTTATTTCGACGAAAGAATGTTGGCTACATGTATCGATTAAAAATATGATAAAATATTATTCTTTATAACTTATAAAACTAACACAACGATTTTGTTGGGTACAAGAGATCAACTCCGGTTTTTGGTGGGTTCGTTTTGCTTAGTCTTTAGTTTACTATGTTATGTTTTGTATACTATTGGTTTTTTTTTCTTTTTTCCCTTGACATTTGTCATTTCATTTTTGAATGATTAGTTTAACTGATGTTTTTTATTTAAATGTCTCTTTGGAATCTTGAACACGAAGAGTGTTTTATTCCTCAAAGTAAGAAGAAACCTGAAACAATGTCTATGTTAGAAATAGAGAGAGATAACTGCGAGTACTCACCGATCTGTTCATTGTGTCTTTTTGTGCCACGTCCACTTTTATTTTTTGTCAATCTGATGAGTTAAGCCTTTACAACTGATTTTTATAGTTCGTTTCTTATGTTGTACTGTTATACCACTGTCCCAGGTTAGGGGGTGGTTTCGGATCCCGCTAACATGTTTAACCCCGCCACATTATTGATCTATGTGCTTGTCCCAAGTCAGCAGCCTGTAATTCAATGGTTGTCGTTTGTTTATGTGTTACATGTTTGTTTTTCGTTCATTTTTTTACATAAATAAGGCCGTTAGCTTTCTCGTTTGAATTGTTTTACATTGTCTTATCGGGGCCTTTTATATCTGACTATGCGATATGGGCTTTGCTCATTGTTGAAGGCCGTACAGTGACCTATAGTTGTTAATGTTTGTGTCATTTTGGTCTTTTGTGGAAAGTTGGCTAATTGGCAATCATACCACATCTTCTTTTTTATAAAGTATGTGCCAATTGAGTATAAAAAATACAAAAAACCAAGAATATCAAAAGAAAAACAAAAAAGAAGTCAAAGATACAATCAGTTCACAAAAACCACAATAAAACATTAACTGCGCAACAGTAATCTCATTAGAGTCTGGGATGCCCTTGAAGGGTTATAAGATATTACTCTACAAGTGACGCACTTTTGCTACTCTGCATTGGTGAGTTACACTAAGGGATCAGGCATCACGTCATAGTGGATTTTAATTGACTCTGATCAATTCTTAAAAAAATCAGCAAATGTTTCACTGAAAGCATTAAATACTATGCGTAGCAATGGTCGTGGTTTGAGGAAAATTTGCAGTTTTGTGGATATACGATTTCGTGGTTTTGACGAAATATGCATATATTTATAGAGAAAATTTGTAGTTTGTTGAATATTAGAATTTGTGGTTCCCCTGTTATTTTATATCCAACTATTACCACATGTAATAAAAACACATATCTTAACGAGTTACTTTTATAGTATTTGTAGATCTGACGAATGTTCTACTTTGTTAAGAGATTAAATATATCTTTGTATTTATATTTTATATTTCTCTGTAAACTTGTAGTTATTTTTGAGAGAAAAAGAATCTATTCAGTTTCTATCGGTATAAAACCATTGCAATCAATTTGTAAACTAAACAAGAAAATATTAGTTGAACAACTTTAAGTAGGAAGGAATAAAACTCCAACTATCACATGCCTCGTTTAAATGTGTCTTTTATACAAGTGAATCATTTACGTAGTGTTTCATCGATATGAGATTTCGGGTCGTTGTGTGTGTGTTTGTTTTTGGTAATCTACCACCAAGATCATAGGATTAGAAAACAAATAATAAAATACAAAAATTTATAAACAAGTGAAAAGAAATCAAGTATCGATATGTATTCTTCGTTTTTATTTCTGCGTTCTATATATGTGATCAAAAATATACTCTTATTTAAACTAATATATAGACTAAACAGTTCCACGTTTTCGCCTTTGTTATAACTCGATATCACGTGGTTTACAAATTATAAATTCATGTTTATGGTCATTAAACATTGCCCATCTTCTGCGCATTGTCTTGTTGCGGTATGGTAGTCCACAGTTAACAATTCCTGTAGGATTATAAACAGTGTCCAAGTCGTTCAATCCAGGAACGTACCATCCCGACGATCCTCCACCAAACCAAAATATTTTATATGCAATAATTCTTCCATTTTCAATGACTTGGTCGGCCATATCTAACCCCGCTACCCATCTGCAGTCTTCAGTAGGACCTCGTTGTACCAACGTACAATTTGCCTGAAAAAAAGACTTGCGTGCTATACTTCTCCGAGGAAGTTCAATTACTGGTACATATCTATACATGCCTTTTTTTGTTTTTTTGCATTCTGAGTATGTAAATTGACCGGATTTAAACAATACCATACGTCATATCGAGTTACTGGACGTCAGATTACATATTTACAAATAATTTGCTTGATGACATAATCTGACTGTGATGACATTAAAATGTATCTTAAGTTAAATCAGTAACAATTTTTGACAATCTTGCGATTTCGTTAACAGTTTGAGTAACATAGAGCATGCATTTCTTATCATGATGTTCTTAATATGTGATTGCTGATTACAAGGAATCTTTAAAATCAAAAGTTCCATGTACCAACACAACGTATGCAACATATTTAAAAGCAGGGCAAGTTTACATTTTTGAAACACCTTGCATCAATCGAAGGTTTCAGTGGGTTTTTTTGTTGCCTCTCATTCTTTAGTTTTTAATGTTGTGATTTGTTTACTGTTTGTCTGGAGGAGGCATTTAATGTTTTACCATTCAATTTTAAGTTTGTTTTTTACTTATGAATTTGTATACCCTTCATGCATCTTTTTATACACCTGATCACCATAAAACTATTGGTGAAGTATCCTAATGTTAGTAGCAAAGCTATTAAAAGAATCTTAATTGAGAGTTGAAAGTTGTATCAATTTTGTAATACATGTATTTATTTCGTAAAGAGCGTCATTTACTAGAAAGATATGATAATTCTGTATAAACACCTGTTATTATAAAGAAATAAGAAGATTTGTTATGATTAACAGAGAGACAACTCTCCATCGGTCACCACAATGACGTAGAAGCTAGAAACTATAGATCCCCGTACAGCCTTTATCAAAGAGCAAAACTCGTACCGCCCTAATAGCTTTTAGTAAAAGGCCAAGAAATGAAAAATGTTCAACAGGTTAAAGGAGAAAATTAACAGTGAAGTTTATGTACAAAACAATAAACAATGATTGAATATGATAAACATTAACAAACGACAACCGATGAATTAAATTCTCCTGACCTGGGACAGGCATATACATTACGTGTTAGGGTTAGGCTTGTTTGCGTTTACTTAACCCTCTACTTACAAAGAACACAGTACAGAAATAGTAATAACCTTTAGAAAGTCAGTTGGAAAGCCCATCTAAACGACACAAAGCACAAAAACAACTGAAAAAACAATTTAGACATAATGAACAGATTGAAGATATTGCATGACGGTTCAAAACCAATAAAAAACTAATAAATACTCATGTATCTTCAACCTGTTGTAAAAAAATTAAAAAGTGGTATAATAACCAATGAGAAAACTGTCCACCAAAGTTAAAGTAAAGCAGGTGTTAGAAAATGTAGTCAATTGTAAAAACTATGTCCTTTAATTATGAGAAAACCCCATGCGGTATACTAGTAGTCTGCTATAATAGGCATCGACATGAAAATGTAAAACACTTTATTTTCAATTAAAATTTGTATTGTCTAAACTATATGTACAAAAAAGAAGATGTGGTATGATTTCCAAAAAGACAACTTTCCACAAGAGACCAAATGACACGGAAATTAACATCTACATCATGTACATGTATAGGTCATCGTGGACAATAACTGGATTCATATATAAAAATGGTACATCTAAAAACGTGAAAAACTTACGAGAGATTCATCCATTGGAGAACAAGTGATCATTGATGGTGATACACAACTGAAATTATAATTCCTCAAAATATAGCCACAACACTGATAAATAGGACTGCAGTTTTTTTTATAAGATCAATATTTGATAAATAAAATAAAGTGGTACTTGTTTACAAGTTAGACAATTTTTCACCGAAAACACTATGGCATAGAAGTTAGCAACTGAACTGGCAACTTGAATAAGATAACTTGATCCCAGCAGTCTACGAACTTACAATGTAATTGTGGTCACTTAACATTATAAAAAAAAATTGAGAACAGAAATGGGGAATATGTCAACAAGACAACAACCCGACCAAAGAGCAGACTTCTGTTTATTATTTAAACATATAGTTAAATTTAATTCTACCTAAAGATATATATCAAATTATCATCTTGGTATATTATATACCTATGCCCAACCTACTGATGCAGATCTTACAGATTCACAGCAAATACACATATGATGTTGAATCGTCGACCAATACTGGACACATTGACGTAAAGAAATCTTTAGAACCAGGCGAATTAAACTGTTCTTGATAATACTTAACTTACCTGAGTATTAATGTCATAGATGATAGTTTGCGCTGACGCCACCGCCACAATAAACCCAAAAGAGATAATGTTTATCAACATATTTCTTTCACAAAATAAAGAATATTAACTTGCAAAAGTCGTGGTTTATTTATATTGTAAACAAAACAGGATGCGTGAAATGAATAATGTCTTAAACTTTGTATCTCGTATTCCAGATCCTGACAATATTGTCAGAAATACTGTTTGTGACTGCATAATAAATGTATTTATATTATTTATAGTGATATACTAAGCAGAAATTTTAAGGGACTTTTTGTAAGTGGGATTATGAATTAATAATTAATTCATCTATCATTAACAAAATATAACAGACATACACCATGCACATGTATTATATGGCAATGTATTAATAATAAATCATGCATGTAAGTGAATGTTTAAAAAGCACTATTTTCATCTACATGTACCCGACTTTCACTGATATTAATAATTTTATTAATGCACGTCTATTTTGACATGAATTATCGTTAATATTGTTATATGTTGATAAATCATATTGTTAACAATACTTTAAATGTTTTGAATTACTAAGAATGTTCTACTGTGCACAACATTAGATAACCGTAACTATATTTGGCCAAACCTTCGGAAATTGTGGCTCTCAATGCCCTTAAAATTCGAACTTCATTTTGCTTAACGCGATCGTTTTGAAGTTCAAACGCGCGACTGGCTTGGAAAATAATAATCCTGCTATCCTTGATATCAAAGCAATTGAAACATACAGAACAAAGTCGGTAACTGTAAAATAATTATTAAGTATTGCAGAATGAATAAGGAACTCATTCAAGACGCATGTGTGATGTGATATTCTGATTTGGGAACAAAATATGAATATTTTTTTAATATATTGGTTGACGTAAATACCCAGCGTTTCTTTAAGATTAACTTTTTTCTTAGCTTGTTTCCCTTATTTGGTCAATTACCATAAAATCACATAATCACAAAAAACGTCAGTAGCCTTCAAACAAGAACAAATAAACAAAATATAAATAAAAAGTAAAATTTTAAACAATTTGCATTTTTAATGTAACTTGACATTAATTTCGATGTTAAAATTCATTAGTATAAACACAGGTGCAAACATTATTTATCTTGAAATTTATCTGTTTTTTACATTTACACATTAGAAATAACTATATGTTTATGACATTTACTTCATTAGAAGAATAACTGTTAAACATAAGCTAACCTCAAATTATACATCATGATTTTACACGTATAATTCCATAATTATTTTTTATTTTATAAAGCATGGGCGGTGGTACCTCCAAATTCGGAGCTATTATGTCATTTTAAGTGATTGCAGACAACAGATTTCTGATTCACCACCTCCCCCCCACCAAAAAAAAATCAAAAATCAAATCAAATGGGTCATAAGATCAACGAGCCAAGTTCTTCAAATAATTCTGTCAAACCAATATCATAAGGATCATAAGTGCTACGGTTTCGCAGCTAGGATGATGGTTGTATTTCCTTAATAAGGGAAAATGTTTTGTACTAGTTTTATTTTGTTACAAAAAAAACCATCCCCATACAGTTCAAACAAATATTGAGATCATTTTCCGGAAGCTACTGAATTGTTCATTTTTAATTCGATTTAGATCTATCAAAAAAAATATATACATGTAATACTAACTCAACGAGATTTGCAAATATAATTTTTATTCTAAACTCGAGCGCATTCAAGACCGAAAATAATGTTTTTGATTGATAAGAGATGTGTTATTCATACACTTAAAAGATTATTGCACTGTTTCTTTCATTGGCTGTTTTTTTTTCAATTTTCAGACAAACTAATAATTTCAATGTGATTCCACAACCTGTTTGTATTTTTTATATCATTTCAAAATAGAATGGGATATTCTGATTGTTTCACAGATCAAAATGACAATAAGATATTGAATTTGAATAGAAAGAAAAGTAAAGTGCTACAATGATAATATCACAGTGCTACGGTTTTTTTTTATCGAAAGTATAATGTTTCTTCTAAAACAACAAAACGAAACATTTTCCATTTAAAAAATAATTTATTGAATATAATTCTATTGTTTTCAAAATGGTTTCCCCTTATTATATCATTTAGCAAAATAACTAATTAAAACCTCAAAAACTCAAACCGCAAATGACTTATAGTTTGAGAAACAAATGTACTATTTGCAGTCAATGTAATGTATACCATACACTCATGGTTCTACAAGTGTATGCAGAGTATTTTACCTTTCATGCATATGATAAAGGTTTATCTTCGATATTAACAAATTTGCAAGTACTTTGCTTTAGACTCCCCTGACAAGATATAGTATTTCGAATGTCCGTATGAAACGTTAGCGTTAACATATGTTTTATTTAGACTTATACAAGAGAGAGTAGTTAAAAAAATTTAAAAAAAATATAATGAGAGCGGATAGATACAAAGAATTATATATCAGTGATTTCATTGACATCATATGATGAACAATCGACAAAACGCGCGTGTGGCGTACAAATGTGAAATATGGGATCTATTTTATCCTGTCCTCACATGTATATTTTGCATTCGAGCGTTTATTATAAATATCCTTTTATGTGTAAAAAATTTGGCATGTTCAGATTTGTTGAGTAAGCCCTAATCACAACAAAACCACTACGCATCTTTGCAGCGCTACGACATGGAATTATACCGTAGTGCTGTCGTGTGTCGTGTGTCGTGGGACGACAATTGGACATGCACCTTTTTTGCTCTACGTTTTTTTGTCGTGTCACTGTCTTGTGGCTGTCGTGAAAGTGTCTTACCGATCCGCGACAATACAATTACGCTTTTTTTTTCTGTCATGTACCCATCGTAGACATGTTGTAGCTGATGTGACCAATCGAAATATTTTTTTGACATTTTGCACGACAGTGCCACGACAACTATTTTATAGATCTTCCGCGACAAAAAAACGTACGATCTGTGGTGATTGGGGCTTAACTGATCACTAAAAGTATTTCATAAGGCACAGTAGTTGACCTTACTTTGCTTATGTGGTTCAAAAATGTTTCTCGTTTCTCGTTTTAATATAGATTAATCCGTTTGTTTTCCTGTTTGAATAGTTTTACATTTTTGGGGCCCTTTATAGCTCTTACTGTACAGTGTGAGCTAAGGATCCGTATTGGAGACCATACTTTGTGATTGTAAATGTGACTTGGATGGTCAGTTGTCTCACTGGCACTCATACTTTTTGTATCACATCTTCTTATATCGATTTGATGAAGATATATGATTCCGGGGAAAAGACAATTATGAGATAATCAATAATTGATCTCAAACAACAATGTCGTAGATATCGAAAACTTATAAAGCAAGAATAATGTTTCATGACACATGGCTTATAAATGTAAATAGGCAGGATTACATAAGGATAAAACATGCAAATGTGAACTTTATATTCCTATAGAAATATGCATTTAATCATATTTTCTATACTTTGATATGAATTCATAGACATGATAATAAATTGTCACGATATATCAAAATAAAAATCTTGAAACATCAATCGATTATTAGGCAAAATTCTTTACAGAAACTAGACTTGCTTATAAATAAAAAAAAATACCATGATCAAAGAACAAGGCGAAATTGTTGATTAAGGTCATCTGACTGATCAGAAACCATTCTGATGACGTCATTCCGATTTGGTCCTTTTGTATACTAGTATGCATCTACTAAGATGACAAGTGCTAACTTCTCTACTTTGCCCTAGATAATGAATTTTGGTTTCTTTGTCTCTGAATGTTCTGTTTTCACCAATGTATACTTTAGTGGTTAGTTACTTTTGTACTTGATAAACACATAAATGCTTAATTTGATACACATACCATGGGGTTTTGTGATAAACACTTAATTGCAAAATACACACGAACACGTATGTGCAAGCAGCAAAAAATAACTCCAAGTTAAAGTGAAAAACAAAATAAGTTTTTATTTTTAAAATTGAACATTAAACATTTCTAAGTTAATCCGTCGTAGCTATCAGGATTAGAAATTTTTTCTTAGTTCAGTTAGTTTTGAATAACAAAAAAAGGCCGAATAAAGTACGAATTCGAAGTTGCAGAGCATTGAGGACCCAACATTTCGTTTGAGTTTGCAAAATGCAGCCGAATAAAGGTAATCCATTCACAGGTTTGAAAATCCTAAGTATTTCGAAAACAGTTGATTTTTAATAATGATTTTATCAATGGTTGTTCATATCAATACAGAGGCCATTCGCAATTAGTATTACATGTATAATTATTTTGTGATATTTCCCCCCTTTTTGTTTTACAACATACGTTTTTTTTTATCTTTATAGGTGCTTTCTTGATACCATATTTTATAATGTTAGTATTTGGAGGATTGCCGCTGTTCTATATGGAACTTGCATTAGGACAGTTCCAGAGATGTGGATGTTTGACGGTCTGGAAGAGAATATGTCCCGCTTTAAAGGGTATGTAACACTTAAATGCAGAAACGTAGTGTTTATATTGATTACAGAAATCACGATCACAAATCGTCTTTAATTTACTTTTTTTTTTAAATTTAATCTGCATAAAAAAATATAGCATGTACTATAAAGAATAGATATCTCATAGAAAATTGACAAAATCTTGAAAGCAACCGATACAATTATCTTTAACAGTTATAATCCTGGTACTTTTGATAACTATATGCTTTTCATGCCAACATACTATACAAAATCTCGTGACTAGATGTCTGTTTGTCAGTCATAACTCATACCGGTACTGTTACATTTCATGAGAACATTTAAACAATCTTGCTATAATTAACTTTAACAGTTAATAGCAAGTAATTTCCTCCTTAATATGCAACATTATAAGCGCATAAGTTTTGATATTTAATAGATAAAATAATATATCTATATTTACATGAATAATTCTTCTGTATGAATAATGTTTTATTCTTGTGTTGTCTTTTATTCAGGAATTGGATTAGCAATAGTTGTAATTGCAACCTATGTTTCGTGGTATTACAACACTATAATTGCATGGGCAGTTTTCTACTTTTTCTCAGCAATGGCATCTGATGTGCCATGGAAATCTTGTAATAATTCGTGGAATAGTATCGACAAATGTGTGGTATATGAAGGACGTAGTGCAGTTCAAAATACTATTGACTCAAAACATTTGCTAAACATCAGTTTAAAAAACAATGCGAATAATTCTGTTACATTGAATCCATTAAATCTGACTATTGCAAACGGTACCAATTTCACTATAGACACAAAGACGGCAACAGAAGAATTCTTTGAGTAAGATGTATAAAGTTTCATTTGTCAAATTTTACTAGATTTGTTTGATTTAGGGACCGGGTAATTTAAAAGTGATTATTTAGAAACACTGATTTTAATATAGTTTTCACTGGCTGGTGTTCCTTTAGGCCATGACTAAGAGTCACCAAGAAACTTATTTATTGAAATTTGAAAAAAGTCTATTTAAAAGATTCAACACGACACTCTTTCAATAAGATACATGTTTGCAAATGAGGCAAATAATATAAAAAACAATAACTGGCCATAATGTAATAATTTTTATTTATTATCAATATACATTTTAATCATTGTATAGATTTAAGCACATGGACATGTTTTAATGAGTCTGCACCCTCCTTTCATTGTAGATATCAAGTACTTGGGTTGAATTATGCTGATGCCCTTGACGATGTAGGAGGTGTTAACTGGATATTAGCTTTATGTCTGTTTGGAGTTTTTATTATAGTTTACTTTGCAATGTGGAGAGGGGTCAAAAGTTCTGGAAAGGTAAATTTTGAATCACACAAGATGTAGAAAAAAACATAAATTAAGTAAAAGAAAAAAAATGACAGTTATTGCAAGCGTAAGATATTCGAATACATGATCACCAAATATGAGTTACTGGATGTGACTGAGGAGCAGAAACTGATGAACCTTCCAAGACAAATAAGGGAACGACAACAGAAAAAAGGGGGCATCATTTTTTTACGGAAATATTCTGGTAGCCATTTTGATGAACAGGAATAATTGTTATGATCTAGCAGATTTTCCAGATTTTCCAAAAACCTTATGGTAATAAATTTGGAAACAAATTAGTTTGATTGATTAGATTGACAGCGTTGAAAAACTTACAGTGAAATGGTTTCTCTGAAGTTAACTTCTGATTTTCAGTTGCTATAATATAATTAAGAACAAAACTAATTGAAAAAAGCGTTATTATGGATGGTAAAGACTATTATGTACTTGTAATATTAATGATATTTCTTTGACTTAACAGGCAGTGTGGATAACAGCAACCATGCCATATGCAGTACTGATTATTTTGTTAGTGAGAGGTTGTATGTTGTCAGGATCGTGGAAAGGCATTATGTATTATCTTACTCCAAAATGGAATAAACTGCTTGAAACTGAAGTAAGTATACCATTCGTCGTAAGTTTACATACATTTTTTTTTAAATATATACATTCTTGCTAGGTTTCTATTAATGCGAATAATGCGACTCAGTCAGTGCTGCAAGAACAAGAACTGTCATCTGACAAAATTAGAATGGAAATGGGGAATATTTCAAATAGACAACTACCCAAGCAAGTTCAAAGATCAGGAAATAGCAGAAGGCAACCAAGGGGTCTTCAACATAGCAAGAAAATTCAGCACCCATAAGCCGGCTTTAGCTGGCCTCTAATCAAAATGTGTACTATTTCAATGAAAATGGACGTAGCAAAACATCTATATGTATGCGATGTACTGCAATCGCAATAATTAATTTTGCATCTTTGTTTCGTTCTTTAAAAATCGCAATAATAAATGAACGCAGTATTTTCTGAATCAATAGTATAATATTCCAATAAGTGCACTCAGGCATAAGTATATATATATACATAGCCAAACCTTACGATCAAAGTCTTAACCGCAAAAAGACACAATCATATAATATGAATAAATTTACAATTTTTAGGCGCATCAATTTTGGAATCTTTTATACATAAAATTCTTTTCTACATAATTATGTAAGAAACATTTTATCTATTCTGTGAATGTACGTTTTTTCGGTCACGTCACTTCCATTTTCACTGAACTAGTATACGCATTTTGTTTGGGGCCAGATGATGCCGGACTTTGGGTGTTTGATTCTCCCGCTGTGTCTAAGACCTTTTGATGGCATTCGGTTGTTTTCTGTCCTTTGGTCGGGTTGTTGACTCTTTTTACACATTCTTTATTACCATTCTTACTTTTGAACGTAAAAGCAACTCACAAATAGTAAACAGATCTTTTTTTGAAACTCATGAGAACAGTGTAAGTTTGTTTTTTAACTACATATCTCTTAGAAACGAATCACACCCTTCGACAAAGAAATATCTTCAATAGACATGTTGCAAGAGAAACAACTAAGAATCAGCTAAGTCTTTCATGTTTCGGTGTTTCGTTTTGGAAATTTCTCTGTCTTAATTGTTTTTGTTATGGAACAGTCTTTCTTTTACAAGTTATGAATGTAATTGTCTTCGTGTATCCATCTTTAAAAAAAGCTACACATTACAAAGAAGTATATAACTTTATCTATATTTCAACTGGATTTATATGACATTTAGTTTTGAAGAACTAAATCGTATTGTTGAGTAACGATTGTTTTTAGTTAATGACATTTATTATAATCTTAAGTTACCAACCACCGACCATTCGACAAATATCTTAAATTCTAATTACAGATATGGATTGCTGCGGCAGCTCAAATTTTCTTTTCGTTAGGTCCAGGTTTTGGAGTCCTTTTAGCGTTATCAAGTTACAACAAGTTAGACAATAACTGTTACAGGTAATTAAAGAAGACCCATTGTTTTATGAGGTTATGATTTTCTGCTCCTAATGAGAGAAAGGAGGAGGGGAAGGGGTTATCGGTGGCCTTGTGATCTAAGCAGTCAAAATACTGCAAATACTGATCACTAGCTAATCCACTCTGAAGTTGTGTGTTCGAAGATCTATTCCCACGTGAGCAGGTGTCTCGACTCAAATTTACATTTACAAAGAATGCCGTATACAATACAGGTCGGTTGGTCTCTCCGGACATTTCCATCGCGCACGGTTTCCTCCACCAGAAAAAAAAGTTACCATCATGAAATAAACAATTGTGTTGAAATTGGCATTACACAAAAATCAGTGTCCTCCTCATAAATAAATAAAAGTAGATGTCAGGTAGAAGTAATTAAGAAGGCAAACTGACAAATAAAAAAAATGTGCATTTCTTTCTTACTATTCACTATTCAAACATTTATCTGATGAAGACGATGAACTGGTAATCACACTATACATGAATAGATGAATGATGTCCTGTGTGTCTGAAACATCTTCTACATAAGCTATTTGCACGCGTTTTAAGTTTGATTACAAACAATCAAACAACATGTGCATGCATTTTCGACAGTCCAAACATGGTCAATAAACACTTATTAAACAAGGCATTTTTTTTCTACTTTTGTAATGTTTATGACCTTCTGCTGTTGTTTTTTTTTCTGGTCGGGTTGTTGTCTCTTTGACACATCCCCATTTTCATTCTCAATTTTATAACACAACATTTGTTTGAAAGAAATTTACTCAAGATATCCCATTACAATATGTTTTAATCTAACGAAATAGTTAAATCTAAGGAGAGTATAAAAGTTTCACAGTGAAATGTTTGCATTACTTGGTTGGAATTGCACTCGATCATCACCGATGAAACTTTTGTATTGAAACAAGCATCCGACGTACGCATTTTAAAATCATGGGCCGCATTTTTGTCAAATACAACGATGCAAACGGCTAAGTGCGTACATGTTTTGATCATTAATTTCAAACATACGTTTGTAAAGTTAACATAATCGTTGAATAACTATGCAAACGCTAAAAATGCCTCTTTGACGTTAAACAGCCATCCTATATCATATTGTATGCATGATTATACCAGAATTATTCTATTGTTGTTTGCTTGGAAAAATATATCAAGTTTTTTGCTATGTAAAGTCACTATTTTTTTAATTTTGTTTTCAGAGATGCATTACTGACCAGTACTATTAATTGTATTACAAGTTTCCTGGCAGGGTTTGTTGTATTTTCGGTACTTGGTCATATGTCACATATGTCTGGGAAAACAGTGGATAACGTGGCACGAGATGGTAATGTATGAAGGACAACATTGGCCGAGTTCACTTGAAACTCTCGAGTTAACTTTACTTACTCGGGTTTCAACAATTCGATTTTTACTTGAACCACTCGAGGTAACCCCGCGTACCCTCGTTCCAACCCCATCGGGCCAGGGTTAAACTCGAGAAACTCTTGAATGACGTCAAACCAATGATAATATTTTATTTTTTATGCTTGGTCAGTGCCTTACCCTAGAGTTACTTAGAGTTGTCCCGAATATCAACTCTGGTGCGTTCACGTGATAATCTATTAACTCTAAAGTTGATTGTAGAGTTTCAAATGAACTCGGCCATAGAATATTAGATACACTGTACGACCAAATTTAACACGCATATTTTGTATTTGGGATAGTCATCTCCGTATTTGAAAAAAAAGTACATTAAATGTTGAATGCAGGACCAGCGTTTGACTCTTCTTATACTGCCTTTATTATAAAAAAAATCAATTTTTATGTTTGCCAATGAGAAAAAAAAATTCGCCAGGGTTCCAATGAAGTTAAGGATTATGTACCCTTTGTTGATTCAATGCTAAACATATGAAAATGTTATAGAAAATCAACAGCCTCTATCCTTGTACTTTCATGATATAGGATTATTGCATGCAGTGCTAGCATTTATGTTATTAAAACAATTTTATTAATGTAGTTATTGGTTCAGGTTCATGTGGACCCTTTGGCTAGAAGGCCGTATTTTCACCTGAAAATTTACTCTGAGTACTTTGTGCAAAGCTTTGTTTTTTAGTGTTTCGTTGCGCTAATTGCTAAATGTGATTATGTGGTAAATAAATCCAAGATTTGTATAGAAAATCCACAGCCTTTCCCCTTTTGTTCTCATATTTGAGCATTTGGTGCTTAATAAATAGAGGATTAATTTATGCAGTGTTTTTTTAATTTTTTTTTAATTTGAGTTCATTTATATGTTTAGGAATTTAGTAAGACGGTCATTTTCACCTAACTAGTACACATTTTTGTTTACGGGCCGGCTCCGGGTCCGATATGTTCACGTTGAAGGCATTTTCGTGGACTTCATCTTGTTTTTTTTACATTTTGTTCAGATTATTGTCTCTATGAATGATTCCCCATTTCCATTCTCATTTAATTATTTTTGTGATTTTCGAAATTTACCAATGTTGAGTTTGTTGCAAATGATTGTTATTTAACGAGTTATGTTACGGATCGTTATCTGTTTGATTGATTGATTGATTGATTGGTTGATTGATTGGTGGTTGTTAAACGTTCAAGGGCAAAATTTTCAAACATGTTGAGTATGATTATGTGTTTGAATAATACACATCATAATGGTTTATGTATGTATATGTTAAATATTATATTCATTCAGAGGATACATGTATAGGCAACTGCGCTGTGTGATCGTTATAATAACGCCAAAAACTTGCAAATATTTATTCTGATGTATGCAAAGCTGCTTCTTAAAACAGGTAGAAAAAGAGTGCAGTCAAGCAATTACGTAGTATAATAATTATATTAATTGAATTTATTTTAGATGTAGGATTGATATTTATTGTTTATCCAGAGGCTCTGTCATCATTAGAGTTATCCTCCTTCTGGGCAATCTTATTCTTTTTTATGCTGATAACACTTGGGTTAGATACAACAGTAAGTCGCAAAAGCAAAACAAAACAACAAAAATAATGGAAATTTAAAAACAATTGCGCAAAGGATCGGATTAACTTTTCATTTAAATAATAATAATTTGTTGTAACAGAGCAAATTATTTTCATATAAATCATGTTTTTGTTACATTGTTGGTTTCTGGCATAAACAATGAACTACACTCACAGCGCATAGTCAGCTATAACATGTAGGAGCAGTCAAACGAGATATATTAACAGCATGATTTATGTATAAATTAAAGAATGAACAAACTATTAAATACAGCAACAAACAACATCCACTGTATTTCTGGTTCCTGCAGTCTTGGTACAAGCACACACCGAATGTTTTTGCTTACCTTGTATAACTTACATTTCACCAAGACATATTTAAAAATGAATAAATGGAGAACATATCCAATCTTAGATTTGCGGTTATTTGATATACATTTTAACTTAAAATATCAGTTCTCCTAAACAGTACATTTTAAGTCAGCTTGACACTTGTCCATATATGTTAAATCAACATATGTGTTTAAAAGTGACAGCTGAATAGAACGTTTATTTTGATTGAACACATGATTATTTTCTGCACGTGCAAAGGCATTTTGTTTTATGAATGCACCGACGTAGTAAAATATTGAAAAAGTGTCACTATACAGGTGCTTTTAGTTTTGCAAATACGACCATGAAGATTGCTTGAAATTAAAAACTAAATCTGATTCGGGATGACAAATAAATTGTCCGCTTTTAAAAATTACAACAGAAATGAATAATTATATTTTCCGCTAGGTTGTTTGAATACACTGTCATCACCTAGCTGTTAATTCAAATCGCGTAATCTATCATTAGTATCATCTTAAATCGCAATCTTACGAAAACTTTTGTTAATAAAATCATTTTCAATATGCTAAAATATGGTTGGAGTTATCCTTCTTTATATAGCTTTAAAACTTGTAACTGCAAATATTTTAGCAACTACTATTATACATCGACAAAAAAAGTTTATGTCACTAGTTTCATTCTATAAATATGAGATTTAATATGCGCATATATAAATGCAACATGTTTCCAACAAAACACAGCCTTAGCCTCTGGCTGTATGAATGAGAGAATATTATACTTTTAATTAGTAATTGGCCTCAAATCTGTTACATTTTATCAATTGAATTGTTTCTTTACTTTACATCGACACAATTTACACTTATAGATCATATATAGTGATTTGAAAAATATCTATCAATCTTGTAGACTTCTTGTAGCTAAAAGAAAACGGAAAATCCCCCAACAAGCATCAAAACATCAAACGAATGGACAACAATTGTCGTATTCCTTACTGGATACAGATATTTTCTAATATAGAAAATATTGGATTAAACCTGGTTTTATAGCTAGCTAAACATCTCACTTGTATGACAGCTGCATACAAACAAATCTATTATATTGACAAAGATGTGTGAACAGAACAAACAGACATATTATGTACAAATATAAATATATTTTTTTCTTAAAACTTTTAACGTTAATGTCTGTCCGTGTGATTGAAGCGCCCATGCGGTCCAATTTTGAAATGGGTTCTCTATTTATTGCTTTAACTAAGAAGGTAGAAACAAATTTTGAAACGGGTTCTCTATTTATTGCTTCAACTAAGAAGGTAGAAGCAAATTTTGTAAAAATTACTCAGATATTAATTTATCATTTCAGTTTGGAGGATTAGAAGCCATAACTACAGGTATACTAGATGAGTGGCCACATTTACGGAAACATAGAAAACTGTTCGTTCTTGGTCTTATGTGTTATTGCTTTTTAGGTTCTCTTCCTACCATTACATATGTAAGTACAAAGTTAGAATAAATCATAACAATTCTGCATCCTAATTTCAACGGTTAGTGTTATGGCAAATGAACAGATAGAAATGCAACAAAAACACGTTTTATGGCGTATGAATTCATATGCAAGCAAAGAAGTTCCGGAAGTGTTTATTTGAGATTTCGATTTCTTTGAAATGATACACATATCTCAATTCATTCTTATTAACACATGCCATATAAAATCTCCAACACTGAGTAAAAATATACTATACCTCATGCGAAAAATTAAAATATATTAGAAAAATCGTTTGCAAAGGTAGAAAGCAAGTCTGTCAGCTGTAGGTTAGAACATGTGCTATGAACAATCTAAAACAGCACATGTGTGTTGTATGTTCAAACGATGAAAATAGCAAAAGCATCAAAACCAAAAGACCACTGTTAAACAGAACAGACGATACTTTTTAAGGTTAAAAAATCGTTAACAAGGAGAGGCAAAAATGATACAAGATTCCGAGAAAATATTAAAGTATAACTCCAGTAGAAACATACAACAGCATTCCATATTACACTTCGAAGAAAATTGATGATTGGGTTACACGAGAACAAGTCTGGTATTAAATAAGAGATATAAAGGTGGCGAAATGGCCCAATAAAAATCAGGAAATGAAATAAAATCATGTATTATCAAACGGTATATTTCGTTTTTAAATAGTCCGATATACTTGGGTGCTAGGTTATAGTCTGTTTAGTAATTAATATATTCAAATCTGTGAAAGATAACGATGTTATTGTATAATATAAAATATTTATTACGATGTATTTACAGGGTGGAATATATGTCGTCCAGTTGTTGGATTCGTTTGGAGCTCCGATATCAATTATATTTGTTGTTTTCCTTGAATCGGTTGCTGTCTCATGGATTTATGGTACTTCATAAATAGTTTTTCTTTTATATTAATTAAAGATTGAATAAGTTTTGAAAATTAAACAGAAAATAATATTTGAATAATGTCTCAACAGATTGTCAGAAGATGTCTTGTGATTATTCTTTTATTTATCTTGTACTGACGTATGAATTCATACACAGGCCAATAAGTTCTGAAAGTGTTCATGTAATATAGAAGTAAGAAATGTGGTTTTGTTACTAATGAGATAACTCTATACAAGAGATTATATGACACAGACATTACCAATTTTATAATTTTGTAACTTTAGTTATAACTTAGTATATTTTTCAAAATAGTTTATATATGAATAATATGTGCTCCCCTTAAGTGTAAAGCAAAGTTGATATCAAAATTTATGACAAACTATAAGCTCTCTTGTTAAATTTTTTTTTAAACCTCACATAAAGAATAAATAGTATAAATAATTGTTGAGACTGTATCTTTCCAGGTGTTGAAAGATTTAGTAATGACATTCAGTCCATGTTAGGATTTAGACCAGGGATATTTTGGAGAATATGTTGGACGACCATCAGTCCGTTGTTTTTATTTGTAAGTATAGCTTAGATGAAAAACAAATTAAGCATTTGCATTAAACGTTAAAGAAACGTTTAACAAAACGTTGTTATTGCCATTTAAACAACATTCTCAATAGAACCACTGTTATCGTTTTTTGTTATTATTTTTGCTTCACCAGAGCGTTTAGATGATTGATTTCTTGAACCTATTTAAAATAAACTTCTGTACTGATACCAGATATCAGGATGCAAACGACGAATACGATAAATCATTGAAACAACTGACTTAGAACTAATGTCATAGAATATGTTGTTTTGCCTGAACCGATGATTTTCTAACAAACTAATATCGTATGTTTAAGACATTGTTTTAAACATCCAACTCATCAATACTAGCTTGTATTTGTTTTGATCAAGTACAGTATTTTCATCTTTCAAGTACAATATGTTTATTGATCAAGTACAATGTATTCGTTGATCAATTACAGTATTTTCGTTGATCAGTGACTGAAGTTTCGTTGATCAATTACAGAATTATTATAAATGTTAGTTGACAAGCTAATCTGTCATTTTATAAGGAACAACAAATTGGTCTAATTTTTTTAAGCATTAAATGATTTCTATGCGTTATGTACCTATGACGTTGAAGGTTGCACTTTGTAAATACAACTGTTTCTCAAAACACGCCTTTTTGGGGAGATCTTGAATATTCATAGAAATTAATTTTATTTACATACTGGTTCCCAGTTATACTATCTGTGTTCTGTGTCACAGAGACATAACTTGGGAATGTTACCAGTAAATAAACATGTGCATATTGTTTACATTGAAAATTGTGGTAACCTTTCATTCGAGGTAAGGGTAGTTAAGAAAATGAGTGTTAGTTTAAACTCTGAGAAGTTCATGGCATATAAACGTTGAAAATATGCAGCACAGCCCTATATTTTGACCTTTGAAAAAAATTGTGGCGCATATGAACTTTCAATTCTAGGATAAGATTTTTTTCAAAACTTCATAGAAAAAGTGGTACAGTTTTGGCCGTAAAAGGAGTTCCTATGGGAAATCGCATTGTCAGTATTTACAGAAATGCAACCTTTAATAGTCAGAAATCGATAAAACGAAAACAAATCCGGGTCATAAACCAAAACCGAAAACGGAACAATAGTAAAACACTGAACTGCAATAAAACAAACGCCACAAAATATATGGTCGAAGTCGGTTATATGAAAATGGTCTTTTGTCATTCGAAAAAACAGTAAAGGATAATTAATCTGACATACATGTTTGTTCTTCTGGTATAGATCTGAGCGTCACTGATGAGTCTTATGTAGACGAAACGCGCGTCTGGCGTAAAAAATTATAATCCTGGTACTTTTGATAACTATATAGAGTATTTATTATTTTAAGATACTGTTAATCATGTCTGATGATCAGTCTATACAATCACTTATCTATTGTTTTTCAGACACTTTTTATCTTGTCCTTAGCTCAGCCTATGCCACCCCAGTATGGGACGTATGATTTTCCAACCTGGTCTCACACGTTGGGATGGTTTATCGTTTCATCTTCACTATTGTGTATACCAGGTTACGCAATTTATTTGTTCTTCGTTACTCCAGGAAGTACTGCAGAGGTATGTTTTATAGCATCTTGATAAGGGATTAATTTGCATTCGTTGTTGAGTAAACCATGCATAGACAAAACAATATATGGGCAAAGATCGATGTTAAATAATATCGAATTCAACTTCTACCTTAAGGATAAACTTAATTCAACTACTACCTTAAGAATAAACTAAGGTAAGGTTTTGGGTTTTGTATCAAATGATCGGACCCCTTGGTGTTTTTCTATACGATACAAGGTAAAATAAATTACCCCATACATTTGAAGACTTAATAGCTTATAACAGGTTATTTAACAAAATTTAGGAAGATTCTTGATTTTCTTTCTTTTAATTTGTGACCCAAATAATACCAATGCACATACAAGGTAAAACACCTAGACCGAACCTTTCCCCCCATATATTATAAATCAAATAGAAAAGGAGCTCCATGACCTATCAATATTTGTAGCTTATTTTGATTTTAAACTAGTACTCTTTCAGCTTGAAGTATCAATTTTAAAGTCTTGATTTATTTAGTTTCATCTAAGATCACCTAAGTACATCCTTAAAACGATTAATAATTTACAAACACGGTTTTGGTTAAAATCTCAATTTTGTGCCTTCGCAAAATATCTGCATCGATTGGGCTTTGGATTCGGAAAAGGAATGGTCTAAACGATTAACTCTACTTACTAAATGATAAAAGTCTTGAGAATATGTTCAATCCCATCGAATTAAAAATATAAGAATATACATCAACAATAAAGTCTGCTCCTTATACTGACTTACATCTGTAGAATTACAAATAGGGTAGCTTGAGAGAAAAAAATCTGCATACAAGATAAAATAAGCTTTCAGTTCCTAAACTGTTGTTTCTATATAGCAATAATCCAGTAGACCCTTCAAATTGAGTAGTTTTCTCAAATTGAATAGAATATTTCTATCATACGAAATTTCCTTACATTTGATAGGGGATTGTTGCTTAAAAGAAACCTATTGACGGATAGGGTTTTAACATATGTCCCAAATATCGTAATTACAATCTCGTCCGCCTTTCTTTATCGTTATATCATTGCATGAGACTGATCAAAGAATTCTCACCTATGACTGGTGCAACTAATAACATAATTTTGCTTGCCTTAAACCGAGATCCTAAAATTCTATTTTTTTAGGGGAAAGAGGGGAAGGGAGGGGGGGGGGTTCAATAGATTATTTTCTATCTTGTGTTTGTGAACTTAATTGTTTTCTCCTTTCATTTTGTCGAAGGCGTTGTCAGATGCTCGTGACTTATTATGATTTCCTTCTTGGTGTCTTTTCCCTTAACCTACATACTTATTCTAAATACAGATTACACAGTATTTGCATCTGAATCTATTTTGTAAATTACCTTTCACCAGAACGCTCAAAACATCTCAAAAATTGAATGTCAGTGATGCATTTCGGTTAGTAAGAAAATAGTAACAAAAATATCGAACTTATAAAATAAATTCGAAAAGGTGAGAGTCCATTGAACATGAAAAAACAAACATTACTATAAGAACCTTCGAAACGAATGGAACACAAATGTCATATTCCTCAGTTGGAACATGTATAATCCGTGGAAAATGGTGTGTTTTTATCTTATTCTATAGCTATATAATCTAGACCCCACCTGTATGCTAGTTGGTCTTAGTTCTATTATACTGATAATATTGGGTGAGCAAATCAAACAAAATCACATTTTTAATTTAGAAAATAATATAAATTTACTGAATTAAAGGTTTCAACTCCCTCATGCAAATTTGATTTCGATTGGTTCATTTGTTTTGCCTTTGGTCATTATCGTATCTGATAAATATTGTTTTACAAACACGAGATTTGCACTCGGGAATGATAGATATATTTTTTATTACAGCGTCTAAGATCTATGGTAGTCCCAACAGAGGTACCCAATCATTCCGATGACGTTGTTATCCCGGTGCAGCTGTAGTTTATCTGCAATCATTAGAATAACTTAAATTATGTTAATATTGATTTAATAAATAGAGAAAAGTATGGTATTCATATACGATGCAAATGGAAAAGTTATTTATGTATATGTATACCACCAGATGGCACATAGATATAATCATACCATGGTGAAAGGTATATTATATAACGAATTGAAAAACTTCCTCCATAATTTATTCCGATGCTGTGAAGTAAATATTCAAAACGAAGCTTGGAAGTTGATCATGCGTTTAGTTTTCCTATCTTGGAAATAACTCAATTATTTATCTATGAAAATATGATGAGTCTGGTTGGTCCGTAACTGGTACAAGGTACATACTAAAACATCAATGATAGAAAATTGTTCGGATTTCAGTTTATGTACAAGAGACAATGAACAAATAGACCAAGAACAAAAAAGTGTGATCGAGTTACTATGGGCTATATATTTTTTTCATTGTTAGATACATATATAACTCTTAATAAAGTAGCCTTGTTTACAAAAATCTCACGTGTAAAATTAATCTTACGATAGAAATATTTAGTTGAATTGTTAAGTAATATTTAAGACCGACGACAAATTTCACACTAAAGATTCTTTGTGAAAAGGACTACAGGATCTTCTCTGGTTTTGTTATAGTCGTTATCAAAACAAATCAGAGGTATAAAAAAGAAGATGTGGTATGATTGCCAATGATAAAAATACCCACAAGAGACCAAAATGACACAGACATTAACAACTTTAGGTCACCGTGCGGTCTTCAACAATGAGCAAAGCCCATACCGCATAGTCAGCTATAAAAGGACCCGTATGTTTGTTTTGTTTAAGATTGAAACCTACGAATCTGAAATCTCAGATGATTATATAAAAACAGTATACCGTTTATTTAAGTGTTAATAATGGTGAAAGTGTTGATTAAATTTTTCATTATATGGTGATGCACCATGTTATATTTCTATAATCGATTGACTATCTATTGCTTTTCATAGAATTCCAGATTTCATTTGTAATGTTAGAATAATCAATTATAGAATAAATGTGCACAATATACGCCTATTCAAATAATATTTTTTAATCAGCGTCTGCATCTTTTAAATGACCTAATAGTAGAAGAAAAAATTGATAGTATGCTTGAATTTTATTTTTTCATTGTTATATCTAATATACTAGTATTTAGTGATTTAATGGCCAGTTAAACTTTGATACCAGTTAACAAATTATTGCAGTTCATACACACTATGTAAGATTTGAAAGTCATTATTTCGGCAATACCTGGCCTTGCGGTCATAAAACTTTCGAGTCAGTTTTCTATACTCGTACTCCAAAATCAACCAATCAAAATGCTGAATTTCATGTTTCAAGTATGATTTTTGGGCTCAAAGCACTGAGGAAAGTTTTATGACTTCAACCCCAGATGTACAATAGGGGTCCCGATGGCCAAGTAGCCTAAGTAGTTTATCTAGAGTATCACTATGCTTTCAATACCAGTTCTGTCTGTTTGAACCCCGCACGTAGCAGGTGCGACTTTGAAATTTATTGACCATTAATACATGTACTACTGTTCCTGCTAAAGTAAGGTTGTTCTCTTTAGGCGGCAGCTTAATCTACACAAAAAATTACCGTCACAAAATAGCAAATACAAATGTATTTCTGAATGTGGTTCTAAGCATCAACATTCCAAAAGAATAATGACAGGTAATTCGTTAACAAAATGATTAACAAACAGATGTGTACCTACTATTTAAGGTTTTTGAACATCAAACTCTTTCTTGTAAATGTCTGATTGTAAAATAAATACTCCTACCGTGAAAATTTAATATTTTTTTTATAACTGTACTCATATATAATATGTTGAATGATATGGCTAATGTACCGCCAACTTTTATTTTAAATGACACTAAATAGATTAATTATTTACTCGGACTGTATTAAATGTGTCAATGTGATGTTAATGTGCCCTCATTTATTTTCACGTTCTTTTGTTCAAGTTACACAATGCGTCTTTAGCGTTTTACAGAACAATCTATATGTGTTGCTGCATTGATTTAACTACAGTAACTGGTATTGTTATTCATTTAATGTTTGTTTAAAAAGAACTGCATAGTTTGATTCTGCCTCTATCTTATTATGGTTCATGACGGGCTATAGTATCATAGTGCATCTACTTTTATTTATTATTTTATTACAATGCTAATATTTCTGATACAACTGAGAAATTTGTAAGTATAAAGTTATCTATTTGTACCGTATATGATGCGTATCATTTGTCTGTACATTTGTAAATTATAATCAGCTTATTTCATCACATTTTTCTTATCAGATGTTTATAAGCCATAAGTCATGATATCAATCTTAGACCCGAACGTTCGATGGCTTAACTGATGTCGATCATAACTTTCATAATATATTCTTCTACATAGAAAAATAACTACGCAATTTTATATGCACGTCAACAACATAGGCAGTTGAAAATATTTAATCTTATTTACGATGTATTAAATTGTACAATTATGAGACGTCCTTATATATTTTAGGATTTCATACTAATATTTTTGTACGACAAAACTTTATTTGCACATTATAGGTATACTTGAAATTGAGAAATAGTTCGTTCCTTTCTGTTACTTTTATAGAGCATATAAATATCATTACTTTGAAAAATATAAAAATGTATTTATTGTATTAAATGTTTTACATTTCCCCTTTAAAAATGTCCTCTTTCCTACTATATGTCTTTAACCCTACAATGTTATTTTTTTTCCTTTTGTTTGTAACGTTGACGTGTATTTTTCTGATTAAACAAGTGCCATGCAAAAACGTCACCCACAGGCATGCGAATTAACATCCAAAAAGAGAACATCTTATTTTTTATATAACCGCGCTTTGCACTGTTTAGGATAATATGGAATTTACATAATCTAAATTCTTTCATGATATGGTAAAACCGTGTAAGTTATATACTCTAAGCATTTTTCAATCAGTCAAGTATTAAATAAATAACAGATATACTCAAAAATTGTCTTATTTCTAAAGGTTATATAACACTTTCCTGTTATCCTGTTTTATTTTGACGTAATGGTAACGTTACAATTATTGTTCAAGTCACGAGTGTTATTTAAGACCTCTTGGCGATCCGAGTTTGAGCCATGATGAATCTAATTAGAAACAGAGAATGCGATTGAGTAATAGAAAAGACAAAAAACAAAACGTTTAAATATCAAACACAAAACTTTAGAAAATAACAATATATGAGAGTGATGGTGCATGTAAAGGATAAAAAATAACGGAAGGAAATCTGGAGAATAAAACACAAAAAAGGATTGGGTAAAATAGGCAAGAAAATAGGCAAGAACAGAAATGTATGGGTAAGATATATCAATAATAGAGAAAATTGATATAAAAAGTAAAAAAATGCGAGAAGGACCCTACCATTACCATTCCAGATCATCATATATATGCATTATCTAAATACATAAAAGGGCAGGAAATATAGGTTGATGCGGTGAAAAATACGGAACAACTCATTTGTGCTGTTAAATTACCGACCTCAATTATTGATTTTGTCGTGGCACCTATTCAATTACATTTTGTTATGCTTATTTCAATGTAATTGCTTAGGAAAATTGTGATTTGTTTTAATACCCGATAATGTTTCATTTAATCAATCTTTTACAAATAACATTAAAATTATAATAATTTACATGCAGACGTTGATTTGACATTTGGCAGTAATCATTCGAAATATTTAATTGATAAGTCTACATAGTTTATTTGCAATGTCTAGAAATTTAAAATATATATAATATGTGTTTGATTATAAACTCAATAAAGATATATTATAATTAGAAACATTGTTTTTTTTAATTATGCACAGCAAAATATCTTTTCTTTTGTCAGTGTATTTATTTCAGTCAAAGCCCAAACATGTTAATCATATTATATAACATATACAGCACAGTTTATCTTTAAATTTGAACTGTTACTGTATAAAGTAAAATCACAAAAATACTGAAGTCTGAGAAACATTCAAAACTGAATGTCCCTAATCAAATGACAAAATAAAAAGATAAAATACATCAAACGAATAGACAACAACTGTCATATTCCTGACTTGATACAGACATTTCTTGTATAGTGCAAAACCTCTAACTTGTATGGCGGTGAGTGAACAAAACAGAAAGAATAGGTAAAAATATCAAAATAGGGCTATAGCAGTCATCACCGTGTCACAATCTCTATCAAAACAAAACAAACGAAGAGTTAACAAAAAAGCACAAAAAAAGCATACATCGAATTTAACAACAACGTTTATGCTGACTTATTTATGAGTGTCTTTCTTTGCAATGCCCTTTTGTTTCGGAAAGCTCGATCCAAATTGTCCCTCCTTTCTATTTCCCGTTTCCTTCGATTGATTCTTTTATGTGTGTAAGTTCTCTTGTAATACTGTATACAGATATAGACCTGAAAATAAATTTATGTATTCCGAAATGTAGGGTTTACCTACAGTTACTGCTAATAAAACGAAGGAAAGACCATCAAATCTACAAAACGCTACACATAAAACATAGATTAAGTAACACGAACCCTACCAAAAATCAAAGATGAACTCAGATGCTTAGATAGGCTACTTGCAATACATTTGTCACCTGTCGTGCTGTTTAAGCAAGAACGTAATTTTCTTGAGTTAAACTGAGCTACATCGTCCATCGTGATTTTCAGATTGTTTTAATATCACTTTTAATCCGTTTCATTCTATCACTTGTTCTTGATTCTGTTATGAGAAAACAGCTACAAGCTTTGTAACAAACACTATCTGCATATTCATTTTAAATTAAAGTAAATTAACATCAATACCCTATTAATGTTAAAGTTCTCTAATTGGCGCTATTATAAACAATTTAAAGTGTATACTGTCTGATTATTTCTGTCATCTAGACGATTTGAATACATCATTTTGTACAATTCAAGGTGAAAAAAGCGACAAAAAAATAATTGCAAAATAAAAAGTAAGATTTTTAAACCCAAACCAAAAATACTCTTATCATGCTTATGGTAGACTACACGAAGGACGAAATATGTATGTCTCAACACTATGTTTTCTCCTAACTTGTAGATTTATCTATTTTCGGAGACTCACGATCAGTTTAGAGGGATGACATTACAAAAGTAAACGCGAAAAAGACCTAAATATCATTTAGGTTTAAGTAAGTTTAAATTATAACGGTTATGCAATGAAAACGAAAAATTAATATCAAATCCTACATAAATCATATATAGCCTATTGTTCACATGTTTAACCTAGTTTGAAACCTGCGGTTTTTTTTCTTGAATTGCTGATCGATAGGTTCTGACAAAGCCAATAATGAAATTGAATTTCAAATTACATGTTATTTTCCAAATATCTTTTTGAATAAATATTTTATCTATGAACTTAGTGAGTGTCTACATTTTAATGATTTTACAAAGAGGAAAACGTAAGGATTTTCATAAAAATCATGTTGAAATATGTTTCCAATTTGACAGATGACTTTAAAACAATTATTACCCAGAAACTAGCTCAGTTTTACATAAAATGTAACTGCTGACAATTATATTGGACCCATTGGTCCATATTAACAATAAACCTCCATCTATCTTCTTTAAATGTTTATATGATAGCTACAGTAACTGTTTTGACCGGTATCCCTGGCGTTACCTCCTAGTCTTTAAAACTGAACAATAAACAACAAAAACAATGCATTTGTTTGTTCTCTGTAGGTGAACTGGCATTAAATCGATATAAAATAAAACTATATTATATGTTCTACAACAAAGAGAAAAAATGTTGTAAATCTAACCATCTGTAGTTAATAAGCAACCCTGTGAGAGTTATTGAAATTCACATTGGTAAATTAAATACAACTTTGACCTTAAAATATTTTGAAAAATGTGGTTAAACTTAATATCAATCTGAACTACTGAATCATTTAAATGAATATATTTATATATATATATATGTATGTTCACTACGTAACATTAGAAAACAGTACTTAAAAACCATTGTACACAAACATATATTGCGTGAACAGGCTGTAGACGGTAAGAACTTATGAACATCTTTAAAAAAGTTAAAAACAAAATATCATGTCTCCTATCGCATTTTTCTGTTTTTCTGATATTTGAATTGTATCAGAGTATAAAAAAGACAATGACAAATACGTTTAAATCTTAAAAAATTGAAAATAATCATCTTAAAAAAAAATGTCAATATTGAATTTCATTACAAAAAATTAATGACAACAACGACGAGGTTTTTTTTTTGTTGCCATCAGATCAAAGAATTTCCAATACGATTTCAAATCCCCCCTAAAAAATAAGATTGAAAAATGTGCGATAACTTGTACTGTATAAATTTTCGGTCCCAAAGGTGTGTCTTTCCTTTTCTTCAGTGGAATTTTTAACCGTGTTCTTTAAAATTGCAGCAAACCATTCTGCACTGTGTAAAACCACATACACCACTAGACCATGTTGGCTATACACAAATATTGTTTTCGTTAGTCAATTGATAAACCCGATGTGTTGTTGAATTTTATGTAACTGCATGGCAAGTATTTATCATCCTTTCCCATGGTCAACCCTGGTGTCTTTAATGATATTTTACGAATGATATGCATGCCACACTATATAGCTACATCGTGTACTGTGTTACAAGTCTAGATTAAGCCATCGAAAAATGGTATCGATTGTCCAATAAACACTATATTTTACATAGCTCAGTTGGTTTAGCTGTCTAGCTGGTATGATAGAGTATATGGTAGATTCGCTACGATGTAACAGGAGCATGGGTTAAATTCCAACTGACCAGAGGAAGTCATAGCATTGTTGCCTACATTTGAGACGCAGTATTTATACACTGTTGGGTAAAAAATATGGAAATGTTTTTTTCACAAGAATAAAGAATAATATTGCAACAAGAAACAGTGTTTTATTTGGAAAAAAATACATTTGGATTGACAAAATTTAATTTGTTACCATAATTGGAGGTTTTAAGTGTTGTCTTTTAAATCATGCTGCATTTCAGTACTTCTAAATTCATAATAGTTCTATGCTCTCAATCTAATCTCACTTTACAAAAATGCGTCATGTGAAAACATCGCAGAAGTGTGCGATAACTTGACCTGTATATTATCTGTATGAGAGACCGCAATACGTTAACAGTAAGATGGCAGAGTCAAAATAAAAAAGGGTGAAATATGAAATTGAAATCTAAAAAAAACTCTTTTCAATTTCACATTCGAAAAAAAGAATATAAAGATGTCAAAAAATGTGCATGTGACCTTTTTTAACTTCAACATTGAAAGTTGACTATTTCGAAATTTCCTCTCCAAACCGTTTCGAAAGTGTTCAGGCTGAAATATAAGTCAACCTGCGTCATAAAGTAATAACAGTGATGACACTCTGTTATCTTAGAGAAATATTACGTGCTGTCTCATATTACGGATTTCGAAGCAATATGACAAACTATTTTCAACAAACTCCCTTTATGCACCTTCTTAAAAAAGTAAAAATATGCGTGTTTGTTAATGTTAAGTGGATCACATCGCCCATTCATCCTTCCTTGTCAAATTGATTCTATGTATTAGGTACCACAATGGTAGATGACACAGTCATTGATTAATAAAAATATTTAAATCAATGAATGTTAAAATATCGATGAAACGCGTGATCCATGTCTATAACTAGTGTTTAATGTTTTTAGAATTAAATGTCTTTTAAACGAACCATTTTTTTTCTTAAAGTATTTTTATACAGACAAAATTCAAATGATCTTCTAACTCTACATTCAAATGCATTCAATCTAAAAAAAAAAGTAGAGTTAGTATATCTTGAATTATCTCATGTCTATAGATAAATAGAATTAATAGATTTCGAAATTTAAATACTCAATTAAATACAAAAAAAATAAATAATTAAAATACAAATAAAAAAGGAAGCTGGAAAAGTTGGTTTGTTTTACCATTTTATTTCTTCATAGTTTCGATTAATATTTAAGTTTCTGGTAAACAGTTTTTCTCGCTACATTGGTTGCCTTCGGCTGTTGTCTGCTCTATGGTCGGGTGGTTGTCGCTTTGACATATTCATCATTTCCTTTCTCAATTTTATTATTTTTAGCAATGTCTAAAATAATTTTTTATATTAAGTAAGACAACTGAAATGTTTTAGGATATTACATTTTATCTTACCTCCGATACATTTCTGCGAAAATGATTGTTTAAGAGCAACCTCGAGGAGATCGTGTATATTCTGTATATTCCATATTAGGTTAGTAAGGTTCCTTATTAGGTTAGTAGTGGAGTTGTGTCCCTTTATACAAACAACACGGTGGTGAGAAAAAAATCTTACACGTTTCAACGGCTCTTGATACATGTAACCCTCATATTCATACACATGTTGTAATAAAAAAGCAGATTAAGGTAACACGATACCGAATGACGTTACGCCACGAGTTATCGTTCCTGACGTTATCGAATAACGTTCACACTTACAAGTCAATGCAGCAGGTTCTGACTGCAATCACAAAGTGATTTAATTATAATAAAAACTATATTTTTGATAACTATGTGACATTTTAAACGGTAACATTTGCCGAGAGTTTTAATGCAATACGTTACGGTTAACTTTTCGATGATGATGATAGATGATCATAGATTGCTTTATCGTTTTCCGGCAATTTTTCTGCTCATTGTTAACCATTTAAAAAATGCATTACTTTACTTTTAATTTATATTCTGGTTCTTTAATATTTAAGCATCTGCACGATTTATCTATATAATTATGTTCTTATGCAAAATAGACTGAGTTTTATCACTATTATTTTATTCTTAGTTTATTTATGCAATAAATACTTTTGCATGATGCACGCCGTATTCCCACGAATTTTTGTTTTGAAAATAGAAATCTTATCTAAAGAAACTTAGGATGATGTGTGAAAAAACAGGGAATTGTCCAACTATTAATTCGTGTGAAAATGCTCGGGCAAAATGAAAAAAGGAAATTTATCTGGATGAGAATACGAATAGAATAAGGCGTAAAAAGCACAATACAAGCAGAAACTCATATATATATATATACAGAAAATAGTTTGTTAGTATAGAATGTAAAAAAAAGTGGTTTAACTTGGTTATTTTGCCGAAAAACATTCCAAGTGTTAACAATCTCATTGGTATGTACAGAGTAAATCCGATATAGTTTCGGAAACATTTTTAAAATAAAGTGCTAGCTTTGTAATATTATAGACTAAGTCTACACGAGACAGGCAGCATAATATACCCTAATTTTTCAGTGTCAGTCCAAATTTTCTCAACCATCTTCCTTAATCGCCCCTATTAAAAAATCTATCTAGTATAATTGTAAATAGTGTAAACTTGACCTCTAATTTGTTCTCTTCCTGAACGTGCATGCAATATTTGCCACTGGACGTTAACATGGTTAAGCAACCAAAAATCAATCCTACAATTTTCATTCGTCACTTGAAACTTCATTTGTTAAAATTTAAATCATTGCCTCTAAATTTTCCAAGAAATTGATAAAGTTTACGAATATTTACGCCATTCGAAATATCTACGTTACTACTTGCTAATTATGGAAGTGGGGTAGCATGAGACAGTACAAGTACAAATAAAACAAAAAAACATATGGAACATGTTATTTGTACAACAGTTGGCTGTCAGAATGATATATAGAGATATGGGGTATGCATTTAACGACATCAAAACCAAAGACATCAAGCAAATTGTGACTAATTGTAATTGGACGAGTATCTTTTTTTTCTAATTTGTAGTTTTAGTAAACGTTGGTCCCCTAATTAGGAAAATTTTGATAAGTATAATTATCACAGTAATATTTCAGTCTCCTTGTACCTATGTGTTAAACAATGTTTAAGTCCTAAAATCTTTAAAAATCTGTTCTTCTAGAGAAAATTCAAATCATAATGAAATATGGAGGTGCGTTAAAATTGCCAATTAATCAACTTTCCACCAAAGACAAAATGACGGAGAGGTTACCTTGCTACATCGCTATGTTTCATTTTAGATCTTTAAATTACCATTCCGTTATATGAACTGCATATTCAAAAATATGTTTTGTCACCAAAATCCTAATAGAGCACGTATGTCATCATGTTGTTTCATCCGTGTCCGTTCTACCGCCAATCCAGCACTTGGTGTATATAGGCTTTATACGGCTTGTTATTTAGGACTAGTCTTTTTGCTCCAGGTTTAAATTATGTACCTGGTGTTACTACTAATATTAAAGGTGCGCACATTTTCTGGATTTTCTTCATTTTTTGTTCATGACAGATTGCTGGATAAGGCGTTAATTTTGATAAAATATGAAAGGCACACAGACTCCGACTTACATCTCTTACATGTGGAATTTCAAGCTGGAACTTTTATATTTCGTCTTTGCAGTTTGTTTTACTTATAAAGAATGCAAGATTTGTTTCGTAAATATTTTTCAACAAATGACACTGTTGAACTTTGTGAAATTTTGCATACAGTTTGCAAGGTTTGTCCGACTTGCTGAGCAACCAACTCATACATTTACAGCACGCAGACTACGCTAAACTAATATATGTAGCAAGTGAAGAAAATGACGGCTGTTTATCATTTTTGTCGAGCCTTCGAGACTAAGCGATCCTGCATTCCGTCGTCGTCGGTGTCGTCGTCGTCGGCGGCGTCCACAAATATTCACTCTGTGGTTTAAGTTTTTGAAATTTTAATTACTTTCTTAAACTATACTGGATTTCTACAGAACATGGACAGAAGCTTGTTTATGATCATAAGATAGTATCCAGAAGTAAATTTTGTAAAAATAAAATTCCATTTTTTCCGTATTTTACTTTTAAATGGACTTAGTTTTTTTCTGCGGATAAACATAACATTCACTCAGTCTGCAGTTAAAGTTTTTAAAACATTTATTAGATTCATTAACTATCCTAGATTTTTAACAAACTTGTACAGAAGCTTCTTACAATCATAAGATAGTATCAAGAGGAATTTTTTTATGATTTTTTTCCTCATTTTGGTTGAGCCTGCGATTTACAGCAAAAGTAGGCGAGACACTCAGTCTGGGTTCCGCGGAACCCTTACAAATTTTTTATATGTATTCGTCATTTGATAAGTGACTTTTAAGTTTTGAACTTTTCTTTGAGTTTTGTTTTTAAGAATGTGTATTTTATCAGAATCATTATTTTTCCTCATAATATTCACAACTAACAGAATGTTAAACCTTTTTTGACTGATGCATCAAATGTGTCTTTTATTTTAACATCTGTTTCCAAACTTGTATTGTATCGTTTCGAACATGCATGAACTATTCGCCACTGAATGTTAAACAACCATCAAAAACCGAGCAATTCTAATTCTAAAATCAAATTTTTAAAGGACTCTATTTCTGTATGGATGAAGCAACCACACCACCATTGTCTTAAATGATGGAGTTAAAAACTCAGTAGTTCAAAGGAATCACACATTTTTCATGTTATTTTCACATGAACTTTACAAAAATATGAAGGTATTTTTCATGATTTTAATGAAATTTAAGAAGAAAGATATTATTTGAATAATCTTATTATAAAAAATTACGCATACTTAACGTGTACCAAACTCTGGTGATTTATGCATGAACTATCGTATATAAGATTCACGTGGAACCAACCAGTTCAAGATCGTTTGGTGTAAAAATCAGACGAGATTAATATGTTAATTCATGTGAGTGAAATTTCCAGGTGCAGGACGAAATAAATTATATCAGCAAAATGCATATTGCATTACTAGGAAATTTACGAAACCAGACAGCGGAAATGAAAATAAAATAAACACCATTCAGATCCGGACACATACTTTTTTTCTATATCTCTGAATAGTTATACCTTAACGTTACATTCTGCATTCAACAACGTCACACGTTTTCGGTCCATTTCTAAGGGTATCAATCAACTTTGAAGCCATTTATCTCAAAAACAAGGATGGTGACCTATGAGTTTAGATACGTGTATGGATTCAGTATGCAATTCTGGATATTATGTTAGTTTTTGGTTTTTCTCCGTATATTAGAACATAGCCATTCATTGGAAAATCTAAATAGGAGAGCCGAAAAAAGGGCATTTCCCCTCTATAACTAGGTAAAATTCACGCCAGAATTGACGTTTTCTTATGAAAATACCAAGAAAACAAAAATGGTGACCCCCATTTTTTATTACATATTCCGATGTAACTCGATAAAAAGAACACGTGTGCCAAAAAGTTTGGAAATCGGGAGATATGCCATTCGGTATCGTGTTACCTTAAGTTGAGTTCCTGGTTTTTTTTTAAAGACCGTTTCCCTAAAATCATTGGTAACATACATGTGTACGATTATTTCATTTTACCCGTAGACAGTTATTGAGACAATTGAAATGCTGATTTGATGCACAAATAAAACAAATGATAGTCTTCCGAACCGTTATAAACTTAATAACTTGACTATTTATAGAAATCAAACAAGATACATTTGCGGGCAAAATATAGGTTATATTGCTTGAAATCCAAAGAGCTGTTATACATTAACACTTATCAGTTCCTGTATGGTATTGTCTGTGAATTATGAGATCCTCACAACCTGTTAAACACTGAACTACGAACACCGTCGAATATTGAACTTGATTAACTTATTTTTATAAAGGCATAGGGGTCGCGATAGGCGAATGCTTGTCTTATCAGTCATTTTCGGTAAATAGATCCACTGATTTTGCCATCAAAACATTAGATTAAAATGCCACTAGAACGATGTATGTAGCTGGTGTACTAAGATATCAGCCTTTATATTTCTTCCCTGAAGATTTTACAAGCTCAGAAGAAATCAACACTCATCCCTGATGTTGACATACATATTTTTGATTTGGTCATTTGCTGTAAATTTGATATATATAAATTTATTTAAGTTATTCAAACAATTCTGTTTTTATTTAACCGAGGGCATAAAGGCCCTGAGGCTGATTTGGCACAATTGAAAGTTTGATCTTTTCCATTGAATGATCTACAACTTTAAAATTGATTTAATCATCCAACTGTTTTAATTTGAGCACCACATTTTGGTTTTAAGTAGATGAAAAGCGAGTCCGACGCACTAAAAAAAAATTTCTTCGTGCATTCATTAAATTGTACCAAAAATACAGATATAAAAGAAATGATTGACTTACTAACCCCTATTACCTAATTTATGTGAGTATTTCTAAAAGTCAAATATATGGTACATTATACACCTAATAAATGGTAAAAACTAACGTAAACCTTCATGGTCTCATTAATATAAGAAATTGGTATAGAGGAAACACAGGAAATTTGTTTTTGAAAGAAGCATTGCAATTGGTCATATAAGACATGTTGTAAAGATAATAATATGACTTTTCTAGTAGCTTTATATTTTTGGTTCAGATTTTTTCGTTATATTGATAGTGTTCAATGCTTTATGTATCTTCAAAAGAGGGCGAACTACGATTCACTTAAGGATCATTCAAAGTCTAAAACCGAAGACGATCTGGCAACCAAATGGAAATAAACGAAAAAAGACGAAAATAATAAAAAAAAAAAAACCAGCCTACAAATCACAATAAAAACAAATACATTCTAAGTCGCACGATGACATACCAAAAGCTGGCGATTATAATTAGATACTCATGAATGGTAATAAGATCATAGTTTCGTAAGAATAAATTGGGTGAAATGTCGAATTATAAGATGTCATATTCTATGACAAGAAGACGGCATTGTGTTTATTATATAATGTCAATTACATTGTTGTTAATGTAAGACCTATGACCGCACATACGTTATTAATTCTTCATTTCGTTAAGATATAGGAAGATGTGGTACATATACCAATCCGCAAAGGTGACATTATAATCCATATACAAGATGTGATTATTTACAATTCAGTTTACATTTATATATAGATAAATCGCTAGTAGAATAATTTGCACAAGTTTTTTCTACTACCAAAAGTTGAAGGTCTGTTTGATATCTTTGTAGTTTATCTGTTTTCAAATTTCATTCATCGATTATAAACAGAAATGAAGGTACAATGTAACAAACAAAATCTGAGGAAATAGCATAAAATACCAAAAAAACAAGACTGTCAGGTTGGACAGGATGCACATCTCCTTCGAATCGATGCATGACTTACCAGTCTTTCTTTCAAATTAGATACTTCGTATTTACTGCATTCACACCAATAAGGAACGCTCAAGAAACATGTGTGAAAGCCGCGGATGTATAAGAACCGATACAGTTAAAGAGCTGTTTTGTGAAAATATACCTCAAATAAAAGTCTAAAAACATGTTAAAATACCAACTACTAAGCCTAGTATGATACACCTGGGGACTAATAGTCCAACAGCATCGTTATTGATCCAGTGCTGTAAATAAAATAAAAATAAAAAACATTTAAAATATTTAAAACTTATGTGTAAACCATGAAATAGTACTGTAAGCGATATCGTCGTTATTCTAATAATGAACACACACTTTAAAACCTTACAAATGCCAACCTCTAAAAATATAAATTCTTTACGTTTTGCTGTGATTATTTCAATATCAACTGTTGCCGTGCAAAAATGTGAGTATTACTCATTAAATCATCATGTTTTTTTTATTTAACAGAAACTGAGTACGTGACACAGATATATCAAATCAATTAAGTATCATCGGTACACCATAAAAAGTACATAAAAGAGCATATATAAATATCAGCCAAGGAAAGTAATTTACTCTTACATAAGGGTTTACTAGATTACAAAAACACACGAATGAAATGATATGGGTTATTTTATTTGCTAATGAGTAGTTCATCTCATGTTTATAATCCTACGTGTCAAATAAAACCAGCTGTGATCGTTGTTTTACCAAACAACATAGATTTTTTATGATCAAACGTTTAAATAAGAAGAAATAAATAATATTTAACTTTTCACATTTATGAGTATCAGTCCTACCCTAACAGATATATTGTCACACGACGTCGTCTTCATTTATGTTTGTGTCAATAAATCATTTTTCTGTGACGCGTTAGATCATACTTTGCTATTTCTGCAGAAAAATGTATATTATGGCTTTGATTGACGTCTCATAGAGATTTTATATTTACATGTTCTGAAATCAAAATTTATTTTATGGGATTTAATTTAATATCAATAAATGATATAATTTAAAGAATTGACGAATATTCTTAATTTGAGGTTGCAAGGGCACTATTATGACACTTATCATATCTAAGAGGTTTATTGGATATCAAATGTATTATTTTGTCTAGACATCAGCCTTTCTATGATAACCTACCTTATTGCATTGAATAAAATAAAACAAAAATGTTTCAAGGTCGACAGCGTGTTTACCTTTTGATCTGCATAGTGGATCATGGATAGATTTTATATTAATGATATTTTAATACCAAACATTTTATTGTTGAAATTGACTTCTTTCCTCTACAGAATTGTAAAAGAACTAAAGGTACCAGTGCGGTAATATTGACTCGGCTATTGGATCTTTCAACGAAAACCTATTTATTGGAAAACTGATCAATTAACTTACCTGGAACTAATGGGATACGAAGGTAGAAATAGCAGAAAGAAATTTGTTGATGTACGTATCGTTCGTAGCAAAACTGGACATGCTATACTAAAAGGATGTTCATTTTATAATTGGACTTTGGACCGAGATTTACGGCGGTTATCCAAAGATGTAATTGATAAAATTAACACAATAAATTATCGGATGAGACTCGTGTCGTTACAGTCTGCAAACAGAATGAAAAGAAGTGAAAAGTTAGTTAAAACTTTTGATTTACCACCTCTTAAACCAAAACAAGTTACGATAGCTTCTGCCGGTAAGGATGATAAAAAGATTGTGGATGCAAACAATCCAAAACAATCGGACTATAAAAAAGGATATAATCATTTGTTAGGACTTCGACAAGACATGAGGTCTACATCTCCATCTGATGGGAGGGATTATAGGAAAATGTTTTATTCCCCTGCACCTCGGTCCGACCAAGATTTTGAAGATGAAAACGAGGACCAAAATGTTTCATTGATTGAGGAGCAATCTGGTAGTAATCCCCATATCAAAGTTGAAAAATGTGATGAAAGACTTCCACCAGTGGGGAAACCAGTTCAGGGTCCTCCGGAATATGCTCAAAAGAAACCAGAAAGAAGTGCTAGCTCGAATAGTTTAGAAGTCCCATCACCAATGATGAAACGACGGAGCCAAGATGGGAAGTGCGTCACAGTTCTTACTCCTAATATACAGTCTAATTTTAGTCATTCCGAAAGCAGTATTGTAGATGCCATTAAGCAAGATGACGATGCTACTTTTGAAAAGGGAAGTAACTCAATTATAAAGCCTTTGACAATTACATGTGGTAAGCCAAGATCAACAGCTAGAGGTCAAACGTCAAATCATTTAACGACAAAGAGGACAGTTTCAAGATCTCTATCACCGCGGCCGAGGTTAACAAATAGGACACAAGCTACACCAACCTTGGTGATTAAAGGATCTAATTCTCCGAATTAATATGCAATATACATGTACACATGTGCAATGTACATATTTTGTTTGTTATTGTTGAACCAATAATCTTAAGGTAGTGTTTGTATGCATATTATGTAAATGCCATGTATTTATAAATCTATAATATATACAAATATTATCAATACATCACTATGGAATCAAACAATTATCTGTAAAGCGGTGAAATCAATATCCTAATTGCTTGTGTCAATTGTTTAAAACACATAATATCAATGGATCTAGGAGATATTAAAAAGGGATTAAGTAATAACTGTAAGTACACACAGACTGAATACTGCTGATTCCATAAAGCCAACAGGGTTACAGTCCTATTTTGTGGCGACTTATGCTCTGTCATGGATCTTAAATTCTCGATAATCTGGTTTAATTGTCTTCTGCTATGTATTAGACATACTGATTTTTTTTGTCAAGAATGTACAAATATTTTTTCACAGAAATGTTCGTTTGCGACTGTCTGTAGCAATAAAAAGATTCTGGACCCTTTTTTTTGCAAAAAGGTCACTGTAAATGTTGGTATGACATCATCAACATATTTTAACCCTAAAAGATAATTTACACATTCATATTAAAGTGTATATATAAAAAGTTAAATAACACCCTTATCAAATTGCATTATAGAAAGCTCTAACACATTCAACGAATTGCCAAACAACTCTCGTTTTCCTGACTTGGTTCAGTCATTGCATAACGTAGATATCCAGTAACCAATAATGTTATCTTCACAAAGTCTTGTTTTTTTAATCTGTATATCAATAACTAGGTGTAAAAAAGCTATTATGGCAGTTCTGTTTATGATTTATGAACATCGGTTTAGTACTGTTGCCTTTTTTTTTTAAATATAATACTGGAAGCCTAATGCAATTATGTAAGGCAAAACTCAAAAATATAAAAAGTGATGAATGACAGTTGTAAACGTATTATTTGAGAAACTGATAACTACTTTACTGATTATAGGACTCAAAATAAGTGGCATTATCATACATTTTCCAAATAATTCTAAGTCCTTGAGAAACGTTTTGGGAGTAATTTCTCATATTATAGAACTTAGATATGCGAAAAAGGAAAACTTTATCTCTCAATATCAGTTTCGTGGTTCTTATATCAATAACAGTTTGCGTTAGGTCAACAATTTTAATGCAGTATACATGTTGTACCAATATATTGTGTCATTGTATATTGGTTATATACCTGTATACAACATAATCTACAAATCTATTTATTTAAGTATTTTCTCTGGTCGTTGTTGTTTAAGGTTTATTTATTGAAGCTATTTGAACGCAGGAAATATTGTGATCTTACTTGACTCTACAATTATTAGTAATACTTATAATCTACAACTCCTGTATGTGCCTGATTTCTCATAGGGTGGGTCTTCTGTTTGTGTAATTAAATGAAATTGCTTTTGACATATGAATTTTACCTCAATGTTTTTGATGTCCTTTTGATTAGTTGTTCGCATGGCTGGCGAATTAAAATCAACCCGGATGTTATATCAGAGTTTTTTACTTCTAGACATTAACCTGCAAAAGCTGAATACCTTCGTCTGTCCATCATTTTACTTCCTGATTGGATAACACTACAGATAAAAGGGGACTAAATATGGGCCTTAAATGGTGATCCATGCTAGTACATGTTCACATGAAGATAAACCTAGAGGGTTTTTTAAACTATAATTCAGATATTATCCAGGCACTTCATCAAAATCGTTACCTTGTAAAGTGGCACTTACATGTTTTTTACTATTCTGTATACCATTTATTGTATGGACACATACCATTTATACGTTTCTTTTTTGCGTTTTCGATTAAAGAAGATATAGAAAAACGCTTCGCACACAGTATTTATACGGTAATATTTTTATTCACGAAAAAAACTCCTAAACTTTAAATGTTATGGTCGATTATGTTTCTAGTTGTAACTTTAACGTCGAATTGATTACATGAATTTTATTATACATTTTTGTAAAAGCAGAATAAGAGGGTGCAATTTACATTCAAAATTGACGATTGACAAATCTACTTTCCCTTTCTTATATACCTCGCAATGTTATGTACGAATTTAGTATTTCAAATATTTCGTCTAATGGAATATGTTGTTCTGTACAAATATTATTGTACACTTGACATTATTATAAGATTTTCTCCATTGTTAGTTTCTATTTCAAACTATTTTTCTTTTCTAATGTGATTTATTTATCAATTCAAGAAATTCAAACCATGTCAGTATCTAATCCACATCTGCTGGTATTCAGATACTGTCAGGAAAAGCAGTTCACCCGCAGAATTTTCGTCCGATGTGTTACGAAATGTACGATATATGCTATATACTGTACAACTTTTTCGGAATTTTAGATCCTCAATGCTCTTCAACTATGTACTTGTTTGGCTTTATAAATATAATGATATGAGCGTCACTGATTAGTCTTATGTAGACGGAAACGCGCGTCTGGCGTACTGAGTTACAATCCTGGTACCTTTGATAACTATTTCCGTCGATAATCAACGAGAAGAATGTAGATGCTGTACAATTGTTTTCTCGATTATTACTTTCCCCATGGTGTGAGTTGTTACCTACATATTGGTAATCTTATTAGAATATACTGTCTAGAATTGGGTGGTTAATAAGTTGATAGCACGTCTTCTGCTTGAATAGATAATGATTAAGTTTGAGTCCGCGTCCAAGGTCGTAGTGAAGTGAATTTGATTTTTGAAGAAGAAAAACATCCGCTTGGTGTTTAATTCATTAACAAGTAGTAATCATATATGGAGGTTTGATTAAGAAATGAACATAAAAAGACGTATAATGGTTTACTTTCAAAAATTGTTATTTTGATGGAGAGTTGTCTTACTGGCATTCACATCACATCTTCCTATATCTATGCATATATTGTGGAGTATATTCAGGTTTGGATTTGGAATGCAATCGTAATTGATTCAGTTTTTCTGTCATCAAATTGTTGATACCCAATCGTTGCATTTATGAAAATCCGAATTGCTGAACAGTCTTCTTCGCAAAACCGGAACTTTTTGCTGATGAATGATTAAACTTCTATGTTAACTATATTGTCTTTCAGTCAGTATCTTATCAACGTCTCCTTGGATGCGAATACCAACAGGAATGGCGGTTCACCAGCATTAGTGTCGACCGATGTGTTAGAAAATGTACGATGTATATACTATATACTGTATGACTTTACGTCATTTATCAACGAGAATAACGTGGACGCTTTTCAACGGTTTTCTCGATTATTACTTTCTCCATGGTGTGAGTTGTTACCTACATATTGGTAACCTAATTAGGATCCATTTCTTAGAAATGAGTTGTTAATTAGTTGATGGCACGTCTTCTGCTTACACATATAATTTTTAGTTTTGAGTCCATGGCCAAGTTAGTAGCGAACTTGACTATTTGAAGAAGAAGAAAATACGTGTAGTGTTTAATTCATCAACAAGTAATAATTGCATACGAAGATTTTGAATAAATAAACAACGCAGAAAGACGTAAATATCGAGGAGTTCATTATTTTATAATTTGGAATTTGGAATGCAACGTTAAATTGTCAATTTTTCTGTCATCAAATTGAAACCCATCCGTTGCATTTATATGATTAAAATAATCGCTGTACATATCTTTTCGTTTTCTGGTCTTCTTCGCAAAACCGGAACTAACACTTCTTTTCAAATTATGTTGTTTTTAGTCAGTATCTAATAAACGTCTACTGGGATGCTGATACTCCTAGGAATGACGGTCCACCAGCACTAGTGTCGACCGATGTGTTAGAAAATGTACGATGATTGCTATATTTTTTATGACTTCACATTGAAAATCAACGAGAGGACCGTGGACTCTTTTTCTCGATTATTACTTTCCCCATGGTGTGATCTGTTACTTACATATTGGTTACCTTATAAGAATGCATAGCTTAAAAATTAGTTGGTAATAAGTTGATAGCACATCTTCTGCTTAGATAGATAATGATTATTTTGGGTCCATGGTCAAGTTCGTAATGATATTGATGTTTTGAAGAAGAAAAGATACGTTCGATGTTTAATTTACTAACAAGTAGTAATTAAATATGGAGGTTTTGAATTAGTAATGAACACAAAAAAGACGTATATATATATATTCGTGATCTCAAACACCTTATGGTTACAGTTTTTATATAGAAATCGTATCGTATCGATGTTCTACACGTGATTATAGGTTAATTCTATACGTGTTTAAATGTTACACTTAATCTATAGATACATACATCTAAATAATCATAGTTATAGGCGTCAGTGTAAGGTCTTTCAGTATGAGTATATGGTATTAAATGATGATTTCATAATACTGAGAGTTTTTAATGTGAATAGTTAACATACTGTACCGAATCACATGACATCACACATATTGTCCAAGCTTAAGTTTCCCAGTGTCCAGTAAACTCTAGAGTGTATATGTGTAATTGTTTTATGGGTTATGATATGTTCAATCTTGTCTATTTTTGAGCTGTCTCGGTTTTAAACATTTATATTTGAATTTTTCAATGTTACATATAAATCAATTTGGTAAAAACTAGTTTCTACCTTCATTCAAAATGTTTCTATGGGTTCTTTGATTAATCTTTTCAAATTTTGTTTTATTCCCTTTTATCACGTTTGTTATGAAAGAAACACACATGGCATATTATCCAGGTAAAACTGTTTCATCTCTTAATAAATTTATATGCTTATAGCCAAAGGTTTTGAATGCTAGAGTAATAAACTTAAACATCAAACACCTAAATAACACTGATCAAACATGCATGGTTCCTCCCACTCTTCTTGAAACAACGAAAAAGTGCGGATTTTCCTCTTATTTTTTTCCAGAATATCAAAATATTTTAAAGGATGAGTTCAGAAGACAGATGAGAAACCCTATGCTGCTTTGAAAGTATGACATAAACATGAGGAACAATTACAACACTTCATTGGTGTAGACATGGTCAATTAAAAAAATATTATCAAAGATACAAGGCTTATAATTTAGTTATTTAAATTGTCGAAAGATGGACTCCTCTTATTTATCATAAATAATAATAAACATCAGAACAGTATCTGTATGATAGTCTGTTGTTAAACTGAATATATATAAAAAATATATCAACATTTACATATCAAAGATGGTCATTGAAGTGACAACGCTTGCAAGTACTAGTAGATGAAATTCTGTTTAACACATACTAAAATAATTTTAAGTCATACTATATGTTGTCTTATCACATCTGAATTTTAATGTGCGTATTGTTATGCTTTTACTTTTCTACACTGGTTAGAGGTGTAGGGGGAGGGTTGAGATCTCACAAACATGTTTAACCCCGCCGCATTTTTGCGCCTGTCCCAAGTCAGGAGCCTCTGGCCTTTGTTAGTCTTGTATTTTTTGAATTTTAGTTTCTTGTGTACAATTTGGAAATTAGTATGGCGTTCATTATCACTGAACTAGTATATATTTGTTTAGGGGCCAGCTGAAGGACGCCTCCGGGTGCGGGAATTTCTCGCTACATTGAAGACCTGTTGGTGACCTTCTGCTGTTGTGTTTTTTTTATTTTGGTCGGGTTGTTGTCTCTTTGACACATTCCCCATTTCCATTCTCAATTTTATTCAGAACTTTAATTTTCCCATATATATTTAAAAATGAAACCATTTTTATATAAAATTGATACTTATAACACTTATTAAAAAAGTTCTTCACAGAAATATTTGTCTAAACTTGATTTTTAAAAATTAAATATTCGATTTTTTTCTCTTGTTCTAAAATCAATGAGTTTTGATAAAACAGGAATACACGAATAGTTCATTATGTCAATTTTTTTAATGCAGTACAATATCACAAGATGTTTTTATAGTTGTAAATATGGAATACAATCGTAATTGCGTTTATTTCTCTGAAACCAAATTGATACCCAATCACTGCATTTATATAACAACATGAATCTCTGTCCATATATTTTCCCTTTCTTGTTTAAATTTCAGAACCTAAACATTATGCTGATGAATGATAAAACTTCTATGTAAACTATATTGTTTTTTTTTTCATAGATTCTGATGAAAGAAACTAAAATATCATATTTTCGCTTTTTGAAGAAGAAAAAAATACCACACACACCAACTAGACGAGGTAGAGATTTACTACTTGTATCTTATATTCGTCTGCACTTTTCCTCTTCTGCTATAAAACCCATGCGAAAGAAAAGTGTTTTTATTTGGTTGTGTGAATAGCACACTAGTAATACATAGCTATCATTGGATAGAAAAGTGGTGTTCATATTGTAATGAATGGCACTTATAGGAAGAGTGCAGAACAGCTGCATGTCATTTGACCCTTGCAACAACTCTGATAGGTTTGTAGGTGGCCTGTTGCAAGACGAAATTTCTTTCCCTAACGACTTTTAGGTGATACAAAACACGTCTACAATAGATATAAGAAGATGTTTGTTGTATGCGTGCCAATGAGACAACTCTCCATTCCTAGTCGCTACTAGAATATGAATTTAACGTTAATTTGTAAATCTAATTCTTAAATAAACATGAAATATTTTCCACTGCACACAAAACAAAAATAACATTAATACAGATTTGTGTTTCCTCTTTCGAAACTTGTCATATAGGTACAAAAAGATGAACCCAGCAAAACAAATTTAAATTACTATGATAAATATGATATTTAACATATAACTTTCAATCAAAGGATAGTACATAATCGTTGTAATGTCTGAAAGTATATTGATTGTAAACAAACCAATCGATTGTAAACAAACAGAAACTTTTAAATTGAAACAATTTTATGAATACCCTAGCACATGTTGATGCATATTGAATGAATTAGAATCTATTTTGTTAAAATTTTAATTTTTATGGAAGCCAATTATTTTTTGTTTGTTCTAGGTATGAGATCAACATGGATAACACGATGGATTTTAGTGAGACATTTTTGTTGCTAGTCTCTATATTATATATTCATCAATCTTAAATAATCGGATGAAAGATATAAATCTGAGAACTGTTCGTTTGACCTAATACATCAATATATAGAATTTATGTCAGAAGATTTATTGCATTCAGGTCAGAATTGATTTAAAAAAATATCTTTTAGCCTGATGAATTAATAGTCATTACTTTGTCTCTTTTCGAGAAATAAACTCATCAAAGGTTAATAACAGTCGTAAAATAGTTAACCCAAAGACGTGTATTTCGTCTACAAAAGACTCATCAGTGACCATTGAATCAAAACAGTTAAAAATGAAAAATAGATCTAAAGAACAAAGTTGAACATCATTCAGGATCCAAACTTCAGAAAGATTTTGTCAAATTCTTGTAAGGTAATCTTTCCCTTGGTGAAAAAGTTATTAGTATTTATGGATAAATGAACAAAAGAATTATTATAAATATTAACAACTAACATAAAAAAGAAGATATGGTATGATTACCATTGAAACAACTCTCCGCAAGAGACCAAATGGCATAGAAATTAACAACTGTAGGTCACCGTACGGCCTTCAACAATGAGCAAAGGTTATGTCACATAGATAGCTATAAAGTGTCCCAAAATGACAAATGTAAAACAATTCAAACGAGAAAACTAATGGCCTGATTTATGTACAAAAAATTAACGAAACACAAATATGTAACACATCAACAAACGACAACCACTGAATTACAGGCTAAGTCAACTTGCATTTCATTATGTTGTAGTAGTTCAGTGTTTCTGTTGTTCCGTACTCTTAAAGTTGACAGTCTACCTTGGTTTTAGTTTTTACTCGTATTTGTGTTTTGCTTAATCGAATTGTGACTAATTTACAGCAAAAAACTACTGTTGAATGTATTGCATGAACATGGATGCAAATCTGAAATACTGAGGATGAATTAATATATTTAGACTTGGATAGTAAAACCCAACCTTTAGTTCTGCACTAATCATGGTTAATTAAAACTTTCAAATTTTTCATAGAATGTATTGATTAATATTACAAAACGTCCATTTACATTTAGATTGCATGCATATGTAAGATGACACCAACGAATCTTACATCAGACCGGTCTCCCGATCTGGACGAAGGTAGTGTTTTTGGACTGCCACAGAAAAAAAAGGTTAGACAAAATAAACTTTACATCTTGACTGCATATATATCTGGTAGTGTGCTCATTGTTAATACATGAGCCGTGACGTAAGTTATTTCTCTGTCTGGATTAATCTAAACTAATAATTGCATTATTTTACTTACAACGAAGCATTTAGATTAACATCAAAAGGGTTGTGCTCGATTCTGAATAATATGTTGATAAGGACAAGACTTCTTCTGATCTTTCATGTATGAGCTAGCTTATGAACATGTCGTTCTTGCACAACAAGAGTTCATAATCATCAATTGTATACGTACACATTAAAATGATATCAACCTGAATATCTTTGTAATTTTAATTGCAACTGTACTTTAAGTATTCTTGCATTAGTTAAATTGTTTCTTAGTCAGTGAATGCATTTTAAATATACTTCCGGCACTATAAAACTAATCCTATATTCCAAAACTTAGTATTTTGAATGGTTGGTTAATTTTTGTTTGCATGAAGTCATGTGTCAAATATACCATGCGAATACAGGATGAGAACAAATAAACAATACAATGTTTTTATATTCTGCAAAGTGAATTTACCCCGACATTGATCAATCAGTATTAAAAGCTTGCAACAGTCGATGGACGAGCCCATCAAAAAGGGTTGTCAGTGTGTTTTCTAAGGATATATGAAGAAAGCGTTTCATTTTCTTTACCGAATGAACATTAGATTTAATTAATCTTTTACGTTGATATATACAACGTAGTTGTTCATTCATACTACATTGTATCTCCACCCGTACAATAAATCTCAATCAATAATAGCATGGTTTTAATGCAGAACGGGAGAATTCAAGATGCCAAATTGTCAAAACTTCTGTATTGATATGACATTGCATTGAGATGTTCACATTAAATTATTTATAAATTTACTGTTTCCAAACTTTGAAATGTCTGAAATACTAATGTAAGTATTTCCAACCTATCGAAACAGATCATCTCAGCTCTATTGGCAAAGTCTTTTGGAATTTTGGTTCATCAGTGCCCTTCAGCAAGGAACTCCATTTAGCCTCTGAAATTTTAGATTCGAGTGTACCTGGTGAGTCATTTGTAGAAGGAACGCGTCTGGCGTACAACATTATTAGGCTGATATCTTCTTTGTGTTTTCTGTAAACCTAAAGTTGATTTCTAAGTAACTCCTGTAATAATAAAACCGTGAGACAAATTTATAACATGCTAACTTATGATTCTGAGTCTACCATTTTTTAAAGATCACTCCTCTTTGCCACAGTTCTTGTTTTTTTTTGTTTTTTTTTATTTATTTTTTTGGGGTGGAGCTTTTGTTCTTAATTTTGCGTTTTGCTTTTTGTTTGTTTGTTTGTTGGTTGGTTTGGTTTTATTTTTTTTTGGGGGGGGGGGGGGGGGGGGGGGGTGGAAGGGGAAGGGAGTCAATACCCTTGAAAAGGGGAAAGACGAACACGAACTAAACAAGCTATGTAACATTCTTAATTATACTTATGCTAAACGGAAATAGCATGAAATCAATGAACACGTTATGAAAAATGATAAAACAACATTGATGATGGAATGTAAACAGACTCATAGTTTCATGTTACATTTCATGTCTATCAAATAGCTCTGTTATTGTAGGTTGTAGCTTCAATCCAAATAATCGATAATCATTTCTTTTCGTTGGATTACCATTTTCCAAATTTAAGTAGGGCCAGTATTCAAAATAAAAGAGATTTTATTTTAAATAAAGTTTTAATCAAAAATACGTCACAGGAATCAACTTCCATTCCTTATAATTGTATCAGTGGATATTTTAAATATAAAGAATAAGATGATACTTGATGTTTATTAATTAGAATTTCTTTTTATCAGAACCCAAAAAACATAGAAGTTATCGGCCTAAAACAATGTACAAAGCCATACGAAACTATAGAAGGTTGGACAACACGAACGCCGTATCGGTCTGATTTATGAAAATAACAATAAACGAAAAACAAACAACACCCAATGAATTGCAGTCTCTTGATTTGGGACAGGCACATAGAATGTAACATGATTAAAAATGACGTGACGGTATTTTCCTTTTTTGCCGGGTACAAACAATTGAATTGCTCCTCGACCTTTTTAATCTGAAACGGCTAATTCAAAACAAATGAATTGATTGCTGTTAGATTATTGCTGCATGCGAGATGTTGCATGTCTGTATGCACAATGAAAGTAATAAAAAACCTCTTGAATTATAGTTTATGAATTAAGTGTCGCGATCCCAAACAAAGCGGTGAAACAAACCAGGTCGTGTGGTGTTTAACTAGATTTTATTTTGTTAGACCAGTCTTTTTGATGCTGCATCTGTTGTAGGTTTTTTTATGATGTGAAAACCTTGTGTGTGGTTTGAACCCATGTTTAATCGTATTAAATGTAGGTTGTATAGTGTTAAAACTCCAACACAGCTGTATAGATTTCAAATTGTATATAATAACCAAAATTCATTTTCCCCTCAAAAAGTGCAATTCGGTTGCTATATTCACATGTTTGTAATTCCCTCATTTGCGGACCCAGGAGGGGATTCTGGGGGTTGGAACCCCCTTTTTTGGGGCCGATCAATGCAATTTTTTTACTCTGGGTTGGGAATTCCCCCTTTTTCAAATGGCTGAATCCGCCCCTGAATTCCCTTCAAATATGATATTATCGTTATTTCTTAGTATATAGATTAAAATAAAGTTCATTCTTATTGCTAGGTACAGAGAATTACGATTTACACAGCCCAATTTTGAAATTTAATTTTCTTGATGAAATTAAAATATTGATATAATAATTGTATTTATGTTTACACGTTGTCATGATGATAAATTGAAAGATCTTGTTAGTGCAAAGGATGAAATTAAAGTATTAAATATTAATGATAATCTTTATTTGTTGGAATATCAATAAAAAGTCTGCATAAAACCTGCGCTTACGACAACTGCAATACAAAAGATAATTGAATAATAGATATGAAATATATATGATTTAAGTTAAGAAAATATTTAACGTTTTAATGTGTTATTAGACATTTTATAAGCCAAGACATATATAACTTCTAAATTGTGCATCATTAATGAATGCAAGGAATTCCCAAAGCTTTCCTTGGTATTGCCATCTACTGTGATTTAAATTAGAATTCATAGAGATTGTACTACCGAAGTACACACATTTTGTACTGGAAAAGCTTCAACATTATTGAGGATAGCTACTTCATTTTTTGTCAGAAATTTTCGTTAAAAATCGAGGGGTGTTGTTTGTTACGTTATCCTTATATTTATATCTAATTACCCCCCCCCCCCCCCTCCGAGGAATATACAACTAGTCACAATTAAATAAAAGAGTTTATTTTAGTTTTGATTTCCAAAACAGCACATTAGGTTTCAACCACTATTATGTTTTCCCCACTTTTCCATTGGACTCTGGCCGTTTAAGGTCAAAATGTCATTGCCTCAAAAGCAAATCAAAGGCAACAAAAATGTACGCTGAAATTTAATTTCTTTTTACGACCCCAAAGCAATAAGTAGGATATAAACTGTCCCTTTTTACATCTGTCAATTTCATTCTGCGTTCTAATGTACTTGAATTCATTTGGAAACGGAAATTGGCAATTATTTGCTACAATCAGTCAATGTTTAGATAAACCACATCATCGAAGACAAACAAAAAATTCAATATAATAATTGGAAAATAATTAATAGATAAATTCATTATTTACAACTGACAATGAAAAATTAGAAATTGACTATATTTTATAGACAAGCCTTCTTCTGAAAAGATGAAAGATTCTTAAATGAACAATTGATTGAAACACAACTAAATATGCTTGTATCCTGGAAATACAGATCTAAAATACACCACAAGCTTATCTAAGAAAAAACGAAAAAACCATGACAAAGTTATAGGGGAAGAAAGTTGATAAAAAGCCGTTTATGATAATGCCTGCATGACTGCATAGATACGAGCTTTGGACTAAACTATCTCAATTTTAATAGATATATACCGTCAAACGATTACGACATCTTTATTTATGACAAAGTGTTATCTTTATACTTTGCCGTATTTAAGGCCACACCAAATTAATTAATAGTTCTTTGAGATTTTACCCCAAAAAAATGGGGCGAGCGAGCGAAATTTAAATTTATATTTTTAAATTCTTCGCCTCAAATTTTGAAGAAATATGGAGCGAGCGATATTTTTTCTCTCTCAATTTTTATATCTTTTACCTAAAAGAAGCAACTGAATTTTCAACTCACTTAATTGAAAGGGGACATAATTTGATATAATTAAATTATCTCCCTTTTTATATGTATTTCAACTTTCTGCATTCTTTTTCATTTTGTTTTGTTGTTTGTATAATTAACACTGCACAAATATACACTTTTGAACATATTTTTTTATGCATGAACTTTATATGGCTATCTGCTTTTAATATGCACTGCTTTTATCTGTAGTATATGCACCTTCTGGTCCTTAGACACCCTCTGTAGTATGCTGGCTAGCTTCTTGTAACATAACTGCATGGTGTGTGTTTTGTGTTTATGCATATGGATCACTAACCAGTCAATCCAAGCACAGTGGAAACTGGGGGTTCTAGCTAGTGCTACTTTACAATTAAATATCAGAAAATAAATTACACCAAAACATACCAACATGGAAATACCTACATAACCTACATTTATAAGCCTATGTTATAACTAAGATTTCAACCAGATGCATCATGGAGTCAATGTTTGAGGCCCAATCAATGATATCAGAGTAAAGTCTTTGTGGCCCAGTGAGCTGTTTCCCAGACAAGGGGACAGGTTTATCAGGCATATGTAACTCATTTTGTGAGCTCATGAGTACCGAAAATGCATTTATTCCACTTGGTTTTGAATTTGATGCATCTTAAGTAGCAGTAGATCCATCATCAATTGTGAACTGCACATATTTAAAGTTTAGGTCATTACATATTGACCATACCATATTTTCGTCAGATATTTCGATACTATAGAATCATCGAAACTGTTCGACTTACTTATTTGTATGGTTTTAATATTAATAATTTCACTTTGTGCATCGCTACATCGTTCAATGGCTTCTTGATATAGTTCCCTGAATGTCCGACATTTTGTTTGTGTTGCCGTATTTTTTAATATGTATGCCTTGTTGTTATTTTTGTCTGAATGTTTCATCACAGAAACAATCAGCACGTTTTCCATCTTTGCAACTTTTTTGATCAGAATCAAAAATATGCTTGACAAATGACAAACACTGCATATTTTCAAACGCTTAATTGATAAAGTTTTTTTTTTAATACCGGAATCGAGTTCGTCGAAAATGCGGATTTATTTTCGACGTGCGGGAATTTTATTTTTATTTTTATTTTTTGGTTTTGGCAGGTGAGGTGCGGGAAATTTATTTTTATTTTTTTATTTTAATTTCGGCAATTTAGGTGCGGGTTTTCCAAAGAACTACTAATTAATTTGGTGTGGCCTACAATGTGCCGTAAAAAAATGTGATTAAATTAATGTCAGTAATGCTTAGACTAGTAGTACATGCTTACATGCTTGAAGAACCTATTGAATTTGCTTTGGCCTCGGTCGATGTTTGAGAATTCAAAAAGTGAACTATGTGGGTATTCGAAACTAGATTGTCAAAATTTAACGACTCTGATGATTTGTGTAAAATAAACCTAAAAAATTAAGCAAATATAAAAAAAAAACTTTTGAAAAACAATTCATTCTGGAAAACTCTTTGGAAGATTAAAAGAGTTAATCTTTTTTTTCAATTCGGTATCATTTCCTTCGTCTAGAATAAAGTAGATAAAACCGAATGGTGAGATACTACATTCAATAAAAAAATATGAATATCTGTTCTCCGTTTAGGCTAGCATATGGTCTAAAGACCCGAAATACAGATAAAGCCAAACAAACAAGGGCATCAAAGCAAATGTCTCTATTGATACCGGGGATTGTGCATAATTATGTAAACTTATATATTGCATAGGTTTTCTGGATCATGGAAGCAAAAATGATCACATTTGCATAACATACTGTAAGATATAAGAAGATATTGTTTGGCATGAAGATTGACAATGAGACAAGTAAGCATTACAGTCCGAATGAAGCGAAATTAAGTAACTATAAGTCACGATTCAGCCTTAGTTATTCTTGGAACCAATAAAATTTGATAACAAAAATGATAAAAATATGAGTGATATAAAATGAAAAAGTTTAACAGAAATCGTTTTGTTTCAGTTCGATTTCATGTTTTAAATGTACTTCAAGAGAGAAAATCATATTTTGGCATGACAAGATTTAATATATGCTACATGAATGTGCTGCATTTATGATTATATACCCTGCTTATTTCTAGATCGATCAGTTGAGTCCTTTTTTTTTTAAACAGACTACCTAGAGGAGAAGTACATTGTTAACCCTGACGTGTGAGTAGTGAAGTCCAGTGCACACAAGGTAAAGTTATGATATATCATCAAATTCAGACACATTTCTCCAACTTCAAACTGGGGTCCGCAGTGCTTTTTAATTTTCAATATTCTATATCAGCCTATCCAAAGACAGGAGGTTGTTTTTCAGTGGTTGCTATTTTTCATCAGATTAATTATGTAAGTATAACTCAGGATGGCTTTCTCATTTAAATTTGTACACGTTTTGTCATTTCGTGCGTTCCTATAGCTTACTTTACAGCATTGGTTTTGCTCATTGCTAAAAGACTTTTGGTGACATCAAGTTGCTTAATTCAACATCTTGTTATTTCTGATGGATAAGTGTCTTATTTTCAACCATGATGCATCTCCTATTCTTTTTCTTTTATCCTTTTGGCTACGGTGATATCAGCATAAAATATATGAACATTTTCAAAAATACAAGACGTTTGTTTTAAAATAATTCTTACCCTTCCAGAGAACATGAGATTAGTATCCAAATGGAATTCTCAGTCTTTGTTTTTCTGTATGTTGTGTTTTATGTTCTATACTGTTTGTCTGTTTGTATTTTTCTCTTTGGACCATAGCATTATCAATGTGTATGTATAGCCGAATTATACCATTATTATTTAATAAAAAAAAAATCAAAGAAGCAAGCAAAGAAAATGAATGTGCAACCTTGTGAAAATGTCCATGAACTTTTCAAATTTACAGTACTGGGAATGTTATAAATTACCGTGACAACAAATAAGACGAATTCTATAAAGCCTTTTGAAAATAAGCCATTTCTGAAATTAATGGAAAAAAGTATGATTTGTTTTCTCTCACGAATTGACATTAAATAAGTTTCGATGTACTTGGGATTTCGTTAAAGAATATACCACTTGACTATTCAGGCCTATCAGACATAGTCTCAATCAGTGTCATCAGATAATATTTACTTATGAAATCAAATCACGACAGCTAGCAATATGTTTTGTCTTTATTTTCATGTGAATTCTCAATATATATTCATATAATTATTGTGATAAATAGCCGTGAAACGTTTACTTCTAGAACATTATTGAAATTAATGCACCCAGTTCAGTTCATGGTCACAACACATCCATAAATCAATTCTAACAACGGAGAAGGTTACTGTATTTGTGCAGTGTATTATTCACAGTAACCGCCAAAGCGATACGTGTTCACGTTAGATGGGACTTTAAATTTTAAAACTGCGTCTGAGGACAAAGAGAGATAACTCTAATTGCCGTTAAATAAATATCACTCATTCAATGTATTTCGGTAATGGTGTACTTTTTGAGAGAATATACCCTGGTTATGTCTATTTATCTTAAGATGTATTTTCTCGATCACGCATGCGTATTGTAAAATACGTTGACTTTTTTCCGTTTTTCCTATACAAATATTTTTAAACAGTCTAGTTCCTCCTCCTCAACCGCCTCAGTAGTGTCGTAATAGAGTGCTCGCATCGGGTTTTGGTTGAAAGTTTCGCATTCGCAATCAGAGTGCCATATCTTATTTTTAAACAGAACGCATGGTTGGATATATAGCAAGATAAGTTTTCACGTCTTATATCTTGCGATTAGCCAACTATTGTACAAATAAAAAGTACACAAATATGTTTTTGTTTATAAATAATGTCTTCAGGAGCCTGTTATTCAGTGGTTGTCGTTTTTTTTATGTGTTACATATTTGTTTTTCGTTACAATTTAAAAAAAATATTAACTTTGATATAATTATGTATATTTATTTCGGAAATAAATTGGTAAATGATAAAATCATATGTATAGCTCACATTATAGAAATAATCTATAATCTATATTATATCAAAAGAAGGATAACTATGATACATTTCCATTTGATAATTTTGTCACTTTAGGTCACGTTACGTCCATCACGTACATGTATATGTGAAGACTTTCTTAATTTACAGTTGAAATAACCAGATATTGTATAAAAATATCTCTGATTTCATAATACACGAAAGGATTTAAAGAAATGACATAGGGAGATCAGAGATTAAAGAAGGATTAAGAGGGCGTGTTCAGCTACAAGCACTAAATAATAAGGTGTATGACAATTAAGACAGATAAGCTATTCTTCATCCCTACAGGAACGGATATACTGTTTTCCAGATCCATAAGAATCATGTTTATAACAATAGATTTCAAGATCAAGATATTAGAAAAAGGGGGGGGGGGTGAGGTTCAAGACATTCTGAAAAGGGATATTTTTATTCCAAAACCCGACTCACTGCCTAAGTTAAGGCCAATGACAATAATATCTGGACATGAAATTACAGAATAACTGAAAACATTTGAAATACTGAATTTAAATTACAAAAGAAATTGAGATAATTTTTTCTCAGGAAAAGTGTTAATTCAGAGATGTCAAGTAGATTTTTCCTGGACAGAAATACATTTACAGTTTACGTAGTATTTGTATTATACAATTGTAACTAGTATGTAGGTTGCGAACATTGGATTTTTATTGAAAAAGGGCAAAGTAGAAAATTGACGAAAAAAATGCTAGTAGACCTATCGAAAAAAAATCACTCCCATGAAAGGAATTGAACACAACCAATCTATCAAAATATCCATCTCAGGGAAATGCAGGGCGTTATCTCACCAAAAAAACTCCTAAAAAAACTGGATTGGTGTGAAAACTGGTGAAAACTATTCCGCAATGCCACTTCACTTTCACGCCCCCCCCCCCACCCCCCCCTCTTTTATGCCTCGTTAATAGTATACCTGGATCTACACATGTAATAAAGTGTTAATTACTTAAATGTCGATGTAACACGAGAGAACATATAAATATTTAATATATAATTTACAGGGTAGTACTTGTATGCATATATTACCATTAACGATCAACCATCTGTGTAGCTTGTTAAGGTAAAAGGTAGAAAATCAATATTTTAAGTGTAAATTTACATCTGTTTTATAGGACAATACTGAAAAGGTTCCTTGTTTAAATTAGTTTTCATTCAAAAATATTTGAAGTAGCAATACAAATCAAATTCGAGATTTAAATCACTACTTTTCACAGGTAATAGTCAAAATTTCGTTGAAACAGGATGAAAATATTTCAAACGCCATATAGACTCTGAACCAGCTGTAATTTAATGTGGCGACAGGCGAACTTAGATCAAACGTTCAACTGATTCTGCTGTGGGACGTTAACTTTTGTAGTTTTTTTAGATGAAATATTTGAAAGTGTTTAACGCAGGACATACGAAATTACAAAAATTGACACACGAGCCGAAGGGTAGACTGTAATAAAGTAGATGTACATTGTAATCTACAAATATTTACCCAGTAATAAGATAAATTATGAGGCTGATACCTGATTCGGTGAGCGAGAGCGTGACAGTTGTACCTTTGCCAAATTATGTGGAAAAATATGACATAAGTGCACTGGACTTCATGGCCGTTAAAAGATACCAGGAAAAAGTGAACTGTGACCCGTATTTAAAGCCTGTTAAATTTAGTGACACAATATACTGCTTTCAAAATAGGAATATTAACAAGAGATTCGTTAGTAAAACATACTTTGAACCTAGGGTCAAACCCAGGAAATTCTCCGAAACAATAGTTGTCTTTCCGAAACATCCCGAGAAGACATATGTAGCGTGTTTGGATTTCCATATAGATGAGTGCCGAAAGTGGTTCCGTACAAGTATGGAATTCACAGCTAAGACAATAACGACGAGAAAAATCAAATCGGAATATAACGTGCCAGAAAAACAGACGAATGGTGACATTAACCATAACATTGACTTCAATTCATTTGGAAATGGACCTGGTGCGTCACAGATTCTACTTCCGCGATTTGGACAGGGACTTGAAAGTAATGATAAGGAAATTGTTATGAATGGCGATATGGGATATGAGGACCTATATGATCAAATATATAGATAAGCTTGTGTAAAATATATTGCTATGTACCAGAAAAGAAATCGAAAATCCTTGTTCGGATACATTCAATAGATGACCCTCCGTGCTTATATACATTCAAGTTGAAGTTTTAATACTACTAAGTCTTGATGTATACATATATGTATGTACATTTTACTATTTAATTCATCAAATTTGACATCAGATTTGTGTATCGTCAAATAAATGATTAATAGTGCAGACTCTATGTACACATAAAGACCTATTTGATGAATTTGTTCTATAAACAGAAATAGACATTGCATTTTTGTAATTAGAAAATACAGATTCATATTTCTCCGTTTTATTAATACATTCACTATTGACATTTATTTGAGTCCAATTTTGAATAAATCCTGTACGATCAATTGTTTGTGTTATGTATTAAGATTACGAGTGTTTGAACATTCGTGTATGTGATTAAAGGGAAAGGAGAACTGTGGTTAAATATTTATACTGTTTGTGATCTTCACGTCTACTGCACACAAGTGTTGGATCTGAGTTAAAACAAACAAAAAGAGATGGAAAAGTCTGCCGAAAAAGGGGTGAGGTAGCGGACAAAATGTCAGAAATCTGAACTTAACAATACAATTTTCCTGTAAAAAGCAAACACTGCAGTTTTTAGTTGCGAACTTTAAGTATGTTTCTTTTTGTAATATTTTTTTATTTCAAGTCCAATAACGATTCCTTTGCAAATAAGGGTGTTATGTTTTGTTTTGATTTGGTCTGTGTACTTAATTTAATTTATTTATTCATAATATACCAGAACTATTAAATCGGAGCCAATGAATCTATATTTTTTTTTTAGTTTAAGTATTACATGGTTAGAAAAAGTTCTACCGGCTTCTACTTCGTTTGATGTTTACTTGACGTAATGGATGGCACATAAAGTATTCAGAATGACAACTTACAGCCACTGTCCTTAACATATTTTCATTTCTATTATGAAGGTCACCTTTAATTTAACAAAATATTTCAGATGTTACGACATTTTGACATGTTTCTGTGTATAAATTGATCGAATACTTGGTAATTTTGGAATGTCATTTCAAATTTCATTTCATTTTTACAAATACGTGCTTCGCCCACCTTCAACTACTTTGTAATTTATATATTTGTTTAAATCTAAAATAAATTTGCCACCCGATTTTCAATTTCAATATCACGAGGAAATGTCTGTACGGTGAATGTTTTAAATAGCTATATTATGATTGTTCTCAAAAGATAAAATGTTTCCTTTCGATTGTTAATTTAGTGTACAAAAGTACTCAGCGGTGGATACAGAACATTTCGTAAGGAAAAGGGCTGACTAACCGAAGGGGGTCCACTCCAGTCATGCTTCTAATAATTCCCTTAAAAATGTATTCAATAATTACCATAATAATATACCAAATTGTCCCCCCACACACACTCCTGGATCCACCTATGGTACACGAAACAAACAGTTTGTCCTATAAGTACCTCGTACACGATTTATGTATACAATAGTCGTATAAATATGTTAAAAACACGCAGATGTCTCCTATGTTTAACGACAAAAAAGGATAGCGATCAATTTCTTATTATTATAGTTTATCAAGCTTACAAACATTGAAAGGATTGTTCACTTATTGAAATTCGATATCAACAAACCGTTTTTACACTAACAATGAAAACCTACTTCAGATTTCAAATGTTAAATTAATATATTCTAAATCCGAAAAGCTTCTATTGTGATTTTACTGCATTAAATGAAGAGAAATTGTGTACCAAATAACTTTTAGATCCTTGATTTAAATATACTATTGCATAATATTTTCATTTTGTAGATTTAAATCGAAATGTATTTCTGTCCTATACACAGTGTGCATTTATTTGATATGCACAGATAACAAAAAAACGCAAAGTAATAGAAATGGATAATTATAAGCGATGCATAGGCTTACTTTTTAATGGTTTTTTTTCACATCCGGGCCATTTTATAAACGTCTTTCAGTCTAACATGTCTATATTTGCAGACATCTGATCAATAAGGTTCAGAAAACGTCATTATATGATATCCCTTTTTTCACATATAAGATCTAAAACCAAAGTATTCATTTGTGGTGGGATCAAAATTGCATGATCACCTGTTTTTCATGCATTTGGAAAGGAGTAGGTCCAGTAAGACCCCTTTTTGGCCCCAAAATATGGCAGTTTTACAAAATTGTTAAAGTGTATACTTACATATTTTGACACATTCCCCATTTCCATTCTCAATTTTATTTTAGTTATTCATTGGACAGTATAATGCTTCTGCTACATACATATGGGCTGTTTTTGACAATACGATGTTTATATATCGAGTAATAGCACCATTAACTGAAATCTTCACAATTCTAGCAATTTGGTTACATTTTAGACGGTTTCCGTGTAAAACGAAAGTGGCCAAATTCGTGTTCATCAAAAATATTTAAATGTAAGTTGTATTTGATGATAATACATAACATATATAAGGTTGAGGATGAACACGGATGCGGCCACTTTCTTTTTTGACAAAAAACATATTAGAAGTGACATTTTTCAGCATATTTGGTAGATTTGTCATATTTGAGCTTGAATCGGAACGTTTTTAACTTATAAATTAACTGATTACAAAACTTTTGGAAATACTAAGCTTTTTTTCCTAATGAATAGATAACCTTAGCTGTATTTGGCAAAACATATAGGAATTTGTGGTCTCTCAATGCTCTTCATCTTCGTACTTTATTTGGCCTTTTAAATGTTTAAAAAGTTTGAATTCGGGAAAATTATGATTCAAGGTAGACTTAATGTAGACTAAATTTATAATAAAGTTGTGGTCAACTTGAAACTTAGTGTACTTGACTTTGTAAAAATATACACAACATTACGTTTCTGACACAGATTACACGATTCACAACATCGAAATACTACAGTGCGAGTGGTGAGTGCTGTTCTGTTGAGCTTATTGAATATTTCAACGGTAGCCACATGTGAAGCAGAACATACTTAACCTCCCGGAGCACTAGATATCACCCGCAGTTTTGTTGGGGTTTTAGTTGTTAAATACTTGGCTTTCTATTCTGTGTTTTGTGTACTCTTGTTGTTTCTCTGTTTGTCATAGCTATGGTATTTTTCAACCATGGCGTTGTCAGTTTGTTTTTGACTTATGAGTTTGAATGTCCCTTTGGTACCCATCGCTTTTCTGCTAATCACATTGCTATACATCAGAAATTAATTATACCCGGTAACACCCCACAATGCGCCTCTAGATTGTCTATCCTTATTGCATATCATTTGACAACTAATAATGCTGAGAAATGTCAATCGATTTCCAATAAGCTGAACGCGATAACATTGATTTATCTGCATTCTTTTGAAGCAAACATTTACATGTAATCAGTTATCCATCTATTTATAACACTTTCTTCCTCAATGGAATGCAATCGATAGGTCACATGATGTTAAAAACTCAATGAGAACCACCGAAACATAACCAGATATATTTAGTAAGTAAGAAATGTGCACTTTAAGGAAGCAATTATTAAAATGAAAATTGCTTTAAAAACACAAAGGTCAGGATCTTTATCACTGAATTAAAGGGTATACGAGGTTCTGGATGATATTCTGTAAACCTATTCCCAAACCTTCAGATATAAGTGTTCGTCAATGAGACACCAACACAACATGAAAAATAACCAAACAACATCTAAAGGCCAAAAAGTCAAACAATGTAAGCTGTTACTTCAACTTCGGGGGGGGGGGGGGGGGGGGGGGGGGGGGGGGGGGTTGTGGTGTCAATAGAAATATTCTGATCCCCTATTTGATGAAAAAATATCCTTTTCTGGCAGATGTCAAAAATTGATATAAATCCAGATTTCCCCAATACCTTATACCTATACCAAATAAAAATAGTTATTGAAAGAATTAACCTTCTCCAATAAAAAAAAAGAAAAAGATTTTGTTGAAACAATGTTGTAACATTTGAATGACAACCATGTATAGGAGACGTCTGGAAAAGTAGCGTTTTTATACAGTAGTATAATAAATAACGAAAGCAATTATAAGATATGCATGTACTAGTACGGCTCATTTGCCATGATAGTTATAACACTTGGTAAAGAAACATTGTTTAAATAGAATTATTTCCCTTTAAACAGAACGAAAAAGAAAATTTAACGAAAAAATAACTAAAAGGCAAAACATTTTAGATACAAAAGTAAAATACAAGTTTTGTGCCTTGTCCGGATCTTTATAAAAGACCAACAACATTTGAACGATAATATCAGCAGCTATTTAATCTAGTAACAACAATGATAACACGTATGATTTATGACAGAATAATCTAAAATCGACCTTAACTGCTATAGATCCATTACAGCTAAAAAAAAAAATTATTAGAAAATTAATTTAATAAGTTGGCATATTCCGCGCAAACGTGGGTCTTTGTTCGCGAAAACGCACAAATCAGCACAATCATAACGTTTCAAAAGTTGTAGTACAAATATTTGTTTATGTAACAAAGTTGTGAAATTGAAAAGTAAAACCTAAATTGGCAACAATCAAATTAAATGATTTAGTAAATTTTTATTTGCATTTTTATCACGTATGACCAAACACCGGTAATGCGCCTTGAAACACATTTCATTGAAACTTGGTATCGTCCTGGTTGTTTCTTAAAAAGAATGACTCCTGCGGTTCTGAAAAAATGATAAGTCAATACAAGTAAAAAACGTGATCTATATTTGTCTATAGTATCTAATATTTAAAAAAAATATATTGACCAATGATCAATGAAAATGAGGCGGATGTAAGACGAACTCGACCAAACACGAGTACATCATACAGTCACTCGAACAACACATTTGAAGTGGTTCTCTTGCTTATTACAGACCGTGACATAAATGTATGTCAAGGTCAGTGAAATTGTGTCTGACTGACAGACATACCTTGCAATGGTCCTATAATCTAAATATACGTATCTTGTTATACATAAAAATGTAGACATTCCCAATAACAGACGGTTACTTGAGAGAAAAGGGCATCGGATATACAATGTACAAAGTATCAAAATCTCCCATCTTCTGAAATGTAAAGCTTTAACAAATATTGTAAGCCGTACACAATCACGGGTTTTGATGAAGAAATACATCATTTTACTGAGATGCTGTTAAGGTCGACAAAAATATGTCAATCGGTTTATAAGCATGACGAAAGAACGGACTGACGAACGAAAGACCATACAAACAATTGGAAACAACGATCACCATATTTCGCCCGCAACAGACAGCAGTGTTATCAAATAATTGATTATCATAAGGAACGACATCAAAAGATCGATGTAGGATAAAAAAACTTAAATCAAATAGTTTGGGAGTGGGGTCTACATTGCTGCAAGCTGTGTTAATCAAAAATCGTTTTTACATATATCCATATAGGTAAATCGATTTTTCCCAAACTAAGTTAAGAGGGGGGTGGGGAGGTCAGTGAAAAAACTATGTGAATTAAGTTTTTATCCTACATTGAACATTTGATGTCGTCCCTAAGTGTCTGGTTATTCGAATTCATTAATGATTTAATTTTGGATGTAACGCGTCTTTTTATTGTCTGACAGTGTTTTGTCTATCAGTTTTTTTGTGATTTTACTTTTTTTTTATAGACGTAATTTTGTCATGTGACCGGCACGTCACCAACGTTTCTTTCATGATTTACCTCGGCATAAAATGAAGAATTAAATTAAGAAATGACTCAAATTATAAGGAATTACTGTGATATTGTTGTGTGTATTCAAAGTAACATAAAAAATGTAATGCACGCTTTGAAATAGCCACTTTTTTTCAGTGTGTATCGCATTTTGATGTTATTTTTTCATAGACACAAAAAAATATTACAGTTATTCTTTAAATTAGTTTTTCACTGAATATGCATGATAGTTTCTCAAGATAAAAAAACACGATAATCAAAGAAGGTAAAAAAATCCCGAAATTAAATCTGCGAACAATTGCTGTCATATGAATATATATGTTGCAACATTCCAGACCTTCACTAATTATCAAATAGTATTTTATTACGATAAATATGTATGAAAAAACGCATTCGAAAAGACTGTCAAAACGATGATCAACATAATAGAAAACAGCCACCGAACACAACACAAACTTTACCTTGAGCAATAAAACCCTACACACAACCTAGGGGGAAAAGCATGTGCTCCAAAAGGTTAATCGGCTCATGTGCCACGGTTTAAATAAATACCTAATGTTAAAAAAATATACATGGAAAATTGATTTTTTTGACAATTGGATGCAATATTGAAAACGCATTAGTTGAATAATGTTTTATTTAAAAAAAAGTTAACAAAGTTTCCTCAGTTAAAAAGAAACAAACAAGTCACCATTTATAGTATTTTGTCAGACGTCCAGATTAACTAATTGACGTAACATTTCTAGCTGTTAACGTTGATTCGTCATCTATCACATTTGAACGACGTGTTGGTTTTCCAAAGATGGACCATATTGCCACTCTCATCTTTTTGCTCATGATGATATAGATGACGAAGTTAGACAGGCATCCAACTATTGTAAAACATTTTACACCCTCAACGATATTTGCAAAATGTTCGAATTTTTCAATTGCGTTATACAAATCATCGATACCGCTAGTGAATAATCCCATCAATATTGCTATACCGTACTCATACCTTGCGACAACCATTACCATAGACAATGGATGGAATAAATGGTTACTGACGATGTATTTCACAAAAAACCAAACGTATATAATCACTCTTGGAACTTCTGATATCAAAAACACAACCAGAACAATGACCACCATAACGATCGATCTTCTTTCCTGGACTCTTTGTTGCGTCATCCTGGCTCTTAATTTGTTGTTGACTAATTTGTAGATAATAAATATGGTAGACATCAGCATAATAAGGCAGCAACTTGTTACTAGTACGGCCTGAATCATCAGGTAATACACTGAAGAGTACTCCAGAAATAAGACATTGACTGAAATTGTACATCTATTCAAATATTCGAACGGCTCAAAACCCACAGCGAAATGGCGAGGAAGACTAATTGCCAAAGACAGCACAAAACATGAGACACAACAAATAATTGTGATTTTCTATTTGACAGTTTACATTTCGTCCAGATTGGAAACCGAATTGCAATGACTTTCTGTATCCCGAGGCAGGTTGTTATCATGTACGATGCAGTATGGAAAGTGGCGGATAATATTGACATATGTGTAGCAACAACACATTGAGGGTATGTTAAAAAACAGGCTTGTAGAATTTTATCATTATGTTCTTTAGAATCCTCAATCACCTTACACATATAGTTTGATTGAAACCAAGGTTCTAAACCATAGGATGAAAATGCTGTTAGAAAATCAGCTGCCGCTAATCCTTGCATTAGTATTGTTGCAGGCGAGATTAATGTTTTACGGCAGAGTATAAAAAGTACAAAAAACATTAAATACCATCGATACGTAGGACGTAATTGTACCAGCCATTGCAATATATTGTAGATATTTCTCTTCTCCAAAGTCGATAAATGAATAAACACGAGATTCCATTATTCTTCTTTAATTCGTTTACAGTTCGGGAAATCCAAATTTGTGAATGAAACCTTCGTTTAAGTCCCATCTCGTTGATTTTGTCATTAGTGCATTTCAAGATCGTTTAACATTGTTCAAATACATGCTATATTTTGTAATTTTCAGTCGTTTTTTTTTCTCAACAATCTTTATATAAGTAACATGTACTCATCACAATAACTTTGTATTTTAGAAAGCGTGGTATTTATAAGGCGAGCCGAAATCAATTTACAAATTGATTCGAACTTTCAGGAACATGTGGCATGACATGTTACTCCCCTATCAATGTATTTTGATGAATTCAGATAAGCATCTGATATTTTAGTTTGAACATATAGAGTGCATTTGCCTAGACACTTTGTATTAAATTTATGGCATCAACAAACATTTAGTAATACAAGGCGATTGAAATGTACATACTCCAATGATGTCTGTATTGTACCTTACATTTACTAACGAATGCATTTTTAAGTTGAAATCTCTACACTATACTACAGAAAAATATTCGAATTTGACAACACAAATATCAATACTTATATCTTTAAATTATAAGAGATACAAGTAGCAGAAATCGTTGACTCTTGATTCGTCTCTATTGCTTCTCAGTAGTTTTACTGCCTCAAATTATATTTTTTAAGCAACAACATGTTTCTTTATTCGAAATAGAAAAGCAATACGTAAATCTAAATTTCTTTTGTCTCGAGCTCTTTTGGCTAAATATTTAAAAAAAAATCTGTTCAGTTGCTTTCCTCAAAGATTGATCGATTGACGTTTGTATTACGATTCACCAGCCTAAAAATGCTATATTGCGCGGTTATGTTTTACAGGAAAGAAATGCAATACATGATTGCTTGTTTGGTTGGAAAGATTAGAGAAGTAATATATAATTAAAGATGCTTGATATAACTCATTCTACAAATTAGATGTGACTTAAAATTCTTAATTTTACTTCTGTTTTAATAATGTCAAGAATATTTTTCTTGAAGAAATTATTTTCGAAAGGTAGCATAACATGAAAGATAGTAGGGAACTATTTTGATGCATTCAATTGTTTATGTCAAAACTATTTGGTTTTTTTTTTCAAAAACTTTAAGTTTTTATTCAAGAATTAGTTTAGCCATGAATAAATCCATTTTCTTATTTGTTAATTCTGTGTACAAACCAATCATACAACACATGGTCAAAGAATGTGATTATTGGTTGTCATATTCAAGATATTTTTTTACCTCAATGTATTTACTACACACTCCAGTCATTCCTTTACAATATCATTTTAAAAAAATGTTGAAATCTCAGACGATAAGGAATAAATCAGTTTAGTCATATAAATGCACCATAATATTTCATTGCATATCTAATTATTTATGGAAACTATGAACATATAATGATAGAGTTGTTTTTTCGTAATTATCTGCCAGATTAAAGGGAACAGGATTCACAAGGACATTGCTGTATAGCTCATGTCCTGCTTTTAGAACGTCTAAGATCTACATTTTAAGAAATGAATGTTACAAGGTTGTTAAAATTTTTGCTAAAAGATAGTAAAATTGAGAATGGAAATGGGGAATGTGTCAAAGAGACAACAACCCGACCATAAAAAAAACCCACAGCAGATGGTCACCAACAGGTCTTCAATGTAGCGAGAATTTCCCGCACCCGGAGGCGTCCTTCAGCTGGCCCCTAAACAAATATATACTAGTTCAGTGATAATGAACGCTATACTAATTTCCAAATAGAACACAAGAAACTGAAATTAAAATAATACAAGACTAACAAGGGCCAGAGGCTCCTGACTTGGGACAGGCGCAAAATGCGGCGAGGTCAAACATGTTTGTGATATCTCAACCATCCTGCTATATCGCTAGCCAATGTAGAAAAGTAAACGCATAACAATACGCACATTAAAATTCAGTTCAAGAGAAGTCCGAGTCTGATGACCAAAGAAAATAAACAAAATGACAATAAAACATAAATAACAACAGACTACTAGCAGTTAACTGACATGCCAGCTCCAGACTTCAATTAAACTGACTGAAAGATTATGATTTCATCATATGAACATCAGGCACAATCCTTCCCAATAGGGGTTTAGTAGCATACCATCATAACATATATGAGAAGAACATAACCCGTGTCATGTCAACAACTGGTTTTTGAATAAATATGTTTAGTTCCGATTCCGAAGACCCTATAAGTGAATCAATATTAACGCCGAAATATGCAATCTTTAATGACCTGACAACATTACCGTAACTATATCCCTTCTAAGTAAGTCTATTCAAAGGTTTTGTTAGTTTCTGAGGTGAATACTGACACCTTTGTACTTCTTAAAAAATATTTCCAAAAAAAATTGGATGTGAAATACCGGAACGTATAAGAATTTCTGCCTTCCTTTTATGTAGAATTCTTTTGTAACAGAATCGTTCAAAATTTCGTGAACACGTCAGGGACTTTTGTTAATTGGACCCTCTTAATTAGAGTATACATAATCGATCAAAATTTCGTGATCACGTCAGGGACTTTTGTTAATTGGACCCTCTTAATTAGAGTATACATACACAAGAAAAACAAGAAAAGGTTATTTTCCTCAATTAATGTCCGTAGCATGTTCATTTTACAAGCTGTATTATTATACTGTAATGATAACAAAGATATAATTTTCTTTGAATGAACATAAACAATTTTAGATAAATTTTCCTCTCGACAGTAACTTGCAAAATCATGTTTCTCATAGATCTCCTAGATCTGTACGTGTTGCCGCTTATTCAAGAATATAAACGCTACACCTCTTGTATCTAGTTTAGTGCTTTTTGAATCTTTGTGTCTCAAAATTTTTTCAATGTCCAGATTTGAGAATGAGCAAAATGTTGAGGCGGCCGCAATATTTTCGAGATGTAAACAAGCGATATGACGACTCGAATCTCTGTTATTTTAAACGTAAAATGTTCATCAAAAACAATTATTTTTGATACACTGTTTTTCCAAAAGAGTTATTTGCTTACACGATATTTGCCGCGGGAAAAGGAAGTTCTTCTCCTTGAAGGTATGAACAACATACTGTAATATCTAATTATTTTATAATTGGTTGCTATAGTAAAGTATTACAATATTGATTAATTTATTGTAATGATATGACATAATTAACTCATTTCACAAACAAACAATTTTAATACCTATATTTTTGTACTTTCAAAGTGTCTTTGCATATCAATAATCGTCAAGTGGATGTGCATGATGATGGAAAACTAAGCACCTTAAATGCGTAGCTTGTCTGTGAAAGGAAACAAATAATCGTTCCCTTTTATTAGATTGATAAGGGGCCCCGCTGAACTGTTTGTCTCACCGACGACTGTTGTGTCAGTGTAAAGTGTAATGTTGTCATAAATAGCGCGGTAAATGTCCGAGTCGAAACCGTGACAACACCAAAACAAAAAATACATTGACATTACAAAATATATCTGATCAATGCCAGGATTAGAATGACTCATGTCAACAGACGTTTATCAACGATCAGTAAAAATTACGGTCGTCCCCGAAGTCTTTGCATAATTTTTGTTTTGTTTTGTGCACATCGATTTAAGATGACTTTTTATCAGATGGACATCCATTTTATATTCATTGAAAGACCTGATATTTTCAAACTATTTGGCATTTTTTTTTCTACACGTTAAGTTATTTTTCATGTATTATACAGTTTTAACATTATTCACATAGCTTATATTTGTGAATAAACTCATCAAATATACCATAACTAACATTGTGTACTCCAGACGTCGAAATTTTATAAAAAAAATATATATAAATACCTATATAGCCTATGTAGCTCACCTTACTCTTTGATTAATGATAGATATGGGTTCTATAGAACCTGGTCGCTCATTTAATCATTTGAGTAATGATAGATATACACTATATAGTGCCTTGCCGCTCATTTAACTATTTGAGCAAAACAGCTATAGGTTTTATATAACCAATGTCGTTTATCTTATTCTTTGCGTTATGATAGATAAAGGTTCTATAGAGGCTTCGTCACTCACCTTACCCTTTGAGTTATGATAGATATAAGTTCTATATAGCCTACGTCACCCACCATAATACTTGAGAAATGTAGATATAGGTTCTATTGAGACTACGTCACTAACAATATTCTTTGAGTAACGATATATAGGTTCTTTATAACCTATGTCGCTTACGTAATTATCTGAGTTATGATCGATATAGGTATTATATATCCTTTGTCACTCGCTTTAATATTTGGGTAATTATAGATAGAGGTTCTATATATGATATGTCGCTCACCTTATTCTTTGAGTAATGATAGATATATAGTTATGTTATGTTGAAGTTTCGTAAATCGCTTTGTCAGGAATATGACAGTTGTTGTCCATTCGTTTTTGATGTGTTTTGTCATTTGGTTTTGCCATATAATTGGGACTCTGAGATTGCATTTTCCTTACAGTTCAGTATTTTTGTGATTTTACTTTTTGGAAGACAAAAATCGGCGCTTAATTTTGAAGATGAGAGTTAGGTATTCACAAATCTGCAAAGACATTCAAAAGTTTAAGCAGACCATATTTAGGTCTAAAGTTTTAAATTCTAATACCTATTTTTATTAATTGGGTCAAAATGTCGATTATTTAAATAATTTTTTTTGCAAAAAACAAATCGCGTATGCCGTGAGAATGTTGATAGCAGAACACTGCTCGCGTTATTGTCATGTAAAACGGAGCTATTTCATTTTTTTTTAAAAGTTGTCGCTGGTAATATCACAAAATCAATATCATGAATGACATTATGCAAAGTTTTCCACAAAATATAACCATTGCTTCATTAATGTTATGTTTTCAATATGGTTAAAAAGTCTGATCGATGAAACCATAATTCCTGAATATGTAATTTATATTTTCTCTCTGACACTGAAAATCGTCAAGCATATGTCTTCATTAAACGTTTTACTGTAAATTATTTTTTTTTTTTTTAAATCCATTACTTTTTTTTCGTAACGTGTTTATGTCATTAGTAATGAAAGTGGTTAAGCGTTAGTCACTTCTTAGATGATTTTATGAAGTTGGACCAATCTTTAAATCTGAATTCAGTATGTATGAATGCATGATTCTCTTTGTAAAACAACTACAGTTCGATGAAATACTCGTGCCAGGAATGTTGAGATCACCAACTCAATGGTTTAATTTAAATTGATTATGATATGCATGTACCTACATTTAGAAAAGAAGCAATAAAGAGAATGAAGCCAGGTGCAGCATATTCATGTTAATATTTTTTCATTTATAAAAACTCTACAATGGATAATCTGTTACGATTCTTTCAGGAGATACATTTCCACAAACATATTTGCCTTGAGCTTTTAATTTTGCAATTTCATAAGGCATGGACTTTCCGTTTTGATTTTTCCTCGGAGTTCAGTATTTTTATATTTTCCTTTTTACTGAGTACAATAGTTAAACGTAAGAAAAATTAAAAAAATATCTTGAAATAGCTTAGTTGTAAGATATAAAAAATGAATAATTATTCTTGAGCAACGGATATTGAAAATGAGTTATAATTCAAATGATCCAAGGCAAAGCAGACTTTACATCTACCAATATGTCCATGTCATATATAGAGTCGATCGTTCGCGTATAGTATTCAAGATATGGACCTGACCACGGTAAGTAAACATCAACCACTGAACCATATAAATTATAACTATGTCAGACAGATATGGACAACTTTTAATCATTACATACACACATTGAAAGAGACCTATTGCATAAAGTAAATGAAAAATGACTTTCCTACGATAACACTGACATTGACAAACGATTGGAAAATAGCTGATGGTCAGATGAAAACAAAACAACTTAATATCATTCCATACGTAAAATGTTGTTGCTTAACGTATTTAAAACATTGTCAAAACTACGAAAACGTAACGTTGACAAATGACTCCTGACTATGAGGTCAACGTCAGATGAATCCGACCAAATGGACATGAAGATATTATAATCTTTCAATGCATCAAAGATAGTATACATTTTACTAATTGTACACAACACACAATTGTTAAATTGAGCAATACGAATTAATCAAAGTTAAAAGCATGTATTCTGCTGTTCTTCGATTGACACTCGTATTTATTATTAAAAAAATAGTTTTTATAAATTGAATTCTATATTCAAATGTATTTTTCATTTAATTTTTATTTTGTTTAAAGTTTAACAGTTGGAAGATTTAACACATTGTCAAAATCGGTATTTAATACTGAACTTTTAAAAAATATTTTGAAATGTCAGTAAACAAATTGTTTATTCTTTTCTTTTGTCTAAATTGAAAAGAAACAATAAAAAGTCACAATACATTCTTCAATGTCAAAATTATGTTTCAAAAACAAACTTCTCAGCAGTTAATGTTGATTCATCTCGATCACATTTGAACGACGTATTGGTTTTCCAAAGAAGGACGATATTTCTGCTCTCATCTTTTTACTCATGGTTATATAGATGACGAAGTTAGATAGACATCCAACTATTGTAAATAATTTTACACCCTCAATGATATTTGCTAAATATATGAATTTTTCAATTGCGGAGGAAGGACTAAGGGTTAACATTCCCAATAAAATTGCAATACCGAACTCATATTTAAAGACTACACATTTGAGAATAGATGTATCAAAAGGGTGTTCTGCACTGAATTTCACAAAAAAACCAAGCGTATATAATCACTTTTGGAACTTCTGATATAAGAAACACAACCAGAACGATGACCACCATAATGATCGATCTTCTTTCCTGTACTCTTTGTTGTGTCATCCGGGCTCTTAATTTGTTGGTGGTTAATTTGTACGTGATTAATATGGTAGACATCAGCATAACAAGACAGCAACATGAAACTAGTACGGCCTGTATCATCAGGTAATACAACGAAGAGTACTCCAAAAATAAGTCGTTGACTGAAATTTTACATCTATTTGAATCTTCTGCAGGCTCAATATACACAGAAAGATGGCGAGGAAGACTAATTGCCATAGACAACAAAACACAAGAGAAACAACACATTATAGATTTTCTGTTTGACATTTGACATTTCGTCCAAATAGGAAATTGAATTGCAACGACTTTCTGTATCCCGAGGCAGGTTGTTATCATGTAGGATGCAGAATGGAAAGTGACGGATAATATTGACATATGTGTAGCAGCAGCACATTCCGGGTATGGTAACGTACATACTTGGACAATTGTTTCAGTAAAAGGTTTAAACTCCTCTATCACCGTACAAACATATTTTGATTGAAACAAAGGTTCTGCCCCATAGGATGAAAATGCTGTCAAAAAGTCAGCTAGAGCTAACCCTTGCATTAGTATTGTTGCAGGCGAGAATAACGTTTTACGGCAAAGTATAACAAACACAAAAAAGTTAAATATCATCGATATGTACGACGTTATTGTACCACCAGTTGAAATATTTTGCAGGTATTTTTCTTCGCCTAAGTCGAAAAATTCGTAATAGCGCGACCCCATTATTCGTCTTTGTTTAATTTTTTCACTTCGGTAAATCCAAATTTGTGATTGAATCTGCCATTTTCATCCCATCTTCTTGATTTTGCTATAAGTGCTTCCAAGTTCATTTTTCAATGGATTTATTAGGAAACTTTCGTGCACATTTTGTTCGTCACTATCTTATTACTAATAAAATGTACATATAGGCACATCCCTTCATAATAACTTTGTGTTTTTGAAAACATGGTATTTATAAAGCGACCGAAAATCAATTTACAAATTAGTTTGAACTTTTAGAGAAATGTATCATTTTCATTTCTCGCTTTTACTAATGTATTTTGATGAATATTCAGATAAGTATTTGTTATTTTAGAAGTAAACGTGATATCTTTAAATTTTATTCCATCTAGGAACTACATTAACTTGTATCAATGATAATCAGCCCCACCTTAAATTATTTTTTAAAAACCCGACATAATTCACAGGTAATAAAAGATTTTCTGCAAGCAGAAACACCAATAAAAAAAAAGATTGTAAGGGTTCCGCGGAACCCAGTGTCTCGCCTACTTTTGCTGTTAATCACACACTCAACAAAAATGATTAAAAAAATAAATAAAATTATTCCTCTTGACACTATCTTTGGATTGTCAGATGCTTCTGTTCAAGTTTGGTAAAAATTCAGGCTAGTTTAAGAATCTTAAAAATGTTTTAAAAACTTTAACTGCAGACTGTATGTAATGTTAACTGGAAGAAAAACTAAGTTCATTTATAAGAAAATGCGGGAATTATTTTAAAAAAAATACTTTTGGATGCTATCTTCTGATAATAAACAAGCTTCTGGCTAAGTTTCGTACAATTCCAGGATAGTTTAAGAAAGTTATAAAATTTTTAAAAACTTTAACCACAGAGGGAATGCAATGGTTCCTGGCAGAAAAACTAAGTCCATTTATAATTAAAATACGGGAAAAATGGAATTTTATTTTTACAAAATTTACTCCTGGATACTATCTTATGAACATAAACAAGCTTCTGTCCAAGTTTGGTAGACATCCAGGATATTTCAAGAAAATTATTAAAATTTCAAAAACTATAACCACAGAGTGAATATTTGTTGACGCCGTCGACGACGCCGACGCCGACGGAATGTAGGATCGCTATGTCTCGCTTTTTCGACTAAAGTCGAAAGCTCGACAAAAACCAGCAGCCAGATACTTAATTATGTAAATTACATATTTTGCCTTATCCTACATATGGGTCATTTGATGTTTTCCTTAAAAGCTAAAAGTCTTACATTGAATTCATATATTTATAGCTTTAAGACCAAAACATTGTCGAAATTGTCAAAAAATCAAACAGAACTGTCGTATCAGATGATGTAAAGGTCTCGGTAAATCGCCGAATGCACGATACTTTAATACCTTTTACGCATATATAAATGTAGTTGGAGATTCAAAATATTCATTTTATTAAAATTATAAAATTAAACATAAATGTATTAAAAAAAATATTAAAAATCATAAAATTAAATATAAATTTCCAGAAGATGATTATTAATTCTGATTAAATTGTACATAATGATTTGACTATACATGTATTCTATATTTAAGGGGGGGAAATAATTTTAGAATTGTCTTTTTTCAAATAATACAAATAAAATTGAGATTATAAGTAATCAGTATGTGGTTTTAATGAAAATATAAAATCATGCTTCAGCAGTACAGAAAAAAAATATCCTTTTAGTTCACAAAAATTTAAAACCGTTTTTCGTATATCCTCCTTCCCCCTCAAATGGTCGTCCCCTAAATTCAGAAAGTCACCTATGAAAAGTTTAATGATGTTTTTCAAATCAAAATGTGTATCAAAACTCCGTCTTTAGAGATCTAAAATATATGTTTATCATACAAATAAACAGGCTCTTTCGTAATTTGGTTTATTGCTGTCATATTTCGCTTACGCTTATAATGAAATGGTGTATCACGACTAAAGCCATGTGCAAATGTCTGCACAACGTTTGTTTGTCTTTACGATCTTGACTATATAATTTAAATTTAGATGTTACACGTCTTCTGATTGTATGAAAGTTTTTTGTTTTTTTATTAGCTCAGAGATATAGTTTTGTCATGTGATCGTGACGTCATTAATGTGTTTTTCATGATTTAATCCTTAAAATGGAATTTAAGTATAAGTAATGACTTGAATACGGTTTCTGTCTATTCGAAGTATTTAGTGTATACCACATTTTTAGATTATTTCTTTATAAACAGAAAACTTATTACAGTCATCCTTATATGTATAACTACTAGAAAACCTTTAAAACGCTACATGAACATTACCCGCACATAACATTGCACGAGGTAGATCCGATACTCAAAGATTTATATAATATTCAGAGAGGATAATGAAGTTTATTTTCAATGACACATGGAATGTCTCAACCAATCAACCACCGATTTTGATATTAATATCAACGTACATTTTATATCTTTTAAATCGTATCTCATTAATCTGGCTACAAACTCATCAAAGATGAATCCTTATATTCTTTTACGTCAGAGTGCGTTTTGTTTATACTAGTGTTAATAAAACAAACAAAACGCGCTCTGACGTAAAAACAATATTAAGCCAAATCTTTGATGAGTTTGCAACCCATCTAGTTAAAACCATTGAAAAACCAAATCACTATGGACAAAAATTTAATTAAAAAAAACAAGATACATTTACTGCAGACGGGTTGATGCAAGCAGTGTCAACAGGACCAGCGTACTATGTTGGGGAAATATCTTGACACACATTTCTAAACTGGCGTGGTAATTGCAAAGTCGGAAATTATCAAAACAAAACAATAAATGACATTGAATGACATATCTGTCCAATGCCAGGATTAAAATGACACTTGTCAACGGACCTTTATCAACAATCGGTAAAATTACGGTCGTCCCTAAAGTATAATGTATTAGTATAGTTTTTGTGCACATCGATTTGTTGATGACTTTTTATCAGATTTGTGTTTATTCATTGAAAGACCAAGCTGACATTTTCAAACTATTTGCCATTTGGTTTTCTTTACGTAAAATATTTTTTACGTGGTATACAGTTTTAATATTATTTACATAGCCTATATTTGTGAATAAACTCATTACACATACAAGAATAAAAAATATGTATGCCAAAAGTGCGTTGAAAATTGATACAATGAATGAACTATTATAACAATTCAAAACTGGAAGTTTTGATAAAATGATATATAAATAACACTGCCACTGAAAATACGTAGAAATATGAAAAACAAATCAGTTTGATTGTTCAATTGTATTGGACATTATCATTATGCTTATACATTAGAATGGCAAATACTCAAAAATCTATTCTTTTGTTATCCTTTAAAATTATACAGCCAACAAATATTTATTTTCTGTTTGGATTAAATATCCAGCACTGTGACGTTTGTCCTCTAAATCAAATGACTCCAAACTTTATATTGAACATTATTATTATGATTATAGCTTAGTGAGGTTGATTACTTCAAAATGCAATTCTATTCTGATTACTTTCCATTTTACAGCGTATAATTATTTATTTACTTATTTGAATTCAATATCGAGCGTTGTGACGATTGTGCTCTTAATCATGTGGCTCAATTAGCGATTTAAAACATGGTTTTCCTAACGAGTGTCATTTTGGTTTATTGTTTTCTTGATGTTTTCTAATTTTTCAAATTAAACTTTGAGCTTTTAAAAAAATGCAGAATTAATGAGCCCTTTTTTCATGTTATTGTTTCTAAATCTCTTCTATTGCCTTATGGTAATTTTGTTTCTCATTGTATTTTGAAATGATTTTTATTGTTTGTTAACTGTGATTGACATAATTCATCGAAGATCAGGAATATATTAAAATTACGCAAACAGCCAAAAATATGACTGACCAGTTAATTAGTGTTGAAAATGAGAAAATAATCAATATAAAAAAGAAGATGTGGTTTGATTGCCAATGACACAACTATCCACAAGAGACCAAAATGACTCAGATCCTCAATGCTCTTCAACTTTGTACTTGTTTGGTTTTATAAATATTTTGATTTGAGCGTCACTGATGAGTCTTATGAAGGCGAAACGCGCGTCTGGCGTACTAAATTATAATCCTGGTACCTTTGATAACTATTAACAACACTGGGTCGATGCCTCTGCTGGTGGACGTTCCGTCCCCGAGGGTATCACCAGCCCAGTAGTCAACACTTCGGTGTTGACATGAATATCAGTAATGTGGTCATTTTAATAAATTTCCTGTTTACAAAACTTTTGAATTTTTCGTAAAACTAAGACTTTTTCTTATCCTAGGCATAGATTACCTAAGCCGTATTTGGCACCACTTTTTTGGAATTTTGGATCCTCAATGCTCTTCAACTTTGTACTTGTTTGGTTTTATGACTATTTTGATTTGAGCGTCACTGATGAGTCTTATGAAGACGAAACGCGCGTCTGGCGTACTAAATTATAATCCTGGTACCTTTGATAACTATCAGACATTAACAAAACTGTTTGATATGTTTATCTACGTTCAGACTTGATACTTAACTTTTTTTAATCAATATTTGTTTCAAATTAATTAACACTAACGAAGTGATGCTTTCAACTTCACAATTTGTAACTCTTGAATTAAAATGAAAAGGTCATAATTGGGAAGCCGAAATCATCTCTTTTGTCGCAAAGTTTGTTTTCAACCGACCCTCATAGTCAATTTCTAGATATAAGTCATAATTAACTGGCAAAATCAAAATCTCAAACACATAAAAAACGAAAGGATAACAACTGTCATATTTCTGATTTGGTACAGGCATTTGTTTTTTTTTAATGTGGAAAAAGGTGGATTGAACCTTGTTTTATAGCGCTAAACCTCTCACTTGTATGACAGTCGCATCAAATTCCATTATATTTACAACGATGTTTGAACAAAACCGAAATATTTTCACATTGGGAATGGTGGTATATAGGGTTAAAATATCAAAAGTTATGTTAGAACTAATTTCAGAAACATACCGAGATTTCAAATTATCCAGAAGTTCTTAAGAATTAATATATGGTCAATACCACTACGCAAGTAAAACAATTTTGTCGTTCAAAGTATTTTCAAATTTATTACAGAACAATAACATTACGACATAATATAATAGAACAATAACATAATGGCGGGATCTTTAGAAGTACAGAGTCACGTCATATGAACCGAAGAAACACAAAAAGTCGCACATACAAAACACCAGCAAAAATGAAAGATATTAGTACTGAGCCACGTCAAACGTCAAACAGAAAAAAGACCAAATAGTAAAAGTAATATTAATACTAGAACAAAGACAAATAAAAGAACAATATAACACGTTGTAAATATGATTAACAACGTCAGTACGTAGAATCTATACAGCAAGACCATCATGTATTATGTGTGGAGTTAAAACGGGAAAATGATCAACAAGACCTACCCCTGGTTCATCAACTTTCTGCTCAGACACTAGTGAAGTCTAAGAAGGAGCTGCAAGTTCTTGAATATCGAATAAATTGGGAAATGTATATCCCATATGGAGGTGAAGTTGTTATATTGCTACTAAGGTGGAGTAAATCGATAATATCGAAATTAAAATCGTCTCGTTTGTCATCGATGCTGGTACTGAGCTGACTGTGTATGTCAAATTCGAGGTATAAGTCTAAAAATGAAGCGGAGGAAGCCATGTCTGTTGTTTCTTCAATTTCTATTTTTTGTGGATATATCAATGGAACCCAATCAGAAAAGTTAGGATTAAAGATGAAAAGAACGTCATCAATACATCTGGAAGTGAAATTAAATAATCTGGCTTTTTTTTATCTTTTTGTTTTTGACAAGTGTCTGAAGGAACTCCGATTCATATGAAAATAAAAAGAGGTTGGCAAGAAGAGGTGCACAATTCGTTCCCATAGGAATGCCGACAATTTGTTGAAGAAAATGTCTAACTCCAAATTCAACACATATGTTGTCGATAAGAAACTTTAGAATTACAGGTGCATTGGGGACAAGTGCATACAGAATGTGGCTTGGTTTGACAATACCTACTTAATAAAGATTAAAGGTGTTTCTACAATGTTTTACTTATTGAAATTATAATGGATGCTCCACCACTTGATCCTCAATGCTCTTCAACTTTGTTCTTGTTGCTTATGAATATTTTGATATGAGCGTCACTGATGAGTTTTATGTAGACGAAACGCGCGTCTGGCGTACTAAATTATAATCCTGGTGCCTTTGATAACTTTTAATAGAAATTCCTTTTGCATTTTTAGGTTAATCATTGTTAATGTAATGAAACAAATGTTAACTTGTTTTTTCAATGTTACATTTCAAATTTAGAAAATTTCTTGTTTGTTTGTCATCTTGCATTGGCATGAATAATATATATAGTTAATGAATGGACTTTGATCTTATCAATGTCGCTAAAATGGCGTAAAATCGAAAAAGTACACTAATTAATTGCATCAAACCAAAAATATATATCAAACGTTTCAGACTTTTTCGGTATTGTAATCAGATTGGAAGCATCTTGTGAATAACACAGAAAGTATTGTTTTGAACATGTATCTATGAATGTTCTTTTAATAACACATCTAAAATTGGGTGACCTATAACTGTAAATGTTTGTGTGATTTTGGTCTTTTGTGGATAGTTGTCTCATTAGCAATCATACCACATCTTCTTTTTTATAACCTTAGCGAAGTCGATACTGAGAACAATTGGAACGTCTGTGTTTACCTTGACAGTAGCACATAGACATTAAAATATCAAACTCATTCGGTAATACCTGTACCAAGTCCATATTATGGCAATTGTGTTTCACTTGTTCTGTTGATTGATAGCATTTGCTATTGCCAGTTTGTATAGATTTTCGATTATTTTATATATGTTTTACAGTGCGTTGTAATTCGGTCTTCATTTTTTGGGGGTTATATTTCATTCTTCATTTGATTTGTTGACTTTGTGGACATGTTGTATATGCAATGGGCTTAGTTTTACATATTTGTTTTTTTAAATGTAATAATATGTAGATCTGAGTGTCATACATTATTCAGCCGCTACAGTGCACATGCTGGAAATGTCTCGCTTAATCTGGTAAAGTGACAACACCAAAAAATTCAAACATGGACCATTGTTGCATGAAAATGAGACTAATGTCAGATGAACCCGGCCAGACAACTTGATCACTATGGCCTCATTGGCTGCATATATGAATAGTTAATGTTAGTGTTTAGCTACTAATTGGCCTTTGGTACTGCAGATTGCTTGATTTTTTCCACAATATCAAGCATCCCTTCAGCATAAAGTACTTAAATCAGAAGTGCTATCAAAAGTACGTATTTATAATCTTGATATGGATATTGCATCATGGGGAGGTTGAAAACTTATGCAATGGGAAAGATATTTAATGTAGACGGGGTGATACCAGGAGTGTAAACAGAGCCAGCCTATTTACTGAAATATAACATACCTATTATCTGTATGTGGATGCTTTTATTATCGGGAGCTGGTTGAATAGTTATTAAAAGAACCAGGATTATAATTTTATATGCAAGACGCGTTTTTCGTCTACATAAGACTCATCAGTAACGCTCAGAACAAAATAGTTACGAAGCCCAAAACGTACACAGTTGAAGGGCATGTTGAAGGACCCAAAATTCCAAAAAGGTTGTGCAAAATACGGTTAAGATAATGTATTCCTGGGATAAGAACATCCTTAGTTTTTCAATTCAAAGTTTTGTCAACAGGAAATTTATTTAAATAACCATATAAATGACACTGAAATGCTAACTACTAGGATGGGCTGAAAACTTACACAACTGGAAAGATGTTTACTGCAGATGGGATGATCTCCGGGGTTTTTTTTACAGAACCAGCCTATCCTATTTGGTGAAATATTCGTCACACATTTAAAACAATCGTGGTACTTGTCACAGAGTCGGAAAATGACAAAACCATAAAAATCAGATTGACATTATGAGACATTTCTGTTCAATGCCAGGATTAAAATGACACTTGTTAACAGACGTTTATCAGCAATCAATAAAATTACGACCGTCCCTGAAGTATTCGCATCATTCTTTTTTTCTACACATCGAGTTCGGATGACTTTTCATTGAATTTGGGTTTAATTCTTTTTCATTGAAAGACATGACATTTTCAAAAACTATTTGGCATTTATTTTTTCCTACACGTAAACATATGTTTCCGAATACTGTTTAAACTATATTTGAATAGCTTATATTTGTGTTTAAACTCAACATATATACCAGTTTTAAAATTTAAGTGCATTTTGTGTTTCGTTCCTATTGTTGGTGTAAAAGTAAACAAACACCTGAACTACATTTGATACTGTCCCCTTAGTTACAAGGTCCCTTAATTTACCTATTGTTGTGAAAAATGATTTTATCTTTCTTTAACACAAAATGCATTTAAATCTTATATTTTTAGTGGATGCTAGGTCTTAAAACTTTTCTAACTGCACATGTTAGTTTGTACTCAGGGAACTTTTTATGGTATAACACACCATTTTCAGCTCTTATTTGACACAAAATAGTGCTTTTGATGTCAATGTTTACTTAAACAAACCAACAAATTTACAGAAATAAAACTTTTGGTGAAAGAGAAATGTATTTAGAACATTATGAGCTTAAAATATACCTGTTTATGAGTTTGCAGTAAAAAATCAGGATTAATGCGCTTCATAGTATAATAATTAAAGATATCAAGAAAACCCGGGGTTATTTTTCGAGTACTTCTGTTCGAAGGTCAGTTTTTGTTGGAAGATTTTTAAGGTATGTTGAATATTGGCATAAAGAAACCAGGGGCCGTGTCAATGAAAGTATCCTAGGATATGTCCTAAGATAGGTCTTAGGACATTATTTAGGGTGGTCTTAGGACGTGTCTGAGACATGTCTTAGGATGTAAAACAAAGCTGTCTTAGGACAGTCCTAACTACGATTGTCCTATGACCATCCTAACACATTTATTTAATTGAAAATATATGTAGAGATTTGTATGACATAGATTGAATTGTATTTTAGAACCTATATGTGAAGAGAGGGAGGATGACTCTTATATAGAAAACAATTAACGCAAAATAAAAGTTAAAGTTTTTACGGAATACTAATAAATACGTTATTAAATACGATAAAGATATAAATGAATTTAATACTAAAACAAAAGTAAATGGTCACAAAACTTTGTGATATTCGTGCTGCAATTTTAGTACATAAACTAGTTTTTTCCTTAGGTCCACTCGATTTCATTACATGTATAGAATCAGAATTAGGTAAAAAAAGAAGTAAACTTTTTCCCATATTTGAATTTTTTGAAATATGTTGCTCAAGGTGATACATGTAGTATTGTTTATAGGCTTCAAAAAAGGCAGCATGGAAAAAAATATTATAATACAATTATATCTTTAACAAACATTAAACGATATTTTTTTTTATTAATTTTATCTAATGATAGTTTAATATTGTATTAGTATTGGATTAGTAGTTTATGGCCTTAAATTTTCAAAATCTTACTTTTTGACCTAAAAAAGATTGAAAGTGGTTACTATACTATCATTTCAATTGATCAGTTAGAACAAAAATTCTATCATTTTCTGATTTTGGGGTTTCACCGATTTCGCTGAACGGTGTCAGAGCACCAATTAAATATCCCTATCTGTTCAATAAAATATTTACAATTTTCACAGCTTTCTTAAAATTTTAACTTAATTTTAACTTCTAGGGCTACTTTTACATACGTTCTAAATTGGAAGGAGTAATTGGTGGTCTGACATCTAAATTAGTTTCCGATATTTGTTTTAAACTTTATAATATGTAGATGAATCTGAGTGTAATCCATTATCCAGCCGCCACAGTGAACATGCTAGGAATGTTTCGCTTTCTTTGTCGTGATTGCACTTATCTTGAATGTCTTTCAAATATGCACAGATATATTATACGTATATAATCAAATCTGGTAAAGTAAAAAAGCAAAAAATTCAAACAAAGACCATTCAGCCATGAAAGCAAGACTAATGTCAGGTGAACCCTGCCGTACAACTTTTACACCATGTGCCTCATTGGCTGCATAAATAAATAGTTAATGTTATTGTTAAGCTACTAATTAGCATTTAGTGCAGCTGTTTGCTTAATTTACCCACAATATCCAGCATCCTTCAGCATAAGGTACTCAAATCAGAAGTGCTATGAAAAGTACATAGTTATAATCTTGATGTGGATATTGCATCTTGGGGAGGTTGAAAACTTACGTAATGGAACGACATTTAATGTAATACCAGGATTGTAAACCGAGTCAGCCTATCCTATTTGGGGAAATTTTCGTCGCACATTTCAAAACTAGCCTGGAAAATGTCAGAGTCGGAAAATGGCAAAACAATAAAAAAAAACCAGATTGACATTATGAGACAAATCTGATCAATACCAGTATTGAAATGACCCTTGTCAACAGACGTTTATCAACGATCAGTCATTTACGGTCGTCCTTGAAGTATTTTCATAATTCATTTTATTCTGCCCATCGGGTTTGAATTAATTTTCATATTTTTTTTTTCATCAAAAGGCCTGACATTTTCTAAAACTATGTGGCATTTTTTTCTACACGTAAACATATTTTTCACGTAAAATACAGATTTATCTATATTTAAATACCTTATATTTGGGAACAAACTCATCATAGCTACCGTGTTAAAATTCACTAGATACTGTGGTATATAAAATTTAAGTGCATGTTCCTAATTGCACATGTTTGTGTGTACTCATGGTAGTTTTTGAGGTGTAAAAACAGCCATTTTTTTCTATTTGTGGTGATAACCTTAATGATAGATATAGGTTATGTAGAGCCTTTGTCGGTTCCCTAAATCTGTGCGCATTTTTCAACATTGAAGATCAAAATTGTGATTTATAAATACTAGACTTATTTTCGATCATATTATTTAACTCAAAATACTTGACTTGTTCTCGACCACTTAGTAACCGTGCTGAAGAGCCTGAATTAACTGGACTCAAGTCTGGGTCATGTTAAAAATCAAGAGGGGAAAATGGCGATAGTGGGATGCTACAAAAGAAAAGATGATAATGGGCAAAAAAATATAAAGAATAGTGTTAAATGACATAAATAAAATTAAAGAAATTCATATAGAATTGATGGACTGCCCATGTAGACCCTTCTTACTGTTAATCACCAATTCATCATCAACCTGATTTTCATTTAAATTCCAAATGTGAAGAAACTGATATTATAAAATTAGGGTCTTATTTGGCCCAAGAACGTGTTAGAATATGTTAAAAACAGTTATAAATAAGAAAGGATTGTTCAGTTTCTGTATGTATAAATTGACATTGAAATTCCAATTTTTTTCTAATCATTTGTGTCTTTATAAGCATTAATAAATTTGACATGTGTACACTTTATGAAAACAGTCCCCCACATTCTGTTGAATAGATTAAAAAACAAAATTTGTAAGAACCGCGCATTTTCGTGCTTATTTTACGGTATTTTCCATTGATCTTTTGTTGTTTTCTCTTTCATCTCCACTCAACCTAGATCTCACAAGGCATGGGGCGAATTCCATTGCAATATGCATTATATTACAATTACTTTGACAAAACCATGCATCATATTTCAATTACATGCATTTATCAAAGTAATGCATTATATTACAATTACTTTTGCAAAGTAATGCATTGAATTACACATTACATATTTAATCAAGTGAAAAACAACATGAAGTCACAAACGTTTCGAGCATTTGCAGAAACTATTCTGTTTACTTCATTTAAGTAAACATGTAAAAAGTCTTTTAAATATGACTATTACATTTACGCATCATATTAAATGAATTCCAAAGGTTTATCTCACACATGCTTGATGTAGAAGATTTACCAAGGCTGACGACAAAAGAGTGATAACTCTATATCTATAAATGATATGTTCACTTACCTGATAAAAATCAGATGTTGTGATATGCAATGATTCCTTCTTAGTGTGTGTAGAGTATCAAACTGGTTTTAATAAGATTGTACTTTCACCAGACAGGTTATTTTTCTTTCAGCATTTTTTATGTTAAATTATCAAACCAGGTGCCCCGCAATATACGACCCCAGTGGTCATACCCTGAAAATTTGGGGCAAACTTGGTCACAATATTCAAGCTTGATACTGTCTGAATTTGGATTGTGATAAAAAAAAAAATACATAATATGGGTTTTTGTCACAAAATTAGTGTGGTCAAAGATCGAACCAATCTATTGCACCAATACTGTGCAATTAAATATTCTTCTTTTTTTTCTTGAAAAAAAAATCTTTAAAAAAAATTGAACACAATCCCCCCCCCCCCTTTTGAAAGCCCCATTGGAGCAATAACCCTTAAACTCAATCCCATGCTTTCTTTGTTAGTATTGAACCTTGTAGTACAATTTCAGAGAGATCCATACACTTAAACACAGTTATCGTCATGATTGTTTGGAAACTACAAACATGCTTCTTTTTGGCACTTTTTAGGCCCCTACATATTTCGGGCAATTAACCCAAAACTTGATCCAAGCCTCCTCTGTGTTACAAGGTACATTGTGGTACAATTTTAGAGAGATCCATACAATAACACACAAGTTATGTTCTGGAAACTAAAAAAAATGCTTGTTTTGGCCCTTTTTTGGTCCTTAATTCCTAAACTTTGGCCCCATAACCATGAAAATGAATCCAAACCTTCTACTTGTGGTTTTAAACATTGTGATCTAATTTCAGAGCAATTGAAATACTTGTACACAAGTTATTATCCTGAAACTAGAAAAATTCTTGTTTTGGGCCCTTAATTCCTAAATCCCCTATCATTATACTGATATATATTTCGATGATTGCTGTACGTATAAAATTCACATTAAAATAGGTTAATATGTGATAACTCAATTCATCTCGTTGTGTTATGAGGACATTGGAAAAAAAATGTACTGACATCCTCTACGTAGTAACAAAAAGTAACTGTCAAAGCTGCTAAATTTGGGTAACAATTCTAAAATACGATTTTCCAAAAGATTTATATAATCAGACATGTCTTCTAATTTCTCTTTATAGGCAATATTACTTATTCAAAATTTTGAAAGCCTCGTTTCGTCCGATTTGAACTAGTTTATTTTAACCTTACTCCTTGTTCATCTTGCGATTTAAAACATAATATGAACCAATCTCGGTAGGAATCATTTAAAGGAACAGCGGTATACTACTGTTGCCTTTATTTAAAGGAAAAATGTCGTTTGTGTATGTGTTACATATTTGTTTTTCGTTCATTGCTTTTATATGAATAAGACCGTTAGTTTACTCGTTTGCATTGTTTTACATTGTCGTGTCGGGTCAAATTTATTCGTTCATTGTGTAATCATACGTTTTTTGATTGAGTTAAGTCTGCCAATTGATATTTTATCGTGTGTTTTTCTATGTTGTGATGTTATGCTATTGTTTCAGAAAAAGGGAGAAGGTTTGGATCCATTAAAACGTTTAATCCCGCTGCAAATGTTTGCACCTGTTCTAAGTCAGGCATCTTATGTACTGTAGTTGTCGTTTGTTTATGTAATATATACGTGTTTCGCGTTTTGTTTATATAGATTAGACCGTTGGTTTTCCCATTTGAATGGTTTAACACTAGTAATTTTGGGGCCCTTTATAGCTTGTTGTTCGGTGTGAGCAAAGACTCCGTACTTTAACCTATAATGGTTAACTTTTTAAATTGTTACTTGGATGGAGAGTTGTCTCATTGGCACTCACACCACATCTTCGTATATCTATCTACTGACTATGAATATGGGCTTTCCTCATATTGTTGTACAGTGACCTATAGTTGTTAATTTCTGAGTCATTTTGTGGAGAGTTGTCTCATTGGAAAGCATACCCCATCTTCTTTTTTATATTATCTGGAAAGCATAAAACCTTGAAGAAACGATCATTTTTTTTATTCGACACTGTCTGTCTATAGTTTTATTTTACCCCGATGTTTTAAAACAATATGATAAAGCATTTCCTTGCAGTTATTCTGGATGTATTTTTTTTAACAGTTTTATTTTCCAGTTTTAACATCAGTATACCACTGTATCCATTTTGACTACTCTAACATTTTTCCAATGAGAAGGTGTTGGATCTCTCATGTATATTTTTTGTACTATTTAAATATCAAATAGTTACTGAATAAGCAATGGCAAATTTTTCAGGCATGTTCATGATGAGAAAAAAGTCAACTTTGTTGTTTGGTCTCTTAAGTGAATGATTAGTTTTTTCATTGGCAATCACATCAAATCTTTCTTCTTTTTTTTAATACATATTGAGTAAAAGACACTTTAATGATAAACTCATCATAGATACAAGGACTAAATTTAGAATATACGCCAGACGAGCGTTTCATCTTCAAAAGACTCATCAGTGACGCTCGAATCCAAACAAAGTTAAAAAAGCCAAATAAGGTACAAAGAGCATTGAGGACCAAAATTCCTAAAAGTTTTGCCAGATACAGCTAAGGGAATCTATGACTGGGGTTGAAAAGCCTTAGTATTTCAAATAATTCGAAAATTTGTAAACAGTAAATTTATAAATATAACCATATCAATGACAATTCATGTCAGCACAAACAGTGCTGACTACTGGGCTTGTGATACCCTCGGGGAAACAAGTCTCCACCAGCAGTGACATCGACCCTGCGGTTGTAAATGAACTCATCATTGGTACAAGGACTAAATTTGGAATATACCCCAGACAAGCGTTTCATCTTCAAAAGACTCATCAGTGACGCTCGAATCCAAAAAAGTTAAAAAAGCCAAAAAATGTACGAGGTTGAAGAGCATTAAGGACCAAAATTCCTAAAAGTTTAGCCAAATACAGCTAAGGTAATCTATGCCTGAGGTAGAAAAGCCTTAGTATTTAAAAATATTCAAAAATTTGTAAACAGTAAATTTATAAATATAACCATATCGATGACAATTCATGTTAGCACAAAAAGTGCTGACTACTGGTCTTGTGATACCCTCGGGGAAACAAATCTCCACCAGCAGTGGCATCGACCCAGTGGTAGCACACATATATCTCGAGTATTTCTCCACATACTCAGACAGTTTTAATGTTAATGTACTCTTTTTTCAAAGAAAAATTGAATTCATTTACACACTACTTGCATTTTATCATAAAAAGTACATTTAAATCTTTTAATTGATTTATGTTGTTTATTTCTGCACTATTTGATGTATCCTGGTGAAAAGTTCTTGTTGGTGGTGGAAACCTTGGTTGCCAGAGAGAAGCATCCCTTCAACAGGAAACTTTAAATTTCCTTTTATTATATTATTCAGGGTCAAAAGCAGGAGAAGGGTCCATACTCACATTCTTTTGTGTTGACATGCGTAAATAACATTATGAGAAGCTAAAAACAAAAGTCAGATACTGAATGAACAATGTTTGTTTTTTATTATCAACAGACTTTTAGACTGAAAATATAATTCTTCATATAAATTATTTAAGGCACAGTACTGATATAACAGTGTTAAAAAGTAACAACAATCAATAAGACATGAATTTTGTAATCTGATTTTTTTTTGTAGTTATACTAAATATTAAATATCTGAACATTAAATTTTAAAAATTGTTAAAAAAAAATCAGCAAAAAAAATAACAACGGTATTTTAAGAAGCTGTAAACACATTTCTCTTGCAGTCTTACAATTCAAACGAGAAAAATTAGTTAACATTGTATTTATTGACTGCAAGCATTGTTGATGCCAAGTTGATGTACACTTATACCTAACATCTCTATATATTAAGAAATCAAACCTTCACATACATTTCAATTTATAGTAAACATATTAAAATGTGTATATTATCTTGACCAAAGGCACTTAAACGAAAAAATTAAAAGTAACTGCCATTCTAAATAAACTAAGTTATTCTAGCTCATACAAAATTTGCTCATGTGTGAAAAAAATTATGTTTGAAATTTTTGCAATGGAATAAATAAATGTGAAACTAAAGTTCATTTAATGAACAATTAAGAATACATATTAGCATTTAAACACTTATAAGTTAACATTCAAACGAAGCTCCATTTGGCCAACAATAGGGTTTCAAATTATTAGCACTACACTAAAAAAAATATCTTTGACTGCAAAGCAAATGTATATCAGTGAATGATTTATTTTAGCAGCACTTTAGAAAAAAAATCGGTTTACAAAACTCTGAGAAAATATGCAATAATATTGATATACTGATACATGTATATATAACAATGCTGGAAATACAAAAATAAATAAACAATTGAATTTGGATCATATAAGAACATCTAACAATACCTATTGAGCGCATCAGTGGTAAATCCAAAAACCAATCCATTTAATTATTTTTTTGTGTCAAAATGTCTCAATTAACATGTGCCACTTGGGCTGGCATATTCTTATACAGTTCAACTATAAATGTTCATATACTTGTTATGCATTTTCAAGCTCCTTTTCTACTGTAAAAGTTGAATCAAAAGGTTATCTCCCATATTTGGTTACCTCCCATTTCAATAGAAATAATCAAAATGTGAATGTATAGAAAATGTTCACAATTCATTTTTTTTCTCTCACTTTAATCAAGTTTCACTTAAATTTTTATACCCAGAATTTTATGTAATTGCTCCATATTTTTATTTCTTAAAAATTGAATGAAAAAAATAGTAAAAAAAAACACAACACAAAAATTTTCAGAACATGTATACCTTTCTTTTGCTTACAAAAATGTATAAGGTGTAACATTTAAACACATTTATACATTGGATCTAATGATGTTATTATGAAATGAATTTTTAAGTCAAAATATTTTTAAGTTCAACATTTCCATAGCCATATCAACATTACAATAATGGCGAATTGTAGTTTGCTCTAGTAAAAATTCTACTCTAAAAAAATGACATGGCATGTAACTAGACATATATAATGATTAAGATAAATAAAATATTTTAATCAGAATGAATTTATGTGTAAGAAAATAACTTTAATGAGTAAAATGTAGATTAATCAAAAGAAGAAAATATATATTTAGAATGAAAAAGAAAACCATTGTAAATATAACCATATAACTTAGAATGATTCTATTGAACCAAAAAAATAAAGTTTTCTGTGTTGTTTTTTTTTAATTTTCCTTCCTCTGCCCCATTAAATGATACTAATAAAATTGAGAATGGAAATGGGGAATGTGTCAAAGAGACAACAACCCGACAACAATAAACATATACATGTAACTACATTTTATAAAAAAGAGCAATTTAATTACACAGTATTAAATTGCCTTTAGAATATAATCTGATAATCTCCTTTGATTTGCACCTCATTAAATATTTAACACTTTTGATTTGTAGTGTAAAACTAAGGTATGAGGGTTTATCAAGAAGTCTAAGAACCATGCATATTTGTACCTTAGTATTTGTATAAATTTTGTAAATGTGTACATGTAGCTACTTTTATCTCTGTCACACCAGAAACAACAATGCTGACAATTTATGTGAAAATTATACACAATAGTGAACACAAATGTTTGTAACAAAAAAGTCTCAGGGTCTCTTTTTACAAAACATCTTATGACAAAAATTGATTGTTAGTTTTACTGAACTTTTCCTGACTTACACATATTTTTCTTACACGATTTTTTGGTGAAATGAGTCTCAGAAATATTAAAGCAGTGGAAAAGTTTGTGTCTACAGATTTTGGAAGAAAAATAACCTTTCTCGTTGATTCTGAGTTTAACTGAAAGCAAAAGTTGATATTCCTTGTATGATAGACATTACAAACTATTTATAGTACATGTATTAATACATATTTTAATGAACATTCAAAAGCATTAGTAATATGTTATATTAACAGACATGAAGCTAACAAATCTCACTTTTGTTTTTTTGGCAAGTACCGGTAAGTAAAATACACATTACAATATATGTTATACTTATATAAAAATGTCTACTGGTAGTTTGCAGAGTTTAAAGCATGTGTATGATGTGGTTAACATGGTTACCAAATGACATAAAGTGCCCTTGGAAAGTAAAAATACTTGGTAAAATTTTATAGCTAAAAATATATACATGAGCAATATTTTAACAAATATTAAACAATACATTGGAAGATGTTTAATAACAGAAAATAATTGGATAAAAAATATTATTTTTAGCCTTAACCTAGATAAAAACTGAATTAAAATGAATGATTATACAAAAATATTGGAACTTTGGAAGGAAGTATTACTGAATAACATTGTTATTTTTGTTGGCATCCTGTGTTCAAATAAACAAATTTCTTTATTTTTAAGGTTAATGTTTTTTACCTTGGATGTTTAACAGATTTTTTTTAATATCCTCTTATGACCTAGCTTCAGCAAAAATTAACTTTTCAGGACAGTTTGCTAGTAAAAATGAGCACATTGCTTTATTCAGATGAATTACTGGTTTACCATACATCAATCTGATGTCATTTAAATGAATATAACTCTTTAATAAATAAATTTTATAAAGAAATAAGCAAAAAAAGCATCCAATATGATATGATTATAATCCCCTTTAAGGTGGTACCCAACACCTGGACTAAAATTAATTTGGCTCGTTTAATTTTCATAAAATTTTAACAAAGTATTTACTTTGACACATTGACAAAAATATAAAAATTTCAATAAATTTGAACCAACAGTTTTATCTGGAAAGTTAAACTGGTTATATAGCAGTTTGAAAACACTTATTTTGATCATTGATAAGCTTGATATTCCCTTAACATCACAACGTAATTAAAATGTTTAGCTGATTTTGTAGAGGTACCACCTTAATTCAAAATTAAAAAAAAAGCATGTTCCCTTGTATCAATAAGCAAAGAGTTGTCTCTTAAATAAGCTGGGTGGTATTTAAATACAGAGCACTTTCAAATTAAGTGATTTGGTTCAAAATCAATCTTAATGTCTTATATATATAAGAAAAAACAACTGAAATTTGGAAAATGAATAAAATTGTACAAAGCTCAAAGTTGTCATACTAACGCCAGTAAATAAAATTTTGAAAACTAAATACAATAAATCACTTCTTCACTTAGCTAAATTATAAAAGCTTTCAACAAAAAATATTTTTTAAGTCATTTTCAACATTGAAGGAAATAATATCCTTGAAGAAGTTAATGATTGATAATTATAAATATATCTTCAAAATTGAGAATGAAAATGAGGAATGTGTCAAAGAGACAACAACCTGACCAAAGGGCAGACAACCATTTCAATCCATTTTTTTTTTATAAATGTTCTAATAAATGTAAATTGAAAATGTTTTGGCAAATGAAAAGTTCCTTTTAATTTTCTTAATCTTATAAAAATATATGGAATAAAGTTTAGACAATTTGAACTATCATTCCCATATACATATATGTTTAACTGAGGTTGTAATATGACCATGATAACCCTTTTTAAAAAGCCTTTTCCAACGAAATTCAAATTAAACTAATTTAAAGGCAGTGAAAAGGGCAGTCAAACCATATTCTATATTTTCCCAATAACTTTTAACACTAATATAGTGCATTCTTCATTTCTTTCAGTTTGGACTGCAAAAATAAATTAACCACAAAGAAAACAATATAAAAAAAACAACAGATCTATATCTTAGAAACTTTAAACTTAAATCAAAAATTATATAATCGGAGGTAGATCTTAATATTCTGTTCTAAAAACAACTTTGTTACTCACAATGAGATTCAAGAGATTTTTTTTCCCAATAGTCAGTATCATTTACAAGATTAAGTAAGAATATAAATATATATAGCTGATAAGATAAAACATGTAGTAGATACAAAATGTATATTAACATTCCACCATACTACTGGAAGTCATTGTATGACTAGGTGCTAGCTTTTTTAAAGAGGAAAAATCAGCAATGGCCACTGGTGAGGGGTGAGTATCACGAATTGAAAGACGTTCCTGTTCTCTGGTCTCTATCCCAGAATCCTCCGACAATGGAGAACCATTGCTTTGATATTTAGAAGTCCAACCAAGTCCTTGAGCTTGAGCATAAGCTAAATATCTTTTTCTTCGATTTATTTTATACAATTTAATTCTTTCTTTTTCCTCGTCACTATCAGAGACAGCATTTTCCCATCTTAAACTTTCCGTAGATTTCAGTTCGTTTCTGTTATTTCCTTTCCTTGGGTCACTGACGGTAATCTTTTTTAAGTTTTTAGCACCACTTTGATTCCCTGATTTGCTTTTAGTTTTACTGCCTTTAGAAGAAACAGTTTTAGATTTGGATGTTACTTGCATATTGGTCATTGATTCCGATAAAGATTGAACAGCTAAGGGTGAAATAGGGGAGGCTACTGGTTTGCGATCCTGTTTAATGTCAGATAAGACTGTCCGTTTGTCCTCATTCTTCACAACAGGGGTATCTAAAGGTTTTTCACTTTGTCCTTGAGTAGAAGAGTCCGATTCATAACCTGAAAAGATATAGAATTAGAAAAACTTTACATTATGAGATGAAAATGATGCAAAGAACAATTACATGTATCTGAAACCACTACAAATGTATATGCATGCTTAATTTTTTTACATAAATAAGGCCGTTAGTTTTCTCGTTTGAATTGTTCTACATTGTCTTATTGGGGCCTTTTATAGCTGACTATGCGGTATGGGCTTTGCTCATTATTGAAGGCCGTACAGTGACCTATAGTTGTTAATGTTTGTGTCATTTTGGTCTTTTGTGGATAGTTGTCTCATTGGCAATCATACCACATCTTCTTTTTTATATTAACTGCTGAAAGAAAAATATTTAAAAACAAGCTTTTCTGCTCACTGATGATACCCTTGCCCAAATACATTGTATGCATATTCAACTTCTTGGAAATAATTGCCATGTGTAAAATGATGTTATTAATGTTGGGTAAACAGTAAGTTGTTAAGTCATGTAAGTGAAGAATCTGTAAATGATTCACATCCTATAGCTGACTTATACATGTTATATAAACCCTGAAACCAAATTTTAAAAATCCTTATGAAAGAATTGTTTTAAAGTTCCTGAGAAAGATGCTTGACAAACAGTAATTAAAAACAATACCTTTTTTATTTTATTTTTTGTTGCACTTTAACTATTTTATTCAAGGCTAAAAAAATAATAATGGAAAAATGCTTGACAAACAGTAATAAAAAAACTTTACCTTTTTTTTCAAGAATGCTTCAAAAATGAAATTTTAAACAAAACTTTACAATTTAACTTTTCCTGTGTTTTTCTCCAAGGAAGATTTTTGCGAATCCATGACATTCAATAGTTCAAAGTAAAGAGTTTTAAACAAAATGTAACTGTGTATTCCATAAATTAACCTTAATCACCGGTGAAAAACAACAAAGCGTTAAGTTATTGAACGACTAGTCACTATACACGCGATTTAGGTATAAAACTTTCCATATCATATGTTTAATGCGTGAACGATTTAAATTTCAACGAAAGACAAAAGCTACAATATATGAACAATGACCAGAAATCGGAGATTTAAAAGGATTAAATTGGATGGAACATCATGCTCAACCAAGTGTGAATAATTAGGAAAGTAATATCTTTAAATATTGATAAATGATTTTTTAAATTTGCATACTGTGAATTCATTATTATATGTTGGATACCAATTTTTATATATTTCGTTAGTACAGGTCTTGGGAAACTAGGAATTTAAATGTTTTATTTATTTTTCATTGAAACAACAAGGTCCTTTTAATATTCATGCATTCAAGTGTTCCTCACTCCACCAAAATTGCTACCCACTAAAAATAAATAGCATATAGTGTAACTTGACTAATTTTTAAATAAAGTAGAGTTATCTCCCATTACACATTCTTTTAATGACCAAAACTTATGATACATGTATACAAACTTAAAGTAAAATAAGACTTTAGAAACTCTGTTTAGTGTTAGGGAAAAACCTTTTATCAATAATGGTGTTGGATCTGAAGGCCTGGTAGCCATGAATTCTTTGTTGGGCTTTAACTTGGAGTCTTGTCACTTTAATAGTCAAAATTTCATCTGAATTTTGACCCTTTTTGATTTTTTTTTTGTGTATAAATCAAAGTATGGTCTAAGTAATAAAACTTTCAAGTAGGATTATAGAAACCAAAATCAGAAATTATTTTAGCTAAGCAACATACTGGATTTGTCATTTTTAGCACATTTTTTTGTATTTTTGAGTACATTTCAATGTTAGTAAAGTTTTATGACTGTTAATAACTTTAAATCAACCAGCAATGATCTTGTTTCAGTGTTTATATTTCAATATCATGTAGAGTAAACATTGCACCTATTGGTTTTTTTCTTGATATATTTAGAAGTACATGCACATATATGTATACTGTAAATTCAGAATTTATTGCGAGGTTTTTATTATAAGAAAAAATATTTACACATATGTCTGTAAACATATTTTTCAGAAATTGAAATAATAAATGTTGATATTTGTCCATTCTTCAAAAATCTAAAAAATAAATCTAAGCAATAATTTACAGTAGTTTATTTTTCCTGAAATTTTTTAAAAGAATAAATCAAGTTCAAATGAAGACTACAAACGGACTAGCACAATTGGTAAGTAAATTATTCTGTAGCAGTTACAGAATGTTTTTTTTCTTGTGTCATCATTATAATATTATTCGCCACAGAGACGAGTAGCTGAGTTTTTTCTGTTAATATATATAGTCATTATGCGCATTTAATATAAATCTTACACTATATAAAAGCATATACATATGTACATTTAGTATCAAAAATTTGTAAGGGTTCCGCGGAACCCAGTGTCTCGCCTACTTTTGCTGTAAATCACAGGCTCAACAAAAATTAGGAAAAAAATCAATAAAAATATTCCTCTTGATACTATCTTTTGATTGTAAGAAGCTTCTGTCCAAGTTTGGTAAAAATCTAGGATAGTTAATGAATCTAATAAATGTTTTGAAAACTTTAACTGCAGACTGTATGAAGTATTAACTGGAAGAAAATCTAAGTCCATTTAAAAGTAAAATACAGAAAAAATGGAGTTATCTTTTTACAAAATTTACTTCTGGATACTATCTTATGATCATAAATATGCTTCTGTCCAAGTTTGGTACCAACCAAGGATAGTTTAAGAAAGTTATTAAAATTCTAAAAACTTTAACCACAGAGTGAATGTAATGTTTCCCCACAGAAAAACTAAGTCCATTTTAAAGTAAATAAAGAAAAAATGGATTTTTTTTTACAAAATTTACTTCTGGATGCTATCTTTTGATCATAAACAAGCTTCTGTCCAAGTTTTGTACAAACCAAGGATAGTTTAAGAAAGTTATTAAAATTCTAAAAACTTTAACCACAGAGTGAATGTAATGTTTCCCCGCAGAAAAAAACTAAGTCCATTTATAAGTAAAATAGTGAAAAAATGGAATTTTATTTTTACAAAATTTACTTTGGATACTATCTTATGATCATAAATAAGCTTCTGTCCAAGTTTGGTAGAAATCCAGTATAGTTTAGGAAAGTTATTAAAATTTCAAAAACTTTAACCACAGAGTGAATATTTGTGGATGCCGCCGACGACGACGGAAAGTAGGATCGCTTAGTCTCGCTTTTTCGACTAAAGTCGAAGGCTCGACAAAAATACTGAAAGTTATCAGATTTGAACAAAAATACATACATGTATATTGTTAAAATTATCTAAAGTACAAACTATGACAAATCATGACCATATCATTGTTAGGACCCTCGTAGTAGCAATATATTAATGTCAATGTTTGAAAAACTAATCTCTAATAAATACAATAATCTCTAATCTATATGATCAATAATCAAAGTTACATAAAAGCTTTAACCTATTGACCATCTAGATAGGTTTAATTTGGTTTATTGGTTTAACATTGTGTATTGTCTTTTAAATTGTGTCAAGTCATATATTTTATACAAACAATTCAGTCAACTCATCCAAGTCATTCAAATTTTAGTTACTTTAAATTATGACATGTATGATATGATGTACTATGATGTGTATACTTAAGATTTATATAATACCCATTAGTTATGAAAGTACTTAACATTTTATATTTAATCGTTTAAAAGATTTTGATGAAATAAAGGGTCTACATCTTAACCCTTGTCGTGCGGGGGCCGTAATATTACAGCCGTACCCAGAATACCGTTATTTTGGCATCAATGGCGCTCCATACATTTAGAAGTCATCGTAATACCATTTATTTCGTAGTGTATGCACGTTTCCTCAATCTGAAACTATTCATGTCATGTTTCTCACTTTAAATATTCAATTTGAGCTCAAATACGAACTTCAAAATTTGATATTGGACAAAATTGGGTTTTTTGGAGGGGTGGGCTTACCTTCAAGGTCTGAATCACGGAGTTCAGAGGACTGAAACCTTGACAAATACCGTTAACCTAAAGGCACATAACGACTGGTCGTGTCTATTATCAAAATACGCCGAGGAAACGACTACTTCCGGTTACAAGTCCAGTTAAAGTTCAAAATTGGAAAAATTCCGAAAAATGCAAATGACCTTCTTTACACTGATGAACCCAGATCAGTTTCACTCCGACCTAACAACTGTTGTGATAAAAGTGTTCACTGGTGTCCACGCTACATGAAAACTACAGATGGATGCATCTATTAGCATCTCTCGGACTTACAGGTCGAGAAAAAGAACGAAAAAAGGTCAAAATTGACGCCTTTTGTACCTGAGGACCAACTTTGGGGCAAATTCCTGCCAAAAAAATTCCGCCTCCTCACCCTGACCACCCCACCCCGTGATCACCTATTTTAGATTTATTGTAATCAGTATGCATCAGCATCAGGGTAAAGCTCATTTGCATATCATTTGCATATTTTTGCAAATACTCAAAATTTAGACAATTTCTGAAAACAACTCAGCATGGTAAGGGTTAATAACCCCCCTCCCCAAAAAAAAAATAAAAAATAAAATAAAATAAAATATACAGATATTAATTTTGTAAAATAAATTTTATAACTATAAACAAGAGTGCCCTTGCTGAAATGTCTCGTCTCCTTTACTAATCATTGCATGATATTAATTATGTTGTTAGTCCTAAAAATAAAGCTTTATTACAACTGTCACATAAACTTAACATTAGACAAGAAAACTAAACATTGACCAATGAACCACGAAAATGAGGTCAAGGTCAGATGAACCATGCCAAGCAGCTATGTATATCTAAAAATTCTTATATACATCAAATACAGTTGACTGATTGCTTATAGTTAGAAAAACAGACCAAAACTAAAAAACATAACACTGAGCAATGAACTGTAAAAATGAGGTCAAGGTCAAATTAAACCTGCATGACTGACATATACATGTAGTTCATAAAATATTTCAATACACCAAACAAAGTTGACCTATTGCACATAGTATTAGAAAAAATTACCAAATCTCAAAAACTTAACTTTGACCACTGAACCATGAAAATGAGGTCAAGGTCAGATGACACCCTGCCAGTTGGACATGTTTACCTTACAGTCCTTCCATACACCAAATATACTAGACCTATTGCTTATATATAGAATCTGAGATATGGACTTGACCATCAAAACTTAACCTTGTTCACTGATCCATGAAATGAGGTCGAGGTCAAGTGAAAACTATGTGACAGGCATGAGGACCTTGCAAGGTACGCACATACCATATATAGTTATCCTATTACTTATAATAAGAGAGAATTTAACATTACAAAAAATCTTTTTTTTTTTTCAAGTAGTCACTGAACCATGAAAATGAGGTCAAGGACATTCGACATGTGACTGAAGGAAACTTTGTAACATGAGGCATCTACATGTATATGTACAAAGTATGAAGCATCCAGGTCTTCTACCTGCTTAAATATATAGCTGTTAAGAAGTTAGTTTACACCTCCGCCGCTGTAGCCACCATCGGATCACTATCCCTATATATGTCAAGCTTTCTACAGCTCGACACAAATTGGAAAACTTCTGTGTTTACATGTACATGTTTCCAGTAGATATAGGTTTCAAAATGCATTTTAAAAAACTAAGAAATGACTCAACAACTAGTAATTGATTAAATTGAGTCTAGTCTTAACTTAAGTCAGCATATTCTGTTAAAGTGTAATTAAACAAACAAAATTTTACATAATTTTGGGAACAAAAACTTTATACATGTACCTGCACTCATTCAGGCTAACTGCATATAGTGCAACTATTAAGAACAGCCAATTAATGAGGCTCCTGGGTATAAATAAAAAAAAATTTAATGTAGGATTTCGCTATATTTTTTTATAAATGAACTTTATCATATACATGTACTTCAAAGATTGATGAAATAAAAGAATGGGGTCACCGTTAATTTAAGCCCACAACCTGCCTCCAGAAGAAACATACATTTTTGTTCATGTCCTTTTTTCTGTTGAACTAAAAGGAAAAATAGAGGTACTTATATCGAAATAAAAAAATAACCTAATTACAGAAATCGCTTACATTTAACAATTATTTAGTTTGTGTACACCAACATTAAAAAATATAGGTCACTGATGAGTTAAAAAGATATTTCAAATTTAAAGCCAAAAAAATGGCATATTTGCACGAAAGGGAGATAATTTGGAGCTTTTTCAATAATATAAACATTTTAAAAGTCATCTTGGGCCAAACTGAATAGATTTTTTGGGTTGATTTTTGTACCATACATTTATCATAAAGCAATAACTAATAGTGTAATGAATAAAACTTGTAATGAAAAAGTAAAGGTTTAATATTTTGCTGAAATTTTTGTACCCAAGAGCCATCTGAAGGCACGAAATAAGTGGTGTTATTTGTATTAAGTCCAAATAATTGTTTCAGTCTTAAAAAGTAGTTTCCAACTTCCAAGTTCTAATCATAAAACAATTGTTAACAATTTTTTTCATACATTTATTTCATGCATACACACTGTAGTAAAAATTCACAGAATCAGTCATACATATCATTTTTTTTTCCATTAATCTGACAAATTCGTTTTAGATTTTAACTACAGACATGACAGACCTGTCAGAACAAATGTCATGCATTATACTCTATGACTTGTATTTTCTTTAAAGTAAATTATCTTAATTACTGTACTAGTGCATCAAAGTTCATTTACATATTGTTGAAGGTTTATAAAAAAAACAAAATGTACAAGTTTATATATAATGCAGCAAATTATTTAAAATATTTTATAAATTCATTATTTCTGATAATTATGACTACATTATGTACTTTCCAGCATGCCCTTGAATAAACTGGTTCCGATATGTCTATATTTTACAGTACGTCTGTATCCAACAACCCCCCTCCCCTGATTAAATAACAAAGCTATAGTACATATAATACTACATTTGTACATTGAAACAATTACAAAAAGTAACCAGGAAGACTCATGTTACTTATCTCTACAACAAAGTTCTAGGTCAGGTAACCGTTTTATTCAAGCTTTAGTAATATGATCACAACAAAATTAATTAAGAGAAGGTTGTATAATATATTGAATGACCCCTCTTAAAGAATTTGCTACAATTGCTTTCATTTCATTTCTACATATCAAAATATTTTGAAATCAACATATTAAAATGTAATCTATCTTGACAATTTAACAAAGAAAGTCAAATTGATATATTAGTACATGTATTTATATTTTTTTAAGCTATGTCATGTGATAAAATCTGAACAAAAAGAACATAGAATGAGATAAAAGGATTGAATTTTACACATGTTTCAATATTTTTCTAGCCTACAGTGACTGTTTAAATGTTGATAAATTTGTATTTCAGACTAAAGTTTCCATACTTAATCCTTTATTTTGATTTCCTTTGATTCCTGAATTCTTCACCTTAAAAACTTATAAAAGAAAAAGCAGAAGAGTAAATTTCCCAGGTGTTTTTAATCCACAAGACTTCGTTAGTTTCATATTCATGTACCTTATAGATCCATATTCAATTTGGGCAATTAAAGTGAATTTACGAATTAACAATCCAGGATACTCAAGCAATTATGTCAAAACGAAGAAAAAATCACCAAACATAATTTTTTTCTTAATCATCAGACCAAATACATGTAGCTTTGGTAGAAGCTGATGCTTAACTTTAGAAAAAATTTCTTCAATTGTGTGTAATTTTGATAGTGTATATGCAAGGGAAGAATTTGGTTGATTATATAAGGAATCATCTAGGCATGACTGGAGCAGACCCCTCTCCCCCCTTTATATGTACATGTAGGTCTATCAGCGGCCGCCTTTACAAAAAGTTCTGGATCCGCTACAGGTTCCATTTAAACATGTTAAACTAACCATCACAAACTTCAATAATTGATGACAACCTCTGTTACCAAAAACAGAATTGTAAGTGACTAATTTGCCTCTGGGATTTCTTAGAGGCAATTAAGGCAAAATAATTAGAAAATTAAGACCTTCATTCAACAGAAAGAAAATCAAAAAGAACACCTTTTAAGCCACTATGACATAAAATGCTAATTTGTATGACTTGTATGAATGTTTTGGCCTTTAGTTGCATTAGTTTAAATTGTTAAATGATATGATCATTGAATAATTTAAATATGTCGTAATAGACCAATAAATGGAATTTTATTGATGCATTTCTTTATACAACTGAACATAATTTAAAGTTTGAGTTCAAACTGATTTAAACTATTTGCCTACAACATTGTAATTCTGAGCATGCTGATTAAAACCTTTAATTTAAATCTATTCAAGACAGATATATATCTCTATGTATAAGTACTTTCCCTCTTTGGTTATAAATTTTGGTTGGATGAGTCAAGAACTGTATATCAGTAAAAATAAATAAATTGAAATAAAAGTAACCTCATTATAAATTATTGCATTGACGTACATTAATGCAGTACTAGTGCACTAAATATTACATGTTTTTAAAGTAAAACATTACTCTGGGAAAGTCTTGGTAAGTTTGGTGAACCTTTGGAAGTTCAGTCTGAATATCTCTCCATTCATATGACAAAAGTAACTGGATATAATTTGGGCTGAATGACCTAAAGGGAGGCCTGCTTTTAGTGATACTCTATATAATCACCCCCTCCCCCCTCCCTCCCCCAGGACTGCCTATCATTTCAAATGTATACTCCCATATATATCCCACCTTAACTGTAAAACTATATTTTTTTAAGTACATTTAATGATCATGTTGGTTGCAGTGAAAAAACCTGATAACCTGATAACATGTACCTAGTGAAATTACTCCACTAGTTTTTTAAGTTTTTTATTTAGTAAAAAAAAATCCAAACATGACACAAATAGAGATTTGCTGTTAAATCTCATTCTTATTAATTATTGTGCAACCTTCTGACATGAAGTCATGCAGGGTATTCAAAAGTTCAATATTAGTGTTTCTTAAAATGATAGTGATTTTTTTAGTATTTTATTAAATGTGACATATGCATCAGTTTACTGTAATTTTGCAGAAATCAGAATTTCAGCTACATGTACATGTGTATCAATGGTTATTATCTATAGAGACTTTTCCTCACTTTAAAAAATTACCACACAATTTCCTGTAAAATTTGACATCAACATTTTACAAATTGTTGTTTAATGTCAGATGGTTTAAAGCAAAGACTATAATATATCTAAGGGAATTTGAGAAAAAACTCAGCTGATGTGAGAACAGTGATCTTGAAGGATTTTTTTCTCTATGGGGTCCAATTGGCCCAACAAAAATAAATTTAATGAGACATTTTTGGATTAATGGGTAATCATGGTAATGTTGTCAAATGGTCAATTGTCAAATGACCATTTGGTTACTACAAAAAAAAAATCAGCTAAGAGTATGAAGAGGGAGTGGAACTTATAAACCTGTTTGTTCTAATTGAAATCATGGATATTTTTCCTTTGCATTAATATTTACGAGAAACCTTTAATTACAATGTTAAGACTGGTACTGTTGCCTTGTCATGTTATTATGACGTTAAAGTATTGAGGTCATGACGTTTCCAAGGACATTTATCTATAACATCTTTTCAATGATTGAAAAGGAAATACAAATGTAATGTCAGCCATGTAGTTGAGAGGAAAAATAAAGAACTGAAGAATGCCAATGGCCATATGTCTTGAAAAATTGGTTTATTTATACAATTAAATAAAGTACAATGTATGTTCCCTATTGGAATTTTGAAAACAAGGATTGTTCTTTTACGTTAAATTTTGGTCATATGTTTTGTTATTACTTTATCACAATGACATGAATAACAGTAGAGAGTAACATTGATAGATAAGACTTAACAACAATTCACTGAAGGCATGTTTATACTAAAAAATGTACAAACAAGACCAATTATTGACAAGGACTGTTAAGCATCTTTCATGGAGACAAATACTACATTAATATTAAAAAAGTCCTTTTGGGTTTTCTTCGAAAAATAATTGTGATTAAACTTTAAAGATTATAAGTTGCGAAAAGTTCTCGTTCTTGTGACTTGTACTAGCCAAATTTCACAAATTTTAAAGTTGTTTATAAAAATTTATATCATGGATGACGGATAATTACTTTTTTGGGGCAATCAGTGGCGGATCCAGAAATTTTCATAAGTGGGGGCCCACTGACTGCCTAAGAGGGGCTCGCTCCAGTCACGCTTCAGTGATTCCCTATAAAAGCAACCAAATTTGTATCAAAAAGGGGGGGGGGGGGGGGGGGGGCGGGCTAAATCCTCCTCTGGCAATCAGTAAAACCGCATCATATGTTGCTTATATTACCATATGAAAACGCCCGAGCCATCCCAAAAATAGTTGGTGCTCCTATAACACAACACATTTACAAAAAAATGTATATACACACATATGGCAACACAGAAAACAATAGAAAATCTTTTTTAAGATATATCTATACCTTTAGATAAGAATTGAAATGTATTGTGTGCCATGTTGGCGCTTTCATTAGTCACTTAAGGCTCCATTTCTGGTCATTAAGCGCTGCAATTGGTGCATGGCACTTGACCTTCATGATTACTGTTTATAAAATCTTTGTAAAACTACATGTAAATGCGTTTAATAAGAGTCAAAATGGGAATCAAGACTACTAGCTGCTGTACTGTAGCTCTAAGGTACTTATGTTATTTTTCAACTTTTTGCAGTCCATAGCAAAATAAAAAAATATATAAAAAGGATAAGAGTTATGGTAATACACCTTATCGCTAATCCCTGCTGACCCGGCCACTTGAACTTTTGACGCATACAATAATCACTTTTCCATTGAGAAGTCAGATATTTTGTATTGTGACTTCAAAATTTTACGGGAACTTGTGTGATATCCAGTAATGGCAGACAAATAGCGATAAGGTAAAATTGAGAATGGAAATGGGGAATGTATCATTTTGCTGACCATAGAAAAAACAACAGCAGAAGGTCACCAACAGGTCTTCAATGTAACAAGAAATTCCCGCACCGTAGGCGTCCTTCAGCTGGCCCCTAAACAAATATGGCAGTGTCTGCGCGTACCCGCATGTGGGTACGAATAGTCAAATTGCCGTTCTAGGCTGCGCGTACCCACATCCGGTTTTCTAATAAAATGCCATTGGATCGGGTATACAACGTGAAATATCTACGGAAATTATCGATAAAATGTGGATATCGTGTAGAACGAGTGAAAAGTATGAAAAATAATATTTTCAAATTGTATTTATTAAATAATGATACATAATAATCATTGCAAAATTAAATGCACAATGATGGAAAATGAACCTGTACAGTCCCTGTAAAAGAAAAACATGATAGAAATTAATACTATTATAAAATTTTAATGCAAATTTAAAGATTTTTTTTTTTGTTAAACAGAAGCTAAAATTTTAAAATATATAAAACTACTAAAATAAAAGCATGAGTTTATAAAAATTAAAAGTTAAAGAAGAAAGCTGAGACTACTATAACACAGTAGTCTCAGAAGCAAGTAATAATGATTAATGAAACGTGAACGGAGGCTGGCAACATTTGAAATGTGCAGCCGGGTTGAAATCCGTGCCAAAACAATCATATTTGATATGTAAAATGTGTTCCAAATCTTAATTAGTTACATGAATCTTTTGTAATTGGTTTAAATTGATATTATAACTTGCTTCTTTAATTTTTATAAACTCCAGCTTTAATTTTAGTAGTTTTATTTTACTTTTTTCTTTTCAGAGACTGTACAGTTTCATTTTCCATCATTGTGCATTTAATTTTAATTAATAAATACAATTTGAAAATATTATTTTTTCATATTCTTCACTCGTTCTACACGAAATCCCTATACTATCGATAATTTTCTTACATATTTCACGTTTCATTCCCGATTCGATGGCCTTTTATTAGAAAACCGGATGTGGGTACGCGCAGCCTAGAACGACAATTTGACTATTCGTACCCGCATGCGGGTACGCGCAGACACTGCCAACAAATATATACTAGTTTAGTGATAATGAACGCCATACTAATTTCCAAATAATTTAATTGTACACAAGAAACTAAAATTAAAATAATACAAGACTAACAAAGACCAGAGGCTCCTGACTTGGGACAGGCGCAAAAATGCGGCGGGGTTAAACATGTTTATGAGATGCAGAGCTAACACAATTTTACAACAGTTTACAACTACAACACTTTAGCACTTGAACTTCTAGTGGTTACTCAACCAACATGTTAAAGTTTTATCAAAAATAAAACATAGTTTAATACCTGTTTGATCTAAAGCCCTGACCCCTTCAATTTCTAAGGCATCTGGACTCGGATCACTATCTTTAGCATCTCCTTTTGACGCAGATTTCCGTTGTTTCTTTTTCTTGTTTTTACTGTTAAGTTTTGCCATAGTTTTGTCAACTACTACTGACAACCTTTTCTGATTTTTCTTTAAAAGTGTCTTTGCTTCCATTTTGTGATGAAAGCCCAATATAACGTGAATATGTCGACTTTTTCATCTTTTATCTGCCGTTATCATCCATGGCTGTTGACAGGACCGAAGAACAAAGAATATAAACTATGAGTCCGCAAAAATTCCAACAAATAGTTCATGATAACTTATCATTGATTTTCAAAGTTTGATTTTTTATTTAAATCAAATAACAAATTTGGTATCAAATATGACTTCTGTTATGACTATTGATTATCTTTAAATCATATCAATTTTATTTATGAAAGGGGAAATAACGGAAACGTGTTACGTAGTAATATATGTTGTTAGGTACTATTTTATATTCTACTTCCGATGTAAACAACCGGCTTGAAATGTGCGATGTCTTGTGCGCCAAATTCAAACAATGAGATAGACTTTGATGACGAAGATGACGAGTTACTTTTGAAATCTGTGAATGAATGTAACATGAATTCTGTTTCAGTAGTTTAAGGAAAATTGTTCGCTAATTTCCCCTTTTAAGGAATTTATGCACGTGGGCACGCCCACTTTTAATGCTCTAATACTAGTTTAAGTCTGGCCACAGCTTGCCTCACTAACCACTTGTGTTTGTAGAGTGCAAGTGGAAAGTGGGATTTGCTTTGATGATATTGATACACAAGAGTATGTTCTTTAAATGTTTTGAGGGTATACATGTATCCATGATTTGTAACCTACATGTCACATTGTGTTTGAGCAAGCACCTGTATGTCTACGTTAGTATTTATAATTAAATAGGTACTGGCTACAATTACTATATATATAAAGTAGTCTATTGCATTTAGTCTGAATGATGGAATGCCAGATTGGGTTAGGAACATAACAATATAATATAATATTCTCAGTCTCAACAAACCGGGGATGTTTCAATGTGCACATCAAACAAATTTTAAACATATATATATATATCCAAAATTTTGACAATACAAATAATAAGCACAGTAAGCAAGCATATAAGAGAATTCAGCAACTATACTTAAAAGTTAAATATATCTACATCTACAAATTAATTGTTTTGTTTAAATTGTGGATAAAATGGCTCTTTCAAAATTTCAATTTTGGAGCCTCCATGGGGGAAATGAAGGTATGAAGTGGTAAAAATATCTGTGCGCAATCAAGCTTGTTATTACATGAATTGCATCTTGCAGCATGCTGTTAATATTTCTACTGCACAAGTTCCTCATGTTCTTGTTTGTACTTACATTTTTTGTATTCTTACATGTATATAGATATAGGAAGATGTGGTGTGAGTGCCAATGAGACAACTCTCCATCTAAATAATAATTTAAAAGAGTAAACTATATACCAGACATGTGCTATCTGATGATCTTCTAGGTCATTTGTAGGTGATGGATTTAAGCAACTAAAATTACTTAATGTGAATGTACAGCCTTCAGATACTGTCCCAAACAAATATAACAGATAGCAAACATCTACAACAATTGAATTACATGATCCTGTCTTGAGACAGGCGCATACAAAATGTAGAGAGGTTAAATATATTTATGAAAAACAGTAAAAAAAAAATGAATGAAAATTTAAAATTACATAATGTAGAAATTGAAATTTTTCTAAGGTATTGAATTGTATTTATTGTAAACACATTTTGTTACAGGTGAAGCAGAAGTTACAAAAAATTTAACAAAAGCACAATTTCCATTAACTTCGGGAGATGGGCAAATTGTTCCATTGCAAAAGTTTAGACATGGCTACCTATGGGTATCAGATTTGTCCTCACAGAGTTGGTGTGAACAACAGATGTTCTATAAGTTTACAGTTCCTGGGGTCATTGAGGAGAACCCTGCAATGACAAAAGGCACAGATTTACATCTTGCTCGAGGTAGGATGTTTGGTACATTTTGTATTATTGGACTAAAAATATTAATAGGCGGATATTCTTTAGTTGAAATCTGTCACTTAATCACATATATATATATACATGATATATATATTTGGATTTAAAGCGATGAATCTATAAAAGTTTAAAATAAAATATATGTAATTATATATAAACAATAATTTGTGGTCATTGTCAAATGAATAAGTTTACTATTGTAAGGGCATCATATTTCACAAATATATAATTTCTTTACTTTTATGAACTTTTAATTATAATATATATGTTCAACAGACAATTTCTAACTTTTGTTTTTTTTTATTTAAGTTGTGTTCTAAACATATATGATAGATATATAAATTAACTATAATTGGTTTCAATGTAATTACAAATGTATAAATACTCCTTGATATTCTTTTTGTCTAATTGGCTTATTACTAATTTGCCCCCCAAAGGCACCATTTCATAACTTGACAATTTACTGATTCCAAAATAATGCAAAATAGAATTTAGGTTGGTGGCAATCTTGTTTAATTTAATGAATTATATGTGCTATGAGTAGCTTTAGTTTACCTTTCTTTCTACTTACACTGAAAGGGGAGTTAATTTGATAAATAAAGACTGAGTTATCTCCCATACATATAGTTTTTATTATTAAACCTGCACATAGCATTTGTTTGAGGCATTTGTTTGAGTTCCTGTTAAATTTAAACTGATTGAGTGATCATCATATATTAAAATTAATAACTAACATGATAACAAACTACAAAGTTTTGATGATTTCCTTTATAAAGCAGTTAGAGTTGTCTCCCAAATCTTAATTGTCTTATGTTTCAAATTTAATTACAGCTTTCATTATAGTCCTTTCTGGATTATTTAATCATGAGTTAAAGTAGCTCATAAAATGTTGAGGTTTTACATAATTCAGACATCAAAAACTATACAAACAAAAAACTTTAACCACATCTATACATGTAGGCAAAGGCATATTACTTTCATATTGATATCATTCATTCCTTTAGATGGAATTCTGTAATTAAAATTATGGATGTGATATTTTCTGATTTTCTGATTTTTCAATGTGTTCAAGTCTAAAAAATATTTCATTAATGAAAGAAATTGTGTCAGTTTGTGTTAGTTAGTAAGGACTTTTGTGGTCTTACTCCTGTAATTTAAATTATCTATGTGATATTTTCTGATTTTTGAATGTGTTCAAGGCTAAAAAATATTTCATTAATGAAAGAAACTGTGTCAGTTTGTGTTAGTTAGTTAGTAAGGACTTTTATGGTATAACTTCTGTAATTAAAATTATCTTTGTGATATTTCTGATTTTCTGATTTTTCAATGTGTTCAAGTCTAAATAATATTTCATAGATCAGAATGTAGTAAGTAAGGACATTTATGGCCTACTATACCATTGTATACAACTTTTGTGTCTTTGTCCTTGGCCTATTATACAACTTTTGTGTCTTTGTTCTTGGCCTATTATACAACTTTTGTGTCTTTGTCCTTGGCCTACTATACAATGTTTGTGTCCTTGTCCTTTACATTTGATACCATCTAGGGATAATCTTGGGTGCTTTCTAAAGGTAGGCAGTTCCTGCTCCATTAGTTACACCTGTTGTGTTGCTCATAGTATGTAAAATTATGCCATAATTTGCTACCTACCACTGAGTGAATTTTATAGAAACTTTCAGAAGACATTTAACCACATCCCCAACATTACCCATGGAGAACTACATTTTGTATCCTCAACTCCTCCTTAAATTTAGTTTTTCAAACCAAGCATCTCTATTCCTGTATAACTAAATGTGTGCATTTTTTAGTTGAACTTAAAATATTCTTGTTAGAAATAGTTTTTGAGTTATCTCCCATTTAGCATATTTGATCAGGATCAAGAATATATTCATGGATTCAGTATGGAGTCTGAAGATTTTACATTGCTTCTGTAATTCCTACAACCTTACATAAACAATTTTTTTTTACCGTAATTTAACAAATTTAAAGCCCAGAACTATCATAAAAATATGTTGTTTATTAAACAATAACCAGTAATGGACAAGGTGATTCTTGTAACTAGATAAAAAAATAATTTTTTTTCAAATATAACATTTAAATAACTTTTATGCTATAGATATATTTATACATATGAAAAGAAATATTATAAACAAAAAAACTCAGTCCCAAGAGGCGGATTTAGGGGAGGGGCCTTTTTGAGAAAAAAATTGGTTGCTTATATAGGGAATCATTGAACCCTGAATGGAGTGGGCCCCCTCTTAGGCAGTCAGAAGGCCCCACTTATGAAAATTTCTTGATCCCCCACTGGTCCAAGTATCCCCCTAATAATTTTATGTTTTTTTCATATGACATATGTTCTATTGCTCTTAAAAATATTTGGAAAGCTATTTTGGAAGGTTCTTTTTTTACATTTTAAGGTATAATGCAATTGATTATAGTATTCTTTTATGTTCTATATTTTAACTATTATTTTGATATTTCAGAACTAGCAGCACATGATGTTGTACAGGTACAAGTCACCTCTAGTGAAGACATCTGGGCTATCAAAGTCCTCAATCTACTGACAGCAATCAATGCATTTCAGTTTGGTCAAACTATTGCTAGAGAAGTACCAATATTTGGTGTTCCATTCAAGGAGGAAGATATCTTTGTGGTTGGGTTAATTGATGAGTTGAGGTTTGACCCTGATAATTACACAATAGATTTATCAGAGCTGAAGACACGAACCTCTAGGATGAATCCATCCAAAGCCATAACAAAGCAGCATAAAATTCAAGTGATGTTATATAAAAGATTATTTGATAATTTAGTTAAAGGCACTTTGTCAAAAAACACTATAGCTAAACATTTGAGACTAAATTTGAATAAAGAGTTTGGAGATCAAATTGTAAAGCATTTGGAAGAGAAAACAATTATCAAAAAAAAATTGAACGATTTAATGGATCATGTTTTCGAAAAAATGCAATCCTTGACTTGTATCAACCAGTTACATGTGGAATATGTGTACCAAGGTACAGCAGAAACCTTAAGTCATGTGAGTCATCCATATGATGAGGGAGAAATCAAAACTCTATATTTAGATTATCTAAAATTCTGGAAAGGTGAAAGGTCACCTGTTGGTGTTGATATTGAAGAAGCCTGGAAGTGTCAAAGATGTGATTTTGAATCAATTTGTGAATGGCGGACAAAGAAATCAGAAGAATGTGCACAGAGAAATATTCATAAGAACCATTTGTATTGAATTGAATAAATCAAAAAAATTATATAATCCTGATTAAATGATTGCTATTTTAATTTTGAAAAAGGTTCATACCAATTAATGATTATTTTTTATCCCATGGGTACATGTTAGTTGGGAATAGAAATATGGTCACATAGATCTTCTAAAGACTGGCAGTAACCCATTGCCAAAGTGAGGCCTCTGTTTGGTAGGAACCTATAAATATGAAGCTATTTCTGGTCAGAACAATGCCTCATGTAGAGAGTGCCACAAAAGCCATTGAGGGGTCAATAACTATCGTATTAATTGTTATCTCCCCTAACATAAATGCAATATTTGCCACTGGACATTTAGTAACCAGCAATCAACCATTCATTGTGACATGAAACTGTCTAACTGATGCCTCTCTTTGAGGTATTTGAAAAGTGCATATAAAAAACAATAGCCTAACCCCTCTCCATTTTTCATCCTGGGTTGGGAACCACTCTTTCTAAAATAGCTGGATGATTTCAGATGTACCTCCAAGAGAAAAAGAGCCTTAACTTTCAATTTCAGAGTTATGTAAATAAGAATGATGATACGAACACAGCCTTAGTTTTAATAGCAAACAAGTCTCAGGATCTTTAAAAATTCATATACTTTCTAAAGTTAATTTTGAAGTTTTTTCACCATATGTATCACTTAACCTAAAACCCGCATAAGAGGTCTTTTGATAACGACATGCTCACCCCAAATGTGGGATATCGTGGGCCAGAAGATTTCAATCCTGTTCAATCCAAATAACTTGCCGCTTCTCTGTAAGGCAAGCATAATTCAGAGGTACTGAACGCAAAGACTGATTGCCTTGGATTCACAAAGTAATTTCAAAACCTATTCAAACATCAAAAAGATAAAAATAACAGATCTGGGATATTCGCAATAACACAAAGCAAGGCAAAAACACATACAAACATCAACAAAGAAAAAATAACAGATCTGGGAGTACTCGCAATAACACAAAGCAAGGTAAAAACACATACAAACATCAACAAAGATAAAAACAACAAATCTGGGAGTACTCGCAATAACACAAAGCAAGGTAAAAAAACATACAAACATCAACAAAGAAAGAAAGCACAGATCTGGGAGTACTAGCAATTACACAAACCAAGGTCAAAACACATACAAACATCAACAAAGACAAAAAGTACAGATCTGAGAGTACTCACAATATTATACAGAAAGGTAAAAACACATACAAACATCAACAAAGAAAAAAGTACAAATCTGGGAGAACTTGCAATAACACACAGCAAGGTAAAAACACATACAAACATCAACAAAGAAAAAAAGGACAGGTCTGGGAGTAAACTCGAAATTACACAAAACAAAGTCAAAACTCATACAAACATCAATAAAAAAAAAGGAACAGATCTGGGAGTGTACTCGCAATTACACAAACCAAAAACACATACAAACATAAAAAAGACAAGAATTGCAGATTTGAAAATACTTGCAATAGCATACAGCAAGTTCAAAACCCATACAAACATCAAGAAAGACAAAAATTACAGATCTGGGAGTACTCGTAATTACACAAAGCAAGGTCAAAACACATACAAGCATCAACAAAGAAAAAAAGGATAGATCTGGGAGTATACTCGCAATTACACAAAACCAAGTCAAAACACATACAAACATCAAAAAAAAAAAGTACAGATCTGGGAGTACTCGCAATTACACAAACCAAAAACACATACAAACATCAACAAAGACAAAAAGTACACATCTGAGAGTACTCACAATAACACACAGCAAGTTCAAAACACATACAAACATCAACAAAGACAAAAGTACAGATCTGAGAGTACTCGCAACAACACACAGCAAGTTCAAAACACATACAAACATCAACAAAGACAAAAGTACAGATCTGAGAGTACTCACAATAACACACAGCAAGTTAAAAACTCATACAAACATCAACAAAGACAATTATTACAGATCTGAGAGAAATCGCAATTACACAAATCAAGTTAAAAACTCATACAAACTTCAACAAAGACAATTATTACAGATCTGAGAGGAATCGCATCTATACAAAGCAAGCCTAAAGCTCATGAAAATATCAGCAAGGACAAACATTACAGATCTGAGAGTAATCGTAATTACACAAATCAAGTTGAAAACACTTACAAACATCAGTAAAGACAAAAATTACAGGTCTGAAAGTACTCACAGTTACACAAAGCAAGTCCAAAGCATAAACATATATCAACAAAGACAAAAATACAGATATGATAGTACTCTCAATTAAACACAGCAAGTTCAAAACAAATACAAACATCAAAAGACAAACATTACAGATATGATAGTACTCTCAATTAAACACAGCAAGTTCAAAACAAAGACAAACATTACAGATCTGAAAGTACTCGCAATTACACAAAGCAAGTGGAAAACACATACAAACACCAACAAAGACAAAAAGTACAGATCTGAGAGTACTCGCAATAACACACAGCAAGTTTAAAACACATACAAACATCAACAAAGAAAAAAGTATAGATCTGAGAGTACTCACAACAACACACAGCAAGTTCAAAACACATACAAAATCAACAAAGACAAATGTACACACATGAGAGTACTCGCAATAGTACACAGCAAGTTCAAAACTAATACAAACATAACCAAAGACAAATATGACAGAGCTGAGAGTACTTGCAATTACACAAAGCAAGCTCAAAGCACATACAAATATCAGCAAGGACAAACATTACAGATCTGAGAGTAATCGTAATTACACAAATCAAGTTGAAAACACTTACATACATCAACAAAGACAAAAATACAGATATGATAGTACTCTCAATTAAACACAGCAAGTTCAAAACAAAGACAAACATTACAGATCTGAAAGTACTCGCAATTATACAAATCAAGTTGAAAACACATTCAAACACCAACAAAGACAAAAAGAACAGATCTGAGAGAACTTGTAATAACACACAGCAAGTTTAAAACACATACAAACATCAACAAAGAGAAAAGTAAATTTCTGAGAGTACTCACAACAACACACAGCAAGTTCAAAACACATACAAAATCATCAAAGACAAAAAGTACACACATAAGAGTACTCGCAATAGTACACAGCAAGTTCAAAACTAATACAAACATTACCAAAGACAAATATGACAGAGCTGAGAGTACTCGCAATTACACAAATCAAGTTGAAAACACTTACAAACATCAGCAAAGACAAAATTACAGATCTGAGAGTACTCGTAATTACACAAATCAAGTTGAAAACACTTACAAACATCAGCAAAGACAAAATTACAGATCTGAGAGAACTCGTAATTACACAAATCAAGTTGAAAACACTTACAAACATCAACAAAGACAAAATTACAGATATGAAAGTACTCACAGTTACACAAAGCAAGTCCAAAGCATATACATACATCAACAAAGACAAAAATACAGATATGATAGTACTCGCAATTAAACAAAGCAAGTCCAAAGTACATACAAACATCAACAAAGACAAACATTCAGATATGACAGTACTCGCTATTTAACAAAGCAATTTCAAAACACATACAAACATCAACAAAGACAAAAAGTACAGATCTGACAGTACTCACAATAACACACAGCAAGTAAAAAACTCAAACAAACATCAACAAAGACAATTATTACAGATCTGAGAGAAATCGCAATTACATAAAGCAAGTTGAAAACACTTACACACAACAGTAAAGACAAAAATTACAGTTCTGAAAGTACTCGCAATAACACACAGCAAGTTTAAAACACATACAAACATCAACAAAGAGAAAAGTACAGATCTGAAAGTACTAACAGTTACACAAAGCAAGTCCAAAGCATAAACATATATCAACAAAGACAAAAATACAGATATGATAGTAATCTCAATTAAACACAGCAAGTTCAAAACAAATACAAACATCAACAAAGACAAACATTACAAATCTGAGAGTACTCGCAATTACACAAAGTAAGTTCAAAACACATACAAACACCAACAAAGACAAAAAGTACAGATCTGAGAGTACTCGCAATAACACACAGCAAGTTTAAAACACATACAAACATCAACAAAGAGAAAAGTACAGATCTGAGAGTACTCACAACAACACACAGCAAGTTCAAAACACATACAAAATCAACAAAGACAAATGTACACACATGAGAGTACTCGCAATAGTACACAGCAAGTTCAAAACTAATACAAACATTACCAAAGACAAATATGACAGAGCTGAGAGTACTCGCAATTACACAAAGCAAGCTCAAAGCACATACAAATATCAGCAAGGACAAACATTACAGATCTGAGAGTAATCGTAATTACACAAATCATGTTAAAAACACTTACAAACATCAACAAAGACAAACATTACAGATCTGAGAGTACTCGTAATTACACAAATCAAGTTGAAAACACTTACAAACATCAGCAAAGACAAAAATTACAGATCTGAGAGAACTCGTAATTACACAAATCAAGTTGAAAACACTTACAAACATCAGCAAAGACAAAATTACAGATATGAAAGTACTCACAGTTACACAAAGCAAGTCCAAAGCATATACATACATCAACAAAGACAAAAATACAGATATGATAGTACTCGCAATTAAACAAAGCAAGTCCAAAGTACATACAAACATCAACAAAGACAAACATTCAGATATGACAGTACTCGCTATTTAACAAAGCAATTTCAAAACACATACAAACATCAACAAAGACAAAAAGTACAGATCTGACAGTACTCGCAATAACACACAGCAAGTTAAAAACTCAAACAAACATCAACAAAGACAATTATTACAGATCTGAGCGAAATCGCAATTACATAAAGCAAGTTGAAAACACTTACAAACATCAGTAAAGACAAAAATTACAGTTCTGAAAGTACTCTCAATAACACACAGCAAGTTTAAAACACATACAAACATCAACAAAGAGAAAAGTACAGATCTGAAAGTACTATATAGCTAACAGTTACACAAAGCAAGTCCAAAGCATAAAAATATATCAACAAAGACAAAAATACAGATATGATAGTAATCTCAATTAAACACAGCAAGTTCAAAACAAATACAAACATCAACAAAGACAAACATTACAAATCTGAGAGTACTCGCAATTACACAAAGTTAGTTCAAAACACATACAAACACCAACAAAGACAAAAAGTACAGATGTGAGAGTACTCGCAATAACACACAGCAAGTTTAAAACACATACAAACATCAAGAAAGACAAAAATTACAGATCTGGGAGTACTCGTAATTACACAAAGCAAGGTCAAAACACACACAAGCATCAACAAAGAAAAAAAGTATAGATCTGGGAGTATACTCGCAATTACACAAAACAAAGTCAAAACACATACAAACATCAACAAAAAAAAAGTACAGATCTGGGAGTACTCGCAATTACACAAACCAAAAACACATACAAACATCAACAAAGACAAAAAGTACACATCTGAGAGTACTCACAATAACACACAGCAAGTTCAAAACACATACAAACATCAACAAAGACAAAAGTACAGATCTGAGAGTACTCGCAACAACACACAGCAAGTTCAAAACACATACAAACATCAACAAAGACAAAAGTACAGATCTGAGAGTACTCACAATAACACACAGCAAGTTAAAAACTCATACAAACATCAACAAAGACAATTATTACAGATCTGAGAGAAATCGCAATTACACAAATCAAGTTAAAAACTCATACAAACATCAACAAAGACAATTATTACAGATCTGAGAGGAATCGCAATTATACAAAGCAAGCCTAAAGCTCATGAAAATATCAGCAAGGACAAACATTACAGATCTGAGAGTAATCGTAATTACACAAATCAAGTTGAAAACACTTACAAACATCAGTAAAGACAAAAATTACAGGTCTGAAAGTACTCACAGTTACACAAAGCAAGTCCAAAGCATAAACATATATCAACAAAGACAAAAATACAGATATGATAGTACTCTCAATTAAACACAGCAAGTTCAAAACAAAGACAAACATTACAGATCTGAAAGTACTCGCAATTACACAAAGCAAGTGGAAAACACATACAAACATCAACAAAGAGAAAAGTACAGATCTGAGAGTACTCACAACAACATACAGCAAGTTCAAAACACATACAAAATCAACAAAGACAAATGTACACACATGAGAGTACTCGCAATAGTACACAGCAAGTTTAAAACTAATACAAACATTACCAAAGACAAATATGACAGAGCTGAGAGTACTCGTAATTACACAAATCAAGTTGAAAACACTTACAAACATCAGCAAAGACAAAATTACAGATCTGAGAGTACTCGTAATTACACAAATCAAGTTGAAAACACTTACAAACATCAGCAAAGACAAAATTACAGATCTGAGAGAACTCGTAATTACACAAATCAAGTTGAAAACACTTACAAACATCAACAAAGACAAAATTACAGATATGAAAGTACTCACAGTTACACAAAGCAAGTCCAAAGCATATACATACATCAACAAAGACAAAAATACAGATATGATAGTACTCGCAATTAAACAAAGCAAGTCCAAAGTACATACAAACATCAACAAAGACAAACATTCAGATATGACAGTACTCGCTATTTAACAAAGCAATTTCAAAACACATACAAACATCAACAAAGACAAAAAGTACAGATCTGACAGTACTCACAATAACACACAGCAAGTTAAAAACTCAAACAAACATCAACAAAGACAATTATTACAGATCTGAGAGAAATCGCAATTACATAAAGCAAGTTGAAAACACTTACACACAACAGTAAAGACAAAAATTACAGTTCTGAAAGTACTCTCAATAACACACAGCAAGTTTAAAACACATACAAACATCAACAAAGAGAAAAGTACAGATCTGAAAGTACTAACAGTTACACAAAGCAAGTCCAAAGCATAAACATATATCAACAAAGACAAAAATACAGATATGATAGTAATCTCAATTAAACACAGCAAGTTCAAAACAAATACAAACATCAACAAAGACAAACATTACAAATCTGAGAGTACTCGCAATTACACAAAGTAAGTTCAAAACACATACAAACACCAACAAAGACAAAAAGTACAGATCTGAGAGTACTCGCAATAACACACAGCAAGTTTAAAACACATACAAACATCAACAAAGAGAAAAGTACAGATCTGAGAGTACTCACAACAACACACAGCAAGTTCAAAACACATACAAAATCAACAAAGACAAATGTACACACATGAGAGTACTCGCAATAGTACACAGCAAGTTCAAAACTAATACAAACATTACCAAAGACAAATATGACAGAGCTGAGAGTACTCGCAATTACACAAAGCAAGCTCAAAGCACATACAAATATCAGCAAGGACAAACATTACAGATCTGAGAGTAATCGTAATTACACAAATCATGTTAAAAACACTTACAAACATCAACAAAGACAAACATTACAGATCTGAGAGTACTCGTAATTACACAAATCAAGTTGAAAACACTTACAAACATCAGCAAAGACAAAAATTACAGATCTGAGAGAACTCGTAATTACACAAATCAAGTTGAAAACACTTACAAACATCAGCAAAGACAAAATTACAGATATGAAAGTACTCACAGTTACACAAAGCAAGTCCAAAGCATATACATACATCAACAAAGACAAAAATACAGATATGATAGTACTCGCAATTAAACAAAGCAAGTCCAAAGTACATACAAACATCAACAAAGACAAACATTCAGATATGACAGTACTCGCTATTTAACAAAGCAATTTCAAAACACATACAAACATCAACAAAGACAAAAAGTACAGATCTGACAGTACTCGCAATAACACACAGCAAGTTAAAAACTCAAACAAACATCAACAAAGACAATTATTACAGATCTGAGCGAAATCGCAATTACATAAAGCAAGTTGAAAACACTTACAAACATCAGTAAAGACAAAAATTACAGTTCTGAAAGTACTCTCAATAACACACAGCAAGTTTAAAACACATACAAACATCAACAAAGAGAAAAGTACAGATCTGAAAGTACTATATAGCTAACAGTTACACAAAGCAAGTCCAAAGCATAAACATATATCAACAAAGACAAAAATACAGATATGATAGTAATCTCAATTAAACACAGCAAGTTCAAAACAAATACAAACATCAACAAAGACAAACATTACAAATCTGAGAGTACTCGCAATTACACAAAGTTAGTTCAAAACACATACAAACACCACCAAAGACAAAAAGTACAGATGTGAGAGTACTCGCAATAACACACAGCAAGTTTAAAACACATACAAACATCAAGAAAGACAAAAATTACAGATCTGGGAGTACTCGTAATTACACAAAGCAAGGTCAAAACACACACAAGCATCAACAAAGAAAAAAAGTATAGATCTGGGAGTATACTCGCAATTACACAAAACAAAGTCAAAACACATACAAACATCAACAAAAAAAAAGTACAGATCTGGGAGTACTCGCAATTACACAAACCAAAAACACATACAAACATCAACAAAGACAAAAAGTACACATCTGAGAGTACTCACAATAACACACAGCAAGTTCAAAACACATACAAACATCAACAAAGACAAAAGTACAGATCTGAGAGTACTCGCAACAACACACAGCAAGTTCAAAACACATACAAACATCAACAAAGACAAAAGTACAGATCTGAGAGTACTCACAATAACACACAGCAAGTTAAAAACTCATACAAACATCAACAAAGACAATTATTACAGATCTGAGAGAAATCGCAATTACACAAATCAAGTTAAAAACTCATACAAACATCAACAAAGACAATTATTACAGATCTGAGAGGAATCGCAATTATACAAAGCAAGCCTAAAGCTCATGAAAATATCAGCAAGGACAAACATTACAGATCTGAGAGTAATCGTAATTACACAAATCAAGTTGAAAACACTTACAAACATCAGTAAAGACAAAAATTACAGGTCTGAAAGTACTCACAGTTACACAAAGCAAGTCCAAAGCATAAACATATATCAACAAAGACAAAAATACAGATATGATAGTACTCTCAATTAAACACAGCAAGTTCAAAACAAAGACAAACATTACAGATCTGAAAGTACTCGCAATTACACAAAGCAAGTGGAAAACACATACAAACATCAACAAAGAGAAAAGTACAGATCTGAGAGTACTCACAACAACATACAGCAAGTTCAAAACACATACAAAATCAACAAAGACAAATGTACACACATGAGAGTACTCGCAATAGTACACAGCAAGTTCAAAACTAATACAAACATTACCAAAGACAAATATGACAGAGCTGAGAGTACTCGCAATTACACAAAGCAAGCTCAAAGCACATACAAATATCAGCAAGGACAAACATTACAGATCTGAGAGTAATCGATATTACACAAATCATGTTAAAAACACTTACAAACATCAACAAAGACAAACATTACAGATCTGAGAGTACTCGTAATTACACAAATCAAGTTGAAAACACTTACAAACATCAGCAAAGACAAAAATTACAGATCTGAGAGAACTCGTAATTACACAAATCAAGTTGAAAACACTTACAAACATCAGCAAAGACAAAAATTACAGATCTGAGAGAACTCGTAATTACACAAATCAAGTTGAAAACACTTACAAACATCAACAAAGACAAAATTACAGATCTGAGAGTACTCGTAATTACACAAATCAAGTTGAAAACACTTACAAACATCAGCAAAGACAAAATTACAGATCTGAGAGAACTCGTAATTACACAAATCAAGTTGAAAACACTTACAAACATCAGCAAAGACAAAAATTACAGATCTGAGAGAACTCGTAATTACACAAATCAAGTTGAAAACACTTACAAACATCAGCAAAGACAAAATTACAGATATGAAAGTACTCACAGTTACACAAAGCAAGTCCAAAGCATATACATACATCAACAAAGACAAAAATACAGATATGATAGTACTCGCAATTAAACAAAGCAAGTCCAAAGTACATACAAACATCAACAAAGACAAACATTCAGATATGACAGTACTCGCTATTTAACATAGCAATTTCAAAACACATACAAACATCAACAAAGACAAAAAGTACAGATCTGACAGTACTCGCAATAACACACAGCAAGTTAAAAACTCAAACAAACATCAACAAAGACAATTATTACAGATCTGAGAGAAATCGCAATTACATAAAGCAAGTTGAAAACACTTACAAACATCAGTAAAGACAAAAATTACAGTTCTGAAAGTACTCTCAATAACACACAGCAAGTTTAAAACACAAACAAACATCAACAAAGAGAAAAGTACAGATCTGAAAGTACTATATAGCTAACAGTTACACAAAGCAAGTCCAAAGCATAAACATATATCAACAAAGACAAAAATACAGATATGATAGTAATCTCAATTAAACACAGCAAGTTCAAAACAAATACAAACATCAACAAAGACAAACATTACAAATCTGAGAGTACTCGCAATTACACAAAGTTAGTTCAAAACACATACAAACACCAACAAAGACAAAAAGTACAGATCTGAGAGTACTCACAACAACACACAGCAAGTTCAAAACACATACAAAATCAACAAAGACAAAATGTACACACATGAGAGTACTCGCAATAGTACACAGCAAGTTCAAAACTAATACAAACATTACCAAAGACAAATATGGCAGAGCTGAGAGTACTCGCAATTACACAAAGCAAGCTCAAAGCACATACAAATATCAGCAAGGACAAACATTACAGATCTGAGAGTAATCGTAATTACACAAATCATGTTAAAAACACTTACAAACATCAACAAAGACAAAGATTACAGATCTGAGAGTACTCGTAATTACACAAATCAAGTTGAAAACACTTACAAACATCAGCAAAGACAAAAATTACAGACCTGAGAGTACTCGTAATTACACAAATCAAGTTGAAAACACTTACAAACATCAACAAAGACAAAATTACAGATCTGAAAGTACTCACAGTTACACAAAGCAAGTCCAAAGCATATACATACATCAACAAAGACAAAAATACAGATATGATAGTACTCGCAATTAAACAAAGCAAGTCCAAAGTACATACAAACATCAACAAAGACAAACATTCAGATATGATAGTACTCGCAATTAAACAAAGCAAGTCCAAAGTACATACAAACATCAACAAAGACAAAAATACAGATATGATAGTACTCGCAATTAAACAAAGCAAGTCCAAAGTACATACAAACATCAACAAAGACAAACATTCAGATATGATAGAACTCGCAATTAAACAAAGCAAGTCCAAAGTACATACAAACATCAACAAAGACATAAATACAGATATGATAGAACTCGCAATTAAACAAAGCAAGTCCAAAGCACATACAAACATCAACAAAGACAAAAATACAGATATGACAGTACTTGCAATTAAACAAAGCAATTTCAAAACACATACAAACATAAACAAAGACAAAAAGTACATATCTGAGAGTACTCGCAATTATACAAAATAAGTTCAAAACACATACAAACATCAACAAAGACAAAAATTACAAATCTGAGAATGCTCGCAATAACACACAGCAAGTTCAAAACACATACAAACATCAACAAAGAAAAAAACTACAGATCTGGGAGTACTCGCAAGTCTTCTAAGCAAGTTCAAAGTACATACCAACATCAACAAATATAAAAGTACATATACGAGAGTACTCGCAATAACACACAGCAAGTTCAAAACACATACAAAAATACAGATATATGGGAGTATTCGCAACTACACTTAGCAATTTTAAAGCATATATATGATACAACCATAACAAAGATATAAATTACAGACCTGGGTACTCGCAATTACACAAAGCAAGTTCAAAACTAATGAAATCCGATAAAAAAAAACTTTGTGTAAGACTATTTATTAAATATCAAATTAGACTAATGAAGAACTGAGATCACTGAAACGAACCACACGTTGGATAAATAAAACTAACAACATGTCAGGATAACTTGAGGATAAATCGGTTAAGAATTAGAGAAAATATTATAAAGCTAGATTTAGGATTATCAATGATGTAAACAAAAAGAAAATTGTTTACGTCCGATATAATCCTAAGTTAGATATACACCTTTGTATTGAGAACATGGTTTTGAAATATCTATCAAGAGAACAAACTCGACTTTTTGTCATTTTTTACAATTGTTATAAAATGCCGTTATAATTTTTCTCATATGCTTCATATATTCATGCGTGTCTTTTACAGCCAGCATGGTGTTTCCTCATGGTTGAAGGAAATACAGTGACTTGGACAATATCCGCTTATTCGATGGTTGTATCATTGACAATATATTATAATTGTACCACATCTCTTATTTTTATAAAATAGAAATAGTATTTTGAGATTAACATGCGGTCACAACATACAAGATTCTTTATAACATGTCATCAAATATTCTAAGTTAACAGTAACTACTAAAAATCAGCCTCCATTACTAACCAATGACTTTGTTAATTTCAATGACAAAAAATAAATAACTTGTTAATGTCTAAAATTTTCTGCATACATTTCTTTCTTTCATTTTTCACAATGCTGCTAGGTGACTAGTCTGAAATAAGACACACATGTGAAATATAACCTAGTTTGGTATTAAACGCATATTTTCGTGTAATTATGAAATTCTTTGTAACTACAAGACTTATCATTTTGTAAGCCAGATGCGCGTTTTGTTTACAAAGACTCACTATCAAAATACAAATATAGGCATAAAAATGTAATAAGTTGAAGAGCATTACAGTAGCAAAATTCTAAAATGTTTTGCCAAATCACAGCTAAAGTATTAATTGATAGATAACTGTTGAAGTCAAATACTAGTATGACAGACACCAATCTAAAAAAAACCACTTAATTATAGGCTCCCGACCTGGACAGGAAAATAAAGAACTCGTGACGCAGATAAACACGTTCTCAACCCTTATATTGATTGTAAGTACAACAACCACTGAAAGTAAAAGACTCAAACAGTACCGTTGCAGCTTCTTAGCAGCAGATAGTTCAAAGCCAATTATAACTAATACATACAAATTATGGTCCCCCGGACTAAAGCATCCCATTTGTCGAGATGTATTTTTTGTGGTTAATGAATCAATATATAAAATTAGTAGTACATTTGTCAGACATTCCACAGAGTTTTAAATTTTCTAATGGAACATTAGAGACAGAGAAAAAGGTAAGCGGAAAATGAAATAATTACAAAAACTTCGGAATTTCATTATTGATTTTTGTTTTTCTGAGATTTTCTCTGAGATATAGAAAATCTTAATCTGGCATGTAAATACATCAATGATTATAGCCGATAGATTAAGTTTGAAAGTTGTTAATATTCACAAGATTTTAAACAATAACCTGACCTCTTAATACAATAGTTTACATATTAAAAGATTTGTTCTCCTGATTAAGTCGGTGGTTATGTTCCCTAACTAAACATAAGAATGGGTAGCTCGGGTCAAGTCTAGAAAATTTAACCTGGATACAGTGATCTGGAAAAAAAAGGTAAGATGATAATAATGGATGTGTTTATTTGACACAATTTTTTTGGAATTTGGAACCTCAATGTTCACTTTGTACTTGATTTGCTTTAAAACTATTTTGATTTGAGCATTACTGATGAGTCTTATGTAGACGAAACGCGCGTCTGGCGTACTAAATTATAATTCTGGTACCTTTGAAAACTATTATTTACAATTCGTAAATTAACTTATATAATAAAAAAATACTTTTGAATAGGTACTGGCAGCGTTGCTATAGCTACATCAGAATACACCAGTGTAAATGTATGATTTTGTTTTAAATTGGATATATTTTAATTTTATTTCGTTTTATTAATTGCTTTTAAAATATAGAAACAGTTAGATGTTTTTTACGTTATCATAATACAAAGAAACATTAAGAGATCGAGTCTATTTTGGAGGAGCTTTTTTTGTCGCCTCTGTTGTATGTACTTATTTCTAATTGCTGTTTTCACCCTTTTAGTCAATCAGCGTTTAAAAATTTACTGTTTTGCACACTGAAATGGGAATCGTAGACCACAGCTCACAATATGCTGTGGATCACATATACTTGGAAGTACTTCATTTTCGTGTCTATCTTTCAAAAAGAGTCTATTATACTTGTTTAGTCTGAAAATGTTTCTTAAAACAGGTAACTATTATGCCTGAAATATAAATACTAGCAGAGGATACCGAAATAAACGGTCCAACACCAAAAAAAAAAGCAAACACGAACATAATTGAAATTTAAAAGATTTTTTTTACAGATTTAAAAAAAGGGAAGGACAAACAAATTGTCTGGCTCCTAAATACCTTCATGCAATTTTACTTATGCATGCACAATTTTTTTTATTAGACATGAACATGGAAAAGCAAGTTTCGGGGTTATACTCCATAGGCGATTCCCATGATAAAAGGAAGACTTTAGAAATAACGAAAGTCATGAAAGGCGCACTAAGCGTGTCGAAAAGTAGAACCGGTGAGACCATATTCAGAAGTAACGAATTTCATAGAAAGACAATGGAGAAAAAAGTAAACCAGTACAGATCAGCCGCATTAACAGAAATAAGTTCGTTTGAAGCAAAGAAAAGAACTATCACACAACGATTTTCTACAGTTTTTGGCAAACATAAGGCCACTAATGAAACGATGCATGCGTATGATGAAGTCATAACGAAAGCTCTTGAAGACACAAACGAAAAACCACCAGTTTCAATTGTCAAAATCAATTATACCAAAAACCACGAATCTGAGAATGAAGATGACGACGAAAAGAAAGAAGATGAAGTTGGTGGAAATAAAGATGGCGTAAAATTACCCCATGTCAGCAATTCTCAGGGGCGTGTCCAAAATGTTCAAAACGATTTGGATGGATCTGAGCGTAAAAAGTCTGTATTCATACCAACAGGGGTGTTAATGCCAATTTCATCGACTGTCAAATATTCACGTTTAAAGTTTAACGATGAGAAGGTCGAAGAAGAACCGGAAGTGGTTGTAGAAGAGGTCAAAGAGCTATGGCCTCTTGAAAATTCAACAAAATATGATAAATATATTAGAACACAAAAAGATAGACATGAGGTTCTCGTAACTAGGAACATTTTGAAGAAAATAAAATCGAATATTTCCGGCAAAAACACTTTATTGAGATTTAAAATGAAAGCCATCCTAACAGACGATCCGGAAGACTTTGTTAGAAACCTAACAACTTCCGCCAAAACAGCACCAGGGGGAAATGCAATGAAAAGGACAAACAACTCTAATCGTAAGTTCAAAAAATTCATAGCAAATCTTCCAGCGCAGAATACAAGACCACAAGCAACTAGTTATGCGTCACTGCAAACAAGCAGATTGTTCCCACCAATAACTGCAGGTTCCGTAAAATCGACCAGTACATGTTTGTCACTTAGGCGTTCTAAAACAATGCCAATTTGAGGAATACCACTAGAACTATAGTATATTCACAATAATCAGGCAATATAGGAACATTATAAACTACCAATATTGTGTCCCTTCTTATTGCCATCATACATTTATATTTATGACTGGAGTTGCATGGATAGATTTGTTAGAAAGCAACGAATACATTTCGATTGAAGGCTGGAACGGATATTTTATAGATAAAAAAAAGAAAGTTATTTCAAAAGTTCCAACAAAATACATGAGCGCATAAAGTTACGACATTTGTCTGTGATATAGAGAAAGGCAATCTTAAACATACAAGAAGTTTCTCATCACGCATTCAGTCAACAATCAATTTTGATTTTGAAAAATAAAACTGACAATTAAAGGTGAATGAGTGCACAAGGACTGATTTACAAACTGTGGATTTGACTGTGTTAAGTTTACAGTGGACAGTCTGTTAGTCTGTGGATTACTGTCTTAGTTCTATAGTCAAACTCTGAAGTGTCATAAGGTACAAATATGGTACTAAGTCTACTCCATGACCACTTGATGTCAAATATTGTTAATCACCATTAGTCTTGCTTTCGAGATTAAGCTTCTTAATAGGATATAGATATATATATGACAAGCAACACCTTTAGAATGTAACGGTTATTGGGATAATCTCATCGATTTCTAGACTGGCCCTACCTGTATGTGCGTCAGACATTACAAGTACTTAAAAATAAGAAGATCAAGATTATAATCTACGCAATTAAACATTTGTGTTTTAGTACTTGTTGTGTTGATATAAATATATATATATATATTATAATGTTTTGCATTTACAGCAACTTCTTAATTCGTATAAACAAATATACAAGCTAAGAAAACTAAAATGAGAAGTACACGTTTATTCAATAGATAAAACTGTTGAAGTTTCTAAATTCTACATATAATTATATAAAAGGCATTTCGAGAATCAGAAAAAAAAACAATAATATTTTCGTGTTTTGTTTCATTATTTGAGCTACGCCATGCGAAAAAGGTACATAATATGTTTTGGATAACTTTACAGGGCACGTTGTCAAAGTTCAATTTTATCCGTAAAAAAATGTTATACTTTAAGCATTCAACATATCATGATCAAATCTGACCCGAATTCGCCTTTAAAAAAATAATCTGATTTGTTATAACTATTCGGAAACGAGATTAAGCCATTTACGAAACTATGTAATATACAAAAAATGTTTTGTAAGCGAGAGCCTTATCGCAACTGCTATCCAAATGGCAATCTTAGACTATTAGACAATAACACATTGACAAATGAGTATAAAATGTCAAACCATTGAGTAAAAAAAGTAAAAGGGGTGTAGGCCATGACTGACGAGTGTGCATACCTCACATCTTTTAAAATCATTTGAAGAAAATATATGAATAATTATGGACACGATTTAGTGTTTCTAGATAAGTGTAACTTATAATTTTAGTATTTCAAATTTTCGTGTTTTAACCTTTTTGTATGGACTCGCTCCTATATTAAGAGGTGAATTACGGCATCTACCAATAAGATGTTATTTCTTTGTTTTCTAAATTTGTCAGAATGAGTAGCGACTTAACCTGCATATGAGATTAAATTAAGAATGGAAATGGTGAATGTGTCAAAGAGAAAACCACCCGATCAAAGAGCAAAAAAAAACCAGCCCCACAAATGGATCTCCAATACAGCAAGAAAATCCCACACACGGAGGCGTGCTTCAACTGGCTCCTTAAAAAAATATGTATACTAGTTCATGTAGTGATAATGAATGTCAGACTAAACTCCGAAATATAAAAAAAGAAACTAAAATTAAAAATCTCAACCTTCCACAATACCTCTAGCCAATGTAGAAAATACAAACGCATAGCATTACACACAGTAAAACTCACTTAAAAGATTTCCGAGTCCAATTTCAGAATAGGTGACAAAAGACAGTCAATAAAATGACACGGATACATAAGTTAACAAAGGACTACTAGAAGTTACTGACATGTCAGCTTTATACCTCAATTAAACTGAGTGAAAGAGTAAGTATTCATCATATGAATATCAAACATAATCCTTCCCGCTAGAAGATATACATTTCCCAACTTATTCGGAATTAAAGAGCGTACAGCTTCTACTCAGACTTTGTAAAATGTCACCAGTGTCTGAGCAGAAAGTTGATGGACCTTTTTCTAAAAGTATTCATCGGAAGATATCTTTGTCACCCGTGTGAACTCATTGAACCTTTAAGAACGTATTACTAACTATGTTCTTACCAATGTTGAAATTAGATCTTTGAATATATTTGGTACAACAATCGATTTTGTCATCAGTTAAAATTAAAACATAACTAAATTGGTATTCTTTTCGAACGGATTTTTTTTTGGGGGATGTAGAAATATACATCCACGTTCATTTTCTTTATAGAGATTTCTCTATGTATCTATGGTTTACATTATACTAATTTATCAAAAGATTAGCTCTTAACTATCCTACTGCCCGTCGATACTTTTATTTTTGGCATTGCACAAGTCATGTCTGCATTGTTCATATATAAACGATCCTTCTTAGTCGTAAGTTTTTTTGGTGAAACCGACCCCTGGAATGTAACTTAGTTACTTATTTATAGTTATATCTGCTCTCTATATTAAATATATACCAGCTTTGACTTTAATATAGGTGTTTGGTAAAAAAATTTTTTTTACTTCTGTTCAAGTACTATGAACAACAAAATTATTTACTTTGTAAGATGACAATATTTCCGTATTCCATTTACTGTATACCTTACAACAAAATTATTTTCATGCAGCCGATGATGTACTTGTCTAGACATAAAAAAAATCTACTTATCTTTTAAAGATGCCAAGCTGTTGGTACATTTTTCGCAAAACACATTTATGGATGAGTACTGATTGATAGTTCAATTCAGATTCTTAGATACATGTTTTTTTATAAGTTGTTATTGACTTTGAACCAGCTGTGAGTAACTGCGAGTACTCTCAGATCTGTACATATACTTGGTGTCATTTTGTTTTAAAGATCGAGATGTATAAGGTGTCATACCACCAATTAAAAGTCCCTATCTGTTCAACCAAATTTTACAATTTTCACAGCTTTCTAAATATTTTACCTTAAGTTTAACTTCAAAGAAACCAGGTATGTCCTGAATCCTACATGTATCAGCTTTCTACATGCCAATTTTCAATAGGTGTTTAAAATCATATAAAAAAGAAAAGGTGTTCCGAATAGAGGTACCACTAAAAATAACCCCTGGTTTTCTGGAAATCTTAAATTAGTATACTATGGAGTGCATTAATCCTCAATTTTGAATGCAAACTCATAAACAAGTAAATTTTAGCTCAAAATGGTCTTAATATAATTCTCTTTCACCAAAAGTTTCATTTCTGCCAATTTGTCGGTTAGTTTAAGTAAAAAAGGACATCAAATGCACTATTTTTTGTCCGAGTAGGCCTACTTTCACATACGTTCTAAATTTGAGGGAGTAATTGGTGGTATGACACCTATAAGCACGCGTCCACGTCCCCCAAAGGTTTTGGTAGATGTATTTCTATTTGTATCCATCTCTTTGACACATTTCCCATTTCTATTATCAATTTTATATTTTATTTACTATTTGAAACCATTGTATGAGTTAAGCATTTTCAAACTGATTTTTATTGTTTTTTCTTTAATTTGTTGTATTTTAACAACCCAATCAAACCAACATATAGGACATGGCCTATTGACAAATGGCGGCCAATTTGAAATGTTTATTATCATCATTATATCTATCAATGTGTCAAATTTCATACTTTTACCATGATCAATTGTGCCAAAATATTAGACTTAGCCGCTGGACTGAGCCATGAGCGTCCACGTACATTGTTTTTTTGTCAGGAACCTGTAGTTCATGCAATGGTTTTCGTTGGTTCATGTCTGTCCTTTTTGTATTTTTTTGTAAATTGTTTTTTTTATAATTTAGGCCGTTTGTTTTCCCAATTGAACTGTTTCAAATTTTTTTCATATGAGTGCCGTTTATAACCGATCATACGGTATGGTTTTTTTCCTCATTATTGAAGGAAGCCGTACGCATGGTACGGCAATCTAATGAAAATTAGATTGGCTCACAAGTAGTAGAACGTAATCAGAGATCAATATTTTAATTATATTGGCAATACGGTTGTCTACCTTTGATGGATAGGTGTCTCCTTGGCAATCAATCCACATTTCCTTACTTTTGTATTACAACGCAATAAGAACGGACTTTCTTAAATCAGTTTTTGATTTTAACGAAAAACAAAAAAAATGCAAATCTGGTATAACCACTTGTTTCACGACAGGGTCTAAAGGGGGCGGTGCTCAGTTCTGCATTCTAGAATTTGTGCCATTCAAATAAGTCTTTTCTGCGTTTATAATTTTTTTTCTAATTATGATTAAGTAGCCAATTATTCACTTGTTTTACATTTTTTACCCAGTTGTGTCTAGCTTTTTTGGATTGTCCACTTTTCGCTATCCCGTAACCCAAATCTCTTTAGAGATATTTGGTTGCCAGAGAAAATTAAAATAAATATTTGTGTTCAGCCTTCATACTGTTCAAAGATACTGCGAATTAAATAAAACAACATATTAATGATAATTTTATATTTGATATGTAAACTAATATAATTAACATTGCATTTATAAATTATGTAAGTTCCATATTTTCCTCTCTACCGTCATCCCACGCAGAGGAATAAATGCACTAATTTTATTAGTATTTCTCAGTTTATTCATGTTTTTAGCACTACATTGTATTTTAACACTTATACGTCCGAGTGAGGCTCCCGAGCTAAAATCTGCTTGATCATTTAATGAGATGTTGGCTTGTTTATGACACTTTTCGTTGCGACTTCTCATAAACCCTTCTCTTGGAGAAATGACGTGATCTTTCACAGGGGTATTTCTGGCAGACATTTGAGACTCGGTTCTGATTCTGAGATTATTTAAATGTTGTTCTATCCTCATCTGAGCAAAATTGTTTTCTATATTTAGTGTTCCTAGATTAGGAGTTTTCTTGGCCAGTGTCAGTGGGATTTTTACTGGTCTTTCGTCTTTAACTCTCGGCGTTACCACATCCTTGCTTCTAGGCGTTACTATGTCTTTGACTCTCGGCGTTACCACATCCTTGCTACTAGGCGTTACTATGTCTTTGGCTCTAGACGTTACTACGTCTTTCCCTCTCGGCGTTGAAGCGTTTTCGTCTATCGGTGTTACAACGCGTTTTTGTTCGGTTATAGCTGGTTCTACGTTTTTTGAAAGTCGATGCAAGTCGTTTGTTATGACAAGACGTTGACGTTTTTCCGGGTCAATCTCATTACTTGTCATCGGGACTAACGGAACTTTACTCTTTAACTTATCTTCAGCTGGTATCGGCAAACATTTTGAGCGAGGTGTTCTGACTTTATTTTCTAATCCAATGTCCAGGGTTTTTATCTCGATAGATTGTTCTTTATATACAGTATATGCGTCAACACCATGCGAATGTTTATCAAACTCTGCACTTTGAGGTACCTTTAAACATGAGGAGTTAGCTTCTAACACAGCGTCAATCTCTGTTGATTTATTCAAGCATCCATTTTGAGTATTCAAATGATCGTCTGTATTTGAAGCTGTCGCTATACAATGTTCGCATGGTTCATATAATTTCCCGCTTTTCTCGAATTTCTTTTTGCAAACTGTATACTCCAGAACATTTCCTACTGAAATCTTAGGTATTGGAATCATTTCGTTATGGCTGTCATCTTTATCGCTTTTACTTCGTGCTCCTTCAACCTGCAGCAAGTTGGTCACGTTACTTGTTTCTGTTTTCTTAAAATCAACAGAATTTCCTAGACTTGCCTTCTTTTTTAGTGAAATGCGTAGATTTCTGTTCACAGGAATATTTTGAAATATTACGTCGAAATTGTCGAAGTTTAATATTCCCGTAGTATTTCGTGCAATGTCACTTTTGCGCGGAACTGCTAATATTCGTCGTGGTTTATCCTGTAGCTTGGGTGTGTTCGGAGGAGAGGATTGGTTGGTCTGCTCATTACGATTAACATTTGAATTAACTGAAAGTGACACTGACCTTTTAGAACGCGCCCATTGATTGTAATGATTGTCTCGCACTCCAATTTTAACGTCCAGTTTAAATTTGCTAAGGGGTTTTATACTGTCCACTGCGCATTGGTCACTCAAAATTTCTCTTCTTGTATAGGATTCTCTCCTTTTTAAAGCACTTGCAGATCTTTCGTCGTCGTTATCTCTAACGTGTTGGTCATTTGAACACGAAGTCTTGAGTGAGGTAAGGTTTTTATTGATTTTTAAAAATGCGTCACTTTTCGACCTTTTTAAGTTCTTGCGCCTCGTTGCAAGAGAATCTGATATTTTCCCACTTTTACATACTCGCAAGTCTTCGCTTTCTTTGTTTGAGTTTTCGTTGTTATCTATTGTTTTGCTACGAGATTTAGTAAAAGAAACGCTTCTGCTAACCAAGTTTTCTTCGGCAAATTCTTCTGATTTTATATTAGATTTTGTTGGTGTTCTTGTTCCTGAAAATGCCGCACCTCTTACACACATAGAATTCCGACCGTATTTTATTCTTTTTTCCGTGTAAAAATCAATTACAGAACTCATTGTTATAACCGACTTCAGTCTTATTTCAACATTTGAGGTTTTATAAACGTTGATGATATCACTGAAATGTCTAAATCCATTTTCGTTGTTTAACCGATGTATTCTTAAAATTTAGTGAAATGATTTTCCATTATACTAGAAAATCCACACCAAACCAACATCTACTCTGTCCAATGTCCATTTCCATATAAACTGTTCATATTTGTCCCTTAGAAACAATGCTGGTGTGACAAATAGTTGTTTTAATTATTTATGATTTTTCACGGGTAGCCTATTCTTGCTCCGAAAATGTACCAATCAATAACTATTAGAATTTAGTGTAAGTATGTTAGTACTTTTTAATGGAGGTTTTAGATCATAAATGATAAGGAATGCCTTATATCTCAGATCAATTTTATAATCTCGACTCTGATCACGCGAGACTTTTAAGCATCGTGTAAAGAAGTACTGAACTATGTGGATTTTAGTCCTCATTTCATTAATAGCCTGTCATACAATTTTAATTTTTATATTCCACTTTTCTGTACTTAATTGAAAAGTTCACACACTATCATGCCTCACTTCCATTATAGTTTCATTGCTTTTAATAAAAAATATCGGTAAATGCTAGAATCAACCGAAATGGGAAGTTCAATAATGAGAAAAATTGTACATTTAAGTCTTGTCTTTAAATCAGCTGCGGACAAACTCGGGCTTCGTTGTTTTAATTTACATGTAAGACTTATGGATTCAAGTAAGATTTTACGTGTGTCAAAAAACGTTAATAACTTTTTACGTTTCGCGTTTTTATAGTTTTTTATTGTGTGTTTTTTTTTTTCTTTTTTGTAAAATAATCATTTGAATTCAACTTTTGGACAATTCAAGATGGTTTTTGAAAAGTTTTCTTACTATTTAACAAAAACAATTGCGGCCTGTAAAAACTAAAATATCGAAAACAGTTAAACAAAACCAAAAACTAAAATAAACAGCGATTAATGAGCCAGCCGGGATGCAGAATTATAAAAATGCCATAATGTCTGCGTGGGAAACGGAAAGTTGATAATTTCTAATGTATATCTGTAACAATGTTATGTTGCTAAAGCCACGTAATGTAGTTAGTAAACTTTTAATAGTTGTTCATTATTTATCACAACATTTGAGTGCCAAATATCGCTTTGACACGCGAACATCTGGGTTAATGAATTAATCTGGAGGTCGTTAGAAAATGGCTAATTACTTAAACTCAATTTTGATACCATTATTTCATACAGATTTCTTACGTAAAAATCCATAAATAAAACAACAGAATCCCATTCTGGATCGATTACGTATGGATTAATTTGCGAAAAATAATAATACATTATTTTCATACAACAATCAAACAAAAAAAAAAAAATAAATAAATAGATAGATAGATGTTCATGTACATAAAGAGAAAAAAATGATTTAAGACAAGCATCAAGTAAAAAATCATTTATTTAAAATGGCAAGTTAAAGAGAAGACAAAAACAAACGATATATAATAATTGAAATAACAGAAACAAAACAAAAAGAACATAAGCAAAGATTTTAAGCATTAATTATATTTGAAAAGAAATCGAGCTACTATATCAATGATAAGTACAGTAAGCTAGAGTCACACCATCTTCAAAAATTAATTATGATATTTAGTATTTCATCATCTGATATGCATTGAATGGTATAATTTCGTATCAGGATATAAACAATATTGAGTTTGAGTCATATTTAATAAAGTTGCTCTGGTTTTTCCACCCAAAAATATAAGCACATCATTTCACAAAAAATGATTTTTGTTATGTACACTATGTTCTTTCCCCCTCTTGTTATTAAAAATGTACTACCAGAGTTTTTACTGATTCCTTACGTAGGTTTTTTTTTTATTGTATACGGGACTGTTGAATCAAAAAAAAATATCGGATTTGAGAATAAAAGGGAAGCTGGGTCTTTCCATGCACTGACCATGCTGACTGCGATAACTCGTTTTCTATATGTTCAGTGGCAAATAGTTCAAACATAAACATTATAAGAACACCATTTATGAAAAGTTGATTAAAAAAAAAAATATCGGATGTAGTTCAATTTCTAGCGGAAAGTCTCTTATAGATATCATTTGTGATATGAGTGCCAATGAGACAACTCTCCATCAAAGTCACAATTTGTAAAAGTTAACCGTTATAGGTCAAAGTACAGTATTCACACCCAACAGCAAGTTATAAAGGGCCCCAAAATGACTTACAAAACCATTCATACGGGAAAAACAACGGTCTTATCTATATAAAAAAGAGAAACGGATTATGAACCACACAAACAAACGACAACTACTGGTTACTATTCAGGATTGGAACAAGATACGATTTAAAGCCGACAGAATTACAAATGGGTATGAGTTCAGGCGTTATTTTCCTATTTTGAGTTTATTACTTAACTGTGTATTGCTACCTAAGACGTGTGTATGAGATATTACGTGTTAGGCCTGCACTATCCGCTTGGTATAATTTGAAAGGGCACTTTTGTAGTTGATAGGCTCCAATATGTGCTGCTAGTTTGACACAGCCTATAGTGTGTCGAATTATGAATGTTCAATGTCCTTCCATTCAAGTCCCCTCAGTTTGTTGAGATAGTTTTACACCATGCAATAACCATTCCGGAATATTAGAATTTATATTCATACACCATGCAATAACCATTCCGGAATATTAGAATTTATATTCATACACCATGCAATAACCATTCCGGAATATTAGAATTTATATTCATACACCATGCAATAACCATTCCGGAATATTAGAATTTATATTCATACACCATGCAATAACCATTCCGGAATATTAGAATTTATATTCATACACCATGCAATAACCATTCCGGAATATTAGAATTTATATTCATACACCATGCAATACCCATCCCGAGGCGTCAGATATGATATTTGAAGTTCAGAACACCATTCAATAACTATCCCATGACCTCAGAAATCATCGGACACATTGTAATAAAAATACTGAGACGTTGAACATATATACATAGATATAGGAAGATGTGGTGTGAGTGCCAATGAGACAACTCTCCATCCAAGTAACAATTTAAAAAGTAAAACATTATAGGTTAAAGTACGGCCTTCAACACGGAGCCTTGGCTCACACCGAACAACAAGCTATAAAGGGCCCCAAAATTACTAGTGTAAAACCATTCAAACGGGAAAACCAACGGTCTAATATATATTTGATCACCACTCAATAAAAAAACCGGGACGTAGGAACTTATATTTGTACACCATTCAATAACATCAGAACTTATGTTTATGCACTATGCAATAACTATCCGTATATGAACGTTAAATCATATATTTGTACTTCGTGCAATTATTATCTCGGGACATCCGAAAGTTTGCTTGTACATCCTGGGACGTCTGTACACAAAGCATTAACGATGGCAAGACGTCATAAAAGATAATTGATTACAATAAAAAAAAAATCCCAAGAAGTCAGACATTATATTTGTACATATCCATTAACCATCCATGGCACGCCATAACTTATATTTGCATACCATGAAATAATCGTATAAAAATAAGGAGACACCGACAACCACTGAACTATATGATCCTGACCTGGCCTATGGAATAGGCACACATATATAATGTGGTGGGGTTATACCAGTTTGCCGCCATCAAACATTCCCTCTAACTTTGTACAGTGGTGTAACAGTTCAACATAAGAACAAACAAAACACGTACTTGAAAGGGGCTTTACTCATCAGATAATTGCAAAACAATAAGCATCAAACCATTCCATGATCAAACAAAAAACACAAACCTGACGTGACAGCGTATTTATACATCCAACAACAACTACGTAAAGAGTTGAGAGTACTCGCAAGCCAAAAGCAAATTAAAGAAAAAATATGATGTATCCGAGACTAAATTTTCAATCCATTTACATCCAACATTCAATGTACTAAGTGTATAGAAGTCATTACCAGTCAGTTAAAAACACGACCTTGTGCAATGCCAATGCCAAAAATATAGTTATTGAGAAGTTTTTGGTGTATTTGTTATTCGCAGCCGCAAGAGGTTTCCTGTAATACATAGATCTTTTGTTTTCGATTCACGAATAATGTGTGCGTTGTTCTAAAAGGAACATGCTACACTGTACCACAAGAATTGTCTGATTGAAAATATTATTCAGAACTATTCCCATTGTCTTGCATGTTTTATATGTATGATATAATTTGAACAATAATTGATATACAGCTATGATTTAATATATTTGACGTAACAAAATAAGAAAATACAATCATACAATTACGCAACAGCTACAATGTATCTCAATATAATATTTTTTAATGTAAAAGAGGAAAGGCTAACTTTAATTCTATACATTTAAACTACAGAGTCATTTCAAAGAAACATTTGGATCTTAACAAATAAACCACAGTGGCATTAATGGGGCGCATTAATGTATCGTTATTAATTGCCATGAAAAGCTTGATTAAGAAATGTGAATATGTTATGAAAGACGGGTATAAATTAATTAATATCTATGTAATTAATGTATGACAAATATCATAAATACGTTTTAGAAATTAGAGTCATTCAACTAAATCTGAAAATTTTGAATCGGTGTCAGTAAAGTTTTCCCGCCAATCTGTTTGTAGTTTGAACAGCTTGACAGTGTTTTTCTCAACGGGTATCAATGTTATAGCATGCTGTGTCACAAGCATTGTGTCCCCTTGTGAGTTCAGACAGACTTTGTGCGGTGACGACAGGTTCTGCTTGATGACGTCACCCAACATTTCTCCCATAGTCGTTATAGCACAGATATTGTGAGATCTACTCCCAGCGATGTACACGCGTGTACCGTGTACAGTAATTCCACGTGGTGCCTTCAGAGAATGTGGTTTTAATTCCCATCGTTTCTCACCACGGACGGTCACGGAAATGACGGACTTTTTATACCTATCTGTAACGTACAACGTTTCCCCTATTTTATCGAACGCTACATATTCGGGAAAGAAAAATAACTGATGACCGTAGTGATCAGCGTTAATTGTCTTAATTTCTCTGCCGTCGCGGGTCATCAATTTGACGCATGGTGGAGCGGTGTAACAAGAAACTGCAATAGTGCCTTGAGATGAACTTATTCCCCAGCATTTTGATCCTGTCTGAAAACTTGACGAAACAGATATTTCTGGATTGCGCACATATAAAATTAAAACACGTTTTTCTTTGGGAATAGTGACTGCTATTTCGAAAGGTGCAATTTCAGTTATATCATAAGGCCGTGCTGACAAGACTTTCTCAGAAACCCATCGTTGCATGTCGTCATATAGCTTTATCTTTCGATGAACTTGGTCGACAAGAACAATTTTTCCATCGGATAAAAACGTGGCGCCCGTCAAACATGCATTATCACGGTCATTTGGTGTGCGGGCTACAAAGGTAGTATCTGGGAGTGCTCGTTTAATGGCTCCTTTCCGAACAGCCGGCAGTTTTCCCGGTGATATTGGTGTGTAGTTGACACGTGCTGAGATATCTCCACTTATTCGAGTTGTCCCACTGAGACGATATGCTGTTGGCTGAGGTGAACAATTTGTACTTTCAGATGATGTTTCCTGAGTTCTATCACTATCTTCTTTCATTCTTGAGGAAGGAATAGGCAGTAACTGAGATGAGTATATCTTTCCCTTTTTCGGAGAACCCCGAGCTGAAGCAGAATACAAAAAGGGTTTTGATGAATTACCTTGACCTTTAAAATTGTGATATTGGGATCCTCTTCTTTTCGAATTAACAGAACTTTTCCCACTTGTCCTTGCCGAGTTAGCTCCTTTAATAGTTGAATGTGAGGGTTTTGATATTTTGCTTGCAGACGACCCTTTGCCACCAAATGGAGTTGAATGTTTTGACATATTTTGCTCAACCTCATCATCTTCTTCGTCATCGTCTTCATTCTGTGTGATAAATATTGTATCTGCCCTCACGTGGTACGAAGGAGGAATATTGACTGTCTGTCGTGACACGGAAAAATGTCCAACCTCTTCAGCAAGACGTGCCAGCATTTCATTTATCGAATCGTCTTCACGAAACTCAATTTGGACGGTATTGAGCCGCTTACATAGATCTCTGACCTCTTTTTCGTGTTTTCGCGTTGCCGATTTTATTTTGGCCATACAAGACAAGACGTCGGTATCAGTCCCGTGTTTGAGTGAATTTTTCAAGAGAGCGTTCGCATTCCTTGTGATGCTTATAATTTCCTTACAACGATTCTTTTCTTTTTCGAACTGTTCAGCCTCCTCCACTTCGTGTTGTTTGAGTTCTGCAATCATCTTTTTCTCCTGTACATCTAGAATAGCGTTAACTCTATTTCGTATGCTTTTAATTTGGTCTTTCACCGAATCTGCCGCTCCTTGAATATCCTTTAAACATTGTTTTCTGTTTTCCATAACTCGAACAGACCATTCCGTAATTTTGGAAAGGTTATCCAAGATATATTTCCCATCATGCTTCAGCGTGGCAGCAGCTTCACTCACAAATTGTACGCTCTTACAGTCTCTATGATTTGACGTCACGCATGACGTACACAATACCTCTCCATGATCGGAACAATAATAATCTAAGAACTTTGCCTCATGTTTCGGACATTGCAACCTCAATTGAGTAGTTTTCACTGGAGTTTGTTTCACTTCGTCTATATCTGAGGTGATATGCCCCGTTGAGTATTTCATACTGTTATGTAGTCCCGTACACGAGTCGCACATTGCCTCGCCACACTGATGGCACCAAATGGTAGCCATATTTGATTTATCCATTTTCTTACAAGGGTCACACTGTCGATCGCCTGTCCGTAGCTGAATTGCATCAATCAGGCCAAAAATAAAGTTATTTACAGGAAGGTCGTCTGCCCATGTTTGTACCGAATTCGTTGGATTGATGGCGTCAGCGTTTGCCTGACAAACAGGGCACGCGAAAGACTTGGCTGATTTTACTTCACGTGTATTTTCAACAATGTAATCTGAGATGCAATGATGGCAGAAAGAATGCAGGCACGGTAACATCCGCGGATCCGCGAACTCCTCGGTGCAAATAGGGCATGTTAGAAACTCCTCTGTTATGTCACTTAAATCTACTGTGCTTTCCTTGGTACTTCTTACGTATGTCGCAGACATCTTTCTTGAATCTTCTTCTTCCTCCATTTATATATTCTGGAATAGAAGAAAAATGTAATAACACAAACCAAACTATTTAGTTGGAATAGTGACTTCTGTGAAAAGATATTTTGTAACAGAGGGTCAACAAAAACTCATGATTGAATCAGTAAAACTCACGGGGAGGTGATATATATAACTATCCATCTTAACTGGTCTGCGCTTGATCAGTTAATAAGGTGTAATCATTTGCTTCCTGTTGAAAGCTTCATTGTGAATTTCAGAAGAGGAAAAGCAGTACAACTGTTTTTCGTTGCTTTTGACTAGATAGTCTAATGATTTCGCGTTAAACACATACTTTAATAATTAATCTTTAGATTAACAACAATTATGACTTTTGGTTTAGTAAATTTCAAATTTAAGATATCAATTTCTGTAGTTCCTGATTTTAAAGTTTTAAGCTTCTGTACGTATTTGCCATTCTCTCTTATTTTACCGGTATATAGGTTAATATGATAAGCCCTTGAATTGAACATAAGGACAGTAACTGCTATAAATAATAAAAAGTTAACTCATCACTCTACCTGATTATCTTAAATAAGGATTCTGGAGTGTAAAGATTACCAAAATCAATTAAAATCTGTATGAATTCCTATGAAGATCGCCATTAAGGAATTGCGTTTTGAAGTCACCAGGGTGATACTCATGTGCTCACAAGGAGGAATTTGCATACCTGAGAGGTAACCTCATCCCAAAACATGTTTTCTGTATAAAAGTTGACAACATTTTAATTTTCTTTCAAAATAAGCATATTTGAAAACCTTAATTCCTACATTTTATCATTGTTTAATTTTCTTTTCTTACATCCACCCCTTCAAAGACCCCTGTCTCATATGTCTTCTTAAATAGGAAAGTTTGAGACGACAGTGTTATACTTTTAAAAACAAAAGATATGTACATTTATTTTTATCAAATGTATTAAGCGGAACGGTAGATTACAATACTGCAATCGAACCGGAGATAACTGGTCTATATTACATTTTGTAAGTGTAGTCACTGGTTTGTGACTAATGAATATGGTATTGTAAAATGTCATGACACCTTTAGTAATTCTTGATTGAGAAATTATGAAACGAGCCCGCTGATATTTTAACAATTTATTTCCGTTTTTTAACGTTTTTTCAACACAAAACCTGTTTTCAACTCAAGACCGTCGCATTCACCCTTTTCGTAACTTTGCATGAGGATCGATCCCTTAATTTTTGAACCAGAGAGCACCGATTGACTGAAGAATAGAAGTATTAGATATCTGAAATTCTCCTGTCTGACAGTAAGATGCTCGCTGTTTGGGATGTATAAATACGCAGCCACTTTGGGTTGAAAATGTGACGCTAAATCTGGTAGCATTAGCAAGTGTTGAGGGGTGTCATGTTCTCCTTACGCTAAACGTCCTGTGCGACAACAGTTGGATGGATCCGTATATAACCATGTTGAATTTCAAAGACAAATTTATGGCCTTATCCAATATTTCATACATGTGCAGTTTTTTTTATTGTTTTACATTGTCAGTCGAATCTTTCCATCTTTCATCCCAGTAAACTAAGAAACCCCTTATACTTATTTGATTTATTGTTTCAACAACTTGATCTACGCACGCAAGGAACAAATTTGGCAATTGGCTCAAAGCAAACAAAATCTATCACTCAATCAGATTCACTCTGTAATTTATTTAAGATAAGTCGTGTTTTAAGTAAAGTAGAAAGGGAGATAACTTATTAAAGCTATGCTTTAGTCCATAGATAACATAATCTGCTCATCAGTAATCGAAAACAACAGGATTGTTGCGATTTCAGTTCGCGATCTTCACATTTTATTGATATATTTGACCTAGGAAAGATCCAAGTTTTACATATTCGCAACAATAATATATATTCGCAATAGTTTTCTGCTCGCGAAAATAATTAGCTCTCAAAAATTATTTGGCTTACAGAACACGTGATATTTACACAGCTGCGACGTACGTTCAAATGTAGGACGTTGAACATTATATACTTGTATAATATGCTCTTTGATAGAACCGTCGGAATGACTCATTAACGCGTCCGTACGTAACCTGTTTTAGTGCCCAAAAAAAATTTGTCCTAAAGGACATTCTATACATTTTTTATTGATTGCAGGTAATCATTTTCTATTTTGCAGGACAAACGTGTATGCTCCTAGTGAATAGCATGACATATTTTCCACTGGACAATATGCAACTTTCAATACAACAACGAATAAGGATACGTTGACGTGTTTTGGTATTACATAATTTGTTGTTTTTCTTATTATTTATTCATTTCAGTGTGTTACATTTGTATATACATTTATTGACATAGATTTTGCAATTTAATGTTTAAATGTCAATTAGTTTTCGTGTTTTCTCAAAATTAACCAATGTGTTGCCACCCGGACAAAGCGGGATAACTTATGACAATTCTCAAAATTAAATGCACATAGAAATCAACATTTTCACGAAAACTTAAAACGTGGATTTTTTTATTGATACATCCATATCAAGATTAAAAACAGAACAATATACAGAGTGCATGAAGAAATAAACAGAACAATGTAATATACAGAGTGCATGTTGAAAAAAACGGCAGAATACACCAAAAGTACGAGGAAAAGTTCATTGCATTGGTAAAAGAAATATAAAAGGAATTATTACCATTTCTCTTTCATTTGATATCATGATCATTTACATATATCAACATCCTTGTCTGTTTTCAACAACTATTATAATAAGAATAACTGACACACCTATAATATATGATCAAGATTTATTAAATTTTAAAGGATTTAGAAACATGATATTGCGAGTTTACAAATGAGAAAGCGGAAGATTTTAAATATATTTTATCCAGTCCTATAGATATTTAATACATTATTATTGATTTATAGTTAAATTTTAAGTATCTTAAAATTGTTGCTGCATAAATTAAGTACCAATTATAGATGCATATTTTTAAAGGAATTATGATATTGAAATTTGAATAGATTTTTGCTTGCGACAGTAAGAACTACGCTGAGTAAATATGAAAAGATTTTTCTATTGGGACAGTAAGATCTACCCTGAGTAAGTTTGAAAAGATTCAAATTTAAATTCAAAATCGAGGTCTTTGATATCTTTATATATATCTATAGATTTTTACACTCCCTTTTCTCTATTCTAACAATAGATGTTACTGTTCCGGACCATATGAGTATTGGACCATACGCGTATGGTCATGACCATATGCGTATACTCATATGGTCCGACCATACGCGTATGGTCCGACCGTACGCGTATGGTCGGACCATATGAGTATTATACTCGTTTGGTTACTAACGGGCCGGACCATATGAGTATTTGGACCATATAGGTATTTTTTCAAATGTACAATAGAAATAATTTTACATTTCAAAAGCTACATAAACATTAAATATTGATGCCACAGTTGATCTTAGTTGTCGATCACCGGAATTGTATTTGTGTATGCTTTTGTATACTTAGAATGACATTCACACGGTACAATACATTTAGCCTTTCTGCGATTGCTTGTTTTGGCTGTGTGCAGTGATATCGACTCGGACAATTCCGATGTGTCTACGGTGTTTTTTTTAAGAAACTCTAGATCGTATAGATCTCCAATATCGTAAAATGAGTATCACAGATCAAATTAAATAAAGGCAGAAGATATTTCATGGCTCTTAAATGCTATTTTACGGGTCTTATAATTAAGATTAAAATAGGAAGTATAGAAATAAAGAATAGAAAAAAATAAAGAATAGAAAAAAATAAAGAAACATACACTTTTAATATTTTACTTATCTAAAATGTCTTAAAAAAATATCATGATCTTTATAAAATATCATGATCCTTGCCGGTGATGTCACCTACTTTAAACAATAAAATTCCTTTTACAATATGTTCATTTGATTTTGACATCCTCTTATAATTGTACGTACAAATAGTAAGTAATATTAACTGAGTGTGTGAAACTGGTTATTTTTATAAGTTTTTTTTAATATAATAACAAAATGACATTTTAGTGACGTAACAACCAGAAGGGTCACACCTAATGAAGAGTTTCAAAGTATACTTGTTGATTACCCCGACCATACGCGTACGGTCCGACCATACGCGTATGGTCGGACTATATGAGTATATACCCAAATGGTCATGACCATACGCGTATGGTCCAGATACTCATATGGTCCGGAACATAACTACTAACTACACTAAGGTTTAGGGACATAAACCCTTTACTCGAGACCGTAAGACCTGTGTGAGGGCAGGGATGGCCAGTTGAATTTTCGGGATATATAGATACGCATTCAAGTAGACTGTTATTCTCCAAGTTGGAAGAGTTCCACGCTCTTTCATGGCATTTATCATATTTCTATCATATTTTATTCCAAAAAGATAACAGCGCGATTATGAAAAAGTTGAAGTTTTAAGCATCTTTACACAGTCATATAATATAGAGATTTAAACGTCTTATTTGATTTATAGTTAAATTTCAAGCACCATTAACGATCATTTGCTGCATAAAGGGATACATTGTAACTCAAGTATCAATGAATACACATTTTACAGGTAACTATGAATCTATAGTCTAGTTTTCTGTACGCTACATGCATATTTATATTATTTTTACACTTATATCAGTCAATCATTGAGGCAATATGTCAATGTCATATGTTTATTTCACTTGTATTAACTTGGTTTGTTGTACATACATGTATGTGATGAACTTATCTTCAATATTTTGGTATGAAGTTTCTATTGGGCACCAGACTTGGCTCCTCCGGCCAGTTAGACCAATGCCAAAATGGCGTACGAAAGGTTGTGAGGGATCATGTATAAATACCCAGCCATGTCTAGTCTTATTTCGAACGTTTAAATCAATTCCTCTTGACTTTTTGGGAATGTTCCACATACTATGCACGTACTTTAATCCTTGTCAGCGTTCAATTTGGGGGTAACAATTCTTTTCTGTGTTTAAAGAGTCTGAATTTCCATATCGGTTTTTTCGTTTCCCTGTAACTATAAAAATAAGATGTAATATGGTTGGCAAACGAGAAACTTTTATTGACCACTTCAACAAACGACAACCACTGAACATCAGGGGCCTTTCGGTGTAACTTCAAAACTTGTTTATTGCTTGTCTTTTGTTTTTGCATGTGCTTTGACTATAGCCTTTTTATGTTTCTTTGTTCCATGTACATACACATCCCGTCTTTAAATGTTATGGTACTTTAATAAATTTGCGTATTCCTGTCTTTAATTTTTACTTATACTAGTATGCTTGATCTATATGCCATTTTGTGCTTCTTTGTTTAATATTTGTATATTACTTTTAGATAATATTTCAATGTTGACAGCTGTATTTTTGACATTTTTCCCTTTTATGTCTGTTTGTTTTGTTCACCGCGGCATCGTTGTCAATATAATGAATTTTGATGCGACTGGCATACAAGTGAGGGATGAAACTAGCTATTAAACCAGGTTCAATCCAACATTTTCTACATCAGAAAATGCCCGTACTAAGTCAGGAACATGACAGCTGTTTTAAACATTCGTTTGATGTGTTTGAGCTTTTGATTTTGCCATTTGATTATGGACTTTCCGTTTCAAAATTTCCCAAGAGTTCAGTACTTGTGTGATTTTACTTTTTGATATGTTTGGTAAATGACTGCAATAAGGAATAACACAAAGGGTGACAGTCATGGGGCGGGGAGCTGGTTTGACTTCCGACGCTCCAGAATTTATCACCGATTTCTTTGTTGTTTTGTTCGTGTCGCTGTGCTTGTTCATAATTAAAAGTAATGCATCAAATTTATTATATAAATGTATATAGCACATACTAACTTGACTGTTCTATATTGTAAAGGAAAACGTGTAATATCATGGTTCCAATTTACTAAATAATACGCATACATTTCTATTGTATGAGAAGGTTTAGGGAATGATTTAGCACACCAACTCTCTGAAACGTTTAGGAGAAAAAACTTTGATTATACGACTATAAGTTTTACAATTAACACATAAAATTTTGTTAGATTCTTTGAAATGTCGAGGTTTGAGAAGTCTCCTGCTTTTACAACAAAATTTCTTTGTCATAGTTATCTTTTCTTGGATTAACAGTTTCCATGAAATTTTCAATTTTCATTGAACTGTAATACATGCCAATTCACATTTAAACTTATAAATTATGTACTACATGATGTTAACATGTTTTCATGTGTATATTTTTACCGACATGTTTACATCAGATATGAAGGTTGTCACAAATACCAACCACAAAAATCAATACGGAAGCGCGTGTAACCAGTCAGTCACAAAATTGGTACATGCCCAAGGTTGTGCCTTAATAGACTAACGTCATTACACCAAATTTGTTGGAGGTGTGTCAATTGTTATTTTTAAATGATGGTTTGTATCTGAGTCCATTTAATATCATTTTTATACGCCGTTCAAAATTTTGACGGGACTTATTATGGTTTACAAATGTCCGGTGTCCGTCTGTCTGTCCGGCGTAAACATGTCGCACCGTAACTTGAGAACGACTTATCTAAATTTCATGAAACTTAATATAGTTGTTTTTTATGATGGTCAAATGATCTGTATACTTTTTGGTGAAAATAAGATTTTAACTTTATGAGTTACGGCACTTAGTAACTAAAACAGGGGTGTGTTTTTTTTTCACATGTCACACCGTATCTCAAAAACGATTCCTGATTATTGCTTAAAACTGTACACACTTCTTAGTTATATTAATATTAATATCTGTATACTTTTTGGTGATGGTTCAAAGTTGTTTTTTTCAGTTATTCAGTATTTAGTATAAAAAAAAAAGGGGGGAGGTTTTTTTTTACATGTCGCGCCGTATCTCAAAAACGATTTATGATTATTGCTTAAAAATTAACACACTTTTTTGTTATATTAATCCAAAGATCTGTATATTTTTTGGTGATGATTCAAAATTTCATTTTTGAGTTATTGAGTATTTTGTAAAAAAGGGGGAGGTTTTTTTTTTACATGTCTTGCCGTATCTCAAAAATGATTTGTGATTATTGCTTAAAACTTTACACACTTCTTTGTTATATTAATCCAAAGATCTGTTTACTCTTTGGTGCTGATTCAAAATTCTATTTTTGAGTTATTGAGTATTTTGTAAAAAAAAAAGGGGGGGTTTACATGTCACGACGTATCTTAAAAAAAATTTATGATTATTGCTTGAAACTGTACACACTTCTTTGTTATATTAATCTAAATATCTGTATACTTTTTGGTTTTATTCAAAATTTTAGTGATACATGTATTTAGTTTTTTTGTAAAAAGAAAACAGGGTGGGGGGTTTCACATGCCCCGCCGTGTCTCAAAAACAATAAATGATTATTGCTTAAAACTTTCTCAGAAACTATTGATGATTATTGCATAAAACTTCCACTCAAGCCGTCGGGCGTATCAATTCGCTCATGGCGCAGCTGTTTATTAAAAACATTAGTAAATATTGTGTGTTGAATTGTCGCGTTTGGTAATTGCAGAGACATATGTATTATATGTCTCTGGTAATTGCTAGATAAACTGCCTGTGTTTTTGTCATTATCTGGGCTTATACTAATCTGCATGGAGAATCTAGCAATTTTAACCAATATTTACCGTGTTCAAATATTATGATGTTACACTACTGTTACAAGTTAGGATACGATTAAACTCTCAGTCACCCGTTTCTTTGAGTGGTTTATGTTGTTGGTCTCCTTCTCAAAAAATAATTTTCATTCTATTTCATTTGATTAAATGGGGAAGTTAGTTTTCTTCTTTGAAATATTTCACATTTTATTATGCCGGTTCATTTTTAGCGTAGAATTTATACTTGAAATTTTCTCATCATTGATAACGGCCGTACGGTGACCCGGATGTCCACATCCTTATCCTTTTTTTGTTGTTGTTTCATTGTCAATCATATCATGTATCCGTATAAATCATAAATATACTTAAGATTCTCCTTTTGTATCATTTTTCTTCATGAGAATTTAAAATAACCCGAATAATTTAATTTTTATATTTTGCTGGTGAACAGCTGGCCTGCTTCCCTGTAAGTAGGATAAATCGATAACGGGGAGGGACTGAACTTATTCGGGTTAGGAATTACGCAGGAAATAACCGAACAAACCGGATCCTTTGTAGAATTGCAAACCATTTAAAAAAAAATCTATTTGACAATTTTTGGGGTTTCTATACGCGTAAATGTGTAAAAGTCAATCTGTAATAAATAATATGGTGAAATGGTAAATAAACATTCTCCTGGTATAAAATACCGATCGCAGAATATTTGTATGGAAAATGAAAACAATATGAAAGTACAGAACGGGTTAAACGTTTATAGCACTATTTCGAAGTAAAGAAATAAATTGTAAATTAAATTTTAAACTTTAAGAAAAATCTTGTAATTTTCATTTTTCAAAAACACAAAATTTAACCGGTCTTTCTAAACTATAAATTTCGTCGATTAAATGGTACTTTCATTTTCCCTGATACGTGTCCTCAGGTAATGAAGGCAACAGCACATGCATCTTTCGGTTTTTGATCGTGGTAAACCAGACTCTCAACCAAACGGTTTAGCGACCAAAAAGTTAACTGGCACTTGTTAAGCTTTTCTGGTACTAATAATAATAAAATTTGACTTTAATTACATCATTTTATTCTCAATCTGTAAATGGTTTGTCAGATAGGAGAATGTTATGCCACAATTAAAGAAAACACTACGTCTACGAATTATGCATAGTTCCATTGGTCTAAATTGTGAAAACATGTCATAAAAAATTATCTGAATTAGCAATTTCACAAAATAGGAAGTCCGTTAAAATGACAATACCAAACGCTTAAATATCAACCAACAACAAAAGTGGACAACAAATGTCATTTTCTGACCTTGGTACAATCAGCCTTGTATCATACAAAATTGAAATAACAGGTACACAAATATTGTTTTGCTTTATTTGTACTTGTATGTCAAATAACATCTCCTGTTATCCCACTTTCATTTTGAGCAAGCGGTAATGTGGATATTTCTTTTTCCGTACCAGTTCATTTTCTTCGCGGTCCGCGTTTACACTATGTCGATTTCTTTGAAAAATTAGAGAGCTAATAATATAACTAATGCTTCAGATGTTGGGAGTAAAGTGCAGGATTAAACAATATATTTATGTACATATGGTACATGTACCTTGTCGGAAAAATATAATAATTTATTTGTACTCGTTTCGAAACAGGAGAAAAGCTCGGTAAGCCTCGCTTTTCGTCCTGTTTCTAAAGCTAATACAAATAAAGGAGGGGGACCGGTAAGGGCCGATTCAAATTAATCTGGCGAAATATTTTAGACACTTTTTAAACACTTAAGTGTCTATTTCAGTTGGTTCAATAAGTTTATGTGAAAGATTTTAACTGGTTTACTCATTAAAACACTCCGATGCCAGCTTAGATATAAAAAATCATTCAAATATATCCAAATATGACACTTTTCAAATGTTTTTTTGTCAAAAATGAAAGTGGCCGTATCTTAATGAACACGAATTCTGCCACTTTCATTTAAAATGTCAAGTTACAGTAAATGGGCTAAGTCACAGATTTCAGTAAAATTTGGCATACAACTCTGGCTCGATGAACTTCAACTGAAAATCGAAAAAAGAATGCATTCATCTCAATTATCATTTAAAATATTACTGATTGAATTCTTACAAAATGGGTGAACATTTGTATAGAAAGCACATAAAATCGGCGAAAACCCTTCTAAAATTTGTCTTAAAATCGCCAAATCTCTAATTCTACTCCATAGTTTTTTCTTAAAAAACTGTATGTTGTTAATACATAAATTTTCGTTATAATGATGCAAAATAAAGATAGGGTCATCGACTTCGTTTTTACGGTATACTTCATTTAAAGTAGCGTTCTTTGTGAAAAAAAAACCCAACAAAACGTCGAAATAATCGTAACGTACGGAGCCCCGCTAGGGACATGCAAAGAAAAAAAAATATATTGTGCGCACAAAATAATATATTGTGCGCACAATTTAAATATAGTGTTCGCACAACTTAAATATATTGTGCGCACAAAATAATATATTGAGCGCACAAAATAAATATATTGTGCGCACAACTTAAATATATTGTGCGCACAGTACCAAAATAATATGGTGTGCTCCCAAAATTAGGAAAACAGTTTTCACTTGGCCATGAACTCATTTTACGTGTTTGTGTTATGTGTTCGTGGTTTAGACGAAGTCTCAGGTACCAAATGCAATAGTTTTTCTATATTTGGTTGTATGGATCGATTTTAATGTCTAAATGTCCACTTTACAGGTGTCATCTGACCTTGACATCATTTTCAGGGTGAAGTGGTCCGGTAGAGTAAAATGTTTGTGTTTTGGTGTATGCCTCGGATACTATAAGCATTTAGTTAGATACATATTTGGGGTATGGAATGTTTGTATGATGAAATTGTCTATCTTGCAATTATATTAATCTGACCTTGATTTTAAATTGGTCCATGTTATTTGATTCTTGTTTGGTCTGTTTTTCAGATACTATAAGGAATAAATTAACTATATTTGTTTTATTGAATGATTGTAATGTATACATATTTGGCCGGTCGGTATCATCTGACCTTGACTTTGTTTTCATGGTTTATTGGTTAATTTTACATATCTAAGAATTGGTCTATTTTTCAGATACGATGATAAAGGTATAATAGTTTAACTATGACAAGCCGTTTTACTATTTATTCTAGCTTAAAGATGTTTCATACAATATATCAGATATCTCATATGATATATAAGATATCTTATATAATATATAACATATCTTATATAATCCAGTTTTTATAAGATATCTTATAAACTTTATAAGATATCTTATAAACTTTAAAAGATATCTTATAAACTTTAGAAGATATCTTATAAATTTTATAAGATATCTTATACTTTATAAAAACTGGATTATCTCTTAAATATATAAGATACCTTATAAAGTTTATAAGATATCTTATATACTTTATAAGATATCTCATAAAGTTTATAAGATATCTTATTTACTTTATAAGATATCTGATAAGCTATATAAGATATCTTATTAACTATATGAAATATCTCATAAAGTTTATTAGATATCTTGAAGTTAGAATAAATAGTAAAACGGCTTGCCATATTTAACTGTATTTAATGTACAAAACAACTATAAGGCGCGCATGAATAAATCAATTTTGTGTATACAAAATACAATTCTGTCACAACAAAATCATTTTTGTGTATCAAAACTATGTGATTCAGACTTGTTTCAAGAGAGCTTCAATTTTGTAATGACAACATTTTTTGTAGACAAAATTCAATTTTTTGACGATAAAATTCGCATGTCACATAAGGTTTGTTTCTCAGATACATTTTGTTCTTCAATTCAGCAAGAAAAACCCGCACCCAAATGCGTGCTTCAGCTGGCCTATAAACAAATAAATATGGACTAGTTCAGTGATAATGGACGTCATACTAAACTTCACAGTTGTTTTTGTTTCTCGTTTTTTATATAGACTAGAGCGTTGGTTTTCCTGTTTGAAAGGTTCTACACTAGTAATTTTGGGGACCCTTTGCTTGCTGTTCGTTGTGAGCCTAAGATATGTGTTGGAATACCGTAATTTGACCTATAATGGTTTACTTTTATAAATTGTGACTTGGATGAAGACTTGTCTCATTTGTACTCATACCACCTCTTCCTTTATCTATCTAAAGTATATACAAGAAACTAAAATTAACAAGAGGCTGTCACAACGACAGCAAACCGGATTTATTAGCATTTATTTGTGTCCTGGCAATATCACAAGAACCATTACTGATGATTGGTGAAAGTGAAAATCGGCAATATCAAATTTGACCTCTATTTTGTCATCAGTATCAACATATTAAAATTTGAAAAGCTTAGATTGAATGGTTCGTGAGTAAATGCAACAATGTGAATGGAAACACCATTTTACGATCTTTCAAGAACCATAACTCCTGAACTGTAAAAGTCAAAATCGCCATTATTTAACTTGACGTTCATTTAGTTGTCAGTAACAACATATTAAAGTTTTAAACGCTTTGGTTGAACGGTTCATGCGTTAATGGACGGACAACATTTGATTGCCGACCGAGCCCGCCCGCCCGCCCGCCCGCCCGCCCGCCCGCCGAGCATCCCCAAATCAATAACCGACATTTTTGTCACAAAAATCCGGTTAAAAATCATACAAGACCAACAAAGGCCAGAGGCTCCTGACATTGGACAGGCACATGAAAAAAAAACTGGTACGTGTATTCAGTTTTCAGTGGATTTGACTTTCTCTACCTTTTACAATGATACCTTTTTAGAAACCACATAATGCATTGAAGTTGGTGACACTAAAACTTCATCATAAACTATAAGCAAAACGTTTACAATAAACAGAGACGGACGGATGGACGGACGTAAAGACTTTTAAAAATAATGACCATCTCTATCGTCGAACAGGGTAACAAAATCAGAGTCGTGAATTGAGTAACATGTCAGTCTTGTGTCAATCAACATAAACAAAGTCTTGATAATATTAGACATAAAGTATAATGCATAAGTGCAAAAAGTACTTTTCTTATATTTGTTACACGAAAACAGATAAAACCATAGTATCAAAGTCTACATAAGTTCGATAGTGTTCTCGCTCTTTTGCCAAGTCTGTTTCAAACCGTTCCAATAAACTCTGATATAACGTGGAGGCTTCCAACGCATTTGTTGTTAAACAAAGTGTCAGACGAAATAAACGTAACTTTTTCAGTATTCCTGTCAGGAGTTGATACAAATGCAGTGATGAATATTTCCATTTATCATATATTTAGTACAAAATACAGCTATTTTGTATATCTAATAAAGGTTCTTTTTTCCAGTCTGTATCACCTACCCTGTATCGCATACCCCGTATTGCATGGCTAAACCCGTATCGCATACCCCGTATCGCATGGTAAAACCCGTATCGCATACCTTTTTTTTTTTTTTTTTTTTTAAACTTAAGTCAGTTTTTTGGGGGTTTTTTATGCTGAAGAATTTTTTTTCTATTAAATTTTTTTTTTTTTTTAAACATTAAAAAAAAAAAAAAAAATATTAAAAAAAAGAATAAAAAAAAAAATAGGTCAATTTTTTAATGACGTCATTGTTTGGTATGTAACGTCACGAACATCAAGTTTTTACTACAATTTTTTTGGCACACTAAATGCAACTATAAAAAATACAAAACACTCAATAATACAATAATAAACAAAATATTTTCAAAACAACAGATTGTAAGGTAACCTAGGTGTTTTGTATAAATAATTGAGCAGTTATTTTAAAGCTTTGAAACAAGACAAAAGCAGAACTGAAGGTAACCCAGTGCTATGGATCAGAAAACAGTTCATATAATATAAAACTATTCTGTTGAAATATATGATAAAGCGTATAATACATGGCAAAATCCGTATCACATGCCGTATCACCCTCGACCAATATCATCCCTCGGGCCTAAGGGCCCTCGGGCTGATATTGATGTCTCGGGATGATACGACATATGATACGGATTTTGCCATGTATTATTCTCTATGTAATCTAGTCCCATTTCAAAAGAAAACCTTATGCATTTCTCCATTCTGTCACTTTAAAAAGAAGACATTGAAGACCCGTACCATGTCAAAGAATTTAACGCACACTATATTATTTTGTGCGCACAATATATTTAAGTTGTGCGCACAATATATTTAAGTTGTGCGCACAATATATTTAAGTTGTGCGCACAATATATTTAAATTGTGCGCACAATATATTATTTTGTGCGCACACTATATTATTTTGTGCGCACACTATATTATTTTGTGCGCACAATTTATTTAAGTTGTGCGCACAATATATTTTTTTTTCTTTGCATGTCCCTAGCAGGGCTCCGTAGTACTTAACGTTATCGCGTTGCAGGCCGTAAAACGTTAATTTTTGACGTTGTTCACTACCAACAAGGTAACAAATTGGTTATTAGACAAAAAACGAAGTCGGTGATCCTATGATTATTTGATATCATTAAAATTGAAATTTATTTGTCAACAATGTATAGTTTTTTTAGAAAAATCTATGGAGTGGAATTAGAGATTTGGCGATTTTAAGACAAAATTTAGAAGGTTTTTCTCCGATTTTATGTGCTTTCTATACAAATATTCACCCAAATGTAAAGAAATCAATCTGCAGTTTTTCAGATAATAAAAGAGATAAATGTATTATTTTTTCGATTTTCAGTTGTAGTTTAACGAGCCAAAGTTGTATGCAATTTTTTAGCAAAATCTGCGACATAGCCCATTTACTGTTCCTTGACCTTAAGAACAAAACCGTCTAGGTAAATACCTAAAATTTAACTAAAATGCTAAAATTGTGAAGATTTCAGTAATTTAACATAACTTAATGATGTTAGTACCCCATATATGTGCATCATATTGTCAAAAACAGCCCATATTTATGTAGCAGAAGCATTCTGCTTCCAATAGATAACTTAAAGTATACATTTTAACAATTTTGTGAAACTGCTATATTTTGGGGCCAAAAAGGGATCTTACTGAACCTACTTCTTTTATATTTTCTGACAATGTACATATACTGTATATTTTCAAATGGCTAATTTTTAATAAGCATGATAGTTTCCTCAAACTTTGTATCCCAGTTGACTATAGTGAATACATCTAACTATCTAAAAACACTAACACACTAATAAATCTTGTTCAGACATGTGTATCCCGATCCAAATAAAAAGGAAAATAATAAAAATATCAAACTCCAAAGAAAATTCAAAACGGAAATTCCCTTATCAAAACACTTCACATGTTAGCAATCAAGCGCTTCCCGAACAGGAAGTGTCTTATACTGTAAATCTTGAATTTAGGATTCTTAAAATGGATTTTTGTTTGTAAACTGTCAAAAAAAGACATTAAGCTGGGGTCACACATTCACGATTTTTACTACCGTCCTTGACAGGACCATTCCCGATTAAAAAAAAATTAAAGGTCTGATCAAGATCCTGTGAATCGTGAATGGAAATTCAAACTTAAATTAAAATTTGCAAAAACAATAATTTGATCAGGACAACAATCAGATAGTGTTCAGGAAGCGTCGATATTCAACCGTTTCTAAGCGAATTAGTCCCGATAATCCCGTTCTGAATCAGCATCTAATCCGATTTGTATTTTTCGCCAGGTAAAATTCGACCGAGTCTGTCACGACTCCGTTCCGACTTTACCGAATGTAATCCGACTGAGATCAGACAGTGACCAGACAGTGAACCGACGCTGACGGAAGTTATCCGTTCGAAAACTGTAGCATAGTCGGGATGATCAGGTACTGTCGGAACGTAATCCTATCATGATTCGCTATATCGCATTGCAAACGGCTTTGCCTGGTCTCAGTCGTATTGTATTCTGTAATTGTCGGGACTCGGACGTGGGTATCATTGACGAATTTCGTCTTAATAATGAGACTGTTTCGGAACGGTTTCGGCAAAAAACGGTTCGCAATCGACAAGATCTGGATACAATCTGGACTCAATCGGCAGAAAAACAGCTATGAAAAATTACTCCAGATCATTCCCGTTCCACAGGACACCGTCCAGAATACACAAGACATTGTTCGGAATTCGATCCGACACAGCAGAATCTGTCACGACATAGCCACGATAGTAATCCGACTAGACAAAATCGGCTGAGTTGCCCCGAATGGTATATACGGAACGCACCTAACTGTCGGGGTGCTTTGCCGAACTATTCGGAACCTTCCCGACCCGTAGGAATCTGTTACGAACTAAAACGACTGCGTTCAGACAATGATAGGACATTCCAGATACTTAAGGATACTAATCCGACTTTTTCACTTTTCGTGTCGTAATGTGGTCTGATCTCAAACGGGAGCAATAATCGGCAATGTGTGAACCCCGCATTAAACAAACACTTTATAACAATAAGGAGGTGTGTATAATGATTGCAAGTGCAAAATACTTCAATTCACCTAAGATCAAATGACGTTGCTGTCTATTTATAAGAAACTATGTATCACCTTTTTTCCGAAAACAATGCGCAAGTCAGCTTGAAAAGGTATAATTGTAGGTTGCATTTTGTAAATACAGCTGTTTCTCAAACCAAACCTCTTTTTGGGAGATTTAGAATATTCATAGGAAAATAAATTTTGTTCACATACTAGTTCCCAGTTCTGGTCTGTATGTTGCATCTCATAGAGACATACAATGTAACTAGGGAAAGTTACCAGAAAATATACACGTGAATATTTTTTGTATTGAAATATATGGCAACCCTAAAGTCGAAGTAAGGATAGTTAAGAAATTTAGTGTAATTTTCAACTCTTAGAAGTTTGGGGCATACATTGAAAATATGCCATACAGCCCTATATTTTGACCTTTGAAAACAATAGTAGTGCATATGAACTTTCCATTCCAGGATATCCTTTTTTTCCCAAAACTTCATAGTAAAAGTGGTACAGTTTTAGTTGTAAAAGGAGTTCCTAAGGCAAAATGCATTGTCAATATTAACATAAATGCAACCTGTATGACAATATGTAGTATAAAAATTTAAAATCTATAAAACCCAAATGACTTATCTATAATAAAAAGTAAAATCACAAAAATACTGAACTTAGAGGAAAATCAATTCGGAAAGTCCATAATCACATGGCAAAATCAAATAACAAAACACATCAAAAACGAATGGACCAGAACTGTCATATAACAATACATGAGAAACAAATATGACAGACAACCAACCAAACCACTAAATGACAACCAATACCGAGGGCCGTTTAATTTAAGAGTGGATACAGCAACACCAGAAACGGAGGGTTTGGAGGTGACAACCTTGTGACATGTGAAACCGTACAAATGTGCCAAAATGTCAAAAAACGCTTTAATAGAACATTGGTAGTATGTTTTGGAATATAAAAGAGTGATTTGAGTAGTGAGAGGTCGTCACGTTTAAAGATCACTATTATATAGAATTGAACATCAGTAATTTTAGGTGGATAAGTTACACTTTTATATATGGAGGAAATCCTTGAATGTAAAAAAACCCAAAGCATGTCTACTAAATATCTGCAAGTGTTACTGAATATATCTACAACCGCAAACAAGGGAGGGTGCGGATGAAGCATGCACAATACTGTTAAAACTATTTATAAGTTGAGATTAAGAATAAACTTTTACTTAAAAAATCACAACCTCATGGTTTCACAATCCCAGCTACGTGCAAATGTGTGCCAAGTGGTGATTTTTTGGTCTGTATGAAATGTTTATAACTTCTTGTAATTATAGACCGTAAAAGTTAAAGACCAAACCACGACCGGAGAAGCTGCCCTCGGAATACCATAGCTGTATAAGTATTAAACTTTGTTGAGAACAACACATATGACACATTAAAGACAGTTAAATTTGTCGTGGTTCTTTTTTATTTAAGAATAGAGAACAGTAGCTAGAGAACTTGTGACGAGCTTCATCTATGAGATTACACATCTATGGGAATGCCAAACACTTGACTAAAACTAAGGATAACGTAGATCCTTAAATAACAAAGTTAAGAACTTATGGCATAATTCATTTCAAATAATGACCAAATTTGATGAGCATTGTATATTTTCAATTTTCATAACTGAAAAGTAAACTTCTAATTGGTCTTCGGTTTAGTCCAAATAGTTATGACGTCTTGAAAAGGCTATCACATATTCTCTTTGACGACTTACAGCAAACGTAAATCGCTGTGAGGCGTCAAAGCAAAAAAATATCGCTGTCAGTCTTCAAAGCCAAAAAATATAATACCTTTCAAGTCGTCATAACTTTTTGGACTGATGAAGAGTTGTCTCATACAACATCTTGTTAATACGTTTATATTAATAACTTGAATGCGGACCATTGATAAAAACAGAAAGATAAAGAGAGTCCAATACTTGTTCAATGCATGTTTCATCTACATAATAAATTGCAGACATGTACTTGTCAATGTCAAGTATTGAACAATCGACGTTTGTTAGTGCATACATTTTTCTTTGACAGGTTTGCGGTCTGTTACTTCCGAGAACACCTAATACATGTAATACACATTCGTAAACACTTGAGATTTATCATTGTGTATACCTGCTCGCAATATTTTACTTCCTTCTTTTTACAATGATGATTATATTGATAGTAAGGTAGACGTTTAAAATATGGGTCGACATAATAAAAGTTTCGTCGAGAATTTTTGGGTAAGAAATATTTAAAAAAATTTTAATTCATGATTTAAAATTAATTTAAGAAATATAATATTATATTTGATATATGATTTATACACGTAGACATATGAGGATTGTTTAGTATAGGTAAAACAAGTTAATTTTACTTGTCAAATCCGATATGTTTACCAAAAATTTACACTGAATTTGTTTTGAGAGAAACAATAAAACAGCTGCAGTATATGTTTTATTATGATTGATGTAATATGAAGTTTGTGACATTCGTATAATTATACTAAATATTGAAAAAAATCACCATGTACTTTTTAATAGTATATATCATGTATATGTGGTTAAGCTAACAAGTAAATGTATAAACATCAAACATCTTATTTTAGTAATTCTATGCATTTGATAAATGATATGCGTTGAAATTGAATCTCGTTTGAATAACTTCCTGTTTCGGAGTTCTTATTTCTGACTTTTAATAAAATTGTATTTGTACTCAAGAGCAATAAAGTGTTCATTGAACAAAGTAAATACTTATTATTTACATTTCCGAACACAATTTTAGTACATTTTGGTGTCATCAAAGTCTTAGCTTTGGGCGAACCTAAAAATATTAATGCAGAAACTCTTAGTTATTTATTTTATTCGGGGTACTACGATCCAATGAACACGATAAATAATACCAGTCTTGTGATCTATATTTAATTTTTATACATATATGAAACGAAGTCAAATCGTTGACCCTAAACACCTAAATAGTTTAAAAACCTAGGAGAACGGTAAATTCCCTACAAACTTAATACTTTTACTGTGTATACGATGATCTATATTATAAAGTAAATAGCAAACTTAAGTAGCAATATATTTTTTATCTATGATATTAACATATTAAATGTCTTTATATTCGTTGAAACATGAAATAACAAAACAATAAAATACCTCTAAGTTAATGAAAAAAAAATGCATGTGTACATACTATCGGTATTGTGCCTCGCTACCTTGAAAACTGAATGATTTGTTCAAAGAAATATCTATTGTCCTAATTTTTCCCACACTGGGTCAAAATTTGACTGAGATAATATACAATCGTGGAAGTATTTTATTACTTCCATGAAATAACCTTAGTAATACTTGTTTTCAGTACAGACACAAAATCATAATCTTCAAAAGGTATTCAAGCAAATTAAATTACGTTCGTTAATTGAAGAGGTAATTCAGTTCATACGTATATATTGTAACTGAAGACAATTTTGATGTTTAAGTACATTGTACATTAATTGTAAAATTTGCATCGAAGGTTGCAGACAGTTTAAAAAAAATACAAAACCATAGCTTTTAGTTTCTAATAGAATTTTTGTTTATGGTCAAAGTGTCACAATTTACCATTCTTTATAAAGATACTAGTAATTGCATGAATATTGGGGAATATTGTCCCGAGTAGAATTTTATATTGCACGAGGGGACAATATTCCCCAATATTCATGCAATAACCCTTTTATTGTATAGAAATATAATATTTGAAAGTAAAAATTGGTTTAAACTAAGATTTTGTCGTTGATGACGTCATGGATTTTGAAGATTAATCGACTAGTGCAATATTGGAATTTATTGCACCCAAACTTTTGGTTGCTTTCTATTGGACATATTATATTGCTATGCAATAATTAATGTTATTGTTGAGTGGTAATTATTTACTTATTAAACATCATACGAAATACATCATGCGGGTATTAAAATAATAAAGTAAAAACTTCTGAAATTTACAAAGAATATGAAATTATATTAATTAATGTACCATAATTTCGTTTACGAACGTATGGGAAATTTTATTTTATCTTATGGGCATTGTTTTTTTTTCTGGTCTGTGCGTCCGTTCGTCCGTCTGTCCCGCTTCAGGTTAAAGTTTTGGTAAAAGTTTTTGGTCGAGGTAGTTTTTGATGAAGTTGAATTCCAATCAACTTGAAACTTAGTACATTTGTTCCCTACATAATATGATTTTTTTCTAATTTTAAAGCCAAAGTAGAGATTCCCCCCCCCCCCATTTCCATGGTCCACTGAATATAGAAAATGATTGTACGGATGGGGCAACCGTATACTGGGGATAAATTCTTGTTTTTAGCTGTGTTTATGCATTGTTATTGATCAGATTAGTATCATAAATTATCCTTTTTTAACTGATCCATATAGTTTGTTCTTATATTGTGTCGTTAAGCGACTATGCCATGTTTAGGGGAGTAGTTATGACCGCAGACAAGTTTAACACCGCTACATTCTGTGTGCTCCTATCCCAAGTCATACCTGTAACACAGTAGTTGTCATATGTTGCTGTACATTATATTTGTTTTCGTTTCTTTATGTAATGTTTTGTACATGAAATAAGGCCGTTATTGTAGTTTTCGCGTTTGAATATGCATGCTCTTTTGCATTTTTAAAGTTATGGAAGTACCGGTGTATTTATACTTGTGATTTATGAATTTCTCTCAAGTCGGTGATAAAGCCGTCTTAAACTTGCAGTGAGCCGAGATTTTATTTGCTCCGTGTTGAAGGCCTCACTTGGAGTTTGAGATGAAGAACAGAAATACAAGCGCTGTTTCATTTGCTTACTGTGTGTTTTGTTTGTTGTGCGTGTACTTATTTTGTATCATGGATCATGGATAGCCCATATTCTTAGTTTTTCTATTCTATGCTATTTTTGTATTTGGCAAAACTTTTAGGTCCTCAATTCTCTCCAGCTTTGTACTTTATTTGGCCTTTTTGACTATTTTGGATTCGAGCGCCACTGATAAGTCTCAACTGTGGACAAAAAGCGCGTCTGGCGTAAATACAAAATTTAATCCTGGTATCTTGGATGAGTTTAATTACCTTTATTATTTTTGTATTGTAACAATAATATCCTTTATTTCAAAGACGTAACCCTAACAGTTACTTCAGTCCCATCTAAACCCCCTTTCTCTTTTATAATTGTGTCCGATTGTGTGCGCTAGACCACTGTATTATAACACAAGTAGAATTCAGTATAGCCGGTATGAAGATGTAGTTTTAAACCGGTAATTTAAAAAAAACCTTGAGTTTCCCGTTGTAATCATTTAAAACATCTTATCGAAAAATATCTTTTTTGATTAACTGGAAAGGAATATGAAATTATATTACTAATTATTAATGTAACAAACTTTCAGTTAAAAACGAAGAGGAAATTATAAATTGTGTATTATATAGTAAGACAGAGGTTGCACAACGTTGTATACATGTATACAAACTGTCCTTGGAAAGATCATGTTTTACTTTGATTATAAAAAAATGTAAAGTAGTCATGTACACGTACTTTGTATCTGACAAGCATGTCAGGACCGCATTGAATTAAGATTATTGTTTAGGTCAGTGTCACGATCCTTGATTTTAAATTAACTGTTCTGCTAAAAAAAAAGGAGGAAATCGGCGAGATACCGTCTTTCCTGATTCATTTGCCAGATACCGTCTTGCCTTGCTTACTTGCAGATACCGTCTTGCCTGACTTACTTGCAAATACCGTTTTGTCTGACTCACTTGCCAGATACCGTCTTGCCCTACTTACTTTCAGATACCGTTTTGTCTGACTCACTTGCCGAATAGCGTCTTGCCTGACTTACTTGCAGATACCGTCTTGTCTGACTCACTTGCCAGATACCGTCTTGCCCTACTTACTTTCAGATACCGTTTTGTCTGACTCACTTGCCGAATACCGTCTTGCCTGACTTACTTGCAGATACCGTCTTGTCTGACTCACTTGCCAGATACCGTCTTGCCCGACTTACTTTCAGATACCGTTTTGTCTGACTCACTTGCCAGATACCGTCTTGCCTGACTTACTTGCAGATACCGTCTTGTCTGACTCACTTGCCGGATACCGTCTTGCCCGATTTACTTACCAGATACCGTCTTGCCCGACTGACTTGACAGATACCGTCTTGTCTGACTTTCTTGCCAGATACCGTCTTGTCTGACTCACTTGACAGATACCGTTTTGCCTGACTTACTTGCAGATACCGTCTTGTCTGACTCACTTGACAGATACCGTCTTGCCTGACTTACTTGACAGATACCGTCTTGTCTGACTCATTTGACAGATACCGTCTTGCCTGACTTACTTTCAGATACCGTTTTGTCTGACTCACTTGCCAGATACCGTCTTGCCTGACTTACTTGCAGATACCGTCTTGTCTGACTCACTTGCCGGATACCGTCTTGCCTGACTTACTTGCCAGATAACGCCTTGTCTGACTCACTTGCCGGATACCGTCTTGTCTGACTCACTTACCAGGTACCGTCTTGTCCGACTTACTTATCAGATACCGTCTTGTCTGACTCACTTGCCGCATACCGTCTTGTCTGACTCACTTGCAAGTTATCGTCTTGTCTGACTCACTTGCCAGATACCGTCTTGTCTGACTCACTTGCCGGATACCGTCTTGCCCGACTTACTTACCAGATACCGTCTTGTCTGACTCACTTGCCAGATACCGTCTTGTCGGACTCACTTGACAGATACCGTCTTGTCTGACTCACTTGCCAGATACTGTCTTGCCTCACTTACTTGACAGATACCGTCTTGTCTGACTCACTTGACAGATACCGTCTTGCCTGACTTACTTGCAGATACCGTCTTGTCTGATTCACGTTTGACAGTCTGGGAAATTGGAAATCGTATGGAATCGGCATCGGTATTTTCCTTGTTTTATGTGATACTAGCAATATTCTTTGTTTTAAAGAGGATAACTCGAATGACTTTAATATTTATACAAGTATATAGAAAGCTCTGTTACTGTTTACAATATAGTCTAAGACTTTGAACAACGGCCTTAGTTTGAAATTACTTCGGCGCTTTTGGATCTAAAACCCCTTTATCTTTTTAATTGTGTGTAATATATAAGAAAAACAAGGGATATGTGGTATTCATGATATATGACACAAACTGCTTCAAACTTCAATATTAATATTTAAATAGATCTAGTTATGTTATATATTTATGGAAATGTCCTTTAACTGGTAAATTAAAAAAAATGTTTTTATGTTTCAGTTACATTTCCTGTATTCAATTAAACAATATAATCGATAAATCTTTCTTTTAATTTCCCGAATTAAAAAACTGGAAAGGAATATGAAATTATACTAATTTTTGTACCATAATTTCAATAACAAACAAGGCGGAAATTTTATTTTAGTATCGGAAGACAGTACATACATTGGACTGGCCTTGGCAAATTCATGTTTTACTATAAAACATAATAATATATTATATACAACTCGTCTAAACATCAACCCAACAATGTTAGATCTGTAAATTTGCTTTCGCAAATTTTTGGTTCTTCCCTCGCCGGGATTCGAACCCATGCTACTGTGATATCGTGACACCAAATCGCCTGCACTGCAGCCGTCCCGCTAGACCACACGACCACCTGGGCTCTCAATATATAGCGGGACGGCTGCAGTGCAGGCGATTTGGTGTCACGATATCACAGTAGCATGGGTTCGAATCCCGGCGAGGGAAGAATCAAAAATTTGCGAAAGCAAATTTACAGATCTAACATTGTTGGGTTGATGTTTAGACGAGTTGTATATATATATATATATATATATAGTCATGTATAGGTGTTATGTACCAGAGAATTACAAGCCAAACATGAGTTTAGATGAATCTTGATTTTCAATTATGTTTTTGCTGAAAAAAGCAAGGAACAGCTTGAAGAAGGCGACCAGTCCTGATTAAAATCAAACCTCTCACTTGCTTTCGTTAAAAAAAACCTTTATTTTAATATCCTTCGCGATATATCAGATAACGGGAGCGCTTAGAGATTTGATTTTGATCAGTCCAAGATTACTCTGACGTCCAACGGCTGTTTTGCCAGACAAGCTGCATGGGGCCACTAGATTTTGATAAGAATAGAAGGCGGCAAAATATAATCTTGCCTTGCTCACTTTTAAGAGTAGGGAAACTTAAAAAAGTATGGCGTCAGAATACGCTATTTCCCCATATTTTGAGATAATAATATCCCATATTTTAAAAAGGTTACCCATTTAGTGTACATGTATTTACTTCTCTTTCTTGTTTAGTTTTAGATTTCATTTTTATATTGACGACCTTCCACTGTACTAAAGGATGTAATATTTTTTCGGCAATTAACTAGATTTCCCATAACAAAACATCTATGTCATATTTGTATATATTGTGTGTACATTATTAAGGCTAAAGGTCATACTACAAATGTACGTCTTCATTGACATTCTCAATAATCTTAACGCATATATATCTCAAAAGGTTGAATTGGGTATAGAAATTTTACTTCGCCTTCGTATGTATATCCATTAAATACTAACGGGTTGGATTGAACTAATGTCTCTATTCTGATGCGACTTTTATTGGTAATTATATACCCTCAAAAGAATCTACGAGCATGTATTTCAAAGGAGGACCACTTAGTCTCCCTTAAGTGCTATCATATGCAGCCCATGAAATAAGATATGAAACAACTTTAGGAAAATAGTCGAACATACAAAACAATAAATCTGTTTTTGGAAAAGTCAGACTGACAGTGACAAACAGTAATATTAGTTAAATAGCGAAAGTTGAATTAAAAAACATGAAAAGTTCAGCATTTTTCATGCTCGGACCATACCGTAAAGCTTTATGAATGCCGCTCCTGATAGACCCTAATGCATTGTTAAGGTCGTTGAAATACCATCGTTATACAAAGAATGAATAAACCTGAAACATTTCGGAAATCACTTATATTCAAGTATATCTAAGATGAAAATGCCTTTAAAGCGATGTCAATTGTATAAGTGCCCCTTTTACGTCAAGTAACACCGGACTTATTACATAATTGTGCACTTATTTAAAACCAACGACACATGACCACTTTTGTCTCTCAATGTGGGAGTATTTATGATTGACTGTTTGTGTGTGAAATTAATGTTCTTTTATGTAACTTTATTTTCATATATTTTTTTTTTTTATGAAATTGTAAAAGCTTATTATTATTATCTGTACTTTTTTAAAATGCAAAATGGCAGAACCGCTTTGGATTTCTGTTAAGGTAAATCCAAGCTCTCAAACTTCAACTTCAAAGGACTCAATAAAATTCAAACAAATTTGAGAACAAAGCTCTTTTCGTGATAGTATAAAAAATAAATACAAATATGACAAACTTGTAAACGCACATGTACACATGCACGTGTTTCGCTACCTGTTTCATTTTCCTTTTAATTTTTTATTTGTTCTAGCAGATTTTGACAAGGAAATGATTTCAAAGTCGGAAATAAACTTTTTTCAATTAAAACAATAGGTTTAATTATACCTATTGTACTAACAGCTATACAATTATCTTTTCATCTACATCCGGTCGGAGTTGGATATTAAATCTGGTATCTATAATAGGGAGAGTTTCAGATTCTCTGTGCATTAATAAACATTTGCAACAGCTATTTAAGAGGTCCTGATGTGACCTAACTTTCCTATCTTCAGAACATACTAATTGGACTTATTGTTACTTTGTTCGTCCAGAACATAAATGTAACATTTGCAACTGGACGTTCAGCAAAAAAGAAAAGAATCAAATAATCTATTGAATAATAGCTGCTTCTGACTAATATTTAATATAAATATATACAAATATGAAGATGTGGTATGATTGCCAAAGAGACAAGATGTGGTATGATTGCCAAAGAGACAAGATGTGGTATGATTGCCAAAGACACAAGATGTGGTATGATTGCCAAAGAGACAAGATGTGGTATGATTGCCAAAGAGACAAGATGTGGTATGATTGCCAAAGAGACAAGATGTGGTATGATTGCCAAAGACACAAGATGTGGTATGATTGCCAAAGAGACAAGATGTGGTATGATTGCCAAAGAGACAAGATGTGGTATGATTGCCAAAGAGACAAGATGTGGTATGATTGCCAAAGACACAAGATGTGGTATGATTGCCAAAGAGACAAGATGTGGTATGATTGCCAAAGAGACAAGATGTGGTATGATTGCCAAAGAGACAAGATGTGGTATGATTGCCAAAGAGACAAGATGTGGTATGATTGCCAAAGACACAAGATGTGGTATGATTGCCAAAGAGACAAGATGTGGTATGATTGCCAAAGAGACAAGATGTGGTATGATTGCCAAAGACACAAGATGTGGTATGATTGCCAAAGAGACAAGATGTGGTATGATTGCCAAAGAGACAAGATGTGGTATGATTGCCAAAGAGACAAGATGTGGTATGATTGCCAAAGACACAAGATGTGGTATGATTGCCAAAGAGACAAGATGTGGTATGATTGCCAAAGAGACAAGATGTGGTATGATTGCCAAAGAGACAAGATGTGGTATGATTGCCAAAGAGACAACTCAACAGTACAGACCAAATGACACAGACATAAACAAGTATAGGTCACAGTACGGCATACAACAATGAGTAAAACCCATACCCACAGACATAAAAGGAAGATATGAGCAGTACCACAGCATTTGATGTTAGTTTGTGACAACTATCTGGGTCTTTTTGATCTATAAGATATAAAACGACACTCTCATACCAATATTTTTTTATTCTAGGACCATTTTCGTCTTGGTATAGGTGTAGCTCTGCCCTCTTACTGATGTTTTAAGCCTTTTTAGCTCACCTGGCTAAAAGGGCCAAGTGAGCTTTTCTCATCACTTGGCGTCCGTCGTCCGTCGTCGTCGTCCGGCGGTAGCTTTTACTAAAATCTTCTCCTCTGAAACTACTGGGTCAAATTAATCCAAACTTGGCAACAATCATCTTTGGGGTATCTAGTTTAAAAAATGTGTGGAGTGACCCGGCCATCCAACCAAGATGGCCACCACAGCTAAAAATAGAACATAGGGGTAAAATGCAATTTATGGCTTATAATTCAAAAACCAAAGCATTTAGAGCAAATCTGACAAGAGGTTAAATTGTTTATGAAGTCAAGATCTAGCTACCCTGAAATTTTCAGACAAATTGGACAATTGGTTGTTGGGTTGCTGTCCCTGAATTAGTTATTTTTAAGGAAATTTTGCCGTTTTTTGTTATTATCTTAAATATCATTGTAGATAGAGATAAACTGTAAACAGCAATAATGTTCAGCAAAGTAAGATCTACAAATAAGTGACCATGTTACAGCCCTTTACAGTCAATTTTTAACAATTTTCATAAATTTTGTAAATTTATGTTTTTTAACAAAATATTTCCCTCTGTGACTAATGGACCAAGTTATTAGATGAAGATAATTGTAAGTAGCAAGAATGTTCAGTAAATTAATATCTACAAGCACATCGCCATCACCAAAACCCAATGTTGTCATTAATCCATCTGTGTCTTTTGTTGAATATGCGCATAGACCAAGGTGAGCGACACAGGCTCTTAAGAGCCTCTAGTTAAATTATTACATCAGGTCGAGGATACAACTAATTTCTTGGGGTTTGTAAAACGACATTCTCATTCCGATATCTTTTTGTTCGAAGACCATATTCGCATGTAGAATATAGTAGCTATGCCCTCTTATGGATGTTTTATGTCTTTTCATATTATTTTATTAGGTTGAGGATATAAACAGCTCTTCAGGTTTTGATGTGTTATGTGCTCGTATGAGAGATGGAAGAAAGCTGTGTAAAGAAATAGATGACTACTTACGACAAAGGTACGGATAAATACTGTAAACAAACTTATTTTCGTGGATACTTTATTTCGCGTTTAGCATTTACTAGTCTTTTTCGCGGTGGTTTAAATTCGCTATTTCCATTTTTTTGTAATGTAGGTAAATAAAGAAAGATCCATGTTTTACGACGATATAAGCGACGATTAATATTCGCGGTTTTCTACTCGCGAAAAACGCGATTATACATGTAATGAATCGCTCGCAAATTTATTTTTACTCAGTGTTAATTTACATCAATATTTTGATGTGGGTACTACAATTGTTGGGATCAAGCAGACAAAACGGTGAATGGAAATGGGGAATATGTCAAAGAGACAACAACCAGACTTAAGGGCAGATAAATAGCAGAATGCCACAAATCGGTGTTCACTCACACCCGGAAGCGGGCTTCAACAAACATCACACATATATATCAACACTGACAGAAAAAAAAACCATTAGTACATGTAATATATACATTTATCGAACAAAGAAGCCAACGTATTTGCCACAAAATTAACTCTTTTTTGTCTAAAAACACTTTTTTATTTAATCTTTAACCTCATCATGCTATTCATTAAAGTTCCATTTCTAATTTTATTTCAGATCAAAAATTGAAACTCAGTATGTTAAAGAATTACAGAAACTGAACAAACAAGACAACAAAGAAGATTTAGGGTAATGCAACTAAAATGGCATACTATATTTTTTTTTACCCTTTTTCCGTAATTTACCTCAAGTTTATAGCAGAAATGATTTTAATTTACACGTCACCTAGCAATACGTTTTTTCGAATCTGATGTTCAGTGGTTGTCGTCTTAGTTTATGTGGTTATATAGACTAAACCGTCGTAACTACGATCCCCTTCCCTTTCATGAAAGTGACCTACCAAATTTGACTATTTACCGGATGTGTTATCACATAAGCAACACGACGGGTGCCACATGTGGAGTAGGATCTGCCTACCCTTCCGGAGCACCTGCGATCACCCTTTGGTGGGATTCGTGTTGCTTATTCTTTAGTTTTCTATGTTGTGTCATGTGTACTATTGTTCTCTGTTTGTATATTTTCATTTTTAGCCATGGCGTTGTCAGTTTATTTTCGATTTATGAGTTTGACTGTCCCTTTAGTATCTTTCGTCCCTCTTTTAGACCGGGGTGTCCACACATGCCACAAAATCAGTACATGTACAGCACATGTACAGCAAAAAAAACCAAAAAAAAAAACACAAGAATTCGCGCTTTATTCGAGCGTCACTGATGAGTCTCTGTAGACGAAATGCGCGTCTGGCGTATATATAAAATTTTAATCCTGGTATCTATGATGAGTTTATTTATTGCTGTTCAGTGTCGTCTCAATCTTCATCTTTTGAATGATTAATTGATTACAATGTATTTTACCGTAATCCATATTTCTTTTTATTCGTCTTAAACGTGTTTGCGCTTTATGTATGTACATGTGCTCGAAAAGAGTTTAGAAGCACATCTGTCACTAGTGTTGCTTTTCAGTAATTTTTGTTTTTCGTTTGAAAAGTGTTTTTCGTTTCAAAATAGGGGCTTAGAAATTGCTTGGAGAGAAATGAAACAACAAACGGAAAGAATAGCACACCATCATGACTTGGCAGCGAAACATTTTCTCAACGTAGCAAATGAACTAACTTCATTTAATACTGAACAAAAGAAAGTCACAAAAGAGGTAAAATTAAGTTTTTATTCACGATTGTTCTCCTTTCATTTTCATAAGGCCAAATAAAAAATATGTGTGTTTCCAATTTCTACTCTATATTTTAAGCTTAAAAATAGGCCACCTTAAAGTTTTTTTGGTCGGTTTTCAATTAGAATTGTCAAAGTAAGAATTTCTACCTACGATGTTATAAAAAAAACCCACACATATTATTTTATTAGGCCTAAGTTAAATTACTGATCAAATGGTAATCGTGTTGCCTATGTAAAGGTTTTGTAATAAGGTCGGTAAATTTGTTTATTGTAGCTATAGTTGGTAGCATGGAGCTTAATACTAAATTAATACCATTATTCCGAATGTTTGTTTTTGTATAATATATTCAAATGCAATGTTTTGATAATAACTAAACATCTATATAATGCAAGTGGACATGAAGCAAACTTCAATCAATCAATTGATCAGCAGCTGATAGTATGATGGACATTGCTGGTATATTGCAAACATTTTTTTTTTTACTGAAGCACTTTCCCACTATATTAAAAAGGAGAAGTGATTTTTATTGCTATTATACGACCATTAGTAATTAGCGAAACGCATACAGTATATAGTAAACTTTAAAAGGTCATTGATTGAAAAATGTGAAACAATTCAAAAGAATAAAAAACATTAGCGACCCATACTTAAACAATAAAAAGAGAAAACATTGACGAACACTTTAATACATGTTCCTGGAATTAGACAGACACATAAAGAATGTGTTGGGGATAAACGTGTGACCGCCCAACCATCCGTCTAACATATGGTGTAACAGCACAACACAACTTAAATAATGAAATTGGAAACGACTTCACCTACCAAGGCACAAATCAATGAAAAAAAAAGACTAACATTTCAATGAATATGATTTTTTTTACAGTGGGAGGACAAAGTATCAAAGCTTCATAGTGCTGCCAAAAACACATACGCTAAGGTTAATAATGTGAGTAATTCGGTATCAGTATTTATATCACTTTATAACTTTTGTAGTAGACTGTTAACGATGTTGATAATGGTAGTCTTGGTTCATAACTGCATTAGATTTGAAGACCGTCATACGTTGATTTTAATAGAAATTTGAAAGCAGATTGATGGTTAGATATATATGTTTCAATATTTAAACTTCCTATTGCTATTTATCCTTCTAATTTAATTACACATCTTCTTGTCCTTCGTCACAACTCGGTCGATTCCGTAGTAGCGAATTCACCCGAGTATTGCCGATTGAATCTTTTAGTAGAATATTACGTCGAAGTCATGTGATTGATGTATGACGACAATAAAACCAACTCTTGAGGTAGAACAAGGAATAATTCATTCGATATCCTGTATAACCTTTTTTTTTTTATATCAGAAGACCGAAAAATATACAAATTTAAAGCGTTTAGAAATATTCAATCATAAAATTATTTCGAAGACTTTTTATTGGAAAAAAAAGAAATGTCATCCTTTATTCTTTTAAAAAAAAAAATGTTTTGGTTTAAATTTAAAAAAATATGTTTGTAATTTAGACTTATATTCCTAATTTTTAAAGCAACAAAAAGTGTATGTTTCTAAGTATGATGAAAACTCCAGTGCTCAAGCTGCCTTAAAGTACAACGAGAAACACAGTAGCAACATCACGCCTAAAGAAATGGATAAGGTAAAATTATATACAATGTAGTATGCACTCGGCAAATTCTTAAATTTAATGTAGGTTACAGCTTCTTTCTCCATTTATATTGCTGGACTTTTAGTTTAAATTTTATCTTGCATTCTTAAAATTATAGCTATTCACAATAGGTATAGTACTTTAAAATTGCGAATGGAAATTGGGAATGTGTCAAAGAGACAACAACCCGACCACAGAGCAGACAACAGCCGAAGGCCACCAGAGGGTCTTCAATGCAGCAAGAAAATCCCGCACCCGCAGGCGTCCTTTAGTTGGTTCCTTGACAAATATGTATACTAGTTCAGTGATAATGGACGTCATACTAAACTCTGAATTATACATAAGAAACAAAAATTATAAATTTTATTTATATCTGCAAAGTTTGAGACAGATTGATAATTAATGGGTTAGACTGTTTGTTGGAATAAAGAAATTTTAGTGATGTATTGTATTATTGAGACTGATTTATTAAAATTTTGCCGATCAAAATATTTGTGTTTGTTTGAATCAAATTGCCAACTTAGCTATTCAAGGGGAGATAACTCAAATAGAAATTGCTTTATACAGGAATGATAGAGGAATTTTAAATTTTTACTTGTAGCTAGAACAGAAGGTCGGTGACACAATTTTTATTTTTTTTATAAATTTTCTTAAAGCATATTTTAATTAAAAGCTATCTTTTCTTATTTTTTTTGCAAAATTCTATCTCATTGATTTCTTTTTATTCACAAAATGTGTTTTTGTCATGAACAATCTACAATTTTGCACGACATTTAGCTTGAAAATAACACAGTGCCCCTTTTAAATTTAATTTAATCATTATATTAAAAAAAAAAGCATAGGAAAATCTACATTCTTGCTTCCTCCATCAAAACACTGATTTTAACGAAAAAAAATTAAAAAATTAAATTAAAATTAAAAAAAAAATGGAACGGAATAGCCTTTGAAAAGTGACGAAAGCGGCGTAAAACACCAATCAACCAATCAATCGTATTTCATATATCATATGATTTGTTTTTTTTCAATTGATTGGTAGCGTGATTTTTAACCTTGGTAAATGACTTTTTTTCTCTCTTTGCTTTTAGTCTATACAAACGATTAATGTAAGCAGCTAGTTTTTTTTATAGGAAATATTGAGGCATGAGTTGTTACCTTTCTTCAAAGTGTCTCGACGAGTATATTTCGGCTGCTTATAAACTAATAACTTAATATATCCTTAACGGCTTTTTTCTCTCCCCTCAGTGGAATCAGAGGTCTTTACATTTTGGTTACCCATATTGTTGTAAGTGACATAACCTTTTGTGCTGGAGGTACATGTACAAAATGGGCTGTTTTTCTGAGTGAATATCCCACAGACCAAAAAGATGATTAATAAATCATTGGGTCTTCAGAAAAGGAATTTTAATACTAGGGGTGTCTGTATTTTTATTGGCTGGTTCAGTTTTGCTGCATGATTGCTTATCTTTTTAGTTTAATAACACTTTAATAATTCTTAAATTGAAAGTGTGAATGTAACAGAGACAAACAACCCTACAAAAGGACAGAAAAAAGCTGGAGGCAACCGATGTTTACTTTAATTCTTAGTCATTTTCAAAAAGTTTCAAAATATGCTCTGCAACACACAAAATAGAATGAAATAGTTACTAAGCTACACAGAAAAAAATAATACACAAGTTGAATATCTATTTTGCATATATATTTTTTAGACCAGAACAAAAGCTGACAAAGCAAGGGATGAGTTAGAGAAAACAGGTATTTTTTTTTTTATGTCAAGGTAAAACAAGAATGAAATCTTATTCAATGTAGTAAGTAATTTTCGACATGTAAGTAATTAATGACATGTCTTTGGCTAAATTAAGTGTGTTTTATGCTTAAAGATCTTAATAGAAACAGCGGGAGCATGTACTGTTGACATACTGTGCTGGTTTGTGAAATATCTGAAAAATTAAAATTAAGAATGGCAATGGGGAATATGTCAAAGAGACAACAACCCGAACAAAGAGCAGACAAAAGCCGAAGGTCACCAATGGGTCTTCAACGCAGCGAGAAAACACCGCTCCTGGAGGCGGTCCTCAGCTGGTCTCAGAGACATACAGATGTGTACGAGATTAGTGAAAAAGACGTGCATCTTTTAAAATAAATGCTTTTTATATACAAAAGTATATATTTTAGCATATGAAATATTTTTAAGATTCGGTTAGATTCAATGTCCTGTTATTTAATTTATAACAAAATTAAAAATTACAATAAAAGAAGCGCATTTGTAAGTGTACTCCACAGTGGTTAATAATGTACAATTTTAATATACCGTATACTTTTGTTAATTTATAGTTCATTTCTGTATTTGTTACATTGTCGTTTGGTTTTTTGCTGCACTCTAGTTTTTCTGTTGTTTGTTGTGTTCCTATTAAAGTTGATGTGTTTTCCTCGGTTTTAGTTTTTAACCCGGATTTATTTTCTCTTTTTAAAATCAATTTATGACTTTCGAACAGCGGTACATTTGTTATATATAGTACACAAAGTACAAAAAGTTACGAATGTTATTTTATAGAACTTTTTGGGAACATCTTAAAGAGTTTGCAGTCAAAACTTTTAATCTTTCATTTGATAAAGGGGAGTTAACAAATTCACAAAAATTAGGAGTTATTTCCCTTTTACATAAAAAAAATGATCCTCTCAGTTTAGACAATTATAGACCTATAACATTATTGAATGTTGACACAAAATTAGTTGCTTATTCACTTGCTCAAAGGATAATTAAAGTATTACCACAAATTATTCATGGAGACCAAAATGGGTATGTTAAAAAAAGATACATAGGATATAATATTAGACAAATTCAAGATGTCATAGATTATGCAGACAAATTTAATATAGAGGGTGCCTTATTATTTTTAGATTTTTCGAAAGCATTTGATTCATTAGAATGGGACTTTATGTTCTTTGCTTTACAAAAATTTGGATTTAAAAATTCTATGATGAGATGGATAAAACTTTTATACACTGACATAAAAAGTTCAGTTTTAAACAATGGGTGGATCTCTAAACCCATGAGTATATATCGTGGTATACGTCAAGGCTGCCCTTGCAGTGCGATAATTTTTGTTATTGCTGTTGAGATTCTTGCTTGTAAAATTAGGCAAGACCATAACCTAAAAGGATTTGAAATCAAGATAGATGGAAAAACCCACACTTTAAAAATAAGTCAATTAGCAGATGACACTACTCTTTTTCTCAAATCAAAACAAGATATTTCAAAAGCTCTTAACATGATTGAAAAATTTGGATCACTTTCAGGATTAAAACTTAACAGATCTAAAACAGAGGGTATTTGGCTAGGGAAGCAAAAACATTGTAAAGAAAAATATGAAAATATTAACTTTACAGAAAAACCAATTAAGAGTCTCGGGATATATTTTGGGCATAATAAAAAAGAGTGTCAAAAACTAAATTTTGATAAACAGCTAGAAAAGACTAAAAAAATTATATCAAACTGGAAAAAAAGGAACTTAACCATGATAGGAAGAATAACAGTTATTAAATCTTTAATAATTCCTATAATCACTTATTTGGCTACAGTGTCAACCTTAAGCAAAGAATACTTGGATAAATTTTAAAAAATCATATATGAATTTTTATGGAACAATAAGACAGAAAAAGTTAAACGCACCGTATTAAGCTATAACCAACTAGCTGGTGGGTTAAAAATGGTAAATATAGATAAATATATAGAATCTATAAAGATAGGTTGGATAAAAAGATTAACTGCTGATAAATTTCTTAATTGGATGGTTATACCAAAATTTTATCTTAATAAATTTGGTAGCAATCTACTTATCTTAAGGATGAATACTAATAGTATATATTCTATACCGGGTACTAAAGAGCTACCAGAATTTTATCATGATATGATTAAAGTATGGTTAAAAAATAAAAATAATAAAACTAAAAATCCAAATAATTACAGACTTATCCGTCAAGAAGTTATTTGGGGAAATCAATTAATTAAATTTCAAAAGAAAACACTCCTTTTTCAAAATTGGATAGACAGTAATATCATTCATATAAATGATATCATTAATGAAAATGGAGTCTTTTCAGAAAAAAATTATAAGTTTAAAGTTAAAAAATAAATCAAACTGGATAGCTGAATTCTCAAAATTGAGAAAAGCAATTCCAAAAGAATGGTTAGAAATATTAAATGAAGAATGTTCAATAAAAACTAGTGTTTTAATAAATAACTCACTATATATAAGTGAAAAAAATAATTGCCAACATAAACTAGAAAAATTAGATTCAAAGAAAATTTATTCAATTTTAATAGAATATGATAAAGAAGTTCCAATAGGATATCATAAGTGGAATAATATTTTGAAATGTGAAAACATACAAATTGAAGCTCAATATGTGCAAAAATTTATTCATAATTACTTAAAAGATAATAAACTGAAAATGTGCAGATGGAAATTATTACACTTTATTCTTCCAAACAAAGTCTTATTAAAACAATGGAAAATAAGCCAGAACTCTACTTGTAATTTTTGTAACGTTACAGAAGACTATAAACATTTTTTTGTAACATGCCACTTTTTAGATGAGTTTTGGGGAGAAATATATAAGATACTTGAATTAGTTAAGATTGGTAGACACATTCTCACTGAAAAAAAAATAATCTGGGGATATAAAATTAATGATGAACATTATTATGAAATAAACTTTCTACTTACAATTATTGTATTTACTATTCACAAAATACATTATTTGTCAGAATATAGAACACAAAATATCAACATATATAATGTTTTTAGGTCAGAATTTAAAATAGGATTATTATTACAAAAAAAATATAGTAATATTGAAAGTAAAGGGATACTAGAAAAGATATATTCTTATATTTGATAGCATTATTGACAGTATTGCAATATTTTATGTATTTTACAGAGCTCCTTGTACTTCAATTGTTTGATAGGTGTTTGTTTTTTTGAGTTTTGAAAGTGAAAGTACAAATATACTTTTTCCTTAAATCTACATACTGTAACTTAATATTATACATAAGATATGCAAATCATGCTTAATACATTATGAGAACAAGATTCTTATGTAAACCTACCTTCCGTGGCTAATTCATTTAAATTTGGAAAGCACGTGGTGAAAGTAATTAATCCACACAAAAAATAACAAATGAATTTACCGTTATACCGGATAACAGAGAAATACATTAAACCACAAATCAAATTCGGAACACGCTTAGATAACCCGTGATTCTGTTTTTATCCCCAACATCTATCAGATAGTTACAATATATATATATAAAGTTCCTATTCAGAGTTATAATTGTAAAATTATAGAGAATTAATGTATTTAATGATAAATAATGTATAACGACAAATAATATATAAACTAACAAAATTATAAAAAAAATACTACCTGAAGATACCCTGGTCTTAAGGTACTAACAAACAGGGATCTTTACTGAAATAGCTGTACCAGTGAAGAAATCTGTTAACAGCATGTGATATATTGTTGTTGAATAAAAAAAAAAAAAAAAAAACGAATGTTATTGCTAATATTTTCTAACATTGCCCTAGTAAACTTCAAAATATTCAAAGTTTAAGATGTTGCATACGAAGTCAAGATGGCAAGAAAATCAAATGGTATAAGTTTTAAAAAAATTGTTTGGTCTGAAATTTTACCAACTACCACTCTCACCAAGTACGAGCATACTTCTATCAATCAGTTCACATCGAACGGATTTTGTGTAAAGAAGTCTAAAACAGTATGAAAATCGCATGATCTTATGGAATGCCAATAAACAAATAAACAATGCCAACAGGATAAATATACACACGTTAACATAGATCGTATCTAAATTAACGGGCTTCATAAACAAAATGTCAGTGTAAGACATAAGATCGTAAGATCGTAACAAAGGGTCAAGGAAACTTTTGATGGATTTTAATCATTTACCTTTACGTGAATTAAACTATTGTGTTTCCCTTTCAGATACGCTATATCAAAACCTTGTGAAGCAAGTCCAAGAAGAGATGTCAACATGGGAGAAAGAAATGTCTAGTTTATGTAAAGTGAGTTTTTCGATCATTTGCTTTATTTTTCCCCATTATTCACACTTTGAAATAACAAACCATTCGATCCAGACAATTTTGCAGACTAAGGAAATTTCGTGTATATATCATTTACTTGTGCATATACAATGTGTTTTCAATATAAATAAGACAGATAGAAATTAAAGAGCATATAAATATTAAACTATAAGTAGAAAAAAAATGAAGACAAGCTGAAGGAGAAAAGATGGATAAATAAAATTCTTCAATGATCAAAGTGTGTCATTCAATTAATAATTTCACATATTAATTAATTTTTAATTAAATAAGTTAAATTTTATTTTTTACATAGAAATTCCAAGATTTAGATGAACAAAGAATTGACCATTTACGTGATTATTTATGGAAGTGTACAAACATAGACTCACAGGCTAATGTTGATCATGATCAGGTAGGTAAATTCATCGAGGGTTATGGTCAAGATACATGTAAAAAGTAGTATAAACAATCCAAGTCATCATGGAAAAAAAGTAAACATTTATTGGTCAAACTATGGCCTTCAACCAGAAGTTTATTAGGGCTAAGTGCTTGTCCTTTCAAAGTCGGAGAATTTCTCAGCGATTGTCGAATTCTATTGTGATTTTTATCTCTCTCTATATTTTGATAGGGTATGTTTATTGTATTCACCCATCAGTAGCGGTACATAAGGAATCGCCTCTGTCGATTCTCTGTCATCTAATGGTTGTAGTCTTGTAATTGACTGCTCAATAGGCTAACATGCAAAACAGCTGATCTTTGAAAATAAAAATAGAAAAAAATGCTAAATAGAAAAAAATATGTTCATATTCTGTATGTACTAATGTTAAATTGTGATTTAACCGCACCACTTCCATGATATTCTTCCACTTTCCTGGATAGATATCTCCGAAAAGATGCAGGATTTAAAAAAAATATATATAATTATATGTTTTTCAATTCAGCTAAAACCTATAACAAACAGAAAAAATTGAGTCCAGAAAAAGATTCAGAAAACAATGGACTATTTTGTTTCCCTCCATGTTTTGACACACCGGAAATTGGAGTTGTAAGGCATGACTGAAACCTAATGTCATCACGTCACACTTTTGGGGAAAAAATCAAAATCCCCCTAAAAAATGGCTCAAAAGATTTGAAAAACACTTACTCAGTCTCTTCTACAGGACATTGCGTTGTGTGCAGCTACTATTTTGATTTTTGATCTAAGTGATTTTTGTGATTACCCTAAAGGATACAGGAGACAACACACTACAGACAATTAAATTGTGTATATATACATGTTAAGTTAAACAACAGTTGACCGATTGCATCATACAAAAATAACTATTCTGTTATCTTATTGGCGGAGTTACTATTAGCAAGAATGACATATGTGACAGTAGCAAATCATTGAGCATTTGCACTGGTTTAATTTGCCTTGTTTTAAATTTATCAACTACTGTCTATAAATTGATGGTTGGTCTTTTTCAGTGTTGTGAAAATGTGAGACTTATATTGGAAAAATGTGATATAGACAATGATATTGATCATTTCATAACCAAACATAAAACTGGAAACAGACATCCAGGTAATTGTAAATATAAGACGATATTGTATGAGTCTCAAGGAGAAAAAACTTCATCCAAGTCACAATTAAATTTTGTAAAATTAAACCATTATAGACCGAAGTACCCCGTCAATACGGATCATTTGTTCACACAAAACAGCGAGCTATGAATAGGGTATTGAATGCTTTTTCATCCGAATTGTAGCCCTGCCTATTGAAAGTTAAGACAAATGAGTCGTTCTATTTTTTAATCTGGACTAGCATTTAAACACGCAATCAGTGCTTGCTGACACACATTGCAAACATGAGAGTGTTACTGTATATTTTTATACGTAGAAATTTGAAAATTATTAAGTGTCTACGAATCACCATCTTTACCATTAAATGAATTTGTGTGTTTGTTATCTACTGTTTAGATATAACGTGTAAATGTTTAAATTGACAAATAATAAACCTATTATGTTAGTGATTCGATAATTCCTGACAGATGAGAAAACTGAAGAATACATGATTATTAAGGAAGCTGACTTACCTGACCACTGGTATTGCAGTATAACACAATTAGGAGAAGAATAGAACATATATGCATTGTAAATAAAATTGAGAATGGAAATGGGGAATGTGTCAAAGAGACAACAACCCGACCAAATAAAAAACCCAACAGCAGAAGGTCACCAACAGGTCTTCAATGTAGCGAGAAATTCCCGCACCCGGAGGCGTGTACATGTTTAAACTAATATTTTAAGATTTCTTAATAATATTTCTAGCACGGGTTGAATACAAAGGTCATGCAAAAATAAGCACACCAGTTAGTAACCGAAGGTTGCCATCGATACCCAATTCAGGATCTCATATTTATGCTGATGTTAGTTGTAAGTATTAAGAGACATTATGTGAGCGGGGAGTGATTAGAAACAAATAATGAAAATGATTGACACAAACGGTCCCGTGTTTTTAGAAATTATGTCCCTTAGTATTGGTCTACAACAGGAAAAGTTTCAAACATCATTGGGTTAAATTGAATTGAGTAATATTTGTCACAATCAACTTGATCTGAAATATGATGTAAATGGAAATGAATAAGCACATTGTCTAAATTATGATGAGACTGTTATTAAAGTGAGAGGGTTAGCGCTATAGAACCAGGTTTAATCCACCATTTTCTACATTTGAAAATGCCTGTACCAAGTCAGGAATATAACAGTTCTTGTCCATTCGTTTTTGATGCGTTTTGTTATTTGATTTTGCAATGTGATTATGGACTTTCCAAATTAATTTTCCCCTGAGTGCAATATTTTTGTGATTTTACTTTTTAATTCTTTAAAAATGACAAAAAAACATGCGTTTGAATTTAATTTCGTGGACATTATGTCCATATATAGCGATGTGAAATATATCTTTAGGAAATAAACATAAAAATAAGGAAAACATTCGCAAAGCCTTTGCATCTGGTTTAAATGAAAACTAACATTTACTACTAGCTAACAGAATTTCTAATATTCAAAGACAAAAACATTTACACACCCCGGGGTTTATCTTATGAATAAGAACATTATCATGATTAGAATAAACAAATGATATGTCTATTTTTTTACAGAGAAAAACAGACTGCTTTATCAGATGATAATATGAATAGTGAGAACTGTTTGGATACTGTTCGTATATACATTGAATGCTATGTGATCTTATTGTGTAAAGACTGTTTTCAGTTCACTTGTTTCCTATTCATCTAAACTATAACATATATTATGGTAAAATCATGACTTTGATACCCGTACTAATTTTTGATACACGGTTCTGGTGCATGATATGGGTGTTTTATTATGTATACCGGTATAAGGCTCTCTCTCTTCCCTTGTTTCCGGTCCTTATTACTAGTATTTGTTCGATTATAACAGGTATACTGGCAAAACGGTAGCAAAGATGGGGAATGTCAAATAGAATACTGATGCATATTATAAAAATGTTCTCAGGTATGCAGACAAGTTATAGAGAGATAAGAAAAGCTTATTTTGTAAGAAATGTTTCAATTTACTCAAATCCCAGAGTTAAAAGGTAGATGTAGACTTTTGATAATTATGGTATTTTCTGTGAAAAAGTCAACTGAAAGAATCTAGACAATATCAAGAATGTAAAACATTTCCCGAGCACGTGAATTTATCATCATTTGTATTCAAATGATGCTCAAGATGTTGCTTCTTAAATATTTTATTTGTTATTTTTGTAGTCCGTTACCATGCATAGGTTTTTATATTTATCTAGAATTCAAAAGTGTATGCTCAGACCCCCCCCTTCCCCCTCTTTCTCCGATTTAATCATTATAAGAGAATTTTTTTAACCCTTAGATCATATGGCTCATTATTATTTGTTTCGAACGTTTTTATGCATCAGGCTCTGTATTTCAAATGTTAAAGGTTAGCTTTCCCGATGAAGGACATTCTAGAAAGCGCTTTGAACGTAATTCATAAATTACTGTTTGCTTTGCATTTTGGAAAGCAATTTGAAAATGTTGTCTCATGAATTTCACCAAAGCTGTGTATGGATATATCAGTTATATTTCCAATGTATATTAACTCATCATAGATACCCAGGTTTGAAATTTGTATTTGATTCAGACGCCCGTTTCGTCTACAGAAGACCACCAATACTGTTAGTGTCAATGGTATAATTCAAATTGAAGCTTTTATTATATTTGTATATTTTCATGAGTATTTATTAGGTCTTTCCACCTTTCTTGTGGAAAGACCTATTGAATTTGTTCTGATTAATTTTTTTTTTTCTTCCGCCTGATTTTTTTCTTGCGGTGTAAAAATGTTTCAAAAAATGTCGCTTAGTTTTTTTGTATATGATATCATTCAGTCAATACGCTTTTGAAACTGACCCTGTTTAACCGAACACGTTTCTTTGTAAGAATTATCTCCCCAAACACGGTTTTTCTTGTTATCAGATCTCCTCCGCAACCGTAAAAGAAAGCGACAAATTTATTTTTCCAAATTGCTTGTTATATGCTCAGGATGTTACGTTTTATTTTCACCGAAGCTTTACAAAGACTCCATATGAGAGTTATTTCCCCTTTGTAATGAAATAGATGAAATAAATTTGTTACTGGAAAACCATTAGTGATAGAGGCCTAGGGTCTTTTGATTTGAGGTCCTTGGTCCAAAAAAATGAAAATGAGGTCAAGGTCAAAGGTCAAGGTCATGTTCAAAAATATGATTTTGGCTTGTTATCTCTTATTTTCAGAAATCCTATAAGATATCGACAAAATATTTTCACAAAATGTGTGTTACGACATGGCGTAACACGTAAATTTTAGTTAAAAGGGTACGTAAACATTTGATGCGACTTTTCACCCTTTTATATCTTATATTATAGTTGTATGGTATTATAACTCATTATCATTATAAAGTAAAGGCTTAGGGTCTTTTGATTTAAGATCCTTGGTCCAAAAAAATGAAAATTAGGTCAAGGTCAAAGGTCAAGGTCAAATTCTAAATTTTGATTTTGGCTTATTTTCACTCTTTTTCATTAACCTTATAAGATTTCAACAAATTATTTTTACAAAATTGTTAGTTGCGACATGTCGTAACTTATAAATTTTGATTGGAAGGGTGCGAAGAGAATAAATGGGATTTTTGCCCCTGTTATATTAAGAATGATGCGTAAAGTCATATTACTCATGAACCATACATAATACAGACCTAGGGTCTTTTAATTTGGGATCCTTGGTTTATGACCTTGAAATTGAGGTCAAGGTCAAAGGTTAATTGGACGTTCTAGATTTTGACCTTTGCTTGAAATTCATATTTATATATCATTTAGCCATAGGAACTGACATTTTCAACTGAATTTTAATATTTTCATATCAAAACAGATCCTTATTGGTGGAAAGACCTTCAATTGTTATTTGAACAATTGGTTTTTAATTGTTTCAATAATTAGACGAGTCTTTTTGGATTTTTTTTAATGTATTTGTTTTGATACTGTAAATAGTGGTCTTATAAACAATACGTATAACTTGCCTGAATACCGGTTGAAGGAAGTTCTCTGGCGAATTTCATTACAAGCTTCCAAAATATATGCATTTTAGTCAAAACATGCATGTATGTGTTCGTGCACCTGTTTTGTGATTTATGCATCTAAAGTTATAGATGAGAAACAGGGTTTTAGCTCTTCATTTGTCATATATTATAGAAAATAGTTCACATTCAAATTATTTGACGAAATATCATTAGTATTATATACCATTTCTTTAGAAAATAGTTCGAATGAAATTAAATAAACATTATAATCAAAGCTTACTGGCAAAAAATTTGAATGATATTAAATCGATTACGCAACAGGAGTTCAAAATGATGAACACTAAAAGGCTGTTATAACCTGCAAACATTCTTATTCGTCATTTGATGAGAATAAACTTGAATTATCTTAGATGCACATGTAACCTACATTTGATATTTGAAAAGAATGCTCGATTTGTGAAATATATTGTTTTATGAAATCTGTAATCCCCAATTTTGTTTTATTCTTGTGTAAAAGCATGCATCAACACTCGCAATTGTGTATAAAAGATTTTCCTTTTTTTTTTAGAAACCTGCTTGAAATAGAAAAGTGCTTTAATTATTATTTCATAAATTTGAAGTAAGACTGATAGTATAAATGTGTATCAACTATGCTTTTTAGTAGTATCTGTCAAATTAGCAGTTTTTGCAATATGAAGCTATGTTTATTTATAATTACCAAGACAATGTTTTGCAAGACAGCATGAAAGATGGTCTCTCATGAAAGATAACTACTGCATTTATAAATCTCATCTAGCATTTTCAAACCACTAATTTCAGAAGTCTTGCGAGATGAAATCAAGGAAATGTTTTATTTGTGGCATTTGTAATAAATAAATTATGAAATGGTTTCAATATAAAAAAAAACGTCAATTCAAAATGTACTCAAATAGAAGCAAACAAATAAAAAAAAAATAGTTTGTATAATATCTTCATGACAAAAACGTTAACTTTCGTTATATTTTCCTATTGATCTTGATAATACTTACTTTATTTAATATGAGTTGCATATTGATTTAGTATTTTATTGACACTTTATATACTATTTACCTTTAAGAGATAAGATCTGTCAAGTAAAGTGTACTGAATATATTCATTCATTCATTCATTCATTCATTACTTTCTAACAATACTATACATATGTTTTATGTTTATATTATGTTAATGTTATAGTTTAATACATATTTAGTTTTTAAAAGTGTTATATATATATATTGAACATTTGTTTTCCAATTGTCATAAGGACGACACAACTAATGAAAAGAAAAATAACACAAATCTTGAACTCCGAGGAAAATTCAAAAAGGAAAGTTCCTAATAAAAATGGCATAATTAAAAGCTCAAACACATCAAACAGATGGATACCAACTGTCCTGTTCTGGACTTGGTACAGACATTTCTGACAAACAGACATGATAGGTAAAAAGGTAAAAAAAGGGGTTCAGCAGTTAAAATTTCGTTATAATATTAATCACTATATAAACAATAAAATATCAACTAAGAAAAAAAAAAACCAACAATAAAATATCAACTAAGAAAAAAAAAAAAACAATAAAATATCAACTAAGAAACAAAAAACAAAAAATTATAAAATATCAACCAAAAAAAAAACAAACCAAAAAACAACAAAAAACATAGACATAGTATATCAGCTAAAAGAAAGTCAAGAATACGAAAATGTATCATATCACAATGATGGAATATATAAGTACGGAGCCATGCAAAATGCATATTACAAAACATCGGCTAAAAAGAGTAACAGTAAAAGATACAATTTACAAGAACGAATAAATCAACATGTTAGTATGATGATGATACGATTCTATATTACAAGCTTATCGTGTATTGTAAAGTTGATACTAAATATTTACCTACAAGGGTATTTTCCAATAAACTTTGTAATAATGAGACGTAACGTTCAATGACACAACCCTAGTTTTCTTAATCAACTTTTTGCTGAGACACTGGTGTCGTTTTATAAAGTCTGAGTTGCAGCTAAAACTATGACTCATACGAAATAAGAAGAGGTCGACAAGGAGAGACACACAGTTCATTCCATAGGAATGCCTAGAATTTTGTTGCAAAGTCTGCCTTCAAATTCAACAAATATATATGTTGTGAATATGAAACTCCAGCATACCTATTACTTGTTCCCCTGTCTAGTATGTCAATGCCCTTCAATTGTGTCGCATGTCAATGTTCTTCGACGTTGTACTTATTTGGCTTTCTTACTTTTTTGATCTGCGCGTATTGCGTATTAAATTATAAGCCTGGTACCTTTGCTAACTATTAGCATGTCAAAATGTACAACTATTATTGTATTGTTTATTTGTGTATTTGGCTGTTCTGAATGTTCTTGCATTTATTTGTACTGATGTCCTGTCATATAATGTGATTTTAGTGTTATATTTAACTTTGCCATAATAGTGCGAGGTTTGGCTAGCCACACAACAAGGTTCAGGCCACCATTACGTCTTAAATGTCCTGTAGGGGTAAATTAAGTAAAAGATCTCTCATTGACTTGAATGCTAATCTATGTATGGAATTAAATTTATACCTGATTTACCTTTAGAAATTGGAAACTTTCATATTACATTCATGAAAGTACAAATGTAGCCCTATCTTTTGCACTAATACAAAAATAGGGTCATGCGGCATTTGTGGGCATTCACATGGCCTTGTTTACAAACAATGTATATTCGCACTGAATTCCTATACTGACCCCCGTTTTTCAACTCTAGTTTTGATCTTTCTGCCAAAAAAATATTTATCACAAACATTATCTCCCAATCAGAAGAGCATATGACTTCAGTGTTCTACAGAAAGCTCTCCCCTAAATGGGCTGTTCCTGATGACGTATATTTATTTACTGAATTTACCCCTGTATCAAGTCAGGAAAATGGCAGGTGTTATCTTATAGTTCGTTTCTTTGTGTGTGTTGCATTGTCTTCAGTTTTGTTGCACTTCAGTGTTTCTGTTGTTTCGTTGTTTTCCTCTTATAGATGATGTTTTTCTCCGGGTTTTAGTTTGTGACCCAGATTTGTTTTCTCTCATTCGATTTATGACTTTCAGACAGCAGTATACTACTGTTGCCTTTATTTACCATTATGCCGTATGGTATCTCAAAGTAATTAATTTATAGTGTATACTACAATTGTTATGTTGAAAAGCATTGAGGATTACGTCTTTTAGACGATTTTCCAGTTTCACATGGGGAATGGTTGTTGACAGGGTTGAAGTATTAAAGGAACTGAAATAAAAGAAAGATAGAAAATAATGCACTAGTTCTTTGGATTTTGTTTTAGAACCCTCATATGGTTAGTACCACTACGCGGGTAAACTGTTTCACAGTATTTTTGAAACCCTCCTCCACTGCGGACTGAATTGTTTTCATTCTAATAGACGACTTCTTTGTGAAACATGTCGATGATCCGGCAATGTACCGTTAGCGTTGTTTGTACGGAATTTTATAATTTACGACATTTTGCATTAGACTAGGATTCCCTCCCCTTATTATGTTTTTATAACATGAGTGAAATGGAATATTACACTTAGAAATCTTAAACAGTCATGTATTTTACGTTCCTTACGTGAAACTATATATCTGAAGTGACTGCGATGGAAAAAAAATCGGTGATGATATCAGGAACATGTTTGATTTGTTCCATTGCTAATAAATTAGGATGATGCGGGATCAATAAATAAAACCCGTTAATTCGAAAATTCATAAAAAAGATGAATAATTTGTGTAATATTAACTAACTACAAAATGAAAATTATGATCTGCATTACAAGTACATAAACTTTTATTTAGGAATTTTCGGTCCTCAATGCGCTTCAACTTCATACTTTATTTGACCTTTTTAACAATTATTGATTCGAGCGTCAGTGGTGAGTCTTTTGTTTACGAAACGCGCGTCTTGAACAAATACAAAATTTTAATTCTGGTATCTATGATGAGTTTATTTTTATTGTATTTTTCCTGTTGATCTTAATAATACTTACTTTAGTAAACGAAAGTTGAATATCAATTTAGTATTTGATTGAATCTTTATGTACTCTTTAACCCCTAATAGATAAGATCTGTCAAGTGAAATGTCTTATGACACCAAGTATACCACAATCGGCATATATTCATTCATTTATTTTCTTTTTAACAATCATGACAATGCTATACACATTTTTTATGTTTAAATTATGTTAATGTTATAGTTTAATAGATATTTTAGTTTTGATATGTGTTATTATTTTTATATTTAGAATATTTGAACTGCCACTAAAACAACAGTCTAAAGGAATGGGTAGAAATTTGGGATACGGCTAGCCATCTTAAGATTTCTCAATGCGTTATTGCATTTTGCATTTTTCTTAAACTGGCTTGGAATTTTAACACTCCTATCAACAAAACAGACGTCACACTTTGATTAGGTTTTATGTCGGTTGAAAGAAGACCAAGTGACGATATTTTTAGGCCCCGATTACCCTTTGGATAAGGGCAACTGAAAGCTCATCGTAATATACATACACTTGTCAATTGTAGTAGAGTTATGTTGCCCATCCTAGATAGCTTTTTTTTTATAATATAACGTGTTATATAACTGTCTCACTGACGTATAACAAAAATATATTTTTATCCAACTAAAGGTGTTTTATGCTATTATATTAGGCTGGTATTTTCTAATCTGTTTAATAAGATTAAAAAATTGTTTCTTTTTCATTGGTAGTGGATTCAAAATCAAAATAGACAACGTGATGTTCCTGCTCTAAAGTTATTGTTTTATAAAATAGTCAAGTAGGACTTTCTTTGATATTGTGTCTAGTATAGAAGAGACATGACTTTTAACAAATGTTTAACAACAAAATAATGTATGATATCGTTCAAGCAGTACATTGATAATGTGTGAAATTGATTTCTATCATATGTGCATCAGACAAACCCACAGGAGTGAGAGCGACCCTTAAACATTTAAAACAAAAGTTACTATAAATGATATACGAGAGACCATCACAGATCATATATTAGATGTAATTTTGATTTTTAGGAAAAAGGATGTTCAACATTTATGTACAACAGTTGTAAAGCATCAATCGTCTAAATGCAAAATTAAGACATTAATAAACTGTTAAAAAACCTGAAAATATCAGTTTTCAAGCTAGACTAGAACTGCATGACGGCCATTAAAGTTTATGGACACTTTTTTTATATAAGCACAGGCTTAATAGATACATCATTAATGAAACAAATGATATTGATAGGCAATTTGACAAATTATTGACTTGCATTTAGCTGATGCAAACTATTTAAGAAAGCACCTTTGGCGCAAACGTATTTCTCCTTTTTATTATGTGAAGTGTTTTGGTTGGATTGTTGTTGTCATTTCGTTGATTTATTTGTTCCATTTTGTTGTCTGTTTTTCTAAACTAATGGCTTTTGCTTGCATTTTGACATTGTAAAGGTAGTTTTTTTTTATATACTATATTTTATATGCATTAATGTCTTTCCCAGTAATATCAGATACAAAGATGATCATTTAGGAATGAAAAGCTCACTTCATCGGAACTGGGCAACACATTCGTCTCAGAACTTTATCTCAGAGAATTTAACAAAAATAGTACGTGTGTTAGCCTGTTATATGGAGTTTAGTTTGAAGAACAACCTTTATTGCCAAGTAAATTGAAGAAGTGCCGATTTTTTCTCGATTGTCATACGGACTTTTTTTATATAGATTAGACCGTTGGTTTTCCCGTTTGAATGGTTTTACACTAGTAATTTTGCGGCCCTTTATAGCTCATTGACCTATAATGGTTTACCTTTATTTTTAAATTGATTTTTTTGTAATTATTTTATTTTTGATGATGATGAAACCTGTTAAATTACATACTACAGTATTCGATACACATTTTAAAAATAAAGTAATACTTGATAAATCAATTAAGTCATATGGATATAATAAGATATATATATAAATATTTTAAATTGTTATTTGGATGGAGAGTTGTCTCATTGGCACGCACACCACATTTTCCTATATCTAACAATCAAAATACACTAATGTGATTGTTCCCTTTCAGGATTAAGTAACTTCTCAGTCTTTAGGGTAGATTATTAACCATAATAACAATACATTCCAAATAGTTTATTAGTAGTTTAAACATTTGTTTTGCAAAAGTAAAAAAAGAGATTCGACACATTATAAAACAAAATTAGTGACATCCTCGTAATACTAGTATACAAATATAAGCACAAAAAGTATAAGATAGTGACAATAAACATAATTATAATATACGGAATGCGTGTAATTCAAATAATAATTAAAAACAAAAACAAAAGTACACAATATTAGATAAGACTGGAATGGAGTTAACTGTGAAAACGATATAACTTATTGAAGCAATATTTGTATAGTGTGTAAGATATACGTTTTGAGAACTAAATTTCGTTTAGATGATCTGCAATATAAAGATAATGTAATACACTTCTGCTTTAATCACCATTGCACATTAAGTGGTTCTTTGAAATGACTAGCAGATAATAATTATTTTCTAAACCCCAAATGTATGTAAAACAATCCCGAAAAGATAAGTGAGCAAATCCCTGAACAAAGTGAATAATAAATGCTGAAAAAACTCTTTTAGTAACAAATGACACAACCTGGATACACAGTATAACATTCAACAAAACATTACACGGGGAACCTGGACATATCTTCAACTAGTTTTCATTAAATTTCCAAAGTCTTAATTCTGTTGAGGAAAACTGCTGGTGGTGTAGACAGGGAATATATTTTATCTGTGCACGATGGCTATATAAATTTGGAAAACCGTTGGAGTTTGTGATTTGAATGCACTGAATGAAGTAGTCATAAGACGCACTTTCGTCTCTGGCAACGTAGCTATTGACTCGACTTTGATGTGAGAATAAAGTAAAGGCCTGTCGCAAGTCAGGAGCCTGTAATTCAGTGGTTGTCGTTTGCTTATGTGTTACATATTTGTTTTTTGTTCATTATTACATAAATAAGGCCGTTAGTTTTCTCGTTTGAATTGTTTAACATTATCCTATTGGGGTCTTTTATGGCTGACTATGAGGTATGGGCTTTGCTCATTGTTGAAGGCCGTACGGTGACCTATAGTTGTTAATGTTTGTGTCATTTACGTCTTTTGTTGGTAGTTGTCTCATTGGCAATCATACCACATATTCTTTTTTATATTAAGTCGCTGATTTAGAATTAATAATCGGGTATATTACCAATATTGCCAATTTGGATATTATTCTAAATTGAAACTAGATGACATCAATTTTAGTGCACGTGATACGTGTTTATGGCTTAAATCTATTCAAATTTAAAACATACGTCATATGAAATCAGTTAAATTGTCAAAAAACAATTTAGTATTGGATCATTTATGTACTATTATATTGACTCTATCCTATTCCCAGCCAATTAAGTGCCTCGGGCACAGTTGACCTTATATTGATTTGACAGTTGTGATCATAAAGGTCTCCAACTGTTTCGGTTCTCATACATCCTAAAGGCTTTCGGATTTGAACGTTCCTGGGGCCTCTTTCACAAAAGTCAAACACATTTCAGCATAACTTTTAGATTTTCTGTTCAAAATGTCGCTGATGAAGGTAAATATAGAATAGTGCCTCGAACATATTACATTTACACCGTGTTTTTTTTTTTTTTATCTAAGTCGCTATGACATGTATGAGTTGCACTATTAATTTAGATGTTTTGCATATTCAAGATTTTAGTCAAATTGTGAATGCATGTTTTAACATACGATTTACAACTGAATGTATGTTAAATTATAACTAAATGATTAGTTACTTGACAGTTAAATATGTCCATAAGAATATTAAAAATTACATGAATTTTTTTTAATTATGCAAATTAGAACACGATCTTGTTTACTGAATATTTACACTAAAATTCTTTTGCAGGATTGTCGGATGGAAAAATCTCCAAAAAACTACAATTCAAATATATGGATTTTCTATTCGTTGTAAGTTATTCATATTTCTTAAAATTATAATCTGTTATAAATTTGGTGTATATGCTAAACTCTTTTATCTTGCTATATGCGTTTTTTTGTTGTAAAATCGTTTGCAATAAGAGTAAAAACATATAGGAAAATGTATTAAATTTTCTTGTGAGCGTAGATTATATAAAAAAATAAATGATAAAAAAAAAGAAATAGTTAATGCACCAGCACTTGTTTAAGATATATGGTATTCGAATCAGTATTTAAACCTTTGATATCCACACGTGTTTCCTGCATATTTTTGTTTTAAAACTTACAAAATATACATTTGAATATAATATAAATAACTTGAACAACAATGACCACATTGTTTATAATATATATATAAATGGATAACGCGAGCTACTGAATAATAACCAAAAAAAAAACGCGTCAAAACATAGACAGACAATTTAAAAACAACTTAGTTACACAGTGCAACTTCGTACACATACGAATTAAGCTTCAAATATAAATATATAAATGTGTTACGATTGCTAATGAGATACATATCCACTAAAGGCGAAAGGACATAAATGCAATCAAGTACATATAATTTATTAACAGAAGCCAGAAAGTAGCAAAAGCTATAAAAAGATCCACGGATAACAAAATCTAAAAATATCATAATGAATAAACTTTACCCCAATAACATCAAAATAAAATACATTTATGAACAGACGACAAACAAGGAGAGATCCTTTACTTTTAGGAACGGCACATTATGAATTACAGAATGGTTTTAACTATGCATGTTCAGTGTAATTTGTTTTTGTTATACCTTAGTTACAAAGTTTTTGCATATTTTGACAGAAATTAGATACATACTTCAGCCAGTGGTTGAACGAGGCAGGATGATTCTTTTTTGCATTTTTAATTTGTTATTCGAAATGTGCTATGGTGAGTAAATGCAAATTTTAAAGTTTGACATTCTAAACATTACTTATAAGGTATACCACCTATTGGATTTTCCATATGCTCGAAAACCTCCAATATTGAATGTAAAATGAAGTTGCTGTAATATTTCTATTATCGAGATATTGTGCATCTCTTAACTTTGCTTTTAAAAACAATTAAAACAATGCACAGAAATTTAGATTCACATTATTCCTCACACATACATTACACAGACAAAAAGTGTGTTGAATAAACTCACTATTTATTTGATTAATGAAAATTTAATGGTATCAATGAATAAGGTTTCAGAAGGGTTTATAGAATTGAAAATAATATAAGGAAAAAGTTAAAATACAATCTTTTTGTCGATAATTTTTCAGATTATAATTTCAGTATATGCAAAATGAACAAAAAAATGAGAGAGAAAAATCCTATTAATACATGCCTCCACACAATAATAAATACGTGTATTTGATCATGTTTGACTTTATTCTTTTTATAAGGCTGTGGTGAACCTTTGGACTTAGTTTTCCTTGTTGATGGATCAAGCCGTGTGTCACCATCAGACTTTATACAAGAGAAAGCATTTTTATCATCACAAACAATGGAATACTACATGTCACAAGACAGAGTACGAATAGGAGTTCTGCTTTTCTCAGATAGTGTATGGGACACAGTAGATTTCAAAGTATCTGTAAATAATGGAGACTATATTCACAAAATATCAGACATGACACAGCCATTTGGTGACCTCCTAATAAACAGTGCTTTAAAATCAGTGAAGGAACTATTCCGAAAAGAGGGCAGACCTGATGCAAAACGTGCAGTTGTACTGATTACATCAGGAAGGTCTAGAATATTGTGGCAATCTTTCCGTGAGGCTCGAGAACTTCGACAGGAACAGATATCACTGTTTGCCATCGGTGTTGGCAGTGGGGTCTCCATGAGTGAATTGATTGGCATCACTAGTGACAGTAACAACATTTTACATGTCGACACATTTAATTCTTTGTTTTCCCTATCAGCTAAATTACACGAGTTAATATGTCCAGGTAAAAGGAAATTAGGTTAATTTAAAACTACTTTTTCTGATGTATGTCATGTATGTACGTCATAATGCAATTTTTATTTAATTTTGACACAGTCACCATTATATGCTAATTATAGGAATGAAGAAGAAATGAATATGCTTATGAGTCAATTCATAGACGTTGTCTTGTCTCAAATCAACAAAAGTGTCTGTAAAATTACCATTGTATTGCATTCCATCAAGACAGAACTAAGAATAATTCAAAATCCAGAAAAATCAAACAAATTACTCATAATTCTTCTATTTTATTCATTTAGGTTCAATAGGTACAATTTGCGTACATTTTTGTAAAATGTTTTTTTTTGTACATAAGTGGCAGAAAAAAACCCGAAGCGCGATGGTTTTGTGTTCCTGCTTGAAATGAGGTATCTATGTATTATAATTCGCCAGGCACAGTGGCTCCTCAGTGGAATTACCTTTTCCCCAATTGTTCCAGTATTCCTCAATCACGGCTTTTAAATCTTTTTGTCCCATCGACACTGATGGATATAAATAAATAGAAGGCCACTTGACGCACCTTTATAAAATGTTTTAAAATATTTTTAGGGTACTTAAATTTCAGAGGTTTAGGATGCAGATCTTCCAGAAGTTTCTATTTGTAACATTATTCTCAAAGCGAAATATTGCCGGAAACGCAGTTTGTGTACATTGTTATATAAATTACATGGATATGTATGTTTACTTTCAATAAGGCAATTCATTAAAAAAAATGCAAACGACAGGAAAACAAGACATAAAAGCAGGACTACATGTATACACTTCAAAAACAACATTTAACTCATTGACATTATTTTATCACAGATTAATTTATTCTCAGTATATGGCACATTTACTAATATATTACCATTCATTTCAGGTTTTCAAGCCGGTACTATCAAACCAACATCATACGAATCCACATTTTTATTTAAACCTCACATTGAATTGTCCATTATTGGTAACAATGGCAATAGAGGGATATCTAATGTGCTACCTCAGAGGTCTGGCCTCATTGACAATCAGTTTTATAAGGAAAACAGTGGTGAACAATCCCAACGTACTTTACTTTACACGGGGAACACAAATAAATCCAAAGTAGGAAATATAAACAGTACAAATTCTAGCCAAAAGGTAAAATCGATTGCAGAGAAGAAAACTCGAATAGGAAGGATTAAATCCGGAACGAAGACAAATACAAAGAAAATTGAACATCCTGTCAAAATAAGGACACAGTCATTTATACATTTACCAGGACTAGTAAATAAGAAAGCCGAGGATGAGAACAGTATTAGAAGAGTATTCAAGAATAATTCAGTAATTAAAAGGGATATTAAAAGCAATAAATCATTTAATAGAATAGAACAGAAAGATTCTAAGCTAAAAAGTTCCAAGAAAACATACTCGAGAGCGAAGTCTGTTAATGACATATTTGCAACAACACGTGACAGTAAAGCGAATACATGGAATAATTTGTTTGATATGAATGGAATTACTCTTCCAAAATCTAAAGACAATACGGATGGACGTGAAAAGACGAAATCCTCAACTTCAGACCATTTAAAAGTTGAATACAAATATGAAACACAAGATATACCGGAAGGTAAGGTACATAAAAGTTGGAATGATTTGTATTTATCAAAGTGTTTAAACGAAAGCAGTCTTAATAAAATTTGGTAAACACAACGTTGGAATGGGATCTTTATTCTAATCAGCTGACCGAACATGATAATGTATAAATTAATCAAACAATTTTTCTCTTGGTCTATATACCACAATATGCTTAAAAATTATTTTATTTGAAAATTAACCTTCTAGATTTATTTTCCTAACATGTAGGTTTAGTTAATTATTAGGCAAATATATCGTTTTCGTAGTTTGAAAGTTGTCATGTGTGTTTTTGTGTGTTTTGTTTTGTTGTTGTACAAAAATGAAATTAAAATCATCTGATTGTTCAATGCCACACTGCAAATGATCATGTACATTAAGGTGACGGTGATCGATGTCAGAATAGAAAGTATATGAGACAAATCAAGATAAAAATTGTAGCTTTTAACACAAATATTTATTTTGTTTTATACTAAACTTTATTCCTTTGTAAATTAAAAAAAACAACCTTTGAAGCACTCCCCTGTAATATTACTCAACTGATAATTTTCCCGTAACCAGATCTTGATATGCTTTCCGAAACAAAAAAATTATGCCAAATGAGATATACAGCTCTATGAGTGAACGATGTATAAAAATATTACATACAGTTGGAATTCTCGCTAGATTGAAGACCCATTGGTTGCCTTCGGCTGTTGTCTGCTCTATGGTCGGGTGGTTGTCGCTTTGACATATTCACCATTTCCTTTCTCAATTTTAATCAACAACGGTTGTAACATTCATTTTGATTGGATAACGTCACTTATTTACTTACATGGCATCAATTTACAATTGATACAATTGGATGTATGCGCAGGCGCAGGCGCAGACGACATATGACATATTTTATAAATACATGTTTCAATGTTGTTTTCTGTCAGTTTTATTAGAATGGAGATAACTGTATTGTGTTTTAAGCTAACGCGTCGCCAGTAAATTTAATTTGCAACCATCAAATCCCCAATTGATTCCGTCCGAGCTTAAGGTGTAATACAGTTATCATCTTAATTGAGTAATACATTTATTGCAAACTGTTGATTTATATCAGATGTTTAAACCATGTGTCTGTATAAAAAAATGTTTTCTGTAATATGTACGTTTTAAAAACCAATTTCAGGCTTACCCAAAAGTTCAGTTTCACTTAACGATGAACCCTTACTTGGTATAAGGAAACAAACAATATGGGATGCTATTGTTGAAAGTGTAGAACCTTTAACAAAACGTCAACATAGTTCGATGAAACAAAACGTTACCATCAGTGAAGTTAAAACCACAAAAGTATTTGGGGATCATAAAAACAAATTTGTCGTTGACAATAAAGAGGCTTCTTCGGTAAAACATTCCAACACACTAGATTTGGACCGAGTCGTGATAGGAAGTTCAGATAATGACAAAGAAATCCAATACATCTTACATATAAGAGAAAATGGAAATATTGAAATGGTTCCGGATTTGAAGTCAAACGTTGAAGACGAAGATATATTCCAGACATTGCCGAATGTACATAATAAAATATCTACTACAGAAGAACAAGGATTTGTGGCAAAAAATAAAACGTTTTCGTCAGAAAAAAATGAAAATGTATTAAAAGTGACCGAAAAGGATACATCTAAAAGTAAAACTGAAAAAGTGATGCCCGTTAAAAGCAAAACTATTGAACAAACGGAAAGAGAAATTCAAAGAGAAGCAAAGAGAATAATGTATAAGAGTCGCACAGGTAAAGTTAATAAGAAAAAGTCAACATTTACAAGATTGAATCCAAAAATACCCAATCAGAAAACCGGAAAGTCAAATATTCCCCAAACTCCGAAATTGAAAAAGAAAATCTCCAACAAGGCACAATCGTTTCCCAAAGAGGTTGATTTCACGAAAAATGTAAAAGGTTATACAATTATTGAGTCCACAACAAAGATATCCTCAAAATTGGCACCAAATTCTAATACTTATAATCCAAGATCAATGGCAAATGCAGCTCCGATAGTAATTTCAACAACTGTCAGTCCAACAACTGTTATGCGGGATATAACAAGAGCACTAAGCCAACCGAAGAAAATGAAAAAATCTGTCATATCACCAAAAGGACGACCAATTGAGATGAACCATAATTCAAACTCACCTTTGAGTAATCCTGAATTCTTTGATTTTTCTAAGGATTTAAGGCAACAGGTTGCCTCGCTGTTAGACATAGTTATGTTAGAACATGATCGAATGGAAGAAAGAAAGAAAAAGAAGAAGAAACATAGAAAAAAGACACAGAAAAATCATGATCGCATCGTCCCAACTCCATCAGTAGAATGGCGAAATATCAAGAAACTAATGCAATCAATAAATAAGGAATCAAAGATAATTGATGAAATCAATGACCGGGAATCAATAAAAAATAATGATGCTCCTGAGAGTTGGAATTATAGGCGTCACACTAAGTTTCGCCCTGGCAATGAAGTACGACGAAAATTTCTCACAGAGCCAATCACCGTCAATAACACGGACACCACAGTGGTATCAGGTATATACTAATAACCAGTCTCTTAAAATTTGGTTTTGATGATTATGTTTATTAATGGATTATGTTGCATCATGTACACACAAAATATAATTAGTGCAAACATTTAACACTTCTGATACCGTACACCTGTCGTTCAGGTCCTATTTTTTATATATATTTTTCAAAATACATAATTATATTAAAATACATAATTATATTATAATTATAAACTATAATTTCTTTACTGACATTAACACATTTTTTGCATGCTTTCAATCATAGCCAATTTGTTTTAAATAAGATTTCTTCTAAAGCGTGTATTTATACTGTATGCATAGGTCTATTTGTGTAATCTATATGTCAAAATAGTTAAGACGAGACAATAAATTTTGTAAACAATATTGAAATCATCAATTCAGTGAAAAAAGAGGTCATTTTTGGAAGGAAAATATAGGTGTAGACATTCTGAGCATCGTTTTCTTCCATATAAGTTTACTTCATCTCTTATGTTTTTTTATTTGTATATACTGCAACACTCTATATTGTTTTATAAAAACAAAAATATTTCTGTAATACACAACCTCTAATTCTAGAAAATGAGCACTGTAAGCTGCTTCCTTATAGAAAAGACTCCAGCTTTTACATAGATACAACAGAAAATAGAACGGTAGTGAGACCTTGTCCTACAGGAACTGCTTTCGATATCCGTTCATGCGCATGTACAACAATGACAACTGTGCGAGGACATAGTGGTAAATTACATTAACATAATAATGTACTTTATTAATTAGGCTTTTCAGTCTTTACTCTGTCTGTTTCATTCTGCTCAGAACATCATCAGATCATATAAATCATGTACTGCAAAACAACAATCACCAAATTTCAGTCATAAAGAAATTACACCAACCAAAACGCAGGGAAGAAAATTGAAACAAGAACTAAATTATTTTAATTTACGGAATGCTTATTTAGAATCTGCATGGGCTGAATGATGTTGAACAAACTCGTTTTTGAAATTGTTTGAAACTAGGTGCTCTTGAAGGGTATGGTGTTATTGTTCCATTAGAGAGCCCAGTCATTTATAAAATTTTCATTTATAAATTTCAAGGGAACTGAGGTCTCAACTCATCAGGCAAAGTGAACTTGGCTATTTTTTGGTACTATTGGTCATATAGCTGTTCGTTTGTTTCAGCTCCTATACCTCCTCGTCTTTCAAATATTCGGCTTTGAATGTAACTGATGAAGGTAAATTCAGAAAAGACGCATTAAATCATAACGTGTTGTTTACATTTTTCACAGCAATGGCTCGATACTTGCTGGTGGACTATTAGTTTCCAAGGGAACTTCATCTCAGTAGTCAGTACTGTCATGATTTATAACAAACTTGTGTTTATTATTTTTCTCTAGTAACCATCATTGTGTATTGTTTCCTTCGTAATTTTATAATTTGTCGCTCATTCCCTTTGAACTGAAAGTTATATGTCATGATTATTGTAGACGTTCGGATATTCTTTAAAGCTGTCAAAATATATATATTTTCCTTACAAAACATATCTATATTCTTTTGAGTAACTATCATTGATGTCCCTTTAGATAAGGGTTTGTATTGTTTTTGTAATGTATTTTTTTTATGTATTATTCATGAAGTTTTGTAGTCAATCAAGCCTTAGCAAAGATTTGCATCATTTTTGACGAGCATCCAAAAATATCTTGACTTAATAAAACCATTATTATATTTTATATCAATATCATATCATTTGAGCTCATTTCCTTTTAGGGATACTCTTTAAATGTATGTAGTAGATTAAAAGTCAATGAAGAGTTCTATCTTTTTTTACACTTGTCTTTTGGCATTAATGTTTCTAAGATCGTGCCAACAAATTTGTTGTTGTAAAAGTGAAACAGTTCATACAACTACGCAATATAACAAATTGAATATCCAAAAACATTAATGTTATAATTTAAATTTCAACAGATTGTCAGCCAGAATTGTTGATGGATTTCAACACAGACCTAAAGGACAAATCTGGAAAAAATATACATGTTGGTTCTCATCATGTGGCCCTGAACAATGGTTCGGGGGATTTCAATGGCAACAGTGATTTAACAATATGGCGGTTTACTGGTTCCCATATCGGACAACACCTTATGATCAAAGCTCGCTTCAAGGCTAGGAAACATCCAGAAGTCAGACAGCATGTTGTTAGTAACTGTCTAGAAGGCACTGTAATTTCGTATGGTATCGAAATAGATAGATTTGAAGAGGTTGTTATATTTGTACTGGATACAGAGCCACGTGACCGAAAAGAAATCAAGATACCTTTCAAGGTAAGATGGGTAAAAAGTATCTTGTCTTTATTATATTTTCAAAGTTTTCTCGATGCTTTGTGCAGTTTCTAATAACTATCATAAAAAGATATGTCATAATCTTTCCAAAGAATACTTGCCATTTCACAGATGATGTATCAAATGTCCTAGACTTTTATTTATCAAACTTACTAGGTAATTGAAGAATTGTTTATTATATGAAAAACAAGAGAATCAAACAGACGTTTAACGCTTTTCTAGTAATATAGGAATGCATAATACATTTTGAAATAATAAAATATCAATACTCAAACATCATAATCCGATTAGGAAGATGCAATTAATCAAAAAACAAAAAGGAGCGAGACTTGGTGGGTCTACTTGACAAGCTTCTCATACTATATAGATATAGGAAGATGTGGTGTGAGTGCCAATGAGACAACTCTCCATCCAAATAACAATTTAAAAATTAAACCATTATAGGTTAAAGTACGGCCTTCAACACGGAGCCTTGGCTCACACCGAACAACAAGCTATAAAGGGCCCCAAAATTACTAGTGTAAAACCATTCAAACGGGAAAACCAACGGTCTAATCTATATAAACAAAACGAGAAACGAGAAACACGTATATATTACATAAACAAACGACAACTACTGTACATCAGATTCCTGCCTTAGGACAGGTGCAAACATTTGCAGCGGGATTAAACGTTTTAATGGGCCCAAACCTTCTCCCTTTTTCTGAAACAATAGCATAACATATGCATGCATTAATCGCCATGTAAATTCACGTTCAGTAAAAATGTCATACAAAGCAATCGGGATTATAATTAATCGGTAAAATTACAAACAGAAAAACAGACAAGAAACATTATACAAAACACAACACAACCGAAGATTGAGCAACAATGCGTAGGGATAACCGAACAACTTTTGTAGTGTTATCATTTGTTCTTCCGCATATCTTTTTTTTATCTTTTGCATAATGAGTACACCCTTGTTAAAATATTGTAAACATGCACAAACGTACCGTAGGGTTTCTTTACACATGTAGTCGTCATACAATTAGTTAGAGGGTATATTTCTGCGAAGAAAAAAAACTATCAATGATTTTGTTTGTGGAAATAGAGAAGGAAAAGATCATGCTATATCAAAACTATCAATCTAAACTGAAAAGTCTTAATAAATGCAGCACACAGTCTCCTATATAGACACGACTGTATACCATAAGTAATATTCAAATCACACCGATTCTTGCCAATTGGAAAGTGTTGAAGCAGTATACCAACTACAAGACTCATCAACATTAGCTTCTGACTTCTTGCAAATCATGCAATGTTTTTTTTGTCATACAAAATTTAAAAAAAACAAATAAAAGTATGTCTTTAGATAACCAAAAAAATTAATATATCAACATGTAGATCCAATTTCGTCTTCGTACTTTATTTGGCATTTAAAGCGTTTTGATTCTTGCTTCACAGATGAGTCTTTTGTTGAAGAAATGCTCATCTGGCTTATACAATTTTAATCCTAGTATATATGATGAGTTTAAATATTGAAAGCAAGCGAGAGCTTGTTTCAAAAACAGAATAATATAGCAATAGAAAAAAACAATAAAAAAAAATCAAAATACCACCAACCGATGTTTTGTGTGTAACACTTGTATTTAAAAATATAAGAAATAGTAAAGAAAAAAAAAATAGATTTATATGAAATTTACAGCATTTGATTGTGAATATTCATACAGTAATATATTTTTTTTTATAATGAAAGCTTGACCAATGGACAGATGCCAGTTTGATCTATGACGGACTACAATTTACTGGTGTTGTAAATAGCCGAAGAAAGTCGACACCCTCAGCAGGTAAGTCATGTTTTCTTACAAAAGAGTCTTTTAACTTCAAGGCGAACAAGCGTATAAAACTCACTTATCCAGTATAAACTGTACTATTACGAAAGGTATTACGATTTTGAATTCTTACTGTCCTCTGACAAGAACTGTCAATTTAAATTTCAATTTATGCTAAAACATGTACGTAATATTGTTTCTGATTGAATCTTTTATCGACGGTTTTCAACCAACAACTGTAGCACTCTATAATCTATATAGTCAAATGAGGAGGTTAGTGCGCATGTAAAACTGGTTCATACAATCAAATTTTGTAAAATGTTTTGGTCATGCTACTTATACCATGCGCTGTATGTTGTTGTTTTGCTTCAATTTGTATGTATGGGCGAATCATTTTAATCAGTAGATAGTCAACTGACAGCATTTTGGAAAGTTTTGCTTTAAGCGGAATGAGAAGATTTCTTTCTTTCAATGTTCATCACACGCTGTTTCCGATAAAAGAAGTAAGATTATTATCCTGTACCAACCACATAATGATATAAGAATTAAAATATCTTTGAATTATAATTTAGATTTTAAAATTGCAGAATCCATTGTTTATTACTTTTCAGGTAATGTGGAAACAAGATCGAGTCCTCTGAGAGTTGGTGGGTGCGGTGGAAAGAAACATGGATTTTCAGGTTTAATCGATGAGGTTATTTACTTATATATATATACAAACTACTAGATATAAGACAAAAAGAAAAAAAATGAGTATGACTGAGTAAATTTTCGAGGTAAAATGACAACATAGTTGAGGCAATTGTATTTGTATACAAGCCCCTAAATAAAACATAGATGTAATTGAGGCAGTTTTATTTGTATACCAGCCTCTAAATTAAACATAGATATAATTAAGGTAGTTTTATTTGTATTGAAGCCCCTAGATGATACATAGATATATGTATGGGCATCCGATACAGTTTCAAGGGAGTTAACTCTTTGCGCGACGTTAAGCGTTTGAATTCCCGAAAAACGTCACTTTTTGTGGGACGTAATGCGTGTAATGTTCCGTAATAAAGACGTAATGCGGAATTTTGATGCTCTCATTTCTGTTTCTCCCGCATGCTAACTTCTACGCCATTAATATTAGTGCATTCGATTCTAACAGGATAAAAGTCTAATACCATTATAACATGTATAAGAAATAAAACAAATTACTGTTTCTTTGAGATCTTCAACAAAATATCGTATAGTGAGCAATCTCAAGACGACTGACCCTTTTGTTGCATGTCAATTATCATTTTTATCATCCTTCATAATCCGTGATTGACATTTTATTACATCACAAGAAACCAATGATATTTTAAATCTAATACGGAAAATGTAGGTAAACGCCGCTAATATAACAATGACACAACTTTTATTAAAGATCAAAGTTCTTATTTCTTCCGCGTTGCACGTATGTCATCTAACAAAAGGCAATAGCCAACAATATGATTTTACATCCGTAAAAATGTTGACGGGACATACATTGTATTATGGTATACAAATGCCCGCATCCGTCTGTCCGTCGTAAACATGATACAGCATATTATCCAAAATCATAAGACGACGGGCGTATCATGCGCTCGTAGCGCAACTGTTTATTTTGATTTTTGTAAATATTTTTATAAATATATTAGAGAAATAACGGAATGACAGCAAGTACAATGCAATTTCCAATATAATCAATATTTTCGAATGGCATAACTCTTTTAAAGAATAATTGATATGCACTGATTTTCGAGCGTCTCCATACGATATCAGTTTTATAGAAAGGTAACAAGAATTGTACACTTGAAAAAATTAATTAACCAGAAGGACCGGAAGGACAGACAGAGAAATGTACGTGCGATATTTTATGTACGCGCTATATGGTGAAAAAGAGATATAAGAGAAGATTTTAATCGCAACTAATCCAATCGTATTTGCCAAATAAAAAAAAATCAAAGTTTTAGTTTCATTGTTTGGACAAAAGCATTCTCTAGCAAATTGAAGACTTCTCCTTTATAAGATTTTGCTTTTGTTTTCTGACCACATAAAACAGAAGATGTGGTATAATTGCCAATGAGACAACTCTCAACAAGAGACAAACATGACACAGAAATTAATAGTTATAGGTCACCGTTCGGTCTTCAACAACGAGCAAATTCCATATCGCATAGTCAGCTATAAAATATCACGAAATGACAATGTAAAACAATTCAAACGAGAAAAGTAACGGCCTAATTTATGTGCTACAATTTATGTACAAAAAAAGAAGTTCCGTTTGCAGGATAATGCTGAGTCCACACGTAATTCGAGTTCGATCGATTCGCATTAACTAATTCGAATTAGTTTAATTCGCATTCAAAATGTATGGTGTACCATTTGGTTCAAAAGGTATTTTTATCGATTAACCGCTATTTATATACCGGTTAACCGCTATTTTTATCGGTTAATCGCTATTTTTATCGATTAACCGCTATTTTATATATTGGTTAAACTGCTATTTTTATCGGTTCATCGCTATTTTTATCGATTAACCGCTACTTATATGTCGGTTAACCGCTAATTTTATCGGTTAACCGCTATTTATACCGATTAATCGCTATTAATATGTCGGTTAACCGCTATTTTTATAACATAATCAATTCTAATTTATAGTGTATACACATAATAACTTATTATTTCAAACGAGTAAGTGATTGATGGACAAATTGTGTCGCTCAACCTGTTAAAACAGTACTAAACAGTAGTGAGGATTGTTTACACCTCCCATATATCTATTTTTGACCAATCACTCCTACCCAAGTTATAGAATTGTTAATCGGCAAACGAACACACAAAATTTTAGTGTTGAACACGTGGCAATTCTATGTAGCACATTACACTTTATTGTATGCAACAATTTTTGTTTTATTTATTTTATTTTACACTTTTAATACAACTAAATGTATTGGATGTCATGGACCAGTATTGAATAATTATGTCATGACGATGTTTTAAATTTAAATAGAGGTACTTGTATATACTCCACTCCTACAATATAAAGGTACAAATCTGTATAAATGATAATTCGATTGATGATACCATGTGTAATAAAGACGAGTAACGTACGAGAAACGTAATCTTCTAACATGCACATATTAATTTTGTCTTATTTAAAAAAAAGAAAAGGAAAAAGTGTTATCTACCATATTTCGCCCACAGACATGAAACAGTATCTATCATACGTGTTCTATATTATTGAATTACGTTGTTGATGATATTCAAAAACTCTACCAATGCTTTAATTTAATAGTTTTTTTAATAAATCACTTGAAGAATGTATCTTTCTCTATAATTGTTTTATTGCAATTGTTATTGAAATCTTTTTTTTTAAAAGGTGGATATAGCATCCACGTTCCGATTTATATCCGATATATGTAACAATACGTGATGGTATAGAGCAATGGAGACTCAGAGAGTGTTTTGATGAGAAAGTTTAACTGTATTTAATAACGAGAAACAAGCGTGTTATGAATATTGTCAAAATTCCGCCTAAAATGGCAAACTGTTCATCAACTCATAGAAATGTATATACCTGTTGTTTTTTAAGCAGTTTAATCATAATCACTCAATCTAAAAAAAAAATAGCTACTTCTATTTTTTGTTTTTTGGCAGACTTTTCTAAGTTATTTGATAACGTTGGATAATAAACCATCTGTATTTGGTCATTTTCCCGCTGAAGTCCTTCAGGAATCAGTAAAAACTCAGACTTGAATATTTCATTTAAGACTATTAATTAACATGATATATTTGATTAACTCGTTGTATTAGTAGATATTTTTTTCTGATGATGTTTGGACCAGCATCTCGGTCTTAATACACTGCCAATCGAACCAGGTATTGACCACGAAATAATAAGCTGGGCGAATGGTTAAGGAAATGGCAATTTATTTTACAATTTAGATAAGACGGATAACAAAGTATAGTTACTAATTTTACTTTCGAGATCTAAACTTTATTTTATAAAGCCAGGACATTTCAATTGCTAAGTCATATAAACATTCGGTTGTAACATTTGACACTGAAATTGGACACTCGTATATATTGAATTCTTAATTGACCCAACATCTTCTTTCTCTTCCCCTCTTCACCAAACCCTCATCCGTACTATTATATATATATATTATATGTACTGCAAATATTCCTGGTTATATTTTTATTTTTTAAGGATATACTGCATTATGCTTCAAAATTTGGGAGCATCAGTACTTATAACCGGGGAAATCAGTAATGGAAATAGGATGCTCGGGGACTATTTGTTCATTAAGGATTAAGTTAAATTGCAAGATATTTTTATAATTTATAATTTTATTTTGTGCAATGTCTACATAAATTTGTCAGTTTTTATATTCGAAAAAAAATCATGAAATCTAATATACTCAGAGTTTTCTTATTGAAACCGAAAACTTTGGACTTAAATCATTTGCATTAGAATCAAAATACAGAAAGGGAAGGTCATTGTGTAACTTCAAGGCAATCCTATCTTGAAATATTACTTACTAATGACAAAATCAATTATCTTTGTCAAATTGATCATTTCCAGCTATTTAAATAAAGGTAGAGTTTATATTCCTCCAAAAAGCGCCCGCCTCGAAACGCAGAAGTTAAAACAAATACAACAGTGACCACAGACTGGATCAAATGAACTTGAATGTTATTTCACCTGGTAGACCAATCATATGACAGTGTGGTTCGGTAATTAATCGGTCATGTAATAATGTTTTATGTTATGTTATGTTAGATTCACGATTGCAGATTTATTTTTCTGTAACTCATACAAAAGCCTTTTTCTGAAACTGTGATAAGAATGTTAATTGCCAATCTCAGAAAAAATCCGTTTGGAGTAAATTTAATTGATAAATTTAAAAAACACTTACCGTTATCTTGATGATATTTTTGCTTTACTTGACTAATAAAAAAATCACATTTTCTGCGGAAATCTACGCATAGGAACTTGCTGAAAAAAAACCTTTAATATACAGAAATGATTATATTTTGCTAGATTTGAATTATTATATTTGAGTTTTACACGAGAAACTCTTACTATACAAAAAAGAGACGATTTTTTGTTCTTTGATGTTAATTGTCCTTTTTTTTTTTAAAGCAATGTTGATTTGGACCCAGATTATTGTGTGTATTTTCTCTCTATATGCCGGTGTTATATAGCCTTTCTTCACCCATGCCAGTTTTTTCCCCGGGGTCTGCAATAGGATATTCGATTTCAAGTAACGTAATTTATGCATAATTGATAAAAAAAAAAACCTGGAAAAAAAAAAATGGATTCAAATCAGTTCCATTGCAATCTAAACAAAGAAACACTAGACGTTTTCAATATTGCTCTCGAAAAATTACGTATGTAATGTTAAATGCTGAATTTGAAGTAAAATAGTACTCAAAATAAGGGTCGTCAAGTTGGTTACTATTCATTATTCCTTATTCGTAACTTATTCTTTATTCGATACCTATTCGTCACTTATTCTTTATTCCTATTTGTTACCTATTCGTTACCTATTCCTTATTCGTTACCTATTCATTATTCCTTATATTATTTGTTACTCCTTATATGTCTACAAATAAAATAACGTGCTTTACTTTCTTAATATCACTGGTAAAATTTCTTGGTTTGTATACAGTCAGGATCCTACTTCGTCAAAATTATCTCCCCATTACGCCAGTTCATTTTCACAATCGTAGAAATGGAAGCCATTGTAGCGATGACGCGCTACCAATTTTGCTCTTGGAAACCGATAAATTTATACACATTGCACCAATACGATCCTTATATGTCAGTTATATTTTAAAAGACAAATGTATCAACTACCTAATGAGCATCAGTTAATGATCTTGTCTGCATTGATTCAACTTAAAACTATTGTCTGATCGGTTGTCAGGTGGAATTTTCAAAAAAACATAAACATTAAAAAAAAAAATCTAATTAAATATTTCGTGGAAGGGCAGACTAGATTTTTTAGTGGTTGAAGACTATAAACCCTAGTTATCACACACACAAAAAATAAGATTTTTTCGAAGATATGCATTTTCATCATCCAACTTGTACGACTGTCGTCAAGTACTTTCAGTAAAAAAATAGCTATTCGAACACACCTTCCCTGTTTTTGTGACTCATTAGATAGGTATTTCACTTGACCCATAAATTTCATCTTTTAGTACTGTTATTTTTTTGTGTTATAAAGTCAATCTGTAGCTTTAATATATAAAAATGATAGAATCTGAAGCGAGACGATGTATGAAATATTCTTACTTTGAACGATATCAAGACAAAATACTCAACTCAAACACGCCCTAACATAAAAAGGTGCACTCGATTTCTCTTTTCGATACAATTGTTACCTATTTTTGGATTTTTTTCTTCAGTCACATAATGGAAGGGCAGACACGAAAATTACTGAACTAATAGATTGATATGATTTCCGTCCGTGGTAATTTTTTAAAAAAAATCGGAGGTTATGCATTTTAGTCATCCAACTTGAAAGATACCCATGTCGTCGACTTGATATCTAATTGTTCTGCTTAACTATGTACTAGATAAATTGAAAACTTATGCAAATTGTGTTTTTGAAATAAAACACCTCGTAATTGAGAAGAAAATTGCAGTTTTGTTTGTTTCTATTAACTTTTAAAAAATTTGTTACTATAGTAAACAATACAGTTAACATTTATCGCCTTCTCTAATAGAGAGCTTCGATTCTTTTGTTCTATTTCAACCTGGTTTCCGACTGTATATAATAGGTGAAATTACTTTAAGCGCGAAGGTACCCATTTCAGCGCTTGACTGATTTCCCTGTTACTTATTCGATTGTAACATGTGTTAAACGTTCCACCTTTTAAAAACGATTACTTTTTTTCTTGTCTCTTGTGTTACATGTAGAAATAGGTTCATGGAGGTGAAATAATCCTATTAGCGCATATGTATAAAAAAAATAAGATGTGGTATAATTGCCAATGAGACAACTCTCCACAGGAGCCCAAATGACACACAGAGAAATCAATAACTATAGGTCACTGTACGGTCTTGAACAATGAGCAAAGCCATACCGCATAGTCAGCTATAAAAGCCCCCGAAATGACATGTAAAAAAAATTAAACGAGAAAAACTAACTGCCTAATTTATGTACAAAAATGAAAGAAAAAGAAACAGGTTACACATCAAAAAACGGCAACTACTGAATTACAGGCTCCTGGCTTGGGACAGGCACATACATACAGAATGTGGCGGGGTTGAACATGTAAGCGGGATCCCGTAATCGTTTCAGCACTCGACTGATACCCTGTTACTTATTATTTCCTTTTTTGCTTAAAATACGTGTGTTATACGTTGCAACTTTAAAAAGAATCATTCTGATGTTCTGGTCTCTGGTGCTAGCTATATGGGTTCTTATAGGTGAAATAACCCTATAAGCGTGTATGTACCCGCTTCAGCGCTCGACTATACCCTGTTTCTTATTCATTCCTTATTCGCTTGTTATACGCTGCACCTTTTAAATAAAGTATTGGTTTGACAACTCCGTATTTTGCGCCTGTCTCAAGTCATGAGCTTGCTTTTGTCAGTCTGTGTATTTTAAGCTCACCGGGTCCCGAAGGGTCCCATCTAAGATTATGCCTTTACTTTGCGTCCGTCGTCGTCCGTCGTCTGTCGTGTTTATCTATTAAAAGAATTCTTCTCCTCTGAAACTAAAGGGCTAAATACCTTCAAACTTTAACTAAATGGTCCTTAGAGTATCTTATTTTATTTTAGTACTTGTATATGTTCACTTTTAGAGTTAAGTCTGACCCATAGCGTCCATTTTCACTGAACTAATATACAATTTTATTTAGGGGCCAGCTGATGACCACCTCCGGTTGCGGGATTTTCTCGCTGCGTTGAAAACTCATTGGTGGCCTTCGGATTTTATCTGCCCTTTGGTCGGGTTGTTATCTTTTTGCCTGACATATTCCCCGTTCCCATGCATTCTCAATTTTATCTTTTCATTTTCGTTTTCTTGTCTCTGGTGTTACATGTAGCTATGAGTTCTTAAGGGTGAAATCACCCCATTAAGTCTTATGAACCAATTTCAGCGCTCGACTGATACTCAGTTCCTTATTCGTTCCTTATTCGTTTGTAATACGTTTGTTTTACGTTCCATTTAATTCCGATTTTATTCTTGTCTCTGGTGTTAGCTATGGGTTCATTTATGTGATTAACCCTGTTAGTGTGTACACACTGGTTTCGGCGCTCGACTGATACACTGTTACCTTTCATTCCTTATTCGCTTGTAATGAGTATGTTATACTCTGTCTCTGGCCTTGAAGTCATAAAACTTTCGAATCAATTTTTTGTACTCATATTCCAAAATCAACCAATCAAAATGCTGTATTTTATGTTTCGAGCATAATGTGTGTGCTCCGAGCACTGAGCGAAGTTTTATGACTTCAACCCCAGGTGTTAGCTATGGATTCTTAGAGGTGAAGTTACTATATAAGTGCGTAATGTAACGAATAAGGAATGAGGATTACTAGTAAGTAACCAACTTGAAAATGGGTGGTGTTTTTTTTAAAAAGAAAACAAGGAATATGGGACGGAAAGGACAAGGTATGATAAGAGGCGTTTTTGGCCCCCTTCCCAAATAAGTTTATATATATATCATTGATAGTCTTAGGATAAAAACTCTTAAAAACTGTGTTTTTTTTTATGTTCCGGTGAAAGAAAGGTTGCCTAGCAACAGTTTTAATAAATAGCCAAATTATCACATATGCATTGCTTTCTTATTACAAATAAGCAAAATCAAAATAATATTGTTTGTTTAACAATAACTTGAGTTTGCAAAGGAAAAATCACTTCAATTTCAGTTTAAAAAAATGCTTAGCAACAACCTAGCAACAAAAATTTTGCCTAGCAACGGTTCAAAAATTTGTAATTTTGGCCATATGAGGTATAGATATAGCAATATTTAAAGATTTAGCTACCGTAAATGATTTTTCTTTCGTATATATGATGTCTTGGTCATCTTTTTTTTCTCAAGAAAATGAAATTGACCATAGCAACCTAAAAGTTGCTTAGTAACAGTCGAAAAAGATAGAAATCAAATTGAACTACAGAAAAACAGTTTTGATTTTTAATTGTACAAATTAGAATACAACCAGGTTTATAGAAATGTTAAACATGCAAGAATAACTAGAAGTAAGAAATGAAAGTAAGTCAATTGTATAGCATGCTGATAAAAAGATTAGCAACCAAAACAATGCTTAGCAACGATTAAATAATGGTGTAATTTTTTTTTGTATACCGAAGTAGGTTTTTTGGTATCATATTTATATCTTGATGAAGTAAATATTAAATCATATTCTGTTACAAAAAACAGGGTTGAGATCTCAAAAAATATTGTTTAATCCCGCAGCATTTAAGTCAGGAGCCTCTGACCTTTGTTAGTGTTTTACGATTTTTCATTTTAGTTTCTTGTGTATAAATCGGAGTTTAGTATGACGCCAAATATTACTGAACTAGCATACATATTTGATTAGGGACCAGCTGAAAGATGCTTCAGGGTGTTGAAGTTTCTCGCGGCATTGAAGACCCATTGGTGGCCTTCAGTTGTTGTTTGCTCTTTGGTCGGGTTGTTGTCTCTTTCCCCATTTTATTCTCAATTTTAGTATTAGATAAAAGATAGCTAACAAGGAATTGGTCTGTTTAATAAAAAAAAAAGCATAAATAGAAATTATATAAGAATGTGTCCCCAGTATAGTATACCATGAAAATGGGGCAGCATCTCTAATTTGGCATTAAAATTAGAAATATCATATCACACGGAACATGTGAAGTAAATTTCAAGTTGATTGGACTTCAACTTCATCAAAAAATTACCTCGACCAAAAACTTTAACATGAAGCGCGACAGATGGACGAACGGACGAACGAACATACGGACGCATAGACCGGAAAACATAATGTCTATAAATGGGCCATAAAAACTTCAAGTTATACAAGAAGTGACAATTATTATTCATAAATAATTGTGAAAGTTATGAATATAGCATTTCACATTTACATGATGATTACCGGTACATTGAAAAACTGGATTACTATTGAAGATTCAGTATCAGATTTATACAGTATGTAGAGCAAATATGCATAGCCTATACAATGCCATTGTTTGTCACTTCAATAATCGTACACTGTGAACTTTTTAACACTTAACACAATATTTTAAAGAAGGAAATGCTTAAAAAACAAAGTTCAAAATGTTCGATGAGGTCAGGCTTCAAGACGATAAAAACTCATGAAGATATGTAGACGAAAGAGGCATGAACATCTTCAAGCTTCTCTACAAATGTATTATTTCTACGATATATATCCTGAAATAAGCACATGGATCGCCAGTGTAAAGAATCATGTGCAATCATACCACATCTCCTTATCTTATCCAAAATGTTTTGGTTTTTTTTAATGAAACAGTTATTGGTAAGTAGTATTTTATACCTAAAAACATTTGAATTTGATAAGAAACGTAGACACACTTCATTAAAGACCATTAAAGGGTCTTGGTGGCCGAGTGGTCTAAGAAGTTACTTCTGTAATCCCTAGCTAGTCAACACTGAAGTTGTGAGCTCGACCCCCGATGGTGCGGGTGCACTCGTTTTCAACCTGAATTTATCCTTTTTAAGTTGATCTATTTATTATTTTTATTCTGAATGTCTGAATGTCTAACCAAAAGGTTTCAATTTTCAAGATTTGCAGCCGATTTCATTGAGTGTGTAGCCAAAGGTATAGTCTTTTGTAAGCTTGCTTGTTAGCTGAACCGTGAAGTCATTATTTTGTCAGGTTTACTACCCTCTTTTCGAAGTAGCATAGTCCATCAGATAGAAAGATTGGCAATCTGCTGAAGTAGTATATTCTTAAAGGAGGGTAGTTAACCTGACCTAACAATGACTTTATGGTTCATCTTACTAACAAACAAACTAAAGATATTACCTTTGACTTCACACTCAATGATGTCGGCTGTAGAAGTCACCAAGTTCAACCTTTCCGGTATTAAATAAATATTTAAAATTACTAAAAAAATCTTATTAATTGCATTAGGGACATTTAACTGTAGTACTAGTAGTGCAATTTGTGTCTTCAGTAATATATATATATATAGCATGTGAGAGGGAAAACAAGTTCAACTACCGTTTTGGTGAATATTCAACAACTACCCTAATTGGTTTTTTTAAGTACCAAGAAATATTGACTAAGTCCAAAAGCCTGCCATTTTTAGAATATTTGAAGAATAACAAAAATCCGGTGGCAATGCATGCTTCAATTAGGTGTACAATAAAGGTATTAAAGCTGTATCTCTAAAACTGTAGGATAACCAAGTGGTGGATCCAGAAATGTTCATAAGTGAATGCCCACTGGCTGCCTAAGAGAGGGCATGATTTTGTCAAGCTTCAGTGATTCCCTATATATAAGCAACCATTTTATTTCTCAAAACGGGAGCCGGTCCCCCTCCCCTCCCCCTAAATCCGTCTCTGTAACCGACTCTTCATATATATAGCTTGAACCAAAAAGTTAATGTGTCAATATACCGGACATTGAAAGAAAATTTTATAAAAAAAAATCAGAACCCTGTAGACATATACATCTCTTTTATAAATAAAAAGCTTTTTAGGTCAAAATCTTAAGGCGATAAATAGACGTATATGTCCGGACAGAAACAAACGGACGGATGGATGGATGGACGTACGGACAGATCTAAATTAACGAACGTGCTCGACATTAAAAAGTAAAATATGTTAAAAGTAATTTCGCTATAGCATGTTTTATTTGAAAATCCAAATTGGATCTGAGTCAATTGAATGCTACATGTGTACTTTTTTTTTATGGTTACAGCTTGTCAAAAGAGTGCTCTGACACATGTATAAGAAAAATCATTAGTGTACCGATATATGAAAAGGCTGGAACACATAATTTACAGTATTGTATAAGTGTAGTTAACTTATTTTCAGTATCAACTGCTCTTAAATTTACATGGAATTATGTTTATAATTACATTTCATACTTTAGATTCAGCATTAATACTGTTTGCACTGATGCTTAACGGTTTAGTTTAGTACTGTATTTAGATAATTTTTATTTTTAATTATGGACATTTAATACAACAAATGGAAGTTTTTAACGAACCTTGACTGGCTATACAGCTATACAGCCCTTGCAGACATTTAATATGTACTTAATTTAAACCAATAGATATGTAACATATTTTTCTGTAGATGGTAAAATAGAAAACTTCAAAGTGCAAAATATATAAGTTTTGATGAAATGATTTTCTTCAGAACTACAAAAAGGGTTTGAATATATTGTGAATTTATTATAAAATTCATTTGTAAGATTTCGTTGAATATTTGAAAATAATAATGAATAAAAATTAATTCACCATATTTCAAGGGACAAAACTCTGTATTTGGCTGCATAGTGTTGGACTATTTTGATTTATATGGGTCTAATTTCACGTACAATATATTTCTTTAAGAGAGTGACATGTCTTGATGACTGGATACGGCGTAATACTATCCGTACGTGATATTCTGATCGATTATGTATCCCGGAATAATTTCTTACCCGTGCCGTTCCCTATGACGTATTAAGGTGGCACGGTAGTATTTGCTTTCCAGAATTTAGGTTGCTCTTTTGTGTACCCTACTTAGGTAAATGTATCTAAACAGTGTGATTGGACAAAAAATACAGTATCAACTGAACATACTTTCCCAAACTGAGTGATGAATCAGGTGTAGAAAAATATGAAATAATTTTATATACAGATGAAAATGAATTTTTGAGAATTTTTAAAAATTTTGCATTCACTGCACCATAAAAGACCTAAAAGTACTAGTGGCCTTAGGATTTTAAAAATAGCAAAAAAAGTAAACGGTCATGGTACATATCCAAATTCATTTCTGAATGGTAAAATGAAAGTACTTCAGTTAACTGTGAATGTAGAATTTTTTGCAGTGTTAGAAAGTGGTGAAAATTCTAAAAAGGCTATCATTATCCCTTATGGCCAGGAAATACTACCGTGCCACCATTACAATAACTAGCCAAAATAATGTAAACAATCGGATTATTTTTCAAATTTTTAGACATGAGCGCCAACGTAGACCACCATGATATTTTGTTATGGAAAAGATACAGAAGAGGACCGTTGATGGTTAAAAATTTCAAGATGGTCTACGTTGGCGCTGGTGTCAAATTTCGTCTCCGAACTTGACAAAATTGTAGATTTCTTACACTTTTCGTCGGTTTAAGCCTATTCAATGTCTAAGTTTGAACATATTTGAGTACATAACACCTAAAAATAAGGTTCTACAGGGACGAACAGATATTGAAGTTCATTACACAAGCGTGATGGGATTCAACTTTAAAGTTTAAAAATTCTGGAAAAAGGGGGGCCAAAAACGGCCCTTATCATACCTTGTCCTTAGAAACAAAGGAATACATGTAAGCATGTATTCATCTCAGGTTTAGGAATTTGTGTGAACTTTTCGGACTCCTTGTGTTTTTTTTTTTTTACAATACAGGGTAACATGTTTCCCCACATACATGTATTACGTTCTTTTTATTGCATATCGGACTGCAATTTATCATATCCACAAGGGTAACTGGGGAATAGAATTATGGTCACCATTGGTCTCCCTCTGATCGGTATTCAAACCCTCGTCAAATAGGGTTATCCGTTTAGCTATACGGGATGTACAAATGTGCAGCAACATCCGGTCAGAATGGAGATATGCAATCCGATGTCTTGTGTATAGAGAGTGCCACGCTCTTTGAAAGTTAAGATTCCTTGCAACAACTCCATGCTGAGTCTGCATTGATAAATGTCTGTCCCTATCCAATATACCCTCATTTCCTTGGTTGTCTTAATTTATCTCAAACTCAGAAACAGTGGTGACATCTGGCTTCGCTTCTTTACTTGTAGAGAAAGGGAAGTATGACCCAAACGATAACGCTGTATGGAGTTTGAATTTATCTGACCTTAATCCCGGATGCCTCTATTACAGAACCCACCTATGCATTTATTGTTATTTTTTCTCGTCCTGAATATGCATGAAATATTTGCCATTGAACACTTAGCAACCAACAATCAATCAATCAATATCTCATAAAAATTCATTAACCAAATTTAAGCTGATTCTAGATTTCTTTTCTCACGATTGAGAGCAAAATATTGCCTATGCTAAATAGGTAAAAGTCCAAGTCAGCCTATTCCCGCCAAAAAATTATATCAAAAAGGAGATTCATTACCTATCAATTATTTTAGCTTATACTTAAACTAATATACGGAAGCGTGTTAGCGCCACACATTTTTTTTTAGTTTTTCTTCATTTCTTCATATCTTTGCGTGGAACGCAAACCTTTGCAAAATAACGCAAACATTTGTTTTTAAATTATCTTATTTTTTATTAAAGATTTAAAAAAAAACAACAGCAGCTATTAATGCAGGAGCCTGTTTATTAAAATTTATCACCCTAGTAGTCATTGCAAATTAAAATGCTTGAATAATAAGAACATATCATTGAATAACAATGAGCAGAAAATATAAAAAGATGTGGTATGAGTGCCAATGAGAAAACTCTCCATCTAAGTCACTATTCGTAAAAGTAAACCATCATAGGACAAAGTACGGTCTTCAACACGGAGCATTGGCTCACACCGAACAGCAAACTATATAAAGGTCCCCCAAAACGATATCCATGTTACTACTAGTATATATATTACCAAGAAAATTGAGAAAATTTAGGTTATACCGAAGAAAAAAATCACTCCTGCTATAGATAATATATAACTGAATATAAATATACTTCAAAAGTAAGTTGTCTTTAAGAACTGAGTAAAGTTGGTTACATTCAAACAAGCTACCCTTTCATAATGAATGTATAGAATAAAGATGTTTAATTAATAAAATCATGTTCTCTCCATTCACATTGCTACCCAGACATCTTAAAAATACCTAACTATATTGAAATGAAAAATCAATAACTTTCTATCAAAAAATCTTTATCAGATTCTGAGATTTTTGCTTCAAAATAAAAAAAAAGGTGTCCTTAATAATAAATCATTTTAAAGCAAAAATATCATCTTGTCTATTTGACTATGAAGTTTCACAATTGTATGACATTATTCTTGATCTTTCCTATATACGATACTATATCTATTTTCTTATTAAATTATATACTTTTCTGATTCATTAATCAGTACTTATTTATGTATAATTGTACTTCAAGTATTCCATTATTCCTATGCATATTTATTATAATGATTTGGCCTTGTATGTACATGTATGTTTCTTTATCCACTAGTAAATAACAACCGAAAAGAATGACAGACGGACATTTATACAAAACTTAATGAATGATTGCAATCAAGATATTTGCGTTATAATGTAAAGGTTAGCGTTGTATTGCAATAGTTTGCGTTATTTCGCAAAGATTTGCGTTATATCGCAAAGATCACAGTTTGTGTGAGAACGCACATATTTGTGTTATTTCGCAAAGGTTTGTGTTATAACGATAAGATAGGAAGAAAAACCAAAAGATAAAATGTGTGGCGCTAATTAATACATGTACGCTTCTGTACGAATACTCTTCGGATTTAGAGTACTATAGTAACAAATCTTAATTCCAGATATTTGTTTAATTTCACGTAACTGCATTATTCAAGATAAAAGATTTAAATGAATAATGTATATTATTACATTGGTTGCAATGAATTACTTTGATTTCCCAGTTAGATAAAAACCGATAATTTCACATGTGAAATAAACGTGGTTATTTCACTCTCTGACATCATACAACAATAGGCGTTGTCAAGACGTCGATAACGTCGAAACAAAACATGCGTAGGAAAAACATGTAGTTCCTTAAATTTTGTACATTAATTTCATAAAAAAAAGCAATTTGACAATGTAATAAAAAGTATAACTAATCGCCGTATTTGAATATCAAAAATAAGACAACTTGTGACCGAACGCCGCTATGGATTAAACTCGTGCTGCGCACTCGTTTAATCCATGCGTCGTTCGGTCACGCGTTGTATTATTTTTTGATATTCAAATACGGCGATTAGTAATACTATAAATGATATAAATGGCATAAAATGATGAGACTATCTTTTGAAATATTGATTGTATGTAATTTAATGGGGAGAGATCCGTTTGCGCCAAAAATGCGTCCTTTTGCGCCACAACTTTTTTCTCCAATGCTACGTTTGCGCCACCTGTTTTAAAATAACATGGTATCATTTGCGCCAAAAGTAAAACATACGATTGCGCCAATTAGAAGAAAAAATACTTCCCTACACCTTTATTCGGACTTGGAACTGGCAGTTTACACTGCAAATGTTTCCTTTTCTAAAACATACTTTCTTCTTACCGCTGCTGCATGAGTACTCTCCATTTTAATGTATGCAGTAGCTTGTAACTTCACCTTATTGTCCAAAAAAACAAACATTGAAGGATGAAATGCATAAAACAGTTCATAATAACTCCCCGTGGAATGCTTCTGCTCTATTACATAGTACGTCTTGCGATAGATAGACGGTTTCACTCAATGCGGAAGGTGGGAGCAAAGCATTGTGTAATCAACGTATGTGACTGAAACATAATCAGCAAAAGCTTATATTTTCTTCTCTTTTGCATATCTTGTATTAAATTGTCAGCAAAGCAATAAGTTTTTTCCTCTCTCTGTACATGGACTGCCTACTGCATTTCAAGTCATTTCGTTCAAGATGCTCATCTTCATGGTGAAATATCTCTGATCATATGATACTTTTTAAGCCAAACATGTTATAAGAATAGATACGTGTATAGGTAAATTGGCGCAAACGAGTTCCGACTATTGCTAGTATTGGCGCAAATGATACATTTGGAAAACAAAATTTGGCGCAAATGATACCTCTGAAAAACAGTAATTGGCGCAAAAGAACTGCTGCCATTTAATGCGCGATAACCACTTCATTCATTTTATACTCTACTTGTAACCATGGACATACGTTGTAACGGGAATTCATGCGATTAACTAAAGTTTTTGTACTTTTCTTATTTAAGAGGTAAATAATAATGATTTTGGATTTAAACGTCAACACGCAGTAACCAAACAACTCAAATAAGATCTACATATGGCATAAAAAGATTGATAATCGCACGACTTAACGCAAGTTTAGTCCTTCAATGTAAAAGGTCATATGGCAATACATTGATATTTTTTTTTAATAAATTTGATACCGATAGATTGGTGGCCTGTGTTCAGTAGTATCGTATTTTCTTAAAATATTTTCTCGCACAGTATCTGGACATCGGTGGACATGTAGCATTGTCAAACCACACAACGGTCCATCCGTCATCATACATGTAGCTCTAATTTCGATAATATTCTCTCTAACAATTTCATGTAGTTTATTTAATTAGACAAAAGGTCCTTCGATATAAGAAAACTCCCAAGTTAAAAAACAAATACTAGATTTGCTAAAGAAAATCAACACTTAGAATTTAGTGAAAAAGTAGGACAATATTAAAATGAACAAAAAACAAACCCGGGTACAGATAAGACACATAACTACAATAATAGACCTTTAACACTGATTATAAAGATGGATCACGAAAATTAACAGGGGCAACATAAAAAAAGTAAGAGAAATCAGCTGATTTTTGCAAGACACTCGCCGTGAAAACAATACGATCTGTTTCAACTTTTTAAAAATTATTTCCAACATTAGACCATGTAAAATTATAAAATCCAAACTGACTTATTCCAAGTCGATGTTCAATCGGCCAATGTAATAAAATACATCTGTTGACTGAAACTTATTAGAGATTACTTTTTGTTTGAATTTATTGGAAAAAATATATCGTTATAAAACAAATAAAAAACCCCACAATAAATGTACTAGGTACGATAATTGACGTCAGTCTTTTAACCTGAAATCTGTGGCAATTTTTTATATGTTTGAAATAATGAATAATATATATAGTTTCTGTTATATAGTTTCTGTTGAAAACGAAACTTCACAGAAAATACAGGGTGATGGATTTATAATATATAATGGAGCATCAGATCAGCATCGTCTGGTCAAACTATTCATAGGTGTTATTGTAACTAAAGGTTTACGATTTACAACTGGTGTGACATATGGAATTCTTAACCTTGAAATAAATTTAAAAGAAATAAATGTTATCAATCTGAATCAAAATTAATAGCTGTCCATCAAAGCATGTATTCCAAGGGTTTATTAAAGATGAATCGACTGATACAGAAACAACAGGTGACCATCCAAATTAATACAAATCTAACAAATTTTAGATTAGTATTAGTGGTTATGATAACGTCAAAAACCACGAAACTAGTATAATTACAAAACATATACGGTATATATGTAGTATTATTATTATTTATTGATTCTACTGAAATATTGCAGCACAGAAACTTAAACAAGAAAGAATATATTCATTATTTTTTAATAGCAAAACATAAAGTATCATGAAATATTCGAATAAATTCATTGCAGTCTGAAGAGGACAAGTGTTAAATGTTGAACCATTATTTATGTAGAGCAATCACAAAAGTCTAACTATAGATTTGAAAGACTTTTAAAACAGACAATTGATAGTTGTACCCTAATGATGGCATATCTGTCATGATATGTATTGATGATTCATTTATAGATTTATAACTGATTTAACATGTACTGGTAAATGAATAATTTATTTTATATTTAATTATAATCAAGTCTAAGCTAGAGGACAAACCCAAGCTTTAACTGCCGACATACTCAAACAGTGTCGGGTCCTATCAGACGACATTGGACGCAAGGTTGCACCGTTTTATGCATGATAATAAAATATGTACACGGAAATCATTTCAATCTATTAAAATACTCTCTAGACCAATTTTAACATCATCAAGCCCGACTCTCACGAACATTTATACAGCTCTTTTGATGTTGTTGCTTGGCAAAAAAATGAGGGATAAAAAGTAATGCAAAATAATTATAAGATGATATAATTTAGCCACAAATGTTTAGTCAATTAATTTGCATTAAGACTTTAGGGTAAATGTGCTAATGTGTTAAAGTTATCACACTGTCCTAAGGATTATTTTCGGTCGTTAGTGATTCACTGGTATTAAAGAGATAATCGTGATTCGACATCTGTCTCTTAAAGATTGAAACATTGGCTATGAATTGGCATAACAAATTATACACGAAAAATTCGGGATATATATATGATTTCTATAGGTTAAACTTTATACAATGCTGTTTAATTCAACAATTTAGTTGAATTTGTTTTGAAATGGTGATATATGACAGCTAAAGGTCATTTTCTTGATGAAAATTTAATAAAGTAACAAAGAAGTCTAGTATTTTTAAAGCTAAAGCTAGGTTGCCACTGCCGATCAGACCAACTATATTAATTCCGATCAAGACAGATTAAGTGATCGGGAGACTGGTCTGGCTAGTTCGACAATTATGTTCGGGTCGGTCTACCTTACTCGTCATCGATCTGACTTTCTTTCAGAGAGTTTTTGACGTGTCAAATTCTTTTGAGTAAGCATCGAGAAGCCATTCGCTCGAGAAGAGATCGGAGTTTCGCCGAGTAGCGATCGATTTGATCGAAAAAGGATCGTAAAGGGATCGAGTTTGGTCTGAATAAAGATATTTGAACAATCAGTATTCGATCATCATGACCTTTGTTCGACTAAAATGCGATCGTTTCTCAACCAACGTCAACTTATCGATCACTGCGACTACTACTTTATTATTTTTTTTTTTATCCCAGACCAACTCGACCAATACCCGATCTCTATTCGATCAAACACAACCACTTTTCGATCTCTACTCGGTTGTATACGATGCTGCTACAAGTTTCTATAAAAGGATGTGTAGATCTAATTAACTCTCATAAATTTTCCCGCAAGAATATATTGTCCTTGTCATTTTGAAATTTCACCGTGTACAGTACTTAGCTGTACTTTAACAGATGCAAACATACCAAATAAACAATCACACCCAGAGGTGAAGAACAAACCGACCCAGCCATAGAAAAAAACTAAAAACGACGACAAGACAAACAAGTCCACAACTCATTATAACTAAAATCTTAGCAACACGAAACCCACCAAATACACATTGCAACCGTCATATTGCATAAGTACCAATCCGGTGACAAGTCTCATTTAGTGGTGTCATTTTCAAGAAAAGAGCAGTAAATCTAATATATAACTAGATACAAACGTTCCGAATTTTTGAAACGTGAAAAAAGGCAAAACATCTACCAAAGTTTTAGTACAGTTTTAAACAAAACAAGGCATAAGTACCATTATTTTAATATCAATCTTGACAATTTTATAACGCATGAAAACACTATGCCATACTTTAATAACTACATCAGTGGTTTAACGATAAAACTATGTACAATAGCACTGATGAACAAAATCATACTCTCTTGTCACTCAACTGAACCTGCTGGCATTTTGAAATAGTGCATAAGATAGTCTCGGTTTTGATATCTCTGGAGTACGGCTTCATCCAGATCTCAATGGTAATGCATCATATTCAATCATGAGGTACCGGTATGAGTGTTCTCCATATCGCCGGGCAGTGGGTGTTTCTAGTTCCTCAATCAAAGTCCTCTATTCAGAATGGTTGAAGAGTCAGACGCACTTCCATATCTGTACCATATAAACTTGAAATATGCGTCAACGAGGGCTAATAGTGTGACTGAGAATAATCCTTTGTAGTTGCAGTACAGTGTACCAGAGTCCTTTGTGCACTTTATTCTGACGCTTTAGCCCCCGTTCGCATATAACGATATTTAATCTGTGATATTTGATTAGAATACTATAGTTATAAGCAGTGTGTATGAGTTTCATATCATTAGGTTAAAAGAGGCAAACCAAAGTTAATAAACGGAAACTAATAAGTGGAATGGACAAACGTACGGACGAATGGGTTGACAAGTGTAACACTAAATGTCTCATTTGTTTCAGCGGGGCATAAGACAATCCGACTTTTTTCTAATGAAATTGTACATACTCGACCAATTCCCGGATATCCCTACGACCCCTTTACGATCAAGTCTATTAATTCTGGTCGAGATCGGGCTAAGTTCGAGCTTTGTTGACTTGTTCTAGCTAGTCGATTAAAGATCTTTTAGAGATCTTGTAGAGATTGTGAATTCGCCTTATGGTCGAATGTCTATTCTAGTGGTGTTTGGGTTGGGAGTCGTGATGTTGTCATTAAGAAGTCGTGAATTGTCGAGTAAAAATCTTGTACAGTAGGATTGCGGTCGGGAAGAAGTCGTAAACAGGCCTGATCTATTCTACCCGATAATTTTTGACATGTTAAAAACATTCGAGTAAGGATCGAGAAGCCAGTCACTCATATTTAATGCTTCCTTGACAAATGTACAATGCAATTTAATGTTAATATGTTTTTCTGTATACCTTTGTTCAACTTAGGTGATACCAGAATAAAATGATATACACAAGAAGAGATCGACTATTCGTCGAGTAACGGTCGAATTGATCGGGAAATGATCGTGTAAAGATCGAGTTTGGATGGAATACAAATATTTTACCGATCATTACTCGATCATCTCGACCTTTGCTCAATTAGTATCAGATCATTTCCCGATCAACGCAAACCTGTTTGATCTGTGGTCCAGATTAACTCGACCGATGCCCGATTGCTTAGATCACTGCGACCTCTATATTATTTTGACCCCAGACCAAATCGACCAATACCCGATCTCTACGCGACCACATTCGACATCTCTTCGATCTTTACTTGGCCATATACGAGTACACATGATTGCTACACGATTCAGTAAAAATGTTTTCAGATCTAAATAACTCTCATAACATTGCTAATGCAAAAATATATTGTCACTATTTATTTTTAATTGTACCAAAAATCCTCCATGTACAGTACTGGTCTGTACATTTGCAATAAGGGGTAAAATTTTAACAGAGAGTCAAGATACCAAAGGAACAATCAAACTGAAAGGTCGAAAATACTGAAACAGCCATTGCGAAAAACGAAAAACGACGAGAAAACAAACATGCAGAAGTCCACATAACACAACATAGAAAGCTTAAAACTAATTAGCAACACGAAACCTTACAAAACCTGGGACTATCTTGTGCAGGTGTTCCGAAAGGGTAATAGATTCTGCATTTTGGTCCCTTGGTTTTTTTTCAGGTATGAATGTAATTCTGCAATAAAAAGTCATTATTAGAATGCTAATGACTAATATAGCCTCCAAAGTGGGGTTTACTTGTTTTATGAACTATTTTCTGTTTGACTGTTGTGTAGTATAACTAGAGGCTCTAAAGAGCCTGTGTCGCTCACCTTGGTCTATGTTAATATTAAATATTGTACACAGATGAATTCATGACAAAATTGTGTTTTGGTGATGGTGATGTGTTTGTAGATCTTACTTTACTAAACATTTTTGCTGCTTACAATTATCTCTTACTTTGCTGTACATTATTGCTGTTTACAGTTTATCTCTATCTATAATAATATTCAAGATAATAACAAAAAAACAGCAAAATTTCCTCAAAATTTCCAATTCAGGGGCAGCAACCTAACAACCAATGATCCAGTTCATCTTAAAATTTCAGGGCAGATAGATCTTGACCTGATCAACAATTTTACTTCCTGTCAGATTTGCTCTAAATGCTTTGGTTTTTGAGTTATAAGCCAAAAACTGCATTTTACCTCCTATGTTCTATTTTTAGCCATGGCGGCCATCTTGGTTGGTAAGCCAGGTCACCGGACACAATTTTTAAACTATATACCCCAATGATGATTGTGGCCAAGTTTGGTTAAATTTGGCCCAGTAGTTTCAGAGGAGAAGATTTTTGTAAAACCTAACGCCGGACGCAGGACGACGACGACCGACGACGGACGACGGACGCAAAGTGTTGAGAAAAGCTCACTTGGCCCTTTGGGCCAGGTGAGCTAAAAATAAGATCAGGTATGATTGCCAATGAGGTAACTCTCCACATGACACCAAATGCTACAGAAATGAAAAGCTATCTGTCACCTTGCAAACGAACTTTTTGACGCAATTTTACAGAAAATAAGACGAAAGACAACTGATTTTGATTTGATCTCTTGCTAGTTATACGTAAACAGTTTCAGATAAGATTTCACTCCAGGGGATTACAAGTTTACTTCTGGTCAATTTTTGGGAAATATATGACAGCATTATCACCTTTCTACAATAGTTTTTAGCCAATAGTTAATTGCCAAGGATACACACATACATATTTGCATATATATGACACAAACAGCAAGCTTCATATGTAAAAAGCAAGGAAAAGGGAATGGTCAAATTTATGTATATTGCTATCTAAGTACTAATCTAGTGACAAATCTCATTTTGTGGTGTCATTTTCAAGAAATTTAAAGACCAGTTAAACTCCCAAAACATATCAGCCTAGACTCTGAAGAAGTTTTCAACCGTTGGGGTCCTTTTTGTCGAACTCCTGCAAGTCTCTGGTGCTACCCACACAGTAGACGTCTCGGCATCCGTTGCTGTCTACGCCTTCTTGTTCGTCTTCTACGTACGTCCTCACAATTAGTTTCCGTTCTCTAATTTTGTTTAGCATCAATCAAATTTTATGAAACGTAAACACAACACTTATTATCATAAAACACAGATCAAGTTCGAATTTGGTAGGCGTCATTTTTGTCGTTTCTTCACTTGTAAGTGTAGCAAAGCTGAGGTATAAATTTTATAGTGTGGACCCGGTATAAGTTTTAATGACCCCTACGCTGCGGCGTCGCATACAAAAAAGATGATATTTTTATATAAAAATTGTATATACCCGACTAATTCCCGACTATCCCAACGACTATCTATACGATCCGGTTGATCTGGTTTGGAAGAGATCAGACTGTGATCGAGTATAGTTGATTTGGTCTAACTAGTCGAGTAAAGATCGTGTAGAGATCGTAAATTGTCGGAATTATCGAATATTTAATCAATTAGTGATCGGGTTTGAGTCGTGAATGGTCGAGTTAAAGTCGTGTGCAGTCGAATAACAGTTGGGTAGAAGTCGTAAACAAACCCGATCAAGATTTTGGTTTCGCTTGGTGGTGGAATTTTGGACAATAAGGATCATCGGATTGATCTGATCCGCAGTGTGAACCTACATGTAGCATAAATTTAAGTTTCCAATGAAAATTACAAGAAAAAAAAATTGTGACCTCTACTTTGTATTTCATATTCCGATTCAATTCGGATTAAAGTCAAAAAGTATGCAAAATATTTAAAAAAATCGGGAGATATGCAATTCGGTATCGTACGTGTTACTTGTGCCTTTAAATGTTTTGTAAACTCTCATGGTACATTCTACTTTAGTGTCATCCAATGTATTTTTATTTACTTTTTGTTGTTGTGTTACAGTTTTGTTTTTCGTTTATTACTTTGCACATCAATTAGATCGTTATTTTTTTCGTTTGAATTGGTTTACGTTAGTCATTTGGATGCCTTATATAACTGACTATGCAGTATGGATTTTACTCATTGTTGAAGGTGTTCTATAGCTGTTAATTTCTGCGTCTTACGTATCCTTTGGAAGCGTTAAAGATGGTTAAAAAGCCCAAAAACAACTAGCAATTAATATGTTTTCCCATTTTTTTATAAAGAGAATAAACCAACCAACAATAATGCACAAATCGATCTAGAAATTATGATATTAAGGAATGTAGAGGGGAAGTTCTATCACCAGGAAAGTGTCTACCGTGTGTTTATGTCGGCGTAAATATAACTAGAGGCTCTCAAGAGCCTGTATCGCTTACCTGATTCTACCTGGGTTTTTGAAATCATATAAAAAAAAAAGATAAAATTTTGCTACAAAGTAACAACACTTGGCGAGCACCTCATTAAGAAAGGAACATTTTGAATGATGGATCAGCTACAAAGTAACAACACTTGGTCAGCACCTCAAAGGAACACTCATGCCATGTTTGGTTTCATTCCATTCAGTGGTTTTCTAAAAGAAGTCATGTGTATGCATTTCCCATAGGGTCCTATGTTGAACTAAGTCCCCCGCTGGCGGCCATTTTGAATGATGGATCGGCTACAAAGTAACAACACTTGGTCAGCACTTCATAAGGAACATTCATGCCATGTTTGGTTTCATTCCATTCAGTGGTTCTCTAAAAGTAGTCATTTGTATCAATACCCATAGGGTCCTATGTTAAACTAAGTCCCCGCTGGCGGCCATTTTGAATGATGGATCGGCTACAAAGTAACAACACTTGGTCAGTACCTGATAAGGAACATTCATGCCAGGTTTGGTTTCATTCCATTCAGTGGTTCTCTAAAAAAAAAGTCATTTGTATCAATACCCATAAGGTCCTATGTTAAACTAGGTCCCCCGCTGGCGGCCATTTTGAATAATGGATCGGCTACAAAGTAACAAAACTTGGTCAGCACCTCATAAGGAACATTCATGCCATGTTTGGTTTCATTCCATTCAGTGGTTCTCTAAAAGAAGTCATTTGTATCAATACCCAAAAGGTCCTATGTTAAACTAAGTCCCCCGCTGGCGGCCATTTTGAATGATGGATCGGCTACAAAATAACAACACTTGGTCAGCACCTGATAAGGAACATTCATGCCATGTTTGGTTTCATTCCATTCAGTGGTTCTCTAAAAGAAGTCATTTGTATGCATTTCCCACAGGGTCCTATGTTAAACTAAGTCCCCCCGCTGGCGGCCATTTTGAATGATGGATCGGCTACAAAGTAACAACACTTGGTCAGCACCTCATAAGGAACATTCATGCCATGTTTGGTTTCATTCCATTCAGTGGTTCTCTAAAAGAAGTCATTTGTATCAATACCCATAGGGTCCTATGTTAAACTAAGTCCCCCGCTGGCGGCCATTTTGAATAATGGATTGGCTACAAAGTAACAACACTTGGTCAGCACCTGATAAGGAACATTCATGCCATGTTTGGTTTCATTCCATTCAGTGGTTTTCTAAAAGAAGTCATGTGTATGCATTTCCCATAGGGTCCTGTGTTGAACTAAGTCCCCCGCTGGCGGCCATTTTGAATAATGGATCGGCTACAAAGTAACATCACTTGGTCAGCACCTGATAAGGAACATTCATGCCATGTTTGTTTTTTTTCCATTCAGTGGTTCTCTAAAAGAAGTCATTTGTATGCATTTCCCATAGTGTCCTATGTTAAACTAAGTCCCCCGCTGGCGGCCATTTTGAATGATGGATCGGCTACAAAGTAACAACACTTGGTCAGCAACTGATAAGGAACATTCATGCCATGTTTGGTTTTTTTTCCATTCAGTGGTTCTCTAAAAGAAGTAATTTGTATGCATTTCCCATAGGGTCCTATGTTAAACTAAGTCCCCCGCTGGCGGCCATTTTGAATGATGGATCGGCTATAAAGTAACAACACTTGGTCAGCAACTGATAAGGAACATTCATGCCATGTTTGGTTTCATTCCATTCAGTGGTTCTCTAAAAGAAGTCATTTGTATGCATTTCCCACAGGGTCCTATGTTAAACTAAGTCCCCCCACTGGCGGCCATTTTGAATGATGGATCGGCTACAAAGTAACAACACTTGGTCAGCACCTCATAAGGAATATTCATGCCATGTTTGGTTTCATTCCATTCAGTGGTTCTCTAAAAGAAGTCATTTGTATCAATACCCATAGGGTCCTATGTTAAACTAAGTCCCCCGCTGGCGGCCATTTTGAATAATGGATTGGCTACAAAGTAACAACACTTGGTCAGCACCTGATAAGGAACATTCATGCCATGTTTGGTTTCATTCCATTCAGTGGTTTTCTAAAAGAAGTCATGTGTATGCATTTCCCATAGGGTCCTGTCTTGAACTAAGTCCCCCGCTGGCGGCCATTTTGAATAATGGATCGGCTACAAAGTAACATCACTTGGTCAGCACCTGATAAGGAACATTCATGCCATGTTTGTTTTTTTTCCATTCAGTGGTTCTCTAAAAGAAGTCATTTGTATGCATTTCCCATAGTGTCCTATGTTAAACTAAGTCCCCCGCTGGCGGCCATTTTGAATGATGGATCGGCTACAAAGTAACAACACTTGGTCAGCAACTGATAAGGAACATTCATGCCATGTTTGTTTTTTTTCCATTCAGTGGTTCCCTAAAAGAAGTAATTTGTATGCATTTCCCTTAGGGTCCTATGTTAAACTAAGTCCCCCGCTGGCGGCCATTTTGAATGATGGATCGGCTATAAAGTAACAACACTTGGTCAGCAACTGATAAGGAACATTCATGCCATGTTTGGTTTCATTCCATTCAGTGGTTCTCTAAAAGAAGTCATTTGTATGCATTTCCCACAGGGTCCTATGTTAAACTAAGTCCCCCCGCTGGCGGCCATTTTGAATGATGGATCGGCTACAAAGTAACAACACTTGGTCAGCACCTCATAAGGAATATTCATGCCATGTTTGGTTTCATTCCATTCAGTGGTTCTCTAAAAGAAGTCATTTGTATCAATACCCATAGGGTCCTATGTTAAACTAAGTCCCCGCTGGCGGCCATTTTGAATGATGGATCGGCTACAAAGTAACAACACTTGGTCAGTACCTGATAAGGAACATTGATGCCAGGTTTGGTTTCATTCCATTCAGTGGTTCTCTAAAAAAAAGTCATTTGTATCAATACCCATAAGGTCCTATGTTAAACTAGGTCCCCCGCTGGCGGCCATTTTGAATAATGGATCGGCTACAAAGTAACAAAACTTGGTCAGCACCTCATAAGGAACATTCATGCCATGTTTGGTTTCATTCCATTCAGTGGTTCTCTAAAAGAAGTCATTTGTATCAATACCCAAAAGGTCCTATGTTAAACTAAGTCCCCCGCTGGCGGCCATTTTGAATGATGGATCGGCTACAAAATAACAACACTTGGTCAGCACCTGATAAGGAACATTCATGCCATGTTTGGTTTCATTCCATTCAGTGGTTCTCTAAAAGAAGTCATTTGTATGCATTTCCCACAGGGTCCTATGTTAAACTAAGTCCCCCCGCTGGCGGCCATTTTGAATGATGGATCGGCTACAAAGTAACAACACTTGGTCAGCACCTCATAAGGAACATTCATGCCATGTTTGGTTTCATTCCATTCAGTGGTTCTCTAAAAGAAGTCATTTGTATCAATACCCATAGGGTCCTATGTTAAACTAAGTCCCCCGCTGGCGGCCATTTTGAATAATGGATTGGCTACAAAGTAACAACACTTGGTCAGCACCTGATAAGGAACATTCATGCCATGTTTGGTTTCATTCCATTCAGTGGTTTTCTAAAAGAAGTCATGTGTATGCATTTCCCATAGGGTCCTGTGTTGAACTAAGTCCCCCGCTGGCGGCCATTTTGAATAATGGATCGGCTACAAAGTAACATCACTTGGTCAGCACCTGATAAGGAACATTCATGCCATGTTTGTTTTTTTTCCATTCAGTGGTTCTCTAAAAGAAGTCATTTGTATGCATTTCCCATAGTGTCCTATGTTAAACTAAGTCCCCCGCTGGCGGCCATTTTGAATGATGGATCGGCTACAAAGTAACAACACTTGGTCAGCAACTGATAAGGAACATTCATGCCATGTTTGTTTTTTTCCATTCAGTGGTTCTCTAAAAGAAGTAATTTGTATGCATTTCCCATAGGGTCCTATGTTAAACTAAGTCCCCCGCTGGCGGCCATTTTGAATGATGGATCGGCTATAAAGTAACAACACTTGGTCAGCAACTGATAAGGAACATTCATGCCATGTTTGGTTTCATTCCATTCAGTGGTTCTCTAAAAGAAGTCATTTGTATGCATTTCCCACAGGGTCCTATGTTAAACTAAGTCCCCCCACTGGCGGCCATTTTGAATGATGGATCGGCTACAAAGTAACAACACTTGGTCAGCACCTCATAAGGAATATTCATGCCATGTTTGGTTTCATTCCATTCAGTGGTTCTCTAAAAGAAGTCATTTGTATGCATTTCCCACAGGGTCCTATGTTAAACTAAGTCCCCCCACTGGCGGCCATTTTGAATGATGGATCGGCTACAAAGTAACAACACTTGGTCAGCACCTCATAAGGAATATTCATGCCATGTTTGGTTTCATTCCATTCAGTGGTTCTCTAAAAGAAGTCATTTGTATCAATACCCATAGGGTCCTATGTTAAACTAAGTCCCCCGCTGGCGGCCATTTTGAATAATGGATTGGCTACAAAGTAACAACACTTGGTCAGCACCTGATAAGGAACATTCATGCCATGTTTGGTTTCATTCCATTCAGTGGTTTTCTAAAAGAAGTCATGTGTATGCATTTCCCATAGGGTCCTGTCTTGAACTAAGTCCCCCGCTGGCGGCCATTTTGAATAATGGATCGGCTACAAAGTAACATCACTTGGTCAGCACCTGATAAGGAACATTCATGCCATGTTTGTTTTTTTTCCATTCAGTGGTTCTCTAAAAGAAGTCATTTGTATGCATTTCCCATAGTGTCCTATGTTAAACTAAGTCCCCCGCTGGCGGCCATTTTGAATGATGGATCGGCTACAAAGTAACAACACTTGGTCAGCAACTGATAAGGAACATTCATGCCATGTTTGTTTTTTTTCCATTCAGTGGTTCCCTAAAAGAAGTAATTTGTATGCATTTCCCTTAGGGTCCTATGTTAAACTAAGTCCCCCGCTGGCGGCCATTTTGAATGATGGATCGGCTATAAAGTAACAACACTTGGTCAGCAACTGATAAGGAACATTCATGCCATGTTTGGTTTCATTCCATTCAGTGGTTCTCTAAAAGAAGTCATTTGTATGCATTTCCCACAGGGTCCTATGTTAAACTAAGTCCCCCCGCTGGCGGCCATTTTGAATGATGGATCGGCTACAAAGTAACAACACTTGGTCAGCACCTCATAAGGAATATTCATGCCATGTTTGGTTTCATTCCATTCAGTGGTTCTCTAAAAGAAGTCATTTGTATCAATACCCATAGGGTCCTATGTTAAACTAAGTCCCCGCTGGCGGCCATTTTGAATGATGGATCGGCTACAAAGTAACAACACTTGGTCAGTACCTGATAAGGAACATTGATGCCAGGTTTGGTTTCATTCCATTCAGTGGTTCTCTAAAAAAAAGTCATTTGTATCAATACCCATAAGGTCCTATGTTAAACTAGGTCCCCCGCTGGCGGCCATTTTGAATAATGGATCGGCTACAAAGTAACAAAACTTGGTCAGCACCTCATAAGGAACATTCATGCCATGTTTGGTTTCATTCCATTCAGTGGTTCTCTAAAAGAAGTCATTTGTATCAATACCCAAAAGGTCCTATGTTAAACTAAGTCCCCCGCTGGCGGCCATTTTGAATGATGGATCGGCTACAAAATAACAACACTTGGTCAGCACCTGATAAGGAACATTCATGCCATGTTTGGTTTCATTCCATTCAGTGGTTCTCTAAAAGAAGTCATTTGTATGCATTTCCCACAGGGTCCTATGTTAAACTAAGTCCCCCCGCTGGCGGCCATTTTGAATGATGGATCGGCTACAAAGTAACAACACTTGGTCAGCACCTCATAAGGAACATTCATGCCATGTTTGGTTTCATTCCATTCAGTGGTTCTCTAAAAGAAGTCATTTGTATCAATACCCATAGGGTCCTATGTTAAACTAAGTCCCCCGCTGGCGGCCATTTTGAATAATGGATTGGCTACAAAGTAACAACACTTGGTCAGCACCTGATAAGGAACATTCATGCCATGTTTGGTTTCATTCCATTCAGTGGTTTTCTAAAAGAAGTCATGTGTATGCATTTCCCATAGGGTCCTGTGTTGAACTAAGTCCCCCGCTGGCGGCCATTTTGAATAATGGATCGGCTACAAAGTAACATCACTTGGTCAGCACCTGATAAGGAACATTCATGCCATGTTTGTTTTTTTTCCATTCAGTGGTTCTCTAAAAGAAGTCATTTGTATGCATTTCCCATAGTGTCCTATGTTAAACTAAGTCCCCCGCTGGCGGCCATTTTGAATGATGGATCGGCTACAAAGTAACAACACTTGGTCAGCAACTGATAAGGAACATTCATGCCATGTTTGTTTTTTTCCATTCAGTGGTTCTCTAAAAGAAGTAATTTGTATGCATTTCCCATAGGGTCCTATGTTAAACTAAGTCCCCCGCTGGCGGCCATTTTGAATGATGGATCGGCTATAAAGTAACAACACTTGGTCAGCAACTGATAAGGAACATTCATGCCATGTTTGGTTTCATTCCATTCAGTGGTTCTCTAAAAGAAGTCATTTGTATGCATTTCCCACAGGGTCCTATGTTAAACTAAGTCCCCCCACTGGCGGCCATTTTGAATGATGGATCGGCTACAAAGTAACAACACTTGGTCAGCACCTCATAAGGAATATTCATGCCATGTTTGGTTTCATTCCATTCAGTGGTTCTCTAAAAGAAGTCATTTGTATCAATACCCATAGGGTCCTATGTTAAACTAAGTCCCCCGCTGGCGGCCATTTTGAATAATGGATTGGCTACAAAGTAACAACACTTGGTCAGCACCTGATAAGGAACATTCATGCCATGTTTGGTTTCATTCCATTCAGTGGTTTTCTAAAAGAAGTCATGTGTATGCATTTCCCATAGGGTCCTGTCTTGAACTAAGTCCCCCGCTGGCGGCCATTTTGAATAATGGATCGGCTACAAAGTAACATCACTTGGTCAGCACCTGATAAGGAACATTCATGCCATGTTTGTTTTTTTTCCATTCAGTGGTTCTCTAAAAGAAGTCATTTGTATGCATTTCCCATAGTGTCCTATGTTAAACTAAGTCCCCCGCTGGCGGCCATTTTGAATGATGGATCGGCTACAAAGTAACAACACTTGGTCAGCAACTGATAAGGAACATTCATGCCATGTTTGGTTTTTTTCCATTCAGTGGTTCTCTAAAAGAAGTCATTTGTATGCATTTCCCATAGGGTCCTATGTTAAACTAAGTCCCCCGCTGGCGGCCATTTTGAATGATGGATCGGCTATAAAGTAACAACACTTGGTCAGCAACTGATAAGGAACATTCATGCCATGTTTGGTTTCATTCCATTCAGTGGTTCTCTAAAAGAAGTCATTTATATCAATACCCATAGGGTCCTATGTTAAACTAAGTCCCCCGCTGGCGGCCATTTTGAATGATGGACCAGCTACAAAGTAACAACACTTGGTCAGTACCTGATAAGGAACATTCATGCCATGTTTGTTTTTTTCCATTCAGTGGTTCTCTAAAAGAAGTCATTTGTATGCATTATCCTTAGTGTCCTATGTTAAACTAAGTCCCCCGCTGGCGGCCATTTTGAATGATGGATCGGCTACAAAGTAACAACACTTGGTCAGCAACTGATAAGGAACATTCATGCCATGTTTGTTTTTTTTCCATTCAGTGGTTCTCTAAAAGAAGTAATTTGTATGCATTTCCCATAGGGTCCTATGTTAAACTAAGTCCCCCGCTGGCGGCCATTTTGAATGATGGATCGGCTATAAAGTAACAACACTTGGTCAGCAACTGATAAGGAACATTCATGCCATGTTTGGTTTCATTCCATTCAGTGGTTCTCTAAAAGAAGTCATTTGTATGCATTTCCCACAGGGTCCTATGTTAAACTAAGTCCCCCCACTGGCGGCCATTTTGAATGATGGATCGGCTACAAAGTAACAACACTTGGTCAGCACCTCATAAGGAATATTCATGCCATGTTTGGTTTCATTCCATTCAGTGGTTCTCTAAAAGAAGTCATTTGTATCAATACCCATAGGGTCCTATGTTAAACTAAGTCCCCCGCTGGCGGCCATTTTGAATAATGGATTGGCTACAAAGTAACAACACTTGGTCAGCACCTGATAAGGAACATTCATGCCATGTTTGGTTTCATTCCATTCAGTGGTTTTCTAAAAGAAGTCATGTGTATGCATTTCCCATAGGGTCCTGTCTTGAACTAAGTCCCCCGCTGGCGGCCATTTTGAATAATGGATCGGCTACAAAGTAACATCACTTGGTCAGCACCTGATAAGGAACATTCATGCCATGTTTGTTTTTTTTCCATTCAGTGGTTCTCTAAAAGAAGTCATTTGTATGCATTTCCCATAGTGTCCTATGTTAAACTAAGTCCCCCGCTGGCGGCCATTTTGAATGATGGATCGGCTACAAAGTAACAACACTTGGTCAGCAACTGATAAGGAACATTCATGCCATGTTTGTTTTTTTTCCATTCACAGTGGGAAAGCCAGTGACATTGAAGAGCTACTTCCGGTAGTCCCGCGGGAAAGGGGACATAATCTAAAAATTTTGAGGTGGCGCTGTAACCAGCGTGTAAACAAAAACGTAGCCTGTGCTTCAGACAATAAATCTATTAAAACAACTTATCATCCATCAGTATTTGAGTTTAATTTTTCATAAGAATAGATTTTGTCAGACGACTGCCAAATTCGGTATTCAAATAAGTGCTCCGTTACTGAAATATGATAAATCATAAGACTACCTCCGTTGATTTCCAAAAAACCGCGGGTAATCCCCACGACTACAAACAACTGACACAAATGCATCCTAAAGCTTTTCATTGGTCGAGATATAAATAAATGTGACCTAGAAACATATGGGCACATGACTATGTACAGGATTCCCCGTCACTCTGAGTCTTGTTTACATAATAAATACTTCAACCGGAGGTCAAAATTCAACATTTTTCAGACGTTTTGGGAGTTATTTCGGTGCAAAATCAAGCAAATTATGTCAAATTTTACAGATTTTAAGCACAAAATTGATTGAGACAACGAAGGGTGATGATGTTTTCAGGATTTTAAATATATTTTACTTAAAATGTTGAGTGGTTGAAGGCTTTACAACGTCATTTGTTGATGTTTACAAGTTGCTCAAACTCCTCGTATCACATTTTCTGTAGTTATTTAATTATGCTGCTGATGTATAACAGAATTATGGGCGAGATTTATGTAGTACATTGAAACTGGTTCAATCTATGAACGAATTTGTCCATATAAATAACTTCCACTGTCTGGAAGAAGACCTACCCCCCTTTTTTCAACAAAAAAAAATTCAGTTAGTCAAAAGTTGTTGTCTGAATAAGCATGCAAAAATGCAAAGTGTAAGCACTCAGCTAGTCTTTGTTTTAAGCTAATTTTTAGGGTAATGGTTACAGTCATTCTTTGATTCTGTAAATTATTATAAATCTGAAATGTTTCAACTTGTCAATTTTAAAAAGTACATGTACCAATCAACAAATATTGCCTGCCTAAACACTCACACATGTTAATAAATGTCTGTCCTTATCATGCTTATCAAGCAACCTGATGTACACTGTGACCAACTATTCATGTTTGAGTGTTTCTGGGCCCTGGGGCATATTTAACTCTTGAGAACTTGGTGATTAAAATTCAATATGAATGCCCAATGCCTAGTACATCAAATTATTAATACATGTTAGAGCTATATGACCATTTAAAGCATTAACAAAATGCTATGTCACTTCCAAGGTCTACTTTAAAAATGGTCTATGAATGTCTCACTCTGATTTTGGTGATCCTGTTTTGTTGCATTGATATAACTGCTTGACCCACATTTTTATTTTACACCAGTTTACAAGAAAACAAATCTTGGACACAGGATCTATAGTTTATTAAGAATCATACTATTCCTATATCTGTGTGCTGATTTTTCTGCAATAGAATACCTTTTCACACATTTTACTCCATTCTAAAAGCACACAATTGCAATTATTTGCAAAATCATGTGTTAACATATCCAGGAAAAAGGTACATAGACATCTCATTCATAATACTACACAAGGAGCAGGATCTGCTTACTCTTCCAGAGCACCTGAGCTCAATTATATGTTGTGGGTTCAAGTTGATCAGTTTTCTTTTTTCTAATTTGTATATTAGTTTAAACTTTTCATCAAAAAGTCTGAAAAAAAAATATGTATCTACTGAAAATGATTTATTTAGGTGCAGGGGTTACCACACTTTGAAATCTACATGCCATTGGAAGCAAAACAGTGAAAAGTCATGTCATGATAGGCTACTTGAGAGACCTCACTATGTCTAGGAGAAGTGAACAATTCTAGAAACTTTCCATTTAAGTCATTCAAACCTTATAAAGAATAAAAAAAGACCATCATTTTGACTTTTATATCTTTTATTTTTCTTATGTCTCAAATACTACAGTACATACATGTATATGTCTGACACCAGTGACCGATCAAGAACTTTTCTATTTGGGGGGGGGGGGGGGGGGGGGGGGTTGCTGCTGCTGACTAACTTGGGAGGGGCCCGCTCCAGTGATTCCCTATTTAATCAACCAATTTTTTTCCTATGAAAGGGGGCCCTATGAATATGCTATAGCTTTGCATCAATGAATCTCAGGTTTTTCAATGACATTAAGTAATATTGTATTGCAACAGTTTAGTGTCTCATGTACATTTACCCCACGTTATCAATATAAAATGGTGGAGTGTTTCACATTGTATGTATATTTGAAAATATAAAAATGTTTAGAAATAAAAGTTTATTAAGTGATGAATAAATACAAAGTCATAAAAATAATGTTAAAATGAAAAATATGTAAAAAGTATTTTAAACAATTAAGGAGAACTAAAAAGTTTTTTAAAGTAAAATCAAGCCAAATAGTCCTCTGTCCCATACATGTAAATCCTCAATATAGAAATCCTGCTCTTCTTATTCCTATTGTTATCTGAAAATATATAATTTACGCAGATGATATTATCAAATAAATATAATTTCAAACTTCTCTAGAGTTGCAATATGATCGGTAAATTATAATATATTTGAATTGTCTACTGACAGAAACATGCTCTTCTGAGGTCCCAATTTAAAAAAAAATGTTGAAAGGAAATACTGGAATCCGAAGGATCAATTCCGAAATCCTCAGCTAAAAATACCCAATCCAGGCGTCCCGAAAAAGGTCCTCTAGAAAAGGTAATACTTATACACACCAACAGATGTTTGGAAAAATTTTCTACTTATAAATTCATTTACTTTAGTATTTAAAATTCATCACCATAATAACATATCAACCTCTTTAATAGATATAAATAATGTTTAAATAAAGTATAACATAATATGCAACATTAAATTATCTTACAGGTATCTGTTATTTAAAAGATAACTTTTCATTCAATCATTCATATCTTTAATTCTTTATACCAGTAATTGATAATAAATGTATCCAATGCCAATAAAACCTGGCCACAACACCTAGCCAATACTGAAGGTGGCAATAAAATTCAACAATAAATCACATATTTTTTTTTAGCATGGAAGGAGGGACAGAATTTATACTTTCCTACTGGTGAATATTTCATATACCTGAAATCTTTAAAAGATACTAGAAAACACCCGTGATATCGCGGGTCTGTGAATGAATTAAAGTATATAACTATGTGCAAGCCTTATTTTAGTATTAGTATTCAAGTTGTCATCTGAATGAAGTTGAATTCTTTGATTCGCTGTTTTATGTCATGCATGCCCACAAATTGAAAACTGCACCTATACGCCTTATTTTTAGTCCAGATTTGTTATCTTTGAAAGTCTTACTGATTAAAATACTACAATACTAGGTAACAATTTGACAATTTAGTAGTGTCAACCTTGTGATTATGACCGTGTATATAGCATATTAATCCTGAATACACCGTTTGGTGGAGCCTGTCACATGCGGAACATACAGATAAGGTAATAGGTAACAGGTGAATATACTATTGGTATCTGTATCGGACTCGAACCGGAACTTCTTAATTATTGGCAATATTAATTACGTCAAAAACAAAAGGGCCTGGAGTGGTGTAATTTTTAATCTACACTTTTGTACTACATGTATATTAGTTAAATATAAAGTTGAATTATTTGATTCGTCGTTTTTACGTGATGACGGCTGACAAATTGGACCTCGTAATTTTAGTATTATAGATTTTACATGCCCATATGCAATTTTGAGCAAAAATAATAGTACTGTTGTTCACATAGACAAGGGTCTGGATGGGGTCTTCTGCATTTCTTTATCATTTAATCTTTTAGTTCATTGGTCTCTATTATTTTTATACTTTTTGTCCATAATTTTTCTTTCCTCAATATATAAATTAGCACATCAAAAGTTCAAAATGATTATGACCAGACCTCTGGCTTGCTGCTAGGAATATTTTGAATTTTTTCTTGGATGCATAGGAAGGTGTCCCAGAAAAAAAGTAGTCTATGGTCCGCAAATAGTCAAAAAATAACATAAGGACCTAAGAGCTACGGTTCCGCAGCTAGCATGTCATTTGCTCTTTTTTTTTACTTATTTTATGGTAAATTTTCTCTATTCTTGTTCCTTTAGTAACAATTCTCTAATTCTTTATACGTTTTAATGGTCATAGTTCCCAGTGGCAGATCCAGGGATAGGGTTCCAGGGATTGGAATCTCCATTTTTTTTGGGGACGATCAATGCATTTGAATGGGGACATATAGTTGGAAACCCCCTTTAGTTATTTTTTTCCTATATTTTTATTTTGTTTGTTTTTTGTGTTTTTTGTCACACTTTTTGGGTTCAAAAATAAAAATATTAACCTTTTTACTATTCGAGACAACCAAACAAATCAGCACATATGCATTACACAACTGTAAAACTTTAATTAAAATTTAAATGCTAACATTGACCTGCCAAAATTGAAGTTTTATTCAAATTGAAGTCTCACGCTGGAAAAGGGGCGTTTATTTAAATGTGATCTACGGAAATTTACTGGTTTTAAGAATCGAAAAGAGGCAAACATGTAGCCATAACCCGATCAGATCTATAAATCATGTTATGGATAGTATTAATATCTTTCTACTAACCATTAAAAGTTATAATACTAGGATTTCGTGAGCTCAGAAACCTTAATCTGTTGAAAAATGGCGTCGATTTGTGTGCTTCCTTTTCGCAGCCTCAGTTACAATTTGACACGGAGTGATGGGTATTTATGCAAATATTTAGGGACTCCTATCATCATAGATACTATTTTTGGTCATTTTATATTTAAATAGCCAATAGGATGCAAATGTGTCAGTTATTTTCAGAAGGGGAAAACACCCGCCATATTTTTATCCCCAAATTAACAACGTAACTTGCCATTTTCAGATGTTCGTTTCTTGTAAAATAAAATCTTCTAAGAAGAAAATATAGCATGGTCACCTGTAAAACTTACCTATATAACTAATTGATGATGAAATGACACAAGTTTAATTGTCTTTAATGATAAATTTCTCGAAAAATCACACGTACACGATGTAAACAAATTGCCGCGATGGCGCGATAGTGTCGCCCTCTATGAAAAATCGCGATTGTCGCCCTCTATGAAAAATCGCGATTGTCGCCCTTGATTTTCTGGCCGTTACGTCATATGGAAGGAGGCGCAGAATCGATCCGTGGCTTTCCCACTGTCAGTGGTTCTCTAAAAGAAGTAATTTGTATGCATTTCCCATAGGGTCCTATGTTAAACTAAGTCCCCCGCTGGCGGCCATTTTGAATGATGGATCGGCTATAAAGTAACAACACTTGGTCAGCAACTGATAAGGAACATTCATGCCATGTTTGGTTTCATTCCATTCAGTGGTTCTCTAAAAGAAGTCATTTGTATGCATTTCCCACAGGGTCCTATGTTAAACTAAGTCCCCCCGCTGGCGGCCATTTTGAATGATGGATCGGCTACAAAGTAACAACACTTGGTCAGCACCTCATAAGGAATATTCATGCCATGTTTGGTTTCATTCCATTCAGTGGTTCTCTAAAAGAAGTCATTTGTATCAATACCCATAGGGTCCTATGTTAAACTAAGTCCCCCGCTGGCGGCCATTTTGAATAATGGATTGGCTACAAAGTAACAACACTTGGTCAGCACCTGATAAGGAACATTCATGCCATGTTTGGTTTCATTCCATTCAGTGGTTTTCTAAAAGAAGTCATGTGTATGCATTTCCCATAGGGTCCTGTCTTGAACTAAGTCCCCCGCTGGCGGCCATTTTGAATAATGGATCGGCTACAAAGTAACATCACTTGGTAAGCACCTGATAAGGAACATTCATGCCATGTTTGTTTTTTTCCATTCAGTGGTTCTCTAAAAGAAGTCATTTGTATGCATTATCCTTAGTGTCCTATGTTAAACTAAGTCCCCCGCTGGCGGCCATTTTGAATGATGGATCGGCTACAAAGTAACAACACTTGGTCAGCAACTGATAAGGAACATTCATGCCATGTTTGGTTTTTTTCCATTCAGTGGTTCTCTAAAAGAAGTCATTTGTATGCATTTCCCATAGGGTCCTATGTTAAACTAAGTCCCCCGCTGGCGGCCATTTTGAATGATGGATCGGCTATAAAGTAACAACACTTGGTCAGCAACTGATAAGGAACATTCATGCCATGTTTGGTTTCATTCCATTCAGTGGTTCTCTAAAAGAAGTCATTTGTATCAATACCCATAGGGTCCTATGTTAAACTAAGTCCCCCGCTGGCGGCCATTTTGAATGATGGACCAGCTACAAAGTAACAACACTTGGTCAGTACCTGATAAGGAACATTCATGCCATGTTTGGTTTTATTCCATTCAGTGGTTCTCTTAAAGAAGTCATTTGTATGCATTTCCCATAGGGTCCTATGTTAAACTAAGTCCCCGCTGGCGGCCATTTTGAATGATGGATCGGCTACAAAGTAACAACACTTGGTCAGCACCTGATAAGGAACATTCATGCCATGTTTGGTTTCATTCCATTCAGCGGTTCTCTAGAAGAAGTCATTTGTATGCATTTCCCATAGGGTCCTATGATAAACTAAGTTCCCGCTGGCGGCCATTTTGAATAATGGATCGGCTACAAAGTAACAACACTTGGTCAGCACCTGATAAGGAACATTCATGCCATGTTTGGTTTCATTCCATTCAGCGGTTCTCAGACTCTAGAAGAAGTTCAAAATGTAAATGTTAACGACGACAACGACGACGGACAACGACGGACAACGGACGCCAAGTGATGAGAAAAGCTCACTTGGCCCTTCGGACCAGGTGAGCTAAAAAGGAGGTAGGGTGGGAGAAGAGGGGAAGCTTGTAGGTAAATTAATAATTTTTTGGTGATTAATTGATGCAAAACAATCCGTTTTGTCATAAATAAAATAAAGATTACTGGCGTGTGATATTGTGTTATGTGCTATAATATTGTCACGTGCTCAACGCTCGGAACTTGTGGGCGTTCTTCAAATAATTTTAATTAATGAAAATGGGAGGAGTAAGCAATTAAAATTACTGTGTTAACAGGTTAAGCGATAAACCTCCTCCATCAATCACTTACTTATTTTTAATAATTATTTGTTTTGAGCATAGACGATAAATTAGAAGTTATTAACACTAAAAAATAGCGGTTAACCGATAAAAATAGCGGTTAACCGATATATTAATAGCGATTAATCGGTATAAATAGCGGTTAACCGATAAAATTAGCGGTTAACCGACATATAAGTAGCGGTTAATCGATAAAATTATCGATTAACCGATAATAATAGCGGTTAACCGGTATATAAATAGCGGTTAACCGATATATTAATAGCGATTAATCGGTATAAATAGCGGTTAACCGATAAAATTAGCGGTTAACCGACATATAAGTAGCGGTTAATCGATAAAATTATCGATTAACCGATAATAATAGCGGTTAACCGGTATATAAATAGCGGTTAACCGGTATATAAATAGCGGTTAACCGATGAAAATACCTTTTGAACCAAATGGTACACCATAAAAATGTTTTACGTACTAACGTAAATTCTAATTCGAATTGCAATGCGTGTTAAATTTGATTCACTGTCCAAACGACGTTGATTCGTATAAAAAAAACCCGGATTTTTCAGTGATTAAAACGTGAATAAAAGGATTTTAAGGAATATTTGTAATGAAACAGCAGCCCACCAAACAAACATACGGTATGAAATATTATACGAGTGTGTACAGTAAATGTACCTGTATGTCAAGTTCTAAATTGCCGAGTCCTTAATTTTAATAGCCGTAAAAATTATCAACAGTCCGATATAACACTTCTTGAGATGGTTCTCACTTAGACCGCAATCAGAGAGAGGGATTTGTTATTCACATAATTATATTTCCGGAAACAATATTACCAGTTTATATATAGTAATTTACACATTTTACAAGCAATATTTATACATCTGAAAAATGTCTCCAGTCATTTGCAGAGAAAAATTTGAAATTGTCTGCCAGCGACGTCGTGCACTTTAGCGCTAACGTTGAGATTACAAAAGGGGAAGCAATTTTTAGGACAAATCGCGTTTAACATGAAATCAAGCACGGTAACCTATATTTATTACTTGGGATTTAGAGAAAGCATGACAAAATGCAATTTTATGCAGAAAAATTATAAAAATGACTTTTCAGAAACAGTTTATTTTTTATTTTTTTAGGTTTAAAAAAATACCACTTTGAGCATCTGGTCCGCAATGACAGGCTAGGCTTGAATAATAGTATAGTTATTCATGTAGTGTTTTATTTTTTACTTGTTTTTCACTTATCACAGCTTCAGATTGAACCCGATCTTAATAATTTATAACGAAAAATATCTGCTCCGAATTTTTTTCACATTGCCTAATTTTTTTACAAAATTGCACAAATCCCCATTTTTCAGCCTCAATTTTCTCGAAACAAGCACGGTGATCTATGTTTTATTTTGTGTTTTATTTTATAACTCGCCAAGGCGTACAAAATGTATCAAAATTATAAAAATGACATTTAATTGAGAAACTGTATCGAATATCCTTAAGGCAGTTTTATTTGTACACCAGCCCCTAATAAAAGATATATATATAATTGTGGCAGTTTTGTTTGTATACCAGTCCCTTAATTTAGCTATGAATCATAACAGATATATGTGACATCTTGAACATAGGTTGAAGTTGAAGAGTTTTCCTGCAAAATCTATTTATTAAGAATTAGTAATGCTTGAAAACGTAAGAAATAACGTTCATCATCGATGTTACATTAGAATGTTTTACACAGTAGTTTCACATTATATCTTTCCATGGAATCCTTCCTACTTACTTGTATTTCAATCCATTGAATCTTTTGTATTTCAGGTTTCATTGTCATTCTGTATCCCTAGACGACAGAATAACCGGCGCGTATTTCGCCGTATGAGTTGATGAGGTGACAGGATACCAATATTTCCCATGGTCTAAATATCAGCAATATAATCAATGAAACTCGGACATAACTGTCATTGTTGAGTATTGTAAATAGATTGACTACTGCTACGACAACAACAACATTTGAAAAAGTTATGCATTGACTGAGATTTGACGCATGTCGGAATACATCATAGATTTGGGACATTGTGATACAAATCTTCAGAGTCTTAGAATATTTCATTAATTATCAATTTCTATGCATATGGATGGACAGTATCATAAGTGTCGTACAAAATAAACAATTTAAGTGTTTATGAGTGGAAGTCGTGTGTACATTCATGGTCCATGATTAAAGTTGTTTTCTCACGGCATTTAAAGATCATTTGTTATTATTATAGAGTATTAAAATGATTTTAATGATTTTGTCAGGTACACCGTTAACTTTGTTTATATAACGTCCTACTCGCTGTCCTTGTAAACACTATCGGTAGCCTGTTTAAAGTAAACAAATAGTTACCTAAGTTACAAGGATTATGATTTAATACGTCAGACGCGCGTTTCGTCTACAATAGGACTCATCAGTGACGCACGGGTCTAAATAATATTAAAAAAAACCGATTCCATTCAATGTTCAATGATGTTTCTGAGTGTAGGCATGTAGTCAGTAAGTTCTTGATTACATGGCCCTAAATCATGCTTGTTCTTTACAAAATCTTTATTGAAAGAATCCATTATTCATTTTGCATTAATACAGTGGAGATCAGTTCTAACCTCTCATTAGAACTGTCAGAATAATCTGTCATAGAACTGTTCTAACCTGTCCTAGAACAGTTCTAGCTAGAACAGTTCTACCCTAGAACTGTTCTAGGTAGAACTGTCAGGATCAGTTCTAGGTAGAACTGACTAAATCAGTTCTAGGTAGAACTGTCAGGATCAGTTCTAGGGTAGAACTGTCTAAAACTGTTCTAGGTAGAACTGACCAAATCAGTTCTAACTGTAGAACTGTCAGCAGAACTGACCAAATCAGTCAGGACTGAAGAACAGTTCTAAATGACGTCACTGCAGAAAGGGCACTTTAGAATTTAGAAGAAAAAATCAGTTCCAATTACTTTACTATATATAATAGCGGATTTTTCTATATTTTTACTGATCAAAATTTACATGAACAAATATCGAAGTGGATAGGAGGTTATCCAACTCATCGGAGAAATATTTTTATAAGATTGCAAATGAAACATCATTGTTTACGTTTCTTCGTTCCCCGTGTTTAACAGTCTCTTCATAAATATAACTCTGCATTTATTTCATGGAAATTTAATCTTAATTTACCTTGTTTGCCTTGGATTTACATTCATGACTTAGGATTCTGTTTTGACAAATGTTCAAACGAAAATTGTACAGTGGATGGATTATGGGATTAATGAAATCAGTGTTGTTAAACGTAAAAAAAACTATGTACATTTGCATTAGCTCGTTGCCAAACTTATCCATAACGATTATGAATAATATCTGGGAGTCCTGAAAGTCTGAAAAATATACTCGATCTGAACATAAATGAAATATTTGCCACTGGACGTTAGGCTACAAACAAAACCAATCATTGTCCTTCTTCAAATTATATATTAACAGTATAGTCAGTATACTATTCCAAGTCCAAGAAGAGAACTTCTCATACATGTACTTTTCATTTTAAAATAAAGTATATGAATCAGTCATGTAAGTGTTGGATTATGCCGTTAAATAGTTTTGTTTAAAAAAACCATCATGAACTACTGACTTAAAAGTCACTTTTGTGATGGTTCAATATTTAATAATTTAAGTTTGAATGTAACGGGTCTTCTGACGTCATTTTGTTATCAACACCCATAGACATAAGTTAGTCATGTGAACGTAACATCATCAACGTTTTTTTATGTTTTGCCAAGGTTTAAACATTTTGTTAAAATGAAATTTAGAATTAAATTATAAGAAATGACTGTAATATTTTTTCTGTCTATTATATTATACATGTATATATATAACGTAAAAAATGTGGTGCACACTGTTAAAAAACCCTCTACGCGCATTTATCAGTGTGCACCAAATTTTTTATGTTTTTTCTTCATAGACAGAAAAAATATTACAGTCATTCCTTAAATAGTAATATTATCGATACAGAGAGGAAATAATGGCGCTCTGATGTGGATAAAATTTGGTGTCCTCTTTATCATACAATATCTGTCCTGACTTAGAAATATTATTGGTTTACAATGAAGCCATATATTTACATGATAAAGAATATATAGATATAGGAAGATCATGAAGATGTGGTGTTAGTGCCAATGAGACAACTCTCCATCCAAATAACAATTTAAAAATAGGTAAACCATTATAGGTCAATGTACGCCCTTCAACACTGAGCCTTGCATTGACTCACACCGAACAACAAGCTATAAAAGGTCCCATATGTTCAGTTTTGGTTGATGCGGTTAAATAATTTTGTTATTAAAACGACTCAGTCTGATATATCGAAACTTCTGAAATTTGTTAACAATTCAATATTTTGAAATAAAAGAGGACACGCTGTCATTTGAATTATACAATCCATCGTGATCGGTTGTTGTCTGCTCTATGGTTGGGTTGTTGTTGCCCAGACACATATTTTTGTTCCATGGGTCAGTCTGAGGTATGAAAACTAGCTGATGTTTGTTTCTGATGGGATATTTTGAATAAAAGTAGGAAATGATGGCACTCTCAATCAATGCGAATTTTTTTTTGTGGCTGTTGATTTCCAATATTGCAGTTATTTATAAACTACAGTCCCTCTTGACCAAAAATTATAACTGATGTACTGTCCAACTATATAGACTTGCATAAACAAAAAGAAAATATGGTCATTTTTGGTTGATGCGGTCAAACGAATTTATTACACAACTCAGTCTGAAGTATGAAAACTACTGATATTTGTTTACGATTCAATACTTTGAATAAAAAGAGGATATGCTGGCACTATAAATTCATGCAAACAAAATTTTGAAGTCATTGTTTTCCAATATTGCTGTAACTTGTATACTATAGTCCCTCTTGACCTAAAATTATAACTGAATTACTGTGCACCTATATACTAAGCAGATTTGTAGAAAGAAAGAGCAAATAAGGTCAGTTTAGATTGGTGCGGTCAAAATATTTTATTACACGACTCAGTCTGAAGTATGAAAACTACTGATATTTGTTTACGATTCAATACTTTGAATAAAAAGAGGTCATGCTAGCACTTTAAATTCATGTGAACAAAATTTTGAGGTCATTGTTTTCCAATATTGCTGTAACTTGTATATTACAGTCCCTCTTGACCTAAATTTATAACTGAATTACTGTACAGCTATATAGATTTGCAGGAAGAAAGAGCAAATAAGGTCAGTTTAGATTGATGCGGTCAAAAGATTTTTGTATAACAGGTCCGTCCGAGGTATGAAAACTACTTGTAAAAAGATATCACATTTGTTTACAATTCAATATTTTAAATAAAAAGAGGACATGCTTAGGTACTATAAATTGAGTGCAAATAAAATTTTGAAATCATTAATGTTTTCCAATATAATTGGTATCCTTGCCTAAAGATAAACTGGATTCCTGCAGTTTGCAGCTAAATGTATTTAGATTTATATGATGAAATCAAATATGATCAGTTTAAGTTAATAGTGGCTCAATGGCAGATCCAGAGCGGTGGGGGGACCCCCTTTTTTTACGATCAATGCATTTGAATGAGGCCATTTAGTTGGACCCCCCCCCCCCCTTTTTGAAACTGCAGGATCCGTCCCTGGTGGTTTGGGCCAGAATAACATATTACACAAAGATTAAGGTCAGATAATTCTTTTATGTAAAATGAGCTATCCTGACTCCCCAAATGACAAATGTAAAACAATTGAAATAAAAATCCCCCCCCCCCTTTTTCCCAATATTAACGGCTTAATCTATGTTCAAAAATGAAAAAAAACAAAAAAATTATGTAACACATCAACAAAAGAAAATCACTGAATAACAGGCTCCAGACTTGGAACAGCCACATACATGCAGAATATGACGGGGTTAAACATGTTCTCTTGTCGACGAAAAATTTGATATAAAACCGGCAAAATAGCAAAACTCTTTATAATATTAATCGCTATTTTGCCGAAGCCTTTATATTTAGACAAAGAGTTCTTCAAACTTATAAATCAATTCTAGACGTAGAATTTATAAATCAATTTTAGCCGTCCGATTTAAAAATCAATTCTATCCGTAGAATTTATAAATCAATCAATTCTAGCCGTAGAATGTGTAATCAGAACTGTTCTAGAAGTAGAACTGACTAAAACTGTTCTAGAGTAGAACTGTCAGGATCAGTTCTAGGTAGAACTGTCCAAATCAGTTCTAGGGTAGAACTGTCAGGATCAGTTCTAGGTAGAACTGTCCAAATCAGTTCTAGGGTAGAACTGTCAGGATCAGTTCTAGGTAGAACTGTCCAAATCAGTTCTAGGTAGAACTGACCAAATCAGTTCTAGCTAGAACAGTTCTAACCTAGAACTGACTAAAAGGTGTCAGGCTGACAGTTCTACGTACTGTCCTAGAACAGTTCTCCTGACAGATTCTGACAGATTTAATGAGAGGTTAGAAGTGATCTCCACTGTACATTGCTAATTTGAGAACTACTACCCTCTGCTGGTACTTATATTGTATCTCTTTTGTTTGTTTTGAATGTTTTGAAAAAAGTTCAAAGTCTTTAGTAATTACTTCTTTCCATTTAAATACTGAGAACTGGTGGTGTTACTAACTCTAACTTTAGGTTTGTAAGCATTTATATATATATATAACAGTATTTCGAAATCGCAATCAACACAAGAATAAATTGTATAATTTTTGTGTAATATACCATGAAAAAATACGAAAAAGTATACTATCAGTTAAAAAAGGCATCAGCAACAGTAGACTATCAATGTTAAAATCTTATAAATCGATTCAGAAGACAAATCAATATTAAAAACCACAAAATATTTGTACTTTGTATTTTGACTTACCGTTACAGATAAGCAGAGAAGTAGGATAAAAGTATTGTCCCCCTTTCAATATAGAATATATTAAACAAATAAGCAAATTGAAAAAAATATCAGTTGCTTTCTTCAAATAGAAAAACAATGCGTACAACGATACATCTGACTGGTCACTAACATTTCCGGATTTTTTTCCAGTTTTTTTTTTCCAGGAAATAGTTTACTGTGAATAAGGTAATGATGATGTGTAAGCACCTTTAATGAATATATGTATTTGTGTGAAGATTATTGCACAAGCCAATTTAAAACACTGTTTGGGTTCAGTTTTAAATAGAAAAGTGTAAACAGCCAAATCTATTATCCGAATTTACCTTTTTAGGCTTTGCTATTTAATATATACTCGGGAGTCTATATAATTTTTCATTCAAGTTTAAACAATCCTCAACCTTTGACAATTTCCTAGTTTCTGCAAACCGGCTGTATCAAACACATTGCACAGACGAATCGCAATATGAATGTCATCTCTTAACTTGCATTATAATCTGGATGCATATATTTTATCTTTAATATCAACAAATTTTGTTCCCGAAAGGCCTTCATTATTTTTGCACTCATTTTTAAGACACGCTGTTGTAAATTCTGGGGATTAATTTGAAAGAATATCAAATTTTTCCAAGAAAGCCACAAGTTGTCAAAGCAAAATGTACTTGTCTAAAAGACAATTTAGTCTTAGATGCATGATTTATTAAAAAAAATAGTTGTTAGTGGCTTAAACTAGCTGTCAGTAACTTCGAGTACTTTGAGATCTGTTCTTAGTGTCTTTTTATTGTTGGGATGTATAAGTACCCGGCCACGTGCACTTGTATTTGTAGTATTTGTATTTCTATCCATCTGATAAGTTAATAGATATAGAAAGATGTGGTATGAGTGACAATGAGACAACTATCCATCCAAGTAACACTTTATAAAAGTAAACCATTATAGGTCAAGGTACGGTCTTCAACACGGAGTTTTGGCTGTAACCGAACAGCAAGCTATAAAGGGCCCCAACAATTTCTCGTGTAAACGCATTCAATCGGAAAAACTAACGGTGTAATATATATAAAAAACGAGAAAGAGAAACACTTATGAACTACATAAACAATAGACAACTGATGTACATCAGATTCCTGACTGAGGACAGGTGCAAACGTTTTCAGTGGGATTAAACGTTTTAATGGTACCAAACATTCTCCCTTTTCTGAAACAATAGTATAACATCACAACATAGAAAGACACACTATAAAACATCAATAGGAAGGCTTTTTCAACTGATTTGTATAGTTCGTTCTAATGTTGTACTGTTACACCACTGTCCCAGGTTAGGTGAGGGTTGGGATCCCGCTTACATGTTTAACCCTGCCACATTATGTATGTATGTGCCTGTACCAAGTCATGATCCTGTAATTCAGTGGTTGTCGTTTGTTTATTTGTTACATATATGTTTTTCGATATTTTTTTTGTATAATATGTTCCGGACCATATGAGTATCTGGACCATACGCGTATGGTCATGACCATATGGGTATATAGTCATATGGTCCGACCATACGCGTATGGTCGGACCGTACGCGTATGGTCGGGGTAATCAACAAGTATACTTTTAAACTCTTCATTAGGTGTGACCCTTCTGATTGTTACGTCACTTAAATGTCATTAAAAAAACTTATAAAAAAAGTTTCACACACTCACAGTTAATTTTACTGTAAGTACAATTACAAAAAGATGTCAAAATCAAATGAACATATTGTAAAAGAAATTTTATTGTTTAAAGTAGGTGACATCACCGGCAAGGATCATGATATTTTTTAAAGATCGTGATATTTTTTAAGACATTTTTGATGAGTAAAATATTAAAAGTGTATGTTTTTTTATTTTTTCTATTCTTTATTTCTATACTTCCTATTTTAATCTTAATTATAAGACCCGTAAAATGACATTTAAGAGCCATGAAATAGCTACTGCCTTTATTTAATTTGATCTGTGATATTCATTTTACGATATTGGAGATCTAGAGTTTCTAAAAACACCGTAGACACATCGGAATTGTCCGAGTCGATACCCCTGCACAAAGCTAAAACAAGCAATTGCAGAAAGGCTACATGTATTGTACTGTGTGAAATTCATTCTAAGTATACAAAAGCATACACAAATACAATTAGCGATGAAAACTAAGATCAACTGTGGCATCAATATTTAATGTTTATGTAGCTTTTGAAATGTAAAATTAATGCGTATTATTTCTACGGAGTGTCTATTCGTCCGGCTAGCCAGACGAATAGTAAAAAATCTCTATTCGTCCGGCCATCCGTCTGCTGATGCGCAAATGTTCAATATACAAAAAGTGTCATGTGACGTGGAAAGTGTCCCGGATGAAGTGTCAGATAACACACGCGGTGTCGGATAACACACGCGGTGTCGGATAACACACGCGCGTCTGCAATGGACGTTTTGAGAATTGGAGATTGTGATTCATATTTAAAGATGTCATAGAGAAAACCAGAGAGAATGTGATTGCTTTAAACAAATGTCTATAGGATTGATTCCCGAACATTATCGTAGACATGTTAAAACCGTGAGGAATAAGCCTGAGATTAGAGTGAAATTGATGATTTACCCCCATTTATCTTATATAGGCAAAACGCATTCGGAAAAAAATACTATATCAAACTTGCTTGGATGCATTATTTTCAAGTTATACTACAGCAGAGATCTATGCACATACTGATATGCCTGGACTGGGAAGAAGACACCAGGGTTGGTGTATCCCCTCGAGGGTATCCCCCCTTTTTTTTCTGTTATATGTAGTATTATACATTTTGTTCTAAAAAAAGTCTTATCGAAAACATAATCCTACTTTTGGGGACAGGTTAAACGTGCCTGCCCTTCTCCAATTTCATATGAATTAAAAATCGCCGAACAATTTAAATGCAGAGATTACTTTAACCAAACTTCACAGAAACTATAAATTCAGGATCTTTTGAAATCATGAAATCAACAATGATTGGCCCGACTATTTACCTTACAGGAAATTTATAGGCAGAACAACAAAAGAGAGAATCATTTTTGCCCCCCCCCCCCCTTTTCCAATACCCAAGTTCCTTAAGAACATTAGAATAAAAAAAAATCTAAATCGAATGAATAGTTTTTTTTTTTTTTTATTAGAATGAGATTGTTTTTCTTCATAAAACTAGGTTAGACAATATATTTTAAAACAACCCGTGCTTTATTTAAAACCTTTAAAAAACGATGTTATATCTTCTTCATTATATATTTGGCCGGACAAATAGCGAAAAACCGTAAAAATGCTATTTGTTCGGCTTGCCGGATGAATAAACATTTTTGTCTATTTGTCCGGCTAGCCGGACGAATAGCCACTGCCTTATTTCTATTGTACATTTGAAAAATACCTATATGGTACAAATACTCATATGGTCCGGCCCGTTAATAACCATATACTCATATGATCCGACCATACGCGTACGGTCGGACCATTCGTGTATGGTCGGACCATATGAGTATACGCATATGGTCATGACCATACGCGTATGGTCCAAATACTCATATGGTCCGGAACATATATATTAAGCCGTTAGTTTTCTCGTTTGAATTGTTTTACATTGTCATTTCGGAGCCTTTTATACCTGACTATGCGGTATGGACTTTGCTCATTGTTGAAGGCCGAACGGTGACCTATAGTTGTTAATTTCTGTGTCATTTGGTCTCATGCGAAGAGATGTCTCATTTGCAAACATACCACATCTTTTTTTTTTTTTTTGATATCTATACAGTAAGGCTTAGTAGTATGTTGTTAATTAGAAATATGTTCAACAGCGACTTAATGCATATATACTTACAAAAATTACTAAAAACAACTCATATAGAAATAAATATATATAACTACAAAATGTATCCGCAAAAAAAACCAATCAATGTATTCGTGCAAATGAATAAGGACAACTCTATATAAGTATAAGATTAATATGTTGTCAATTAGGCAACTTTTCACCAGAGACCAAAGGAATGTATTTTTGCGAAGAAATAAATATGTACGAAATGGTCTCCTGTTATTTCGTGCAAATACCTCTTATTTATTTTGGACATGACTAGTGTTTTTAAGGGAGAAATGACATTCATAATCTACAGAATAATTTTTTTAAATGTTTAGTACTAGTCAAATGGAATATAGTTTTATTATTTATAATGCGCACATAATGATACATTTAAACTTGTAAGCGAAAAGACATTTTAGCTTTTCTATCGGTGTTCTACCAATTAAATAAAAGATTTATTGCATGCTAATATAAATTAAATGAATATAAGCAATTATAGGTCAAATAGCAATCTTCGTTAATGAAAAAAACCCATACAGTAAAATTTGTTATAGAATGGCCTGACATAGAAAAAAGAGAAACAATACAATCAAGATAAAACCGAAAGCTAAATATATAACAAAAATTTACGAAAATCAATATGACCGACATTAACTAATGACAGCCACTAAACCTGGCTCCTGATTTGGGACATGCACATACATGTACATAATGTGTTGGGTTGAACATGTGTTTGCGCTCATCCCAATCCGATTTAATATGTGAATATAAACGATATCTTGTGGGAAAACAACGCATACAAATTTCATAATCGAATTTTGGTTAGATTTTTATGCTATGAGGTTAAAGTTTTAGAAGAACAATATAATGTAATAAGCATCAATCCAAAAACACTTTCAAAAAGTTAAACAACAAAAATACCCAACTCAAAAGAAAAATCAATTCGGAAAGTCTCTTATCAAATGGCAAAATCAAAACATATGTATACTAGTTCAGTCATGATTGCATACTAAACATGTTGTGTATAAATAAATTCATCATTGATACCAGGTTTGAAATTTTATATTTTCGCCATACACGCGTTTCGTCTACAAAAGACTCATCACTGACGCTCGAATAAAAGAATGTTAAAAAGGGCCAAATAAAGTACGAGCATTGAAGACCAAAAATTCCTCAAAGTTGAGATCTCAACCCTCCGCATATAATAGATAATGTAAAAAAAAACAACAAACGCACAGCAATACGTACAGCAAGACTCAGTTTCTGAATAGGTAAGAAAAGATAAAATTTTAGAATAAACATGGGAAATGTAAATGTGCCAAGGAGACAACAATCCTATCAGAGACCAGACAACAGCCGAAGAAACCACAAAAGGGTTGTCAATACAGTGAGAAAATTCCGTACCCGGAAGTGTGCTTCAACTGGCCCATAAACAAAAAATGTGTACTAATTACTTGATAATGAACATCATACTAAACTCCGAAATATAAAAATGTACTAAAATTAAAAATCATACAAGACTAACAAAGGCCAGAGGCTCCTCACTTGCGACAGAAGGCAATGTAGAAAAAACAAACACACAGCGATGCACTCAGTAAAACTCAGTATAAACGAAGTCCGAGTCCAATGTCAGAATTGTTAACAAAAATAAACTAAGTAAAAATGACAATGATACACAAATTAAAAAAAGGACTACTAGCAGTTATTGACATGGCAGTTCCAGACCTCAATTTAACTGATTGGACGATTATGTCTTCGTCATATGAATATCAATCAAAAACCCTCCCGTTAGGGGTTTAGTATCGTACCATCATACAATATATTTGAAGAACATAACCTGTGTTATACTAACAACTGGTTTTAGAATAAATGTTTTATTTCCGGTTCAAATACCCAATGAGCAAATCAAAATATATAACAAAACATGCCATTATAAATAAAAACCGGACAACCGTTTCGTTACTAAATCCCCTATTTATAAGTTTTTTAATGTTTGGTTAGCTTTTGAGGTGAATGCCGTCATTTTGGTGCTTTGTAAAGAATATACCTATAAAAGATTGGATGTTAAATACAAGAACGTATAAGATGTCTATTTGTTAATTTATATTAACGAATGATGTCCTTGTACCGATATTGAAATTTAGTAAATGTTTTGACTAATTCGTGATATCAAAAACCTTGGTGTAATAAATCTATAGTATTACATAGATTTTCGTAAAAACCAAAAAAATGTAAGATATACAAGATAATCGAACTAGTTGAGATATATTAACACCATACCATGGTGACAAGGGAACGGAAACATCTAAAATGGATAATTAGCATTAGGAAATAAAAAATCATCTCTTTAATGATATAATTATGTTGGTATTAATCTCTTCTTGAGGTCTAACATGCAATACAAAATAATTGACTTATATATAACTTTATTTCCTCTATTATAGAGATTTGGTGTACATGAAATATATAAATCAGATAATTACAAAGAGCAAAGAATTAAAGTCACTGTTTAAAGTTAATATAAGAAAAGAAAATAGCACTGTCTATTATACCGATAACGGAAACATCTTCTATCGATTGTAGAAATCTCTGCAGATTTTTTCAACGTGACGAACAAAAGTCTTAGAGAAAAAAGTTAATTCATCATTTTCTAATTCATATGACGTATTGCACGAGAGAATTGTTGTTGTGAATTCATGTGCCGAAAGACTGTCCATAAAAACACTGAACTGAATGGGATTAATGTTAATAATGTCTTGCCATAGATCATCTCTTTTGTCTTGAATGAAATCACAGGATGTCAGTAAGTGTTCAATGATATTCAAGAAGAACTTTCCACATTTGTCGCAAAGTAAATGTTCATCTTCATAACGTACTATAGAACATAAGTCAATAACATACTTGGTGGAGATACGAAGTTCGGGAAACTGTTTCGCAATTGTCCATGCTTTATGCGGTTTGATTGCAGAATGAATATGTCTAAACATATAAAAGTCATTATCGCATGAAATTCGGTAATACCACCATGTTTCTTCACTTACATTTATATTCTGATTTACAATAACTGACCAAAGTTTTTTTGATGGGAAAGAACCAGTATTTGCAAAATTAACAATATAATCAGTAATGTAATATTTTTTGGCTGCTTTAAAGATGTCAGGTATAAAACCAAGTTGTTCTGGAACACATTTATGTTTGAATTCCATAAGTCTGTTTATCATTATTCGTTTTGGTAACGCAGAAGACTTTAACCTACATAGTCTACCAAAAAATAAAAGTTTACATCTGTTGATAATGCTTTCAACTGAAAACCAACCTAGAAGACTTGTACACTTGTCAGAACGGGTTCGTTTCGGAAGTCCTTGAATAATTTTACAAACAAATCTGTGAGATCTTTCTAACATCGTAAGTTCTGTTTGAGTCAAATTGTTCCATAACTCACAACCATATAGAGCTTTGCTGTAACATATTTGAAGTACTATCCTGGAACACGTCAAAGGGTTTAAAATTGATGGATGAATCCCAGAATTAAGAACTGAAAGAGCAGTTGATCGCAACACTCTACAAGCATTCAATGTCTGGTCCATTGATCTAAATTTACAGTTCAGAAGAATACCGACATGTTTGGCAGACGTCACGAGTGGTATGATGTCATCATATAAAGTAAGATTGCTTGAAACATTCTTGTTCTTCTTTGAATAATGTAAGACGTTGCTTTTAGTCGGAGAAAACTTGAATGCCCACTTCTCGCTATATGTCTGACAAATGTTAATAAGGTGTTGCATTCCTTTTTCTGTTGTTGAGAGTAACGCAATATCGTCGGCTTGAACAGAGCTGCTTACACTAATATCTAAAAGAACGCATCCAAATTTAGAGTCTTCTATGTCGCACAAAAGATCATTTATGTATACTAAATATAACAGAGCTGATAAGACGCCACCTTGGCGAACGCCTCGTTTCAGTTCAAACCAACGAGATAGCCTACCATTGAATAGTACAGAACTGCGCATGTCACTGTATACTTCATCTATGAGCAGCCATAAATCACCGGTAACTCCATATTTATGCAGTTTATATAACAATGCGTCATGCCATATGGTGTCGAAAGCTTTCGTGCTATCTAACAGCACAACAATAACATCACTGTTACGTTCAATATAATGACGAATAGGTTCTTGTAAGTTAAATGAAGCGTGAATACTTGATAATTCCTTTTGGTATGCCATCTGAGATTGATGTGGAAACTTTATGTGCAAAGAGTCGAATCGAGGATAGAGAGACTTTTCGAATATCTTGGCGATACAACTTGTTAACGATATACCGCGGTACGAATTGGGATCAGTTTTGTTTTTATTTCCACCTTTGAATAACGGTATAATTACACTTGTTTTCCAATCTAGAGGAGTATAACGTGTTTGTATTATAAGGTTGAATAGATTGCATAAGTGTTTTTGCAATGTTTTACCACCATATTTTATATGCTCATATGAAACGTTGTCTAAACCTGTAGATTTGTTGTTACATAAACTTTTACAAATGTTGAAAATTTCCTCAAATTCAAATAGGTTGATTGGAGCTTTCATTTCCTTTTGCGCTTGTCGTATTTTATTCACTTCATGTTTTACCAAATTTATGTTTGCTGAATTTGTTAACTTGCTATCAAACTGAAAAATGGATTCAAAATGGTCCGCCCATGCTTCGCATATTTCACTTTCGTTTGTATGAGTAATTCCATTTAAATGTAGCTCACGACAAAAAGTTTTCTGTTTACGTCTGCTTTTTAAGACCGACCATACATATCTTTGATCGTTGTCGATAGACTCTTCCATTCTATTGGCAATGTTCATAATATGTTCGTTGTAAGCTTTATCCATTTCATTTCTGAAAGTCCGTTTTGCATATTTGTAATCAGCAAAGAACTGATCGCTACTATTGTGAACTTTTCCATTTAGTATCCATAAACTGCGCTTATTTAACATTGTTTTGTGTGATAGATCGACGACTTTCGTCCAATAAGGCTTTATATGTTTCACAAATTTCTTATGTGGGAGTGTTTCCTTGTCAGCTTTTTGAACAGCAACTATAATAGTCTTATAGTAGAGCTCGACATCTTCTTTGGTCGCTGGTAGTGACGGCATTTGAACAGACCATAAAAATTGTGAGACTGCAAATGAATAGTCGTTAACTGAATTCATTTCTAACGCTTTGGTCCACGATACTTTGTCAGCCATAACACTTTCGTATAAGTTGTCACTATCAGCATGACATTGTTCAATTAGTAAAGTACACGCGATAGGCTTGTGATCAGAAACGTTAAATATGCTTTCGTCTGGGACAAACACATTGTGAATATCTCGTGTGTTTTCGTTATTTGTGACTATGTGATCTATCCCTGTTTTAGGACCATCTTCGTAAGATTGAAATGTACATACCGGACCTTTGGCAAAGTCCTGAACATGTAATGAAATACTGTTATTGTCAATAAGGAGACTTTCAAGAAATTGGCTACGACGATCCTGAGTAAATGAATATCGTGGTCCACCAATCTTGCAATTGAAATCACCAAGAATATAAACCGTCCCGTGGTTCGAATACGATTTGTATGTATCCATTAAATATTCAAGTTCATTAACGAAGGCTTCGTTGGGTTGTGTAATTGCTGGTAAGTATATAGACAGAAAAAATATACTAGGTAAATTAGGAAGTTTAAGTTCGATACCACATATCCTATTGCTATCAATTACTAATTCGGTGACATACGGAGATAAAGTTTTAGATACCATGATCGCAACACCTCCACGGGCGCTATAACTGTATTTTTCAGGGCAGTGTTCATCGGCGCATTTTCCAAATACTAAATAGTTTTGTTTATCGATTGAATTAAGGAAGTGGAATTGTGATTTTCGAAGCCAATGTTCGGATAAACAAATAACATCAATCTTATTATCATTTAAGAATTCTAGTAGATATGGTACTGCGGACATTATTCCGCGACAGTTCCAACATGCTATGTTTACAGACATTTATGGATGTTCGGTCTTTGTAGATAGAAAAACTGACCATGGAAGCCATTCTATTAGGAAAATGCCTTCAGGCCAAAAAGATGGATCCCGTATTAAGGTTTCACATTGAGCATCGATATTAAGTTGCGCAGAAGCTGTTCGTCGATTTTGTTTATCAAAATATCTTAAATGTGTTACATTAACACCTCTTGCAGCGAGATATTCACGCATAGATTCTTCACATGAGTTGTGTTTGTCGATACCACCTACGTAGAATCTGGATACACGGTGTCTTGTTTTTTTAACAAATCCACGAAAATTGTCAACGGTTGTGGGATTACACATGGAAGTTGGAAAATGCACTTGTATATTTGTATTTTGTTCATTTCCAGTTATATTGTTGTTGGTGCTCTTGATTTTATTTTCTATTGAAGTAGACGGAGCTGGATTAACAATATTACTTTGTACATGTATGTCTTTGACTAAAACGGACAAATTCGTAACATCAGAGGATCTGACGTTTTTTGTGTGTGAGTCAACTAGAGAATTGTAATGTTCATTAATGGAATTCCTTTGAATTGGCTCGAAGGTCTGACTCAAATCGGATTCGATTACATTGCAATTATCTAATGCATCAGCTGAAGCTACAACTTGTTCAGATTTAGATTTTAGAATGTCTGCGTACGATTTTGTAGACTTGTCAAGGACTTTGACATCTTTCTCGGTGTTTGTGATACGCTTTCGCAAATCACTAATTGACTTCGCGTGAGAACAACAATCAATATTTACTTTGTTGAGTTCATCGTCAAATTCTTTCAGTTTATCCCTCATGATGTTTGTCTTTGTTTTCAGACTTACAACGCCTTGCGCTCGTGTATCACTTAGCTGGTTAATTCTACATGACTCAGATTTCACGCTTGAACGTAGTTCGTTTACGTCTAGTTTTACTGTTTTAAAGTCGTTTTTTATTTTGTTTACATCTGTCGTTAACTGTTGAATGCTGTTTGCGTAGTCATCAAGTTTGTTTCGGAAAGTTCCTGAACTTTTTTCAATTGCTAATTTATTTGATTTGCATGTCATTTCCGCCTCATGTGTAACGACACTCATGCTGTTTACTGTTTTAGCTAAGTTTTCGTTGTTTTCTCGTAAGGATGAAATTTGATTTTGAAAGTTCCGTAACCGGTCATTGTTTTTCTGGTTAGCGTTGACAAGTTGCTTGTTTTCTCGTACTAATACAGAGATGGTTTTATTAAGATATTCGATTTCCTGAGTGTAGTCGCCTTTCAATGTATTAATTTCTCTTTCTATGCGCACGAGAGTCTCTTTAAGACACAAGTTCTGAGAAAATTCGCTGGAATGTGTTTGGTTATTTTCATCTACTGTAGACATTTTTCGAGCACTTTGCGTATGCGAACGAGTATTAAGTGTTAGTCTTAAATCTTCCGTATATTCTCCGAGTGATGCTAGATAAAGCGCATAGCAATCGCTACCAAGTTTGTTTTCAACTGATTCACCGTTAGGTTTTCTAGGATAAAGCCGCTTTTTAAGAGTTGCATTCAGATATGGAAAGTTATGTTGACATTTTGCAATGTCCAGAAGTGCGTAGCGAATATCGTCAATTTCACAGTGTGCATTTTGGCATTTATCAATTAATTTTGACACAAAACTGTCTTTAGGTAAGGATAAAAGTTCTTCTTGGATAAATTTTATTATCGATTCTGTTATGCTTGTATCGTTGCTTATGTTGCTTGTGTTGGAAGGAACATCTATTGTAATGTTAGTTTGTCTTTGTGACGAAAGAAGATCATCAAAAGGATCAAATTGGCTATCTTTAAAACTCGAGTGAACAAGTAAATCACTGGGTCTGAGTTCCGTTAGATTATTCATGATTATGTAGTGAATCGCTGAAAACAGTTCACAGTGATCTAATTTTGAAAATCAATACATGTTTATGAAGTAATATCTGTAGATGTATTTAAATTCTTTTTTATCGATATGGTGTTGTTGAATGTATGGAATGATCTCACCAAATTCTTTATCTTTGAAGATGTATGAAAACTGTCCTATTCTAGAATAATAACAAGAGCATATCAACAACACGTCCTTCACTAAAGGGACATAATCAATTTGTACCGATATTGAAATTTAGTAAATGTTTTGACTAATTCGTGATATCAAAAACCTTGGTGTAATAAATCTATAGTATTACATAGATTTTCGTAAAAACCAAAAAAATGTAAGATATACAAGATAATCGAACTAGTTGAGATATATTAACACCATACCATGGTGACAAGGGAACGGAAACATCTAAAATGGATAATTAGCATTAGGAAATAAAAAATCATCTCTTTAATGATATAATTATGTTGGTATTAATCTCTTCTTGAGGTCTAACATGCAATACAAAATAATTGACTTATCAAACCATACAACAATTATTTAAAGTAATCAACATCGTCATTAGATAATTATTGTAAATTACAAATAAGATTTTTTTGAAAGATACATATGCATGATTCTTACACTTTTGATAAATGCATTGGCTATTAAAATCCATTGGACATTGTGTTGCATGTTTAATTATATTCTATAAATGATATAGTTTCAGTAAAAACTTAATACATTTCTTTGATTTTACCTTTATATAAAAAAAAAGATGTGGTATGATTGCCAATCAGACAACTATCCACAAAAGACCAAAATGACACAAACATTAACGACTATAGGACACCGTACGGCCTCCAACAATGAGCAAAGCCGATACCGCATAGTCAGCTTTAAAAGGCCCCGATAAGACAATTTAAAACAATTCAAACGAGAAAACTAACGGCCTTATTTAAGTAAAAGAAGGTTATATTAAACCTCAAATTGAAACAAATGATGCATACGTTTTTTTATACCTCATGGATAGTTTAAATTGTAAAACTTATGTACGTATACTTGTTTTTGAAGAAAATTTTTCCACATTGAGAAGAAGTTTACTTTTTTTTTAATTGCTTGCTTCCAGGAAGCTATTCTACGAAATAATTCCGTATGCAAGTGACCTAAGCGTGACCCTTCTCGTAAAAATCCGGTGATCACAATACGCATGGATCTGTCATTGAAATTAACCATTATCTGATTGTACATGTTGTACACGTGCTCAATACCCATGCTTCTTTGTTGATTGTTTACTATAAGGTGACAATCGATAAACTACGGCTTTAAAACACGGTTATTAATTAGCTGACATATTTCTTAAATCATAGCAGATAGAGACAAACAAAATTGACGTTTATACGATATTTTTGCGTAAGAAATGATTAAATTATTATTTTTCAGAAGTCACTCATTTCATATGAATTAAAGATTTGTTAGTATCTCTAATGAGATTGAATATTGTGAACAGTAATATTGTTTTATATAATTAGCTTAGTTTCCGCTTTCCTACATAATACATTTTTTTATAACAGACATCATTTTGTTAATAATCTTTTGCCTCCTGATCCCATGCTTTATAGGCAGTACACAATAACACGTGTACGTTTAAAAAAAAAAACGCTCAGAAATTGAGACAATGCAGAATAGGAATACACAAACAACGCGAACAAGGACAGTACCAAAACATATATAATTGCGGTATCTCGATACTTAATTTTATTAATAATCACACCATAACGATTTTGTTCTGTAAAAAATGACATAAGATTGGAATATATGATGGTATTAAGTGCTAGTTAAATTTTTTACGCTTTAACTTAACGATCACACTTGAACTTGGTTGTTAAACAGCCAAAAAAAAAGAAGAAAAAAAGACACCCAACATTGTAATATCTGCTCTTAATTTTAGAACGAAATTTGAGTTGTCTCTCTTTTGACGTTACAGAGCGATGGCGAAATTAAAAACCGCTAAAAAAAATTGAACGATGAAAAAAAATAGCAGTAATATTGTTAGTGGTTGGAAGATAACCGAAGTATATGATATATCTAATTTGATAACCGTGAAATATTTTTGAAAGAAGTATCATATAATATATTTTGTTGAAAGCACTCATTGATGGTCGGCACTGTGAGTAAAACAGACGTTTTGACGTTTGATCGTCTCTGTGAAAAAAAATACAGAAATAAACCTATATGACGTTACGAGAACCTATAGTAAAAAGGCACCTGTACATTAAACAAAAGAATAAGATAAGAAATTTATATTAGGTAAAAATCACAAAGGACACAATTAACAACACGATTGTGATAATGATCTCCTGACTAAAATAGGGACACATGGAGTAAGGCATCTTATGTAATTACAAGTTCAAAGTTTAAAGGGGTGTCAAACTTTTGACATAGGTAGGAACTTTCGCTCCTGTAAATGGTACAATGATTTATGTGAAATATACAAACATTCTGGATTTTACATCCTTGTCTGGTAGCTATAGTCAAAAATGTTTTCGGTACTAATCATTGCTCAAGATACATTATATACTTGTAAAACAATTTACGAACAATACTCTTGTCATAACAAGGTTTGACTTTTAGTCCCGATGCTATCATCAGCTCATTATCAGTAGTGAGGTACTCATATGATTTATGAAATATCTATCGTTAAATATTATCAAATATATACATTATTGGTCATTTGTTGATCAATCTTTAGTTTTTTTTACGTTTTGTAATATGGAATTGATAGTCATTCTTTTCATTGTTCCCTGTTTCCATGACGTTGTGAAGCTTTCTACGACTTATGTGACTAAGCTTCCCATTTACAATAAAACATATCTTTCTTTCTTATACAAAGAAATGAACAGTAAACAAATATAACAAATATGGAACAACACCCTGACATTTATTTTCATGTTTGTTTCCATCTTGATGACAACCCAGTACGAGGGAAAATGTTATTAACGGGAGGGATTCTGCTTGATATTCATATGATGAAGACATAATCTGTCAATCAGTTTAATTGGTCTCTGGAGCTACAATGTAGCATATCAATAACTGCTAGTTGTCTTTTGGTAATGTATGTATCTTTATCATTTTGCTTAGTTTCTTTTGTTACCTATTCTGACATCGGACTCAGACTTCTTTTAAACTAAGTTTTACTGTGCGTATTGCCGTGTGTTTGTTTTTCTACATTGGCTAGATGCAAAATGAGATGATTGAGATATCATTAACGATATTTAACCCCGCCACATTTTTGCACCGGTCCATCGTGAGGAGCCTTTGATTGTCTTGTATGATTTTTAGTTTTAGATATAGGAAGATGTGGTGTGAGTGCCAATGAGACAACTCTCCATCCAAATAACAATTTAAAAAGTAAACCATTATAGGTTAAAGTACGGCCTTCAACACGGAGCCTTGGCTCATACCGAACAACAAGCTATAAAGGGCCCCAAAATTACAGTGTAAAACCATTCAAACGGGAAAACCAACGGTCTAATCTATATTAACAAAATGAGAAATGAGAAGCACGTATATATTACATAAACAAACGACAACTACTGTACATCAGATTCCTGACTTAGGACAGGTGCAAACATTCGTTTCTTAAATACTTTCAAGTGAAAAAAGTTATTGAATAAGAAACATCGTTATTCTGTTGAAGGCTATAACTCATCACACTAAACCACAAACCAAATTATAAATTCGGAAAAAATTGCTTTGGCGATCTAAAACCGGTCATATTTTAGTGATTGAAATTTCAAATACTAGTAGGTGAAGAATTTATGATCCTGTTATTTTGAAACACGTTAATTTAGTCTTATACGCATGATTTTTGTTATTACCTTTTATTGTGGCTTTGGACTAGCTGCCAGTAACTGTGTATACTATCACAGCTTTACTTGGTGTATTTTGTGTAATTTAATAGGAACAAATTGTTCAAATTTAATGCCGACCAGCTTTTACTCTTGTCTTTGCGTGATTAGCAGAAAAGCAGTTGGGTAAATCGTTTTAACGGTGAAATACATAAGATAATAAATCATATAAAATAGTAAGTTGAATTTCCAAATCAAAATTATCAGATGATTTCAGTTAGAGTATATTGAAACAATACATTTTGCATCAGCATTATAATGGTAAAACCTATAAACTTTTAATAAACGTATGCCAATAATTATTTTGGGTAAACATGAAGTAGTTTCCTAAATCGTAAGCCGTAAATAATCCTGATTTTTTTTAGAATAAAGATGATTAGGTCATTTAGTAAATAGCTTGGTAAATGAGGTCACTGTCAAAAGTCACGATAATGTTCATATTTTTGGGGTTTTACTTATGTGTGCACCTTCTCTTAAATTTCAAAAACTAGATAAAAAATATGATGCAATGTGTTTGAATTGTTGGGAAATCGAAAGGGTACATTCGGGCCAATTGATCTGATTACATCTTATAGAAGTTACTACCTCTGAAAAGCTTGTGATTTAGATTAATTAATTATTGTTTACTTTATATTGATACATTTTAAATCATGGGTCTCATACAAAGGGTTAAGTGAAAAAAATTAAACTGAAGGGACCTAGTGCAAATTGAGAGTAGCACTTATTTAAGCGAAAAGTACGAAGAAACCATATACTTTTAGAACCGTCATGCAGTAACCCTTATTTACATCAGACATAATTGACATTTTTACCTATAATGTCTGTTTGATTTTTTTCACACATCGTTGTCAATATATTGGAAATGTATGTGATTGCTTTATAAGTGAGCAGTTTAGCTAGCTATAAAACCATTATTTAATCTACTATTTTATACAAAAGAAAATGCCTTTATCAAGTCAAACTCGTGTTTCGTCTACAAAAGAAGTGACGTTCTAATCAAAACAATTTTAAAAGGCCAAAAAAAAAGTACAAAGTTGAAGAGCACCGAGGACATTAAATTCCGAATGTTTTTGTAAAATATATGGTAACATATTCCCAATGTACAAATCCTTAGAATTGGACTGCTTATTTTTAATGATGAACATATTAATGATAGTTAATAGTATGCTGACTGCTTGGCTAGGGATATACCATATATTCTTAGAATCAGTTTTATTTTAGCTATCTTATGACACCGTATTTGAAATTATATAAACCAAAGGAAGCTGAACATCTTCCTTATTTCAAATAAAAGTACATAACGTTTTAAATCTGTTTCAAATGTCATAAAAATTGCACCGCGGTTGTAGTTCAATATATTTCTCTATGTTCAAGTGATGGTTGAAATTATAGTACATCAATACCATTTAAGTTTTGAATTGAGTGTCTATCTATTTCTACCTTTTATATCTTCCTTATCAAAATTACCTATCTAATGTTCGAAAGACCTTCATTTGGATTCTAATTATTTTTTTCTTTCGCCAAATTTTGTCTTCTGTGTAAATGTTGTTTAAATATTTGATATACAAAATTTAACCTAATATTATGACTAGTATTAATGCAAGTACATAGTCTTTATCGAGGACAGGGGAAACTAATACATTAAACAGTCGGGAAATACACCTTGATTTATCTTTCTTGTTATAAATTTAACTATTTTGATATGAAGTTTAGTCTAGAAAGTTTAACACGAGTTCGGCATGTACATGTATAATGTGTCTAAATGATTCTATGATATCTTTAACGGTTTGTAATGCGGAGTTCACACATTGCAGATTATGGCCCCCGTTGGATACCAGACAGCGATAAGACACGAAAAGTGAAAAAGTCGGACTACTATTATCTGGAATGTATTATCATTGTCTGAACTCAGTCGAAGATTTCGTAACAGATTGCTAAGGATTGCGTATGGTCCAGAGAGGTCTGACAAGCACCCCGACAGTAAGATGCGTCCCGTTATATTCGGCGAAACTCAGCCGATTTTGTCTAGTCGGATTACAATCGTGACTATGTCGTGACAGATTCTGCTATATCAAATCAAAATCCTACCAATCTTCTTTGTTTTCTGGACGGTGTCCTGTGGATCGGGAAGGCACCGGAAAAATATGTCATTGCTGTTTTTCGGCCGATTAAGTCCAGATTCCATCTAGATTTTGTCGAATGCGAACCGTCTTTGTAGAGAAGGTTCCGTAACATTTCCGGTTTTAATACTAAATTCGGCAATGAAACCTATTTCAATGTCCCGACAATTACAGAAAACAATACGAATGAGTCCAGACAAATCCGTTTAAATGCGGTATAGCGGACTGTGATGGGATTACGTTCCGACAGTATCTGATCATCACGGATTTCTTCCGTCAGCGACGGTTCCATGTCTGGCCACTGTCCGATCTCTGTCGGACTACATTTCGTTGAATGTGGACGCTTTAGGGACAAATTCGGACCTTTTTTTACCATACGAAAGAAACAAATCGGATTAGAATCCGCTCGAGAATGGGATTATCGGGACAAATTCGCTAGGAAACGGTTGAATATCGACGCTTCATGAACATTATCGGATTGTTCTCGTGTTTAAATGTTTTTTTAATGCGGCGTTCACACACTGCCGATTATTGCTCTCGTTTGAGATCAGACAGCTATAAGACACGAACAGTGAAAAAAACCGGATTACTATCCTCAATTATCTTGAATGTCCTATCATTGTCTGAACGCAGTCGTTGCAGATCGTAACAGATTCCTAAAGATCGCGAATGGTCCGGATGGTTCGGCGAATCACCCGGACAGTTATGTACGTCCCGTCGATGAAACTCAGTCGATTTTGTCTTGTCGGATGACAAGCGTGATTATGTTCTGACAAATTCTGCTGTATCGGATCGAAATCCTAACAATGTTCTGTGTTTTCTGGACGGGGTCCTGTGCAATGGGAATGATCTTGAGATATTTTTGATTGTTGTTTTTCTGCCGATTGAGTCCAGATTGCATCCAGATCTTGTCGAGTGCGAACCGTCTTTGATGAAACCGTTCCGGAACAGTCGTGGTATTGATATGAAATTCGTCAATGATACCAACGTCAGAGTTCCGACTATTATAGAATACACTACGACTGAGTCCAGACAAAGCCGTTTACAATGCAAACGGGCGGACCGTGATAGGATTACGTTCCTATAGTACCTGATCAACCCGAATATGCCGACAGTTCCCAAACGGATAACTTCCATCAACGTCGGTTCACTGTCTGGTCACTGTCTGATTTCTGTCGGATTGCATTAGGTAGAATCGGGACGCAGTTTGAAGCGGTTGAATATCGACGCTTCACGAACAATATCTGATTGTTGTCGTGATTAATATTTTTTTTACAAATTTTAATTAAAGTTTGAATTTCCATCCACGATTCACATCTTGATCAGACTTTTACAAATTTTAATCGGGAATGGTCCTGTCAAGGACGGAATTAAAAATAGTGAATGTGTGACCCCAGGTTTAGGTTTATTTAAGTCACATATTACAAATGTCTATGTCGTGCGTTTCATATCATAATTCACCTGCTGTTATCTTTGTATGACATTGAAAAGTTCATTTGATATTTCATCATTAACATTTAAATCTAATAAGACCCTCTTTAGGCCAGTATAACATGAAAATTGGCCACGATGTTTAAGATTAAATAAAAAACTAACTATAAATAGTCTTTTAAGACAAATAATTTGACAATTTTAAACCTTTTTCAAATATCAAAATAGTTTAGCAGACCATGAAAAAATTAGAGAAGGAAATTTATACAACTAGTTATAATTTTTTCTCGCTGTTAAGTAATGTGGTGCGTAGATTGCCGCAGTGTTTATTACATTAAAAGAAAATTAACATTAATAATTATTTTACTTTTTAGATATCATAAGAATCTGATGAAAATATATCTTGAAGTAACTAATCGTTCAAAGCTATACGGTAAACAAATAAAGATTACTCAGCTTTTTCGAAATCTGTTTAGCTTATTTCATTTACCGATCGAATTTCTATACTTAGTGTGAAAACTATTTTTTTTTGCGCAAGCGGAAGGGCACCAGTATTCACATGACATGTTCTTTGTGGCCTTTTTGTGTCAATATATATATGCAAAGTCACTTAATTTTTAAACATTCCAGAAAAGATGTATATAGTAAGCAGCGATAAGGACTGATTACAAATTATTATTCTGAGGGAAATGATGAGATAAGAAATAATTGAACTCTTCATACATGTGTCATAGATACCAAGCTTACTAGTAAATGTTTTTTTACACCTAACACGGGTGTCGTCTCTAAAGAATCAATAACTCACACTCGTTCCACACAGTTAAAAATGTCAAATTAGGAACGGGATTGAAGAGCATTGATGAACCAAATTCCCAGACACTAAATTTGTTTTTCTTCTTCTTTCTGATTGAGATCACATCTATCCTCATATCATGATGTTTACGTTTATGTTTGCGTTTGTCTATTGGTCTTTTTTAAAAAAATCAAAAAGAAGTTCGTCCAGATCATCTGTACAATTACAGATTGACTTTAAGGAACCATTTACCATTTAGCATTGAATTAATCATACACCAGTCATATATATATCGATCTAATGAGATAAAGCGTGTGCTTATAACGTGATGTTATAAAAGACAACACTGTATTGATTGTGGTCATTGCTGAATGCCACACAGAGATATCTATAGTTTCTAAAATCCGCATTTTTTTGGGACCTCGTTGTAAAGTTGTTCAAATGCCCACTTACCACATCACTATTTTAAGAAGCATTTAAGGACAAACCTTAGTTCATCTTATAATTCCAGATTGACAAAAGGGTTTAGAAAAAATGGTATTCACAATATGTTGCGATGTACTGAGAATTGGTTTGGTTAGTTGCCATTGGCATTCTTATACAAGAATTCTCATATGAATAAAAAAAAATATATGATTGTTAAAGCATGTATAGCTAATGCTTGAATCGTATGAGAAAGACCGCAGATACAATATCTTAAATGGTTATGCTTTCAAACTTCAACACACTCCATCACTTTTGGATATTTGATTTAGTCTTTCACAATTGAGAACTGAAACAGTAAATGTGTCAGAGACAAAACCCTGACCTAGAAGCAAAGGCCATCAATAGGTCTTCAACTCAGCTGGAATAATCCGGTATCCGGAGCCGGGCTTCAGCTATTAGATCTCAATCACCCCTTTGACCTCTAGCCAATTTTAGATAAATAAACACACAACTATACGCATAGTAAAACTCAGTTTAATAGAAATCCTAGTTTGATGTTAGAATAGGTGACCATAGAACTAAGCAAAATGACAATTAAAAAGAAAACAAAAATCAAAGAACTAGAAGCAGTTACTGACATGTCAGCTCCAGACCCCAATTAATCTCATTGAAAGATTATGTCTTATTCATATGAATATTAAGCACTATACCGTTCATTAGGGGTTTACTATCATACCATGATGGTATATAGGAGAATAACATATCCCGTATCATGCCCAACACTTGATTAGGATAAATGTGTTATTTCCGATGATAAGACCCTATGAGTGAGTCAATATATAAATCAAAATATATAATCTTAATGACCTGAAAATAGTAACGTAACTATAGGTTGCACTTTTCAAATAGAGCTGTTTCTCAAACCACGCCTCTTTTGGTGTGATAGATAATATGCATATGACTGGTATGTTAATTTGTTAACGTACTGATTCCCATTTATGATCTTTTTGTTTCATCTCATAGAGACATCACTAGGGAATGTAACCAGTATAGAAAATCATGATAGCGCCTAAATTTTGTTTCTTAGGAGGTCCCAAAATGGTGGTAGAGGTAGTATAACATTTTAGTACAAGTTTAAACTCTTAGAAGTTCAGGGCATGTAAATGTTGAAAATTTCCCCACAGCCCTATATTTTGACCTATATCCTTTCTTCATAAGACTTTTTAAAGGTTTGGTTAGTTTTTGAGGTTAATGTTGACACTTTTGTGCTTTGTATAAAAAAGTACCATACAAATTGGATATAATACCTGAACGTATAAGATCTAGATGTCTGCATGTTGACGTATATTTACGAATGATTTCGTTGCACCGATAATAAAGTTTAGTTAATGTTTTGACTAGATTGGGATATCGAAAACTATGGTGTCATAATTGTTCCGTTATACGTGGATTTTTTGTCGTTAGAACTGTTTTGGAATTTGTGGTCTGTAAGAGGGTGATGGGTAAATTGCAAATGACATGGGATTCAAAATACCATTACTCATTTAAAATGTCTAAAAATCTTTTCTTACATTTTTTTAAAAAATATTTTTTAACAACAAATATATTTTTTCTACTTCATATTACCTGTTACAATTATATTTCACTGTTCATGCAAATTTATTTTGCTTTCATTCATAACCCTTCTCAATTCTTTTCTAAGACTTTGAATTCTCGCTCTGAAACATATTATGACTTGAAAATGCAAAAAAAAAAAAAAAACTGTCAAAAAATAGTTAAGACCATAATAACCCTGATCTGATATTTAATATTCAAATACTAAATGTTTAACTGATAGCTTATTAAAAGAGGGATTTTGTAAGAAAATGTTCCACTTTATCCTCAAAATAACATGACTATAATAAGGAAATGTAAGTAATCTTCCTCTTCTGTTTTAAAAAAAAATCATTTACATTTCATGGCTTATACTGAAATCTTTGTTCTCTTAAAAAAGGGGGTCAATTTTTCATAACAGGGGGTTCAAAATACCATGATAAATTCTTTCTAACCTTTTTAATTTCTACCATTTTTTATTTGCGATAGCATGTAAACCACTTTAATTAGGTATGAATATTGCTGCCATAAGTATTTTGAATGAAAAAAAAAAACAACTTTAGAAAGGTTTGATAACACTTTGTTTAGACAGTGTATTTACCAATGAATACTGATTCGTCTGCCATTATAAATGTTAAACGTCAAAAATCATTAGTGATAATATCATATACACTTATATTTCTGCAAATAGTCTTAAGAATGAAAAACAAATAAATAATTTCAATGTTTTATAATGCTTTTTCGTAGCCTTTATATAGTGTTTGAATCCCTTACAGGTCAAATAGTAATTTATGATAGCATTTCTATCACTTTAACATGTTAAACTAGTACATTGTAATACAGCTGCAACAGATATTTTGGAGGAAAAAAAAACCCAAATGTTTTGAAATATATCTGTTTAGCCATGAACCATCCATGAGAAAAAAAAAACCCGATACTAATTCGTTATAATTAGAATTTATGATAGCAATTTCACAATTTTAACGATTGGTATTACTGCAATAAGTATATTGAATGAACAAATAAGTTTGAAAAAACATTTTCATAGCCATTGTGTATTTTGAGGCTCTAATATGTAAAATTGAATCTTCCATCCTGATAGCTGTTTCTTATTGATAATAACATTTTAACAACTTATACGATCACATTCTGTTCCGATTAACATTTAAAACGAATAAACAGATGTGTTCGATTTCTTTACAGGGATGTTCAATTTCAATGTTCCATGGGGATTGCACATTAAAATATTTTTACAAAAGTTGATATGTATCTAAATTATTATTTAAAAAAACCTAGGTCATTATATGGATTGTTTTCGTTAAGATATTACGTTAGCATAAAAGTAGATAAGATCAACATGATGTTAACCTTACACCTCATGCGATGTAAAGTCTGAGCCAACGCACAAGTAAATTAGAACTGTGGAAAATTTTCACATTGCACGCTTCCAAAACATGTTCCTTGATGTATTATCTATGTTATAAATATAATAATTTGGAAATAAATGTCGGTCAGTAACAATGTTCAGGATTAACCAATAATAATACGAGTTCGGCATGTACATAAGTGTTCAAAAGACCGTTATATGCTCAGTAGATATATACTGAGCCAAAAAAGTTTAGCAACAAAAATTTTTCATTTTATTACAAAATCATAACAACATATAATTTTAATAATGATATGTCAGAAGCAACATGAATGTTTATCACTCACGTTCATTAGGATTTTCCTTGTATGGAGCGCGGGAGGGTCAAATGCGTAAATGAGTATAGTGTTTCTCAAAATCAATTTTTCATCCATGCCCTAAGTGCACCAATGAAGAATTGGCAGGCACACCAGCAGCTTCCCTTAGTCATGCACTACTTTTTAGCCATACAAAACTTGTCACGTGTTGACGTAAAGCGAAAGAAGCGCACCTTCCTTGACGATAGTTTTATTTGTCTGCGAGATATCGACCTATCCTGTGGAGTTGTAATTTGTCGATATATGTTTGTTAGTCTCTAAACTGTTGCCTTGTGCATGATGTCAGCAACCCTCATTCCGGCAACAACCATTTCAAGACCTTTCTGACTGTCATTTTTGGGGAGGCCTGATTGACGCCCCATGCATTTTTTTCAAAGGTGTTTGTGTTTTTCTTACCAATGTTGTGTTTCTGACCGTTAGTGAAACAGAATTTTTTTAATATCGTTTTAAAAATACAGGTACAGAAGGTAAAACATCATTTACACGTGCAAAACTGAAATGGCTCGAAATAAATCAGCAGGAAAAAAAGACGACTGTTTTATATCACAGGTAAAACTAAGGAGTATATCAATGATGTTTAAATAATTTTTTCCAAAAACAACAACAAAAAAAAAAAAAAAAAAAAAAAAGTGTTTCTAAACTTTTTGGCTCAGTATATGTAAATAGCATATAAGAAATGGCAGTGTCATGGGTTCCGTACTATTATTCGTTTCCAATTCACTTTAAACGACACCAATAAGTGTATTTCAAATTACGTTACTCATCACATTCACAACGAAATCTATTCATATGCTATTTGGAAAACCGGAAGGACACGAATAAAATTTTGTCTAGAAATCCCACTTTTTGAATGTCAATGTCAATGATGTACGTTGTGTACGAGTACCTCAATATTCAGTATTCATCTTACAAGTATATCTTGTCTTAATTTTTTAAATTCGATATCAGAGTCTCTAAAGTTTATAAACCTGCTTACACGAGAGAGAATATTTTAGCAAATCACAAATACTTCCTCCTTTCCCTAGTTAGAAACATAGCAAATATTGAAAATCTCCCATCTTAATTCTGTACAACAAACTAAACATCTCCAAAACCTTTCTAAATGACTTTATATTACAGGGTCGCCAATATACTTAACCTCTGCCGGAAAGTCTTAACCCATTAATTCCGCAGTACTCGATAGCATTTATAAAACTATTTGAGGTATATTAAACCAGCTTTGACATACTCCAAAATATTCAATCACAATCTCAGAACCTTTATACCAGTAGTATAAAGGGGATACAATTTATACAGTATAATTATACTGATACCCATTTTCAATTAAAAATCGACTTCACCATCTTATATGACTGCCTTTTACTACAAAAAAAGGAAACATGAATTAGGAGATTACTTTATTGTATTTTAATTGTTATCAAAGGTACCAGGATTATAATTTAGTACGCCAGACGCGCGTTTCGTCTACATAAGACTCATCAGTGACGCTCATATCAAAATAGTAATAAACCAAACAAATACAAAGTTGAAGAGCATTGAGGATCCAAAATTCCAAAAAGTTGTGCCAAATACGGCTAAGGTAATCTATGCCTGGGATAAGAAAATCCTTAGTTTTTCGAAAAATTCAAAGTTTTGTATACAGGAAATTTATAAAAATGACCACATAATTGATATTCATGTCAACACCGAAGTGCCGACTACTGGGCTGGTGTTACCCTCGGGGACGAAACGTCCACCAGCAGAGGCATCGACCCAGTGGTGTAAATTGTTATCAAAAGTACCAGGATTATAATTTAGTACGCCAGATGTGCGTTTCGTCTATATAAGACTCATCAGTGACGCTCATATCAAAATAGTATAAAACCAAACAAATTCAAAGTTGAAGAGCATTGAGGATCCAAAATTCCCCAAAATTGTGCAAATACGGCTAAGGTAATATATGCCTGGGATAAGAAAATCCTTAGTTTTTCAAAAAATTCAAAGTTTTGTATACAGGAAATCTATTAAAATGACCACATAATTGATATTCATGTCAACACCGAAGTGCTGACTACTGGGCTGGTGATACCCTCGGGGACGAAACGTCCACCTGCAGAGGCATCGACCCAGTGGTGTAAATTGTTATCAAAGGTACCAGGATTATAATTTAGTAAGCCAGACGCGCGTTTCGTCTACATTAGACTCATCAGTCACGCTCATATCAAAATAGTAATAAACCAAACAAATTCAAAGTTGAAGAGCATTGAGGATCCAAAATTCCAAAAAGTTGTGCCAAATACGGCTAAGGTAATCTATGCCTGGGATAAAAAAATCCTTAGTTTTTCGAAAAATTCAAATTTTTGTATACAGGAAATTTATAAAAATGACCACATACATGTAATTGATATTCATGTCAACACCGAAGTGCTGACTACTGGGCTGGTGATACCATCGGGGACGAAACGTCCACCAGCAGAGGCATCGACCCAGTGGTGTAAATTGTTATCAATGGTACCATGATTATAATTTAGTACGCCACACGTGCGTTTCGTCTACCCAAGACTCATCAGTGACGCTCATATCAAGCCTGACCTTCGTAAAACGTAAATTTTAATGTCGCGAAATTGTTGCATTGTCTTTTGCAACTACACAATGTGACGTTATATGTATACTCACGATGTCAAACGTAAAACTCTAGACATATTTCATGTATTTATACATTTCGCACGCTTCAGAATGGTTTCAACGTTGACTAAAAGATAGTTTCGGGACTTTCATGTTTATTTTTTTGAGAAATTACATACTATGAAAAATCAAAATTCAAAATGGGGGCTTTCTTTGTTACATACTGGTTGAACGTGGAATTTACACCTTCATAATATTTGTGAACATCAGATGAAAATTATCGTTACAAACGAATTACATCAGAATGCAAAATTCCTTTTTTTTAAATTCACGAAAGATTTTCTTTGTGAAGAACCAAACTGATTCCTACAACAAATGCACTGTCGATGAAATCACCAAGCTGCTCTACCTTTGGATCGACAACATATTCATTTAGCTTGGTGGTTGAAGAGTCAGCTGACAGTTAGTATCACAATTGGTAGTGAGTTTGCATCACTACTGGTCGACTTCTTTGTACTCATATGAAGTTAGTGTACTCATATGAAGCAAAATTCATATAGAACCTTATAGAGATAGGGGAAAAAATACACCTTTCGATGTTCATATATGTCAGTATCAGATACTAGTATATTCAAAACAACAACGTTTCACTGAGTTCTAACATCTATTGTAAACCAACTTACTTTTGCGAGTAGAAAAATAACGCCATTTTTAAGCTTCGCAAATGCGTAAGAAATCCCCAGAAAATCACCAAATTAAATTGCGGCGAAGAGGTCTAGAAAGAGTAAATAGCGAAATAAGGTATCTAGGTAAATGAATTGTTTTACAGTATTTTATATCAGTGAAATTCTAGCTAGTGGTTACAATTTGTTTAAGCAAGATTATAGTACCCAGACAATGAAATAAATCGATCAAAGTTCTGAATTTGGAGATTTAATCACAGATTTTGTTTTCAAGTACTGAGTAAAGTTTTATTACAGAGGACCAAGGAAGTGAAAGGTTGCCTATCGTTATCTCTATCGTTATCTCTAACTCAATATTAATACTAATTGGCAACTCATATGATAATTTCAATTATCAAATTATCAACTTCCAATGTCTCGGCAATAACATACCTAACGTTTGTTCCACCGGACAGCGTTTACACATCTTAGTTGAAACGTTAAGGAAATGCATATATTCAATGTACGGACGTCATTTAAGTAGTATTGTGTTCCTTGTATAGAAGCTGCCCCAACCGACATATTAAGAAGACAAACTTTACGTTTCCACATATGTTTTACGGACATCATCACAAATTTGTTGACCAGTACAATTGGCCTGTGTCACAAAATATTTGAAACATGTTCTGTAATTTTTGATTTTCAGATATTAGTATATTCTCCTGATCATTTTTTTTACCAATTGTATTCTATTCCCTATTGTGACATTTTTACTGAGTTTGAGTTCGTACGACTTAAGCTGTTGACCCAACCGGTCCTTGAAATATTCTCAGTTTTTGTTTGTTTCATTGATGTGTCTCGTCCTGATCGAAATACGGGATTTGCACATCGGTCAACTGTTATCGCCCTTTAAGAATTTTCAAAGATACAAGGCAGGCGCGTTAAGGGAAGATAACAAGTTTTTTGTTTCTATGCATATAGTGAGATAAAAATGATTTGTTTGTTTTCGTCGAGCTTATTTTTTACAGCTTTATCCTTCTAACTTTTTCTAAAGTTATCTGTGTATGTTTTTTTGTTTGATTATTCGTCTTTTATCAACACCGAATCGACTTATGAAAGACGCACATCAACATGGTAACTCTTTGCATTTTCCACAATGATATGTCTTATGTTTAAATCTTCGCAATGACAGAAGAGTTGGTGGTCGGCCGGTAACTGTTTCAATGTAATATTTCATTTTATGTAAATACTGATAGCTAAGTATACATTTAATCAAATAAGTATATGCAAAGTAGCATTGACTTAAGATTGTATGCCCTCAGTTTAACATATCATGTACTCTATATTCAGCTGTCTGCCTATCGCGGTGGAATTTGTTTTTTTTTCTGTATGCCGTTTTATCGATTTTAAATAATACCATACTTGTCAATAGCTTCTCAAAGTTTACATACGCCTTTTCAAAAAAATGCAGATAAATGTTATATATTGATTATCTATTAATAACTGATTTACTTATCACATGGTTATTAGATTATCTTCTACCAGAATATTTTAATTTCTTAGAGTCAGATAAATCCGTGAAATTGAAACATGGATTTCTATAAGCCTAACAACATTTGAATGTTCCTATATCAATACAAATTAGATTAAAAAATGTTTCACCCATTAACCAAGAGAAATTGTAATAAATAATGCACAATTATAATATCCATGAATGGTTCACATGAAAAACATATAGAGATCTTTTTTTAATAGTACATACTTCATACTTCATGTCTTATATATGATGCACTGTGTTCCGACGCTAAATTAAAACTGACGAGGAAAGGTAACAGCCCGCCACCAAAAGCTTCTTTTTTGTAAAGCCTAGGTGGTCGTATGGTCTTGCGCGTCGGGAACAGTGCAAGGCGATTTGGTGCTACAATATCGCAATAGAATGAACTCGAATCCCGGCGACAGAAAAAACAAAAGATCTGCGAAGCCAATTTATAGATTTATTGTTTGGCTGAGGTTTTAACGAATTATATATACAGATGTATTTTCAGCCTTGTATCACCCATCACTGATGGTGATCCGATGGATAAAATCTGTTGCAGAGTCGTCACTGGTTTAGACGTACTTGTAATATAAATATTTCTGTGACTGCATCTTACATTTACTTAAAAGATAATCAAGATGATCTCTAACAATTCCATCTTCAGGTTGCATTTCTGTAAATATTGACAATGCAATTTCCCATAGGAACTCATTTTACGGCTAAAACTGTACCTCTTTTACTTTGAAGTTTTGAAAAAAATCTTATCCTAGAATTGAAAATTCATTTGCACCACACTTTTTTTTAAAGGTAAAAAAATAGGGCTGTGCGGCATATTTTCAACGTTTATATGCCCTGAACTTTTCAGAGTTTAAACTTACAAAAATTTTCTTAACTACCCCTACATCGAATAAAGGTTACCACAGATTTCAATGTAAAACATATGCACGTGTTTATGTACTGGTAACATTCCCAAGTTCTGTCTCTACGATATGGAACACAGAGAGCATAACTGGGAACAAGTATGTAAACAAAATTAATATTTTTTGAATATTAAATTTCTCCCCAAAAGAGTGTTTTCAGAAACAAACAGTGCAACCTTCATGCCTTATATTACATGTATTGTGTTACGACGCTAGATTAAAACTTTCGAGGAAAGATAGACACTCGCGGCCACCGAAAGTATTATTTTTGTGAAGCCTAAAGTTGGTGATCGAGTGGTCCAACGCGTCGGACATGGTGCAAGGTGATTTGGTGCCACGATATCTAAGTAGAATAAATCCGAATCCCGGCGAGGGGAAAAAAACAATTTGCGAAATCAAAATTACAGGTCTAACATTGTTGGGCTGATGTTTAGACGATTTATATATTTACACACAAACATTTTCTTTAAAGCGGTGCAGAGAATTCTATATCGAAAATTTAATACACAAAAAGAATTTTAAAAGCAGCATTGTCTAGCGATTTCATTCATCTTGGGACTTTTAAAGACTATGAACGTCGTCATGGGGAACACATTAGCATTGTGACACAACGTCGATGTACATTTAACTGTTATGCATTTAGCTTGACGTCAAACACTTTTATGGACATTTTTGTCTAGTACTTTTCGGTATTCCTCTGTTGGTACTGTACATTTAAAGAACGGGAAAAATTTGAATTTCCCTCCCGCACAAATTTCTAAATGTTCGCTCAACGGAATTTTTCTTTACCCGGGTTGCTATATTTACTGTTTCTGGATCCTGACCAGTTCGCACACACTTTTTCCTGTTTGGCATATGCTGTTTTTTTTTTTACAGTTGGCACATGTTATACAATAGAGTAAATGTTCTGATTAACAAGTCATATTTGCGTTTGCAGTAAATTTATTACCATTTGTGAATATTTGGTACTGCCGATTTCTAAAAAAGTTATAATTGTCTCTGGAACATACTCCACAGCGTGAATCGCCACAAAATTTTACAGACGATATGTTTCAACTAATATATAGAATCGAGCTTTTTTAAGTTGACATTTCAAATTTTTCTGTTGTCTTCTACTGCAAATGATCAATTCTTCTTTTACCAAATTTTCATAGTATCACTTTGATATAATATCGGAAGATTTGATTTCATATCTTGAAGACATTTGGTATTAAATGACGGATCAATGGTAGTTACAAACGGGAGGACATTATCATATATAGGCTATCTGTTTCTTCTGTGTTCTAAGTTGATTTGGATACATTTCATTTTTTATTTCGATACTGTCATTTATAAGTTCTAATTGATATTTCTTTTGTAAATAAACTCGTCATAGACATGATAGATAACAGGATTACATTTTAGAGACTACTAACCTTCTTTCAAAGAGTTGTATCCAGTACAATTGAACATACCCATCTTGTCATACAATATGGAATGTTTCTTTTTGTATGGAATTGGTTGCATGATTCATACTGATGTGTGTCTGTATTCTTGTAATACATATATGTAACGATTTTGTTGTTTGAGAGTTTAATTAAAATGTTTAGAAAGTGAGTTCCAAGTTACGGCTTTCAATGGTGAATTTTATTGACGGATGTAATGAGTTCAGAAGTTTGTGGAATTTTTCTAAGTCGTCTGTTGATCTTTTCCATAATAGAAAACTTTTGTCTAGAAATCTTTTCCACTGGTCATAAACATAAGTTTTGAATTCCTGTTCAGACATCTGGCCAATAATTATATTTCATATAATATTTTTCTGAGTAAGCCATAACTTAATTGGCATATGTAGGCGCAGTTTTTTCATCCATTATGGTGCCTTTAAATTGTTTGGCTTTGTGCTTTTCTTTTAAAAGAAAATCCAAAAACAGTTATAAAGAGTTATTGTCATTATAAATATGTTAAAGCTTGAATACTATTTACCATCAAAATCAAAAATATTCTTAAACACTATATGTTAAAACTGTTGTACTTTGAGGAAGTTTATAGACCAAATGTTCCCTTTTACTCCACACCTGTATTTACACTATCTACGAATATATTAGTGTATCTCCTATTCTACTAGAACACAATTGAAATAGCCCAATTCGATCGTATTTATGAAAACATGACTTTTTTTTGGAAAATATCATTACATCGTTTTTGCGATCAAATATTATATTTTTTTTTTTATTTTTTTCATTTTTTTTTGAAACAATCAAAAATCTTAATTCCTTCGAACCCAAAAAAATATAGAAAAATACAAGCAAATACAAACTACAACTAGATTTGCCATTTCAAGCAACAGCAGATGTCTCCCTCCCCCCAATTGCAACTAAGCTGCAGCCATTTTTGAAAATTTTAAGAGTGAATGCACATATATGCATGGCTATACATCTTTCTCGCCAAATTCCCAAAATTTAATGAATGATGCCACATTTGTACATGAGAGGGAACATACCATAACAATTTCAATGGATTTGACATACCTTTTTAAGAACGTAAATGCTACTTTAAGGTTTTTGGATCATTTTGACCTTTTTTCCATTGTTTCAATGGAAACGGCAGCCGTTTTTTTAAAATTTCAAAGTCAAAAGTCTCATATATACTTGCAAGCTACATGTAACAATTATATCAAGTTTTATTAAGTTCAAAGCATTTCGAAAAGGTTGTCAAATTTTTTACGTTTCCATGTTAGCCATTTTTGAAATTCTAAAGTCAAAAGTCAAAAGTATCATCTTACCTTGCCAAGTAACAATTACAATGAATTTCATTAAGTTTAGAGCATTTTGAAATTTTAGAAATTTTTGACATTTTTGCTGGTTTCTTTTGTAACAGAGATCATTCCCAAAATTTAATGACAGATGCCACATTTGTACATGAGAGGAAACATACCATTAAAATTTCAATGGATTTGACATACAATTTTAAGAAAGTAAATGCTACTTACAGGTTTTTGGAGCATTTTGACCTTTTTTCCATTGTTTCAATGGTAACGGCAGCCTTTTTGAAGATTCCAACGCTTAATCCCATATCTACAAATGTTGCTGACCGATGCTGTAAAGTTTCATTAAATTTGGAGCATTTTGATATATTTGAAAGTTTTGGTGTAGTTTCCATGGCACCATAGTAGTTCCCATGATTGTCAGAATCGGCCAAAACCTGTATGTACTGGGCAACTGCATTGTACTAAAATTTAATGAATTTAAGTTTAAGTGTACCAAATAATTCACTAGTGATTTTTTTTCATATTTTGTCGGATTCCATGGTAACGTCAGCCATTTTTGAGTTTCAAAGTTGCACTGCTACTCTAAAGTCAGAGTTTGTAGGAGCGTTCGACTTTAATGTCAATATGTTATATTATTGATTTCAATTGTGTACATGTATTCTGATTAAATCGATTTAATGAGGGGTAGTTTAATTGATCATGCAGAAATGTACAATTTTTATATACATTAGACCGTTGATTTCCTCGGTTGTATGGTTTTACACTAGTAATGTTGGGGCCCTTAATAGCTTTTTGTTCGGTGTGAGCATAGGCTCCACGTAGAAGGCCGTTCATTGACCTATAATGGTTTAATTTTTAAAATGTTACTTGGATGGAGAGTTGTCTCATTGGTACTCACACCACATCTTCCTATATCTATGTTTAATGTTTATCATTGGATATTTTTCTTTGAAATAGAAAATAATGCACAGTTCCCGGGCAGTCCATATTGAAAATGTCTTCGTTTGTTTCTTCTTCGTAGTTAACGATTACCGATTTTGGAAATATCATAATAGTAATATTTCCATTAGACTTGAATAAACAAACTTTATCAAAATGACATATTTACAGCACGCTACTTGTGTGCATATTATATATGTTCTATTTATTTTAAATTTAAAATTGATACTTTATACATATATAGGACATCGAATGAAAAAAGGTTGTTAAGCGAAAATGGAAAATTGATTCACTTACAACAAACAATGTGCTACGTATAAGTCTTCTATACAATAACTTCCTCGTTGAATATAAAACGTACAGTACATAATGTTATATGTACTGCATAATTATAACGAAAACATATTTTCGAAACATAATTGCTAATATCCACATGTTTTTTGTCTCTGGTTTTTATTTTTCTTGTAAAACTTAAACCATCTACACTTTTTTGATAATCAGTATTAATTTGTTATAGTTAAAGAAAAATATTAAATGTTTTAGACATTACCAAGAACAGAATATCATATGATATAACAATCAAGTTATTTTTCATACAAAATGCAAACGTTTGCTGCTACATTTGTCATGTTTATGGTTTCACAACCTTATGTCGACCTCTTGCATCCGGATGAGCGTGTGCATGATTTGGTCTCAGTTTGATAGTGATTTCGCATGTTCTCAGCATAATAATCTTTTTCATATTAATTAAAAAGAAAATTAAACTTTGGACAGATTGATTTTGTTCAACGATTTTGTCCAAGAATAGTTAACAGATAAGACATTGATTATCACTTATTTTTTTGTTGTTGTTGTATACTTAAGTAAATAAAAACAGAAAAAGGAAAGTCAAAGATTTATTGTTGTACGTGATCCAATATTACGTACATGTATATCAATGATATTAATATGGATATGTATGTCGATGTCACGTAACAATCGGAGACCGTAGTAGGTTGGATTAACAGTAGATTCAATGTAGTTTAATCACAATTAAAATGAGTTGATAATATTCAATGTTAATATATAGTAAATAAACAATTATTGTACCAAAATAATGCTTTTCATAATGAGTAAAGTATTATTGTATTCTTATTCATCTGAGTTTAGTTTAGCGATGACAAAAATGAGAATATAACAGCAACAGAATTAGACAATATACGTATAGTGTCTTGAAATATGAAATTTATTTGTATGAGGCTTAGAAACGGAAAAATGCGAGGTTCTACCGAGCATTTTCCCGTTTCGTGCCGAATACAAATAAATTTCATATTTCAAGACACTATACGTATATTGTTTTTATACTGAAATCGAAAAAAAAAACCGAAAAATGAAAAAAACATGTAACAAAAATTGTTAAAAAAAGTGTTTGGAATTTCCCTCTTGAGGTACCATTTTGGGGTATTTCCCTATGAGCGTAGTCCAGGTGGTAAGACATTGGCGTATTTTAAAGGAATTAGAAAGGGAAAATGAACTTAATTAATAACATTTGTTAAACATGATATATAAATAACCAATTTGAACACATAAAAGTTTAAATTGAAAAAATATTGACCATTGTTACTTTACGTTGTCATGGTCGTGACGTGATGTTGTTGATGAAATACAATAAGGAGGCGGGGCTTATAGGTCATTTGGGGTCATTGACGTATAAAGCTAACGTTTATACGTATAGCTTTATCTGTACAGTAAACTAGTTGATTGCAGTATAAAGGGTATTAACAGTGCGAAATGTGTCTTTACACAATTCAGGCACAATTTATACTGTTGATATAGTGCCAAGACATGTTCAAGACCACCAAAAATGTGTCACATATATTCAAACAGATTTAAGACTCTCAAGAATATATCAAGACGAATTCAGACATTATCAAGAATGTCAAGAATATGTCAAAACATATTCAGAAATTATCAAGAATATCAAGGATATTCCAAGACTGATCAAGACTGTTATCAGATGATACAGAATGTGTAAAGACATTTTTAGACAATGTTAATACTGTCAAGACATTTGTCAAGAAAAATCAATTTTCTGAGACAAATTCATACTTTGTAAAGATTTTACAAAAATTATAATTTAGACAAAGAAAGAATGTCTAGTAAAAATTCATGCTAATTAAACAAAAATTGGTCTTTTCAGACTTTATGACTTTTGTAGTAAAGGCTACAACAGTTTAAACATATGATCATCGGTGACCGTAGTAGATCAGATCAACCGTAGATTTAATGTAGTTTAATCAAAAGTAAAATGAGTTGTTAACGATCATTCTCACTATTGTTTTCTTTCCTCTGGAACTGTTGTAATTATTATACCCGTTACCAAAATAAAAACGCATACCAACTTCAGAAGGTTAAGTTGACCTTAGGTTTATGTTTGTTACATTTTTGTTTAATTTTGTTTATTTTTGCTATAAAGCTCCTAGTTGCAGTATAATCAACGGGACTGGGTAAAGTTTTGGAGCAATGCCGATGAAGGTCAATTTACAAAAGAGATTTGAACACACGAAATTTAAAAAGTGTTTATTTCATTTACCCTGTCGAATCATTAGATCCCGTCATTCCCTTTATTGTGCAATTTTCTGATTTGTATTGAGCATAATGATGTATAGCTATCAAACAGGTTCCAATCAAAGACGATTATTCAAGAAACATTTACTTTAACATGAATTTCATAACAATAATCCAATGTTTTTTAATTTAAATTATATGCCACTAGACTATCTATAGTGACCATTATAATAAAATTGAGAATGGAAATGAGGAATGTGTCAAAGAGACAACAACCCGACCAAATAAAAAAACAACAGCAGAAGGTCACCAACAGGTCCTCAATGTAGCGATAAATTCCCGCACCCGAATGTATGTTTTATGTGAATTGAATTTACAATATGACGTTATAACAAAATAATACAAGGGATATTTATTTTACCTTGTGTTCATTTCCAAAATAATCCGTCGCCGTGAGTTTGTGTTAAATAATTGACCCATGTGTCCTCACATAAACCAAAACGTACCATCTTGTCCATCAATCAAACATTTTTGATCAGGTCATCTACGATTGACATTTTCATTAGGTTTATGATTTCAAGGTTATTGGCCTCGAGAATAACAATTAGGAGTCGGTTTAACAAAACACTTACGACTAAGATTGATCGTAAGTCGTGATCTATACAGTATGCTGACAATCACTCAGTCTTAGTGGTAAGTTTATTTTTGTGAAACCGATTCTAGAATTGAGTAATCGAAAAGTATTTTTGTTGCTGTAAAGTTCGAAGCGTTAATGTAATTTCAAGTATAGAAGTGTGGCGAAAGATACCAGAGCGACATTCAAACTCAATAAACCGACAACGCCATGGCTAAAAAAAGAGATAAACAGAAAAAAAACAACTAAAGGCTAAGCAACACGAACCCAGACAAAAGCTAGAGGTGATCTCAGTTGCTCCGTAACGTTAAGTCGGGTTGCTCATAAAAGTTTTTTTACTTAAAAAAATATTATCAGCTGTACTCTTGTAATTGAGTATTTATGATACAAAAAGTGAAATCACGAAAATACTGAACTCCGACGTTTTGTCATGATTTGCTTTGGAATGCTACTTTTAATAAAAGTTTCAACATAAATAAAAAATAAAGGCAACAGTAGTATACCGCTGTTCAAAACTCATAAATCTATGTACAAAAACAAAATCGGGGTAACAAACTAAAACCGAGGGAAACGCGGTAAAAATAAAGAGGAGAACAACGACACAACACCGAAACGCAACACATACAGAAACGGACCAAGCATCAGACAAAATCCCACGAGAATAACAAATATAACATCAAAACCAAATACATGAATTTAGGATAGACAAGTACCGTGCCACGTCTTATCTTAATATCTCAAAAATAAGAGAAAACAAACAACACAACGTTAAAATGCAACACACACAGAAACGAACAATAATATAACAATGGCCATCTTTCTGACTTGGTACAGGACATTTTAAAGGGGAATAAAAATGGTGGGTTGAACCTGGTTTTGTGGCATGACAAACCTCGCAAAGTTAAATATAACATTGAAATGACAACATAATATTACAGGACTACACTACAAATAAATAGGAGAACATATTAGACAAAGAAACACATGATTAATAGATAACAAAAAGCATCAGGTATACAATTCAATACGCCAAAAACGCGCCTCGTCTACACACGACTCACCAGTGACGCCCAGATATAAAAGATCGAAAGTGAAAAAAAGTACAAAGTTGTACTCATCGAAGATCAAAAGTTGAAAAAGTTTGTGCCAAATACGGCGTTGTTTTTATGCTTGGGATAAGAACATCCTTATTATTTAAAACAATTAATGTTATTGCAAACAGTAAATTTTTTCAAATGAATATGAAAGAGATATACATAATGAAACTGAGGTATTAACTAATTTCAGAAAACTAAACCCGAATATATAATGCTAAGACCAACACAGAATAGACACACCCGACTCAGTCCAGTGATCAACGCAATAAATCACAAAAAAATGAAGTCACATACTATGACAAAAAAGGCACAAACATTACGCCACATTTGAAATTTATGAAATTTAGAAACAGCATGATGTCACATATGAAAAACTATAATTCAAAAGTAAGATAGAATTAGGATTGATTTAAGATTATATTAGAACTAAGTACTGATTTTACATTTAAACACAATGCATATTGCAATACTTATTAAAAGCAATTAACTACAATAAATATATGTCTACTTTGATGTTTTATTAAAAGTTATACTCATATCAGTATTGCACACAAGAAAAGCGAGACAATATCTTTACGATTTACTGGTAGCTGTGGAAATATATTCAAAGTTTTAATGCGAGGTTTTTTAGTACGATATTACTAAATTAACGTTAAGAAGCGTTACTATCACTAATAATTCAACTACATGCTATTAGAACCATTTCTTTCAAGTTTTATATGTAATTGACAATAAATTATTAACATTTTTACTTTATCTTTTTTTGTATTTTTCATGAATATTGCTCACAATTATTAGTCATTTTGAGTCCGATATTTCATCTAAAGAATCCACAAAATTAATTGACTCAATGTAACCTTCTTTATAAATTTTTTCCAGTGCTTTCACTCTAAAAAAGTTTTGTATATCCTGTATTGATTTTACATCAAGGTGATGGTCAATAAATTCAACTTTCAGGGAAGTATCGGTTTTGAGTCCAAATAACCAGGAGGATTTCTTCTCTGTCACAATTTCATGTGGAGTAAGTGCAAAGTCCATTTTGTATAAAACATACATGCAATCGACATATTGCTGATCTTTAGATCTGCCAAACGCAATCAACCCATATATTATCCCCGAATCATCAGGTTGTTTGAAATTCCATTCTACCATTCTGGACTTCCATTCTTTTTTCGTGCACAGTGCGGAATTAATATTTGTTCGCACGTCGTTATCAATTCCTGCAACAAGAAAGTGATCTAAAGCTTGAATTAAACACTACATGTAATAATTTATTTGATTTAGAAGATGATAATTAAAAATTTGTTTAAGACTCAGTTAAAATAGATAAAGTTTGTTTTTTTTTGTCTGAGAAAAAGGTGAAAAAGGCGTTCTATGATCTTACGGTCACATATACATTTCTTATCATCAATTTGACATTACTGGCAATATACTAAATAATTCATTTCGCATGACTTAAAAAGAAAGATCCAATGAGCAAATGATGTATTTAATCGGTTTATATTTTAAAAAGATGATTGGGTATTTACACCTACTCCGGCCAGATTTAATCGTTTTAGCTGTTATAAATTTGTCTTAGCTTCCAGTCTCTTACTTGTAAAATGGTAGGTTTTTAACAGCTTGATTTTGAGCAAACTTAATTACGTCAATCAACAAAAACTCGTTGTATGCATAAATATTGTGACATAATCATGTTTGAGCATCGTCTATTACTTTTTAATAAACAGTTAACATTTTGAAAGCATGCGGTTACTTGAATATGGAGAAGGATGCGACATTTATATGGCAAAATTGGTGTGCTGTAGTAATTTGCAAAGCGGCCATATTGTCATATCATGACTAAAGTTTTTACAATAGGATTATATTTGCGCCAAGAATAAACATGCACAAAAAAACAGTGTCTACTTTGAAAACTTTTAGTTTGAAACACAACACTAACTACACCAAACACATGATGGACTATATCATATGTGCTGCAGAAAGCTGATTAGATGATACGACTTATGTGGCATCATTCGTGTTGCTCGTGAATTAGTTCACATTTGGTAACAAGCCTCGGGCTCGTACGATGATACCACATTCAGTGAAAATAAGGCTAACATATTTTAAACCTGTGATCATCGGTGACGTTATTGATCTTTAGTGGTCAATTAACCTGTGATGACGTTCGTAAATATTTCGAAAGGATGACCTCAAACTAGCTAGTTTTGCACGTTACTATTTACTTAGTTATACAGGTAAATAGAATGTCATTGAAAAACAGACGCATATCGGTAGGTGTTTTCCCTTTGGACCGATCGTTTGGTATACAAATTGGGTGTGTTTGATTATTCAAAATTAACACTTTTGATATCTATTCAGCCGTTTCTATTCTTTTCTTGTGGATACATTTATAATAACAATTATTGTTATTAATTTAATTATTATTATGCTTCATGCTTATTAGAAAATTGCAAATTTATATAATGTGCAATATAAACATAACGTAATATATTCATGTATATTATGGATAAGACGGAACTACGTGGAAAAACTTGTGTCAAATCCTTTTGTTTTGTACAATAAGATTTAAAATTGAATCAAATACGTAGCTACTTGTAACACTTTGTTTGACACTTTCCTTTTAACAGTAACCCTCTTTCAAGAAAGTAATAATAAGAAATACAAGATCTTGAATATAGAAAGAATTGTGAGATTCGAATTTTCTAGAACTTTTCATTTTTATATGCGATTCACAATTATAGCCAGGACAATTTCATCAGTGTTTTATTATATTAGAACGGATTCTTTTTCAATTAAAAAAAAGAAAAAAGAAAAAAAAGATCTATATCAAATGCAAATGTGTTTACCTTCAAATGCACATTGCAAATAATCTAAATAACTATCTAAATTCGAATATGGTATTTTTGTAGCATTCATAACTTCACAACCTTCTGAAAACTTGTCAAACATTTCTCCTTCTAACTCCCTCTGCACTTTTGTGGCATCGTGTTTTGAAACCTGTAATGCAATACATATATTTATGCATGACGATAATTTATTTTCTAAAAAGTAAGTCTGTGAACTTTAATATGATGGTTTCTAAAAGATGTAAAAAAACAACATGTTTTCGGTGAGCCAACACTACAGAACCAAAACATCCCAACCATGACGTTAACAACAAAAAATATTCTAGTTATCATTGTTAATACAGAAAAGCGCTTAGGATAATCGAAATTAATAAAGTGTTATTTTTCATTTCATTTTAATGTGCTAAAAAAAACCTTTATTGTTTTGTTTATTCCTGTCAGTGCCAAAAAAACAATTTATCGCATGAAAGTAATGTAAAACACAAACAGATGACCGGATTACCTTATGAGTGAACCATGAAAAAATCAGGAATAGTATTTTGTTAATTTTTGCAGCAAAGAATCCCTGCATTAGTGTTAAAGGGATATTTCCTGTTCAATTACATAGTACTATGCAAAGTTTTGAGCACCGTGTTTTGGTACTGAAATACATGTCAACATCAGTAAAATCGTTAAATTGATGTATGTTAAAACAAGACAAATACTATCTGAGTTTGGAACCTGAAAAACATGTAGGTGTCTAAGTAGGGTATTCATTAATTCTGTTTTGCCCTTTTCCAACTTTTCATAAGGGACCGTTCAATATTTATCAGATGGATTGGCCGGTGCATTCTTAATATTGATTCATTAAAAAAGTGATTGCCCATCCTTTTAAATTCTGAAAAAAAGTCCTCGCCCATCTAAAAAAATCTGTAAAAAAGTTCTTGCCCCTCTAAAGCTTAAAACAATAAAAAAATATTAAAGTTCTTTTTTACTTGAAAGTTTTCAAGTTTATGTCTTCAAATCAAAGAATAGACTTTGGTGTAAATACAAAATTTAAAATGTGCTAGTTAATTCCATTGTATATAAATATTTATGTGTGTATCAGAACCTTACATTCTGTTGTTTTTAAAACAGTATGACTATATATATATAGAAAGAAAGAAACATTTTTGGGTTGATGTTTAGACGAGTTGTATATATAATTATATATATACATGAATATATTTGCAGCCTCAGATACAATATTGATTTAAAATAAATGAAATAATTTAAACTAAGGGACAATTACTCTTGGACTAGTAAAACATTATCATATGCTGAATTACTAATTATTGTCTTAATAACACATCATGTTAAATATAGTTCAAATACCAATGTCCCTTTATCTAATCTACTTATTTATAGTCTTTCTATGCAATTTAGGCAGACATATTTTTTACTTTGGTGTACCCTTTTTCACCCATTAATTAATTCCGTACATTTGACAGAACAACACCAAACAACCTAGCATTCTGTATGATTAATATAGGAATGAGATAGCTGTAGAGTTATAAAAAAAATTAAAGAGGACTAACCAATGCTTTGGCCTAAACTGAAAATTTAGCCTTTTTTTAACCTTTTTATTAAATCCATAAGAATGACACCAATTCACCAAACTACCAAACATTGGTGTTCTGTAAGATCAATATATAAATGGAATAGCTAAAGAGTTTTATGGAAATCCATGTTAATTTGAAAAAGTTATAAAAAAATAGGATGACTATCTGGATTAAGCCTAAACTGAAAAGTTTAGCTTTTTTTTTTAACCTATTTATTAAATCTATAGAATGACAGCAATTAACCAAGCTACCAAACAACCTGATATTCAGTAAGATCAATGTACAAATGAAATAGCTATAGAGTTTTATGGAAATCCATGTTAATTTGAAAAAGTTATGGATAAAATTAAAGATGACTATCTGGATTTAGTCAAAACTGAAAAATTTAGCCTTTTTTTAACCTATTAATTAAATCTATAGAATGACAGCAATTCACCAAGCAACCAAACAACCTGATATTCTGTACAATCAATATATAAATGAAATAGCTAAAGAGTTGTATGGAAATTCATGTTAATTTGAAAAAAGTTATGAAAAATATTAAAGATGACTATCTGGATTTAGCCTTTTTTTAACCTATTTATTTAATCTATAGAATGACAGTAATTTACCAAGCTACCAAACAACCTGGTATTCTGTAAGATCAATATATAAATGTAATAATTGTAGAGTTTTATGAAAATGCCAGTTGATTTGAAATACTTATGACAAAAATTAAAGATGACCATCTGGATTTAGCCAAGACTGAAAATTTTAGCTTTTTTAACCTATTTATTAAATCTATAGAATGACAGCAATCACCCAGCTACCAAACAACCTGATATTCTGTTAGATTAATATATAAATGAAATAGCTATAGAGTTTTATGGAAATCCATGTTAATTTGAAAAAGTTATGAAAAAAATTAAAGATGACTATCTGGATTTAGTCAAGACTGAAAAATTTAGCCTTTTTTAACCTATTTATTAAATCTATAGAATGACAGCAATCCACCAAGCTACCAAACAACCTGGTATTTTCTAAGATCAATATATAGATGTAATAATTGTAGAGTTTTATGAAAATGCCAGTTGATTTGAAAAAGTTATGAAAAAATTTAAAGATGACTATCTGGGTTTAGTCAAAACTGAAAAATTTAGCCTTTTTTTTTAACCTATTTATTAAATCTATGAAATGACAGCAATTCACCAAACTACCTGGTATTCCGTAAGATCAATATATAAATGAAATAATTGTAGGGTTTTATGAAAATACCAGTTGATTTGAAAAAGTTTTAAAACATTTTAAGATGACTATCTGGATTTGGCCTAAACTGAAAATTTTTGTTCAGACCATGTCCCTTATGTTTTTTGTGCCTGCTAAATGAATTTCCTACACAGGGATAAAATTGAGAGCAATTTTTTTCAATAAAATAAGTACTAGGCCATCCACTATACATATTAAAAAAAGTTCTCGCCCATCCAAATATTTCCACAAAAAAAGTGCTTGCCCCGCCCCATTTAGCACCGGCCCATCCATCTGATAAATATTGAACGGTCCCTAAATCATGACAGAAAACAGTAGAGTTACATAATATAATCGTAAAAGTGCTTTCAATGCAGTTTTTCATATAATCAATATTTTGAAAGTGGTATATGAGACAATATCTTAAAATTGTCTAATTGTTGGCAATTCAATAGGAATTCCCCCCCCCCCCCAAAAAAAAAATAATAATATTTTTTTCCTTTCAAACGGGTATTTTAATGGCCCAAATCGAGGAACAAACATTGAGGATTAATGAACTGTTGTCTGTAATTCAAACAATTGTAAAATGTGCTTATTTTTGCATTTTTAAAAACGGTACTAACAAATTCCTGTTCTTTCCTGTTACCAAATGAATCGATATAAAAAAGGTTCTAATGGGAATAAAGAATAAGTTAAAGATACTATTTCTGGTTTACAAGTATATCCTACAATATTTTGTATCAAAAGCCAATTATTTATTTTTAGTTTACAATACAAAAGGTTAAGAAATATACTAAAATATTGTCCGATATGTCGGTAACATGAAGGAGTCTTGAGTAACAGGACAGAGTTGGTAACAGGAAGGAATTACTTTTTCAAAACAATTCCTTTATTTCATAGTTTAAGGAAAAAACATCATTACAAATTTTTCACTATTGGAAGATAATAGCGACCAATGTAATTTATCTTATAAAAAATTATTTGCTAGATGAACAATCTTCCTAGGAAATAAAACATTCAAAAATAAATTCCTTTCTGTTACCATTAATTATACTAGAACTGCACAATGTTCCCAGCTGTTATCTAAAGTCAAAAACCTGTCTTTTCACTCAAAACACCGTATTTCATATTGAGATTAATCCAATATGATAATAATAACTTATATGAAATGCATTGGTTGGCATATAGTAGATTAACTTTGTGTTTCATCAGTGAAATTGTCCTTTAACATCCTTGCTTTTACTGATTGTAACTATGCTGTTACTTTTCATCAAGTAACATGACAGAACGTAGCCGGAAGGAATTACACAGTACTTTTTGTCCTTTTATTTGTGTGGAAGTTTACTTCCATCTACATGTCAATTTAATAAGATACTATAACACAGATTGGATGTCACAGTGCTGACAATCACATATTATAAAAAAGGTATACAAACAAGCTGTACCAGGAGAGAACAACAAAATTATTCTTCACTAAATTCTTATCTTGGGTGAGCTCGGATTTTTCAAACTGGCTGCTATTCAAATTATACATGTGGAGTCATACATGCGGGGAATGACGCTCTTTCCAATGCATTATAAGACATCAAGGCATGGTCTTTTAAACGTTTACCCTGGGGGAAACCCAGTGGAAATACCCCATTGGGACAAAAAGTAGATTTTCTTAAATTTGAAAAATGATATTATATGCTTTAGGTATAACAAAAACAGACCAGTAAGGGACAAGTATCTTATGTTATCTATCATATAAGTGAACATCGGAAGCTGTTTATTTAATTTGAAATTTCTTTGAATGATTTAGTTGTCAGAAATCAACACTGGACACCATGATTTGTTTAAAGGGGAAAAGGGGGGGGGGGGGGTAAACACTCAAACTATTTTTTTGGAAGAAATGTAAGAAGGAGTGTTTTATTCGCATTTGTTGGTGCAATATAAACTTAAGGTGATACTGAAACTTAACATTTTCTAAAAAGATAGTTGAATAAAAAAATAATTGCCAGTGAAAGAGACGTTTTGCCGATATTGTCTTATAGACCGTTTTTTAAAAAATAGTCTATCTGCACTAGTTTGAACTGGTATGAGCTATTGCTGATGAAAACCTGTCATATAAGTTAACAACACTTGTATACATGCATGGTAAAACAATGCATTATTTTATACAATTAATGTTTCCAAATAAAACATAATTTCAAACAAAAGATCGATCGACACTGATTTTATTATTTTGACGAGACAATGCTGATATTGACCTATGATTCCGTTTTTATAGAAATTTGGCATATACTGTTAACATGGGCATACGTGCATTACAATTTCCCATATTATTAACATTTCAAAGCGCGGCATTACTAATTTGAAATTGTACACATAAAAGTGCTAACAAGACCGAACGGATAGACGGACGGACAACGCTTTGCACGGTACCTCCAGTTGGACAAAAAAGAGAATGAACCATGCTATTCAATATACTTCAATTATGTGAAATTAATAGGTCCTCACAAAAAAAGAGAGACGAAAGATATATTGTACATAAAGTCATCATAGATAGATATTGGAAGATGTGGTGTGAGTGCCAATGAGACAACTTTTCATCCAAATAACAAGTTAAATTTAAAAAAAAGTAAACCATTATAGGTCAATGTACGGCCTTCAATAGGGAGCCTTGGCTCACATCGAACAACAAGCTATAAAGGGCCCCTAAATTACTAGTGTAAAACCATTCAAACGGAAAAACCAACGGTCTTATCTATATAAAAAAACGAGAAAGACACCAGGATTAAACTTAGTATTAACGCCAAACGCGAGTTACTTCTAAAAACTAAAACTCAAATGTTGCAAACATACAGACAACGCAATGGCTAAAAAAGATTAAAAAACCACAGATAAACAATAATGCACAAAATACAACATGTAACACAAAAAAATGCGCAACGCAAACCTCACAAAAAAACTGGGGGTAAATATAGTGATTTTAATTATTTTTTTAAATTTAGTTTTCGTACTTCGATTCATAACTTACTTTTACAGAAATAATGCAGTCTATAAGATTTCTGGCATTAGACTCATCCTTATCGTATTTTCTTTTCATACATTCATCCTTTTTACTTTTGTCTGTTGTACTAATTTCTCTGTCTGTCGTCGGCTTCAAATTTTCGTTAAACAAACAACCGTCCTTTTCTGCCAGCGTCATTTCAGTTTTGTTTGAAATACATTTGTTCTTTTCTGCTATCGAATTTTCTGATTTTTTTAACGAAGCATTGTCCTTTTCTGTGACCGACTCTTCAGTTCCGTCCGACGAACTATCGTTCTTTCCTTTCATTGACTTTTTAGTTTTGCCTTTTTTCCCATCGTCTGTTTTTTCCATCGTTTTTTTTCTTTTGTCTAATGCACCGTCGCCTTTTTCTGCAGTTTTCTAAATTAAAATATGCCTATAGTTATTGACTATTACCTTGAAAACACTAGATATACTCCCACATCACTTACAAGTTGTTTCAAGACTATCTAAAAACATATTATTAGGAAATTATCTTAAAGCATTGATTGTAAAAAAGCAGATTTCAAAACCCGCGGATACCCCATGAATGGCTCTAAAAAGGGAGGTTCCAAAATATACAATTTTTATTTTTGTATGTTAAGCGTTACAATTCGATTCGACTAATTCGATCAAATATATCACTCTCCACATGGTCTGGAATTTTTGAGAAAAAGTGCATATAAGAATTTGATTGTGTTGTTTGGTTTTGTCATTTGATTAGGGACTTTTCATTTTGAATTTCCTCGAAGTTCAGTATTTTTGTGATATTACTTTTAATTGAATAACATTGATGATGACTGAAGTGTTGTGATTTTTAAATGATCTCAAATGCTTAATATCAGTATCAATTTCACTTTGAAAAGATGCACAACAATAATGTATAAATGCATACTAGCTGTTTGTTAAGACATAAAACATCATTCGTGAATTATTATGTTATGTTGAACCTTTGTTTTACATGGTCCGTTTGTTTTCAATTTCCAAAAAGTAGTTATTTCGAGATGTAATTACTGGACAGAAGCTTTGAAACCTAAAAATGGTTTCATAACAAATGCATGTCTATTTTTCAATAATTCAGTCAGAATCAAGTTTCCCTTAATCTGGTCAATTTCAGACAAATATCAGATAAACTCATAGAAAAATGATTTTTTTTAGGATAGTCAGTATTATTAAATAAATTCAAATTTTCATTAGTATTATTGAATAATTTCAATGAATAGTAAACGCAATATTGTTAAATCTAAAATGTCTATGTGCTTTTACTGCATGTATGATACCAACTAGCTTTATTTTTCTTTCATACTAATTTGTATTTCATGAATAACCAAGAGTAAAGATTTAAAAACAACAACAATATTATTTAATGATCTGTCCACAGAAACAAAAACATTTTTTTTTTTTAGATATTTCAGACATTTCACTGCCTGTTTATGTTCGAAAACAGACACAGAGCGACGATTTACACTTGTTTTCAACTTTTGGGTCATGCATTGTATCAAAGGTCTACTTGATTTAGCCCATTCTGACAAGAATAAACCTTGATTGTTTTGTTCATACTCTGGCATAATATCACCGAAGTATAGGAAATGTTAATTTATCTCAAAAATATTCTAAAAATTCATTTAATCAAAGCAAACATTGTTTCACAATGTTATTGAATAAAAGATTATCAAATACACGAAGAAGCAAACTGATGCATCAAACATATACAAGACAGGTCATGACATGAAAAGATGAGAACTTTTATAATTATTTCACAAACATGCAATACATTTCATTAAATTATTATAAATCTTGTCTAAGTCAAGATGATACACAAACTTCACTTACTTAAATGATATGCTATATTGACTTTCCTAACTAGGATATTCTGTTTCGAATGCCTGTCTAGAAAATATTTCATAAACTTCAAAAAGTTATGTTTTTAGACGTGAAGAATTGTAAAAGAGGGACGAAATATACCAGGAGAACGTCAAACTCATAGATTGAAAATAAACCGGCAACGTCGTGGCTAAAGATAAAAAGACAAACAGAAAAATAATAGTACAGAAGACAAAACATAGAAAACTAAAGACTAAGCAACACGATCCCCACTAAAAACCGGGGTGATCTCAGGTGATCCGGAAGGGTAAGCAGATCCTGCTTCACATGTTGCACCCGTCGTGTTGCTTATGTTATTAACAATCCGGTAAAAAGTCTCATTCTGTAGGTCACATTCATGAAAATGGAAGGGTATTGTAGTTCCGACATAAGGAACATATCCGATATCATCTGTGAAACGGTAAGTCCATAACGGTCAACCAACTCGTAATGGCGTTCGTAAAATTTACGAAGGGATGACTTAACTTCACCATTTGAAACACTTGGTTTAATAGCTTCCTTGTGAGCAGCAATTCTCTATCAAGGAAATCACGATAGGAAATACTAGCCCGGGAATATCGTATTAATTGGGAGATATATACTCCGTATGCAGGCGCTGCTTGAATGTTGCTACATAGAAATGTAAAGTTCATCAGAATAAAAAAGCTGAAATCATTATTCTTAAATAATAAAAAAATATGGAGGCAAATGCATGAGCTACTTATCAACAATATTCACAATGAGTATATCAGTATAAAAGTCCAAAGATTGTTCTTAATCTCTGGCTAATTAACGTTTGAAATGGTGTCATATTTCTGATCCGGGTACCGACATAAGTTTATGTTCAGAATCTAACTGTCTATGTATAAACGATTCATATTATTTACTTAATTCTATAAAATTTGAATTATGTTAATCGTTTTTATAGAATAAGATCATTTTTAATTTATCAAACTTGAATATGTCATCACTTAAATATTTTTTTCTGTCAAGATCTTCCCCAATCAATTTACAAAAATATATCCCTATACCTTAAATAAACTCATCAAATATACCAGCATTAAAAGATTTTATTTTTAGAGTAAAAAAATACATAAAATCATTCACTAAATTTTTGTTAAAATCAATTTAGAGAGTAAGAACAAGAATTTGTCCATAGCACATGGATTCATTACTCGCACTATCATTTGCTATGTTCAGTGAACCGTGAACTTTTGATAAAAAACTTCTTATTTGATCTTAAAATTAGAAAGATCATATCATAGAAAACATATGTACTAAGTTTCAAGTTATTTAGACTTCAACTTCATAAAAAAAATACCTTGACCAAACTCTATAACTTTAAGCAGGACAGACGTACGAATGAAAGAACAGGCGGACGAAAAAACGGATGGACGAATGCATGAACGAATGAACGGAACAACGAAACAGATCAGAAAACATCATGCCCCACTACTTTCGTATGTAGGGCATAAAATGAGATCTTGTTAAAACTGTTTGTCATTTGGTTCAGCATGTCCAGTATCATATTAAAAATATCACAGTCAGAGTAGAAGCAGTGTATCAGAATATTTCAAAGCATTTAAAAATGAATTAAGAGATAACATCGTCATATACTTACGGAAAAGAAGGAAAAGAACGGCATACTTTATACACTGTTTGTCAACATATCTAAATTCTGAAAAAGACAATAAATTCGGTTCACTCTTGATATTTAAAAACTTAAGGTAATTGGCCTAGTTAGCAGAAATAATCAACCCAAACATTTCAAATGTGAAATAATGTTGATTAAAACTGTAATAAATGGCAAATTAACTAAAGCATCATAAACCTATGATATAACATGTTTATTCAATGAAATGTCAAGACGTTTAATAATTTCCTTATGCATCAAAAATACTGCAATCTGATGAAATAAGTACCTAGTAGGTGTAAATAACACCACACTTGCTTCATTCCGGGATAAATAAAATTTTGCCAATATAACAAAATTGCCAAAATAAAGAGAGAAAAAAAAGGATGTCAAAAAGAAATAAAATTTAAAAAAAATAGAAATATAACAAATTCTTATATGACGACCTATTGTCGTCAACCAGTATAATCATAATGTATCTACCTTTGGCACAAACGCAGTAATACACAAAAACGGCTATTCCGCGTAACGACCACCTTATTTGTACTGCCAGCTATTCTCAATTTTCGACATCAAAATCCCCAGGTAACATGTACGAAGGGCAATAATCAGTCCGAGTCAATTTATTTTTCATGGTAAAAATTCATATAAAACGAATATTCCGCGAAATGATGTTATTGTCTTGGCATGGCAACGAAACAAGGTCACGTCAAAAATATGTTTCTTAAACTAAAGATTAAATGTAAATACCGGGCGGTTTAAAGCTTCTTGTACGCCTCAGAATGACTAAAAAATCATTGGAAGAAAACATAAAAGTGAAAAATGCGATTAAATGAAAATAATGATTTATATAACTTTACTAATATTATCAAAATTGGGTTAAACGATTAAGCCACAACAGTATGGTATGTATAGGGCTTCCACAATTAACAAAATTACCGAATTTGTCCTATTAGAATCGAAATAATTCATGGCAGCCGTATATTTGTTTTCATTTAACCATGGGTTAGGCAAGTATATTCATATTTTATCCCTCGCTAACGCTCATGCTAAAATAATCGAATACAAATGCCCAACTCAATGGTAAATGAAAACAAATCTACGGCTGCCATGAATTATTTCTTTAATGAAAAATACATAAATTTGAGAACATAAAATGTAATTTTTGATTACCCGAAAATTTAAAAGGACTATATTTTTTCTTCTGAATTCCCCCCCCCCCCCCCCCCCAAAAAAAAATATTGGACAATGCGTAGCAACATCGACGTGGAAAAAACGTTACATTGGAAATTTTCATTAGCATTTTTCAATTCAACATTCCGGTTTAAAAATTAGTAAAGGGTGTGCGGAATTTTACAATGTTGTTGAAAATGCACACACCCATTGGGCTGCGTCTCAGGGTGTATGATCTTTCAACACCAGTGTAAAGTTCTGTTCACTTCTGATAACATCAAAATAACTAAATATAGTACTTTGAATTTTTTGGAGGGTTGAATTACGTAAATAAATATACGTCATCAGAGACTACCCATTTTGGAAAGGACTTTCTGTTAAACACTGAAGTCATGTGTTCCTCTTATTGATAGACACTATTTGTAATACTAGTTTTCTGATAGATTGATCAAAACCTAAATTGAAAAAAAAAAAATGAATGCTAAATGCAATTAATTATTTTTTGCTACTGAAGTGTTATGGGAGCCGGCGCGAATCTACAGTGTATGTAAAACAACACCATGTGAATGCCAAAACATGCCTCATGACCTAGTGTTTTAATTGTTGCAAAAGATGGTGCTACAAATGTATTTTAAATGATTGATATATGAAAGCTTTTGATTTCTAAAGGTAAATCTGTATTAAATTTGATTCAAGACATAGATTTGTTGGATTGTTGTCTATCTGATATCTTAATCGTTTTTATTTAAATTATATAATAAAATAAAATTGATGATGATTTTAAGTCATCTATTTTTCCTTCGTTGTACAAAATGTACAGAATAAACAACCTTTTTTTAATATGACAAACATTTGAATGAAATTTGAAGTATTCTCTAAAAGGGATAATCCAACTCATCGGTATATTATAAAATCACAAAAATGGTTAGATTTTAACCATTTATCCGGCGAATAATTTTATGAAAAAACTGTTTTGTCGTTAATTGACAGCTTGGGAGTTTTGTACCAATGATTTATAGCTAAAATCTACTTGCTGTTTAAAGTAACTTTAAAAATAGTAATCTGACCTATAAATATGTTGTGGTTTTATTGATTTAAAACAAATTAGGCACACACATATGGTCCTAAATTCTTCACTTTAAAAATACTATAAAATTGACCTACCTGATTATTCAAAGATCACGGTACGTTTAACGATAAAAGCCTGTAAAAAGAAAATTCATTTATTGTTCTACTTACACCAATTCAGATCGTATGTGATCGGGACTCTTATCGTAAATACACTAGCGAAGTTTATAAATAGATAAAAATGTAAGATAACTTCGCGGAAAAAAAGTAAATCTTATGTTCGAGTGTCATGTGATATGAAGAACACTACCATCTTTTTTTTAGGTTAAGAATAGTAAAAGTGTATTGTGACTCTTTTTTTTATATTTATACATTTGTAAATATAAATACAAAAAGTTAACGATCTATATGTGAGTCTTTATATGAATTTGTATAAACACCATGCCGTTTGATTTTAAATTTTGTGATGCCGGGGTCATGATATTTTATTACATGGTATTTGTTTTGAGTATTATTGAAGGCTTATCGTGGATCTAAAGCTGCTTTAATTTACATCATATTGGTCCATGGTGAGTCGTTGTATCACTGACAAGAATACCACTTTTTACAATTTTACCATGAATCTTATCCCCAAAGTTGTTTGCTTCGTGAACAAATTAAATCCAACCATTTTCTTATTTATCTATCAATAGAAGGAAAATACATGCAGTTATGCATGCATGCAATGAATTGATATCATATTTGTACACTCTTAATCCAATTGCTATTTAAATGAAATTTTACTTTCTTTGTCAATAAGTTGCTCTTATTTATATTTATAAATTACCTGTTTACAACATTTTGAATTTTTGAAATACTAAGGCTTTTCTACCTGAGGCATAAATTACCTTAGCTGTATTTGGCAAAAATTTTAGGTGCTTTAGTCCTTAATGCTCTTCAACTTCGTTCTTTATTTGACCTTTTTAACGTTTTTGGATTCGAGCGTCATTGATGAGTCTATTGTAGACGAAACGCGCGTCTGGCGTATTTACAAAGATTAGTCCTGGTAACTATGATGAATTTATTTCTATTATATTGTAATAATATATGAGATGTTTAAAACATAAAAAAATAAAATTAATGAATAATTCGAAAGATTCCGTATTCAAGTTTCTTCAGTGCATCCTCTATCTGTGTGATTTAGTAGAAGAAAACAACAGGTCCAAATCTTTAATGAAGTGTGCAAATATCGAGAATAGAATGTAACTCATATGTAAAAAATTTCCTGTTTATGTTGAAAATTATGTGTTATATCGTATTTTACGGATGTATTTTACAAACACAAGACTAGTTTTGATTCATTTTTTTTTCATCACAGACAAGGTAAATTTTATAATAAAATGTGTTGTGAATTCATATGTTTTATTAAGTAGAAAGACAACAAGTCCGATGACCCCAGGTTTTCTTTTTCTCAATATTTGAAAGCATATTAATAGATATATCTTAAGGTTGTAGTTTTCTTTTTGTTATACAAAATTGGGTCTTCCATTCCTAATCTACAATCTGTAGCCTGAAACAGTTCGTTGCTCCTACTTTTTATTTTATTTTTGGGAAAAAAACATGATATACATGGATACTGCATTTTTACAAATTATGAATAATCTTTGAATTTTAAGTTTTGTATAGATCTATCTTCATACAAATTTTTACCTAGAGGCTCTAAAGAGCATGTGTCGCTCACCTTGGTTTATGTGAATATTAAACAAAGGATGTAGATGGATTCATGACAAAATTGTGTTTTGGTGATGGTGATGTGTTTGTTCATCTTACTTTACTGAACATTCTAGCTGCTTACAATTATCTCTATCTATAATTAACTTGGCCCAGTAGTTTCAGAGAAGATTTTTGTAAAATGTCAGATTTGCTTTAAATGCTTTGGTTTGGAGTTATAGCCAAAAAATGAATTTTACCCCTATGTTCTATTTTTAACCGTGGCGGCCATCATGGTTAGTTGACCGGGTCACGCCACACATTTTTAAAACAAGATACCCAAATGATGATTGTGGCCAAGTTTGGTTTAATTTGGCCATGTAGTATTAGAGGACTAGATTTTTGTAAAAGATAACTAAGATTTACAAAAAATTGTTAAAAATTGACTATAAAGGGCAATAACTCCTAAAGGGGTTAACTGACCATTTCGGTCATGTTAACTTATTTGTAGATCTTACTTTGCTGAACATTATTGCTGTTCACAGTTTATCTCTATCTATAATACTAATCAAGATATTAACCAAAAACAGCAAAATTTCCTTAAAATTACCAATTTAGGGGCAGCAACCCAACAACGGGTTGTCTGATTCATCTGAAAATTTCCGGGAAGATAGATCTTCACCTGATGAACATTGTTACTACATGTCAGATTTGCTCTAAATGCTTTGGTTTTTGAGTTATAAGCCAAAAACTGCATTTTACCCCTATGTTCTATTTTTAGCCGTGGCGGCCATCTTGGTTGGTTGGCAGGGTCACGTCACACAATTTTTAAACTAGATAACCCAATGATGAATATGGCCAAGTTTGGATTAATTTGGCCCAGCAGTTTCAGAGGAGAAGATTTTTGTAAAAGCCAAAGAGGACGGACGACGGACGACGGACGACAGACGACGCCGGACGTCGGACGCCGGACGCCGGACCCCGGACGCCGGACGCAAAGTGATGAGAAAAGCTCACTTGGCTATTCGGGCCAGGTGAGCTAAAAAGGTGTGAAAAAGGGTATCTACATGCAATACATATCTTTATAATCGCATAAAAAACAACTGAAAATGCTGTTCTCCTTGATTTTGACATTTCGTTGCTCAGATGAATCACTTTTTATGTGGCTTAAGGTTTTCTTTAAAGGACTAAACATAATAAACATTTATTGGGATTCATAAGTATCCTTATAATAATACATCAATTTTAAAGATAAAATATCGAACAATATTTCCAGCATTAGTATTTCAAATATTAGTAATCAGTACTATTATCATATATGGGTTTTTATTGTACATGTTATATTGTCAAAACATTTCCTAGAATAGTTTATTTTGTTTTTGAAAGAAGCATACGCATGCTGGCATTGTTACCTGTATTTTGGATATAAACTGGATGTTATATCTAGTTAAGTTTATCACACACACCTTACCTTTAACTGTACTCATGTGTATTAGTTGTTTAAATTTTTGAAGTAAATAACAGTTATTGTGTAAATCGAGCAAGGTTTACGGATTTCTAATAGACTATATTTTTTTTATCTCTTTACCATAAAAATAAACTTAAGATTATACAAGTTCTGTCTGAAGTATGAGTAAAATATTGTTAAAACCTTTCGTTACAAAGAAAAGATGGTACAATGAACATGTAACAAACCTTCCAATTGTTTAGTAATAAAAACGATTAAGACGATGTTGCATTAATAAATAAATCTTAATGTGATACTAGTAGTTAATGTGTAAATACTAGTGAGGATGTCAACGAGTACTCGGGTACTCGTGTATCGCTCAGTAGTACCGAGTATCGATTACAAAATTCATAATCGACTAATCGGTTTCCTGTTAGAAAGCCTCCCGGAAAATTATACGTTTATTAAAATAAATAAAAAAGTATAATAATATTTCGAAAGTTAGAATTTAACTGTAATATTAAAATTCCTCCAAATGTAGGATATATGAACAAGCGCATTTTTTCAGGCTTACACTTTTTGTTATTCGTTACACTCTGTATCGACCAGCGGAAAATGATTAATGGTATCAGTAAGTCTAATCGTCACTCTTTTGTTGATCTTCAAATGTGTATTTTCTACGGTTCATAAATACTGTTTTTTTTTGGTTATTATTTTTCTATAGATATTAATTAATCACTTTATTGGATTGTTGATAGTATACATAATTAGTAGAGGTAGAAAATGAGCTATTCATTATGGCATAAAATTTCTTGGACAATTTAGTTTGTTAGTCCTTGGTAATAATGTTGAGAATTTAACGATCGTAATACAACTACCTATAATACATGAAATTTTGTATAATTTTGTGTTTCCATTTTGTAGTTGTTTTACCGAGCGAGTACTCGAGTATTGCTAGGTTAATCCAACAAGTAATCGTTTAGGAAATCTTCACCGAGTTGACTTCCTTACTTAATACCTTAGTTTATGTTCATCGGACCAGTGGGCAACACAATCAAAACATACGAACTTAAGAGGGAATGTAATAAATTACGGCAGATTTTTAATTCACCCTTTTTTTCAGTTGTTTCAATTTTCTGTCGAAAAATTATATAAGATTTTAGTTTCTCGTTTTGACATACACCAGGCCGTAGGTCGTTTTATTAGGTCTTTCCACTTTTCTGTGGAAAGACCTATTGTTTTTCTTCTGATTATTTTTTTTTTCTTCCGCCTAGTTTTGTTCTTGCGATAAACATTTGTTTCGCAATATGTCGCTTAGATATTTGGTATATGATATCGAACAGTTCATGCGCTTTTGAAATTTAATCTGCGTAAACGACTACTTTTCTTTGTAGGAGTTATCTCCCCAAACACTGTTTTCCTTGTTAGCGCAACTCCTTCGCAACCGTAAAACATTATGACAAATTTATTTTACAAAATTGCTCGTTATATCCTTCGCATGATTTGTCCTATTTTGACCGAAGCGATATGAGAGTTATTTCCCCTTATGCATTTGTTACAAGTGATATGCATTTCTATCTTGTAAACCATTAGTGCTAGAGACCTAGGATCTTTTGATTTGAGGTTCTTGGTCCAAAAAAATGAAAATAAGGTCAAGGTCAAAGGTCAAAGTCAAATTCAAAATTTTGATTTTGGCTTATTTTCACTCTTTTTCATTAACTTTATAAGATTTCGACAAATTATTTTTACTAAATTGTTAGTTGCGACATGTCGTAACTTAAAAATTTTGATTGGAAGGGTGCGTCGACAATGAATGGGAGTTTTTGCCCCTTTTATATTTAGAATTATGCGTAAGGGGATATTACTCATGAACCATACATAATACAGACCTAGGGTCTTTTGATATGGAATCCTTGGTTTATGACCTTAAAATTGAGGTCAAGGTCATAGGTTAATTGGACGTTCAAGATTTTGACCTTTGCTTGAAATTCATATTTATACATCATTAAGCCATAGGAACTGACATTTTCAACTGAAATTTAATATTTTCATATCAAAATAGATACTTATTGGCGGAAAGACCATCAATTGTTCTTTGAACAATTGGTTTTTAAAATTATTTGTTTTACTTTCGACATTCACGGATATTAAAAAGTTATCATACATCATGTTTCGTGTTCAACGTTGCCGAAAAGCATTAACCGAGTGAACGAAATAAACTAACTATGTTCAAATTTTACACATGCTGATTTTTCATTTACATTTCAAAACAATAATAGAAATCAATTATTTTGCAAACTTGGTCAAATACCAATAAGTAAATTACATAATATCTATAAAGAGTGTGATAAAGTACCGTTTTTCAGTTCAAAAATACGAATGAAAAAGTATTATTGCAGTTTTTATCACCATAGATTCACAAACCTGAAGATCATAAAAAGTATTTCTTAAAAATAAAATAGGTTAACAGAGGTATTGATTTTGATAATTTGTCTAGTATTTTTCATGACTCTAACGTTTAAACCTTAATACCTTCATACTTTGAATACATAGAGGTACCTATAATTATATATTCGTATTGGGAAAAAACAGTAGACGTTTAAAGTTTTAATAATAATTCAGTTACAAACAAATGTATGAAAAAAGCTCCTTCGACTTAAGACAGTTCAACATCAAAGTTAAGGGTCGATCTCTATTACCATGTAAATACAGGACACTTACAAATCGCTAATACACTATATGAAAACAGGACCAAAATAGTATCCACTGTTCAAAATAAATATGGAAGAGTGTCGTCAGGTTATCAATGATGCTCTTAATCCTATAGTGAAATTTGGTGAAAATGGGAAATATCTGACGATAAATCACTTGACTTGATTCTGCATTGCTAATGAATAAATGTCTAAATATGGTTGGTATTCGCGTATCACATATTGAAAATATTTTTGAAATAAATTAAATAATAAGTAATACGTCGTAAAGCAGCCAACAATTTGGTGGTATAATGTACATACTATAATGAATTCCTCAGAAAAGAAATTATACACCTACGCTCCACAGAGTAATGTAGTAAAAATTAATGGCACATTTCATTTCTTCTGAACACTCAAGGTCCCCAGTATGTGTAAGTGACCTAAACTACATATAAAAAAATCCGTAAAATATAGTTTCATCCCGGCTTGTAGTAAGTGTTCTACTACAACACAGTCGGTGCATTTCACGAAAACCTTGAAACCTATCAAAGAACAAATGGCTATTTTGTTATAATTAAACATATACAAAATAGTGGAATAAGCGATTTTTGGAGTGTGAAAAAAATCGTTGGATGTTTTAGAGAAATAAAGTGCCTTTGAGGCTCCCTTTGCTTTGATTGACAGTTATGAATTATTTCGACAGTTTATTAAGATTATTCTTGATTATTTAACGAAAATATATCATCAAGATAACGTTATTGATTATATCAATAAAACTGAATTTCGGTAATCATGGAGTTTGGTCATAAACTGTGATTCGAGACAGAACATTAATTGTTATTAAAGGATCACAAATTATACCTACAGGAATACCTGTCAATCAACGTTATTCCCGAAACATGCTTTTGTTATCCGTAAATCATGAAATTAAATTAAACTAAATCTATGTCTTTCGGATTTTTTCAAAAATTTATAGCTGACTATCTTATATGAGTTTTTCTAAATGATTAAGGCCGAATGGTTACCTATAATTGTTTACATCCAATTTATTTGAAGTTGTCTACTTGTCAATCATACCACATTTCCTTTTTTTTTATATAATTTGCCGAGGGACATTTGATAACGTAACAGAAAGACATCTGAAAAAATGCAATTGTTAACGAAAATAATATATCACGAGAGTAAGAGAATAATTTAGATTTATCGACTCAATGTTTTTTTAAAGATGGTGTTAAGAATTCTTCTTCAGAATAAAAAAAAATCATTTTTGCATCTACCATAATAAAGTTGTTATGGAACTAGTTTTTTACTTCTATATATACATTATGAATACAATTTCTTTTTTGCGTGTTCATATTCTCTATTTCTATGTCCCATAAAGATTAACAGCTTCCATTATCTCTGTGTTTGTGCGTTAAGCTATGAAACCTATCATCTCTGTGTATGTATTATCTCTGTGGTTATGTTTGATCACTGTGTCTATGTGTCAAAACTGTAGAACATATCATCTATTCATTTCATTAATATATTTAAGGAACGCGAACATCATATTTGTGTTGATGCACAAGCCGTCTAGTGGAAAAATCAGTTTTATTGATCAAACTACTGATTTATAATATGGATATGCCCTTCTTGAAAAGTTTATACCATTCACAGGAGCGAACCATAAAAGCAGTAACACATACGTAAATCTGAGGACACACTGTAAAGCATAACAGCCAAGTGAAATGACAAAGGTGAGTGACAAATGAATTCTGGTGAGAGTAACTGAAAAGTGGGTTCTAGATCGAAATAATAACATTTCATTAGTGTCATAAATCTCAATTGAAAATCAGCTGAGTACCATCTGAGGATTGGGAATAGGGTGTATTCCTCAATTCATCCAGTAGTGTACAACATGATTCAAACACAAGTAGACTAAACTACTAAAACTTAATACATATATAGTAATATAACATACTAAAATGTAAAAATAGCCAATACTCACACTACAAACCAGTAACAGTCTGAAATGGCCTATAACTGTACTGGACTGTTCTGATTTTAACTCGACCAGTCTGAATTGGCCTGCGTTTTACTTGAAATGACTCAACCGCAGTCTGAACCGTACTCGAGTGTACTTATTTCTACTTGACACTTATCATGCTTATCTTTGACATTTAAAATAGTCTGAACTATTACTCGACCAGTCTGAAACAGTTTTAACCCGTTCTCGACCTATTTTTGTCAGTCTTAACCATACTCGACCAAAGGTCTGAACAATACTCGACCTGTCTGAACCATACTTGACCTCCTTTTTTAATTTTAACTGTTCAAATAAATTTCTTTTTAACTGACATGACAAAAGCCACAATGGAATAAAGATACATATATATATAAATATGTAATCAGATTTGTACATCTTTACATGATTTTCAGATTTATCAAATAGAGAAGTATAAATCGAATTATCTTAAGAATAGTTTAATTTTATTAATTTCACGCTTGAAAGTTTAGTTAAATAAACAATTCTTTTACCTGAAACCACACTTATAATTATAGGTAATAAAACCTTAATAAGGTGCTTCTTGTTTGGCATGTTTAAAAAAAAAATATATCTTAATTTTCCAAAATATCTAAATAAAAACTACATAGTTTTCATGATTACATACAATAGTAATATAATTATCTTTTTAATGAGGTACATGTAGCAACAAGCAACAAAATCACTTAACCTGTTTAACCTTAAATTATAAATATATCTTTTTTATAATGTGGGATATAATATATATGATATATATCAAATTGAAAAAAAGAATAGAAAAATTAAAGAAATTGTTCATCTGATTTGTGTATAAATTAATACCTCCAGCTTGGGGCAACCCCATGCAGTAAATAGATCACACCTGGTCAGAGAATATTAAATTCTAAATAACTTTTATCCAAAATTGCAACATCCTGTACAACCTAGATCCCAAAGCATTTTGAACTGCCTAGATATATAATACACGAGTAGGGCTTTCTTTTTACCTGTAAAACACACTTTATTAAGTGCTTCTTCAATTTTTTCAAAACTTTTAATGAAATATTTTTTTCTAAACTACTGCAACAAATTTCTTTTTTAAAAGGTTATCAAGGATTTCTATGGAATTTTAATTATAATGATTCTATAAATTCATGGTTTTACCAAACAAAAAAGGTGTCATGTTTTAAATTGATTAAGTTGCTACACATACTGTTGTACATGTATATGCATTTTAAAAAAAAAAAATATTGCATTATTTACTTTACTTAACTGACACCCTTAATCAATAGTAGGCTATAGTTTAGATGATTTAAGTTGTCCAGTAACAATACAATATATCTGAATGATTCAAAAGTGTTAAATAGCATTGAAAGTATTAATCACAATTCAGTTTTGAGAAAATTTGATCAGCTTTGTTATTCTTAAAGGTTATATGTATTATTAGTCTGAAAAAATACGTCAAATAGTGTTAGAGTTAGATTTTCTACTGACAAGCTTTTGTTCGTCCCTCAGCAGCGGGATTCAAACTCACACCTTTGATACACTCTAGCTCCAATCGCTTAGACTCATGTATAACGCTCAAGACAACCCGACCACATCCGCTATAAAAAAATATAACTTTAATAGTCGTAGTGTTACCTTGTCAAGAAAGGCTAATCTAGAGCTAGACATGAGACACGTGTTTTTAAGCGTGTATATGTGTAACTGTTGATAAATATGGTGTTGAAGTAAAATTAGTGTAAAATGTTGGTTTAAATGCTATTATGAATACATTTATGATTTAAAATTGTTGTTAAAATTTTCAACTCCTAAATTGATAAAGTACAATGTAGATACAAAACAATTGATCTAGGTGCGTAAAGACTTGGTCGAGTATGGTTTAGATTAGGTCAAGTATCGTTCAAACTTGGTCGAGTATGGTTCAGACTAGGTCAAGTATCGTTCAGACTAGGTCGAGTATGGTTCAGACTAGGACAAGTTGGTTCAAACTAGGTCGAGCATGGGTCAGACGCGTTTCAAATAGTTTAAGTACAAGTTCAGACTATTAAGTATTGTTCAGAATACCGTCGAGTATTATCAAGTAAACTTCAGACCAATTCAGACTGGTCGAGTGAAAATCAGTGCAGTCGAGTACAGATATAGGCCATTTAGACTTTTACTGGTTTGTAGTGTTTTTCGAAAAACTAAGGATTTTCTTACGCCCAGGAGTGGATTACCTTAGCCGTATTTGGCACATCTTTTTGGAATTTTGAGTCCTCAATGCTCTTCAACTTTGTATTTGTTTGGGTTTTTAACTGTTTTGGTCTGAGCGTCACTGATGAGTCTTATGTAGACGAAACGCGCGTCTGGCGTATTAAATTATATATAATCCTGGTACCTTTGATAACTATTTACACCACTGGGTCGATGCCACTGCTGGTGGACGTTTCGTCCCCGAGAGTATCACCAGCCCAGTAGTCAGCACTTCGGTGTTGACATGAATATCAATTATATGGTCATTTTTATAAATTTTCTGTTTACAAACCTTTAAATTTTTTGAAAAACTAAGGATTTTCTTACGCCCAGGAGTGGATTACCTTAGCCGTATTTGGCACAACTTTTTGGAATTTTGAGTCCTCAATGCTCTTCAACTTTGTATTTGTTTGGGTTTTTAACTGTTTTGGTCTGAGCGTCACTGATGAGTCTTATGTAGACGAAACGCGAGTTTGGCGTATTAAATTATATATAATCCTGGTACCTTTGATAACTATTTACACCACTGGGTCGATGCCACTGCTGGTGGACGTTTCGTCCCCGAGGGTATCACCAGCCCAGTAGTCAGCACTTCGGTGTTGACATGAATATCAATTATATGGTCATTTTTATAAATTTTCTGTTTACAAACCTTTGAATTTTTCGAAAAACTAAGGATTTTCTTACGCCCAGGAGTGGATTACCATAGCCGTATTTGGCACAACTTTTTGAATTTTGAGTCCTAATTGCTCTTCAACTTTGTATTTGTTTAGGTTTTTAACTGTTTTGGTCTGAGCGTCACTGATGAGTCTTATGTAGACGAAACGCGCGTCTGGCGTATTAAATTATATATAATCCTGGTACCTTTGATAACTATTTACACCACTGGGTCGATGCCACTGCTGGTGGACGTTTCGTCCCCGAGGGTATCACCAGCCCAGTAGTCAGCACTTCGATGTTGACATGAATATCAATTATATGGTCATTTTTATAAATTTTCTGTTTACAAACCTTTGAATTTTTCGAAAAACTAAGGATTTTCTTACGCCCAGGAGTGGATTACCTTAGCCGTATTTGGCACAACTTTTTGGAATTTTGAGTCCTCAATGCTCTTCAACTTTGTATTTGTTTGGGTTTTTAACTGTTTTGGTCTGAGCGTCACTGATGAGTCTTATGTAGACGAAACGCGCGTCTGGCGTATTAAATTATATATAATCCTGGTACCTTTGATAACTATTTACACCACTGGGTCGATGCCACTGCTGGTGGACGTTTCGTCCCCGAGGGTATCACCAGCCCAGTAGTCAGCACTTCGGTGTTGACATGAATATCAATTATATGGTCATTTTTATAAATTTTCTGTTTACAAACCTTTGAATTTTTCGAAAAACTAAGGATTTTCTTTCGCCCAGGAGTAGATTACCTTAGCCGTATTTGGCACAACTTTTTGGAATTTTGAGTCCTCAATGCTCTTCAACTTTGTATTTGTTTGGGTTTTTAACTGTTTTTGTCTGAGCGTCACTGATGAGTCTTATGTAGACGAAACGCGCGTCTGGCGTATTAAATTATATATAATCCTGGTACCTTTGATAACTATTATAACATAGTATATTTCTGGTCTCTTCTAAGCCTTGGCAACTTTGTTGCAAAATGGGAAAAGATATTAGCAAACTAGTTCTTGTTTTTGAACTTTTTGTTTACTGATTGTAAGATCATAATTGAGGTAAAAGTTTACTTAAATACGTTTCTAAAGAATTATGATACCCTAACTTAAAATAATCATGTCAGTTGTAAGTTTCAAAACTGTAAAACAATGTGATATTGAGTAAATGAGTATGTTCTATGGTGTCTGAGTGGTCAAATAAATTCAAGATTCAAAGTATAATTGTTTAACTGTTTTATTAAACACTACATTACTTTGTAAACACCCGGGTAGTTACATGAAAGTCTCTCATCATATTAGCAAAATATCTATCTGGCAAAATAAACCATTAACACAGATTATAAAAATTAAATAACGTAATGGCTCATGACATGCAGGTTTCTTTTAGAGCAGTTTTCAAATATGGAATATATGAATTTGCGAATCGTGCTGTGCTAATAATTTAAAAAGGTACCTTATATATCTGTGTCTTATAAAATATCTAGATGTAAACGCAAATTAGTTGGGCTGTAGTTTAATTAATCGCACGTGGATCAAATGACCGATTGTATATCCTGATCATTAACCCCATTGTTAGTTTAGCATAAGTTATGGAGGGTCAATAATAAGGAAATTGTTCAGTAAAAGAAGAATATGTTTTACTCTGTTATACTGTTTGGCTATTAAACAGTTTGCTGTGAAGATTGTGTCAAATATGATTTAGCTACTTCGGCAATCGAATGACAATTGCACATAGGAATATAAAACAATGATTTCACTTGAGAAACAAAGGCCATGTACTTCAAGACATGAGACATATCCTTTATGCATTCTGGATGGTGAAACTGTCTCGCTTTTCTGTACTCGGTAATGAATCATTTAATCCATCTTGAAAAAGGACAAAGAATGAAGGATTAAAATCACAATACAATCAACTGCTCCACAGGGTCTTACTCGTTTCTAATTAAAGGCAAACGCTCAAAATGACATTTTTTTCTAAACCTTTAAATATTTCTGTACTAACAAGCACTGCAATTGTATCTTTATGTGTTCTAGCAATTTTAGGTGTCTTCCCTTCATGGTATTAATACAGTCATATTCAATCATATTCACGCCATTTTGTAACACATTACATACACTCATCAAAGTACTGATAGTTTGCTTTTTACAGGGGTTGTAGCGTGCTTTTTAGATTAAGTTAGTCACATTTTGTGAGTGAGATATATTTGGCGTTTTATTTCCCTATCGATGAAACACAAGCTGCAATGTATATATATAAAAAAAAGATATTGCATAATTGCCAATGAGACCACTATCCACTAAAGACCAAATGGTATATAAATTGATAAATTTAGGTCACCGCACTGTCTTCAACAATGATCAATAATAATAATAATAATAATAATAATAATAATAATAATAATAATAATAATAATAATAATAATAATAATAATAATAATAATAATAATAATAATTATAGCTTTATCTAAAAGTAAAATCATAAAAATACTGAACTTAGAGGAAAATCAATTCGGAAAGTCCATAACCACATGGCAAAATCAAATAACAAAACGCATCAAAAACGAATGGATAAGAACTGTCATTTTCCTGACTTGGTACAGACATTTTCAAATGAGGAAAATGGTGGATTAAACCTGGTTCTATAGCGCTAACCCTCTCACTTTAATAACAGTTTCATCGAATTCCGTTATATTTACATTGATGCGTTCAATAAATAGAAACAATAGATAAAATAGTCAAAATATTGGTACATCAGTCATCATCGTATACTAGTAACAATTTAAAGAGAGTAACTCATTTGGATTAAGGTTTATGTACCCTTCTGTAGCCACTTTTGTACGAATTTTTCAAACTTCAATTGTATTAAAACTACAGATATAATGAATAAAAGCGATAGGCCATTTAGTACATATTCCAAGGGGAAACTTGATGCAAAGCATTATTTCTTACAATTTCATTGCATTTGATAGAAAAAGAGGACTTTGTGGCAAATAAATCAAGATTTCAATATAAAAATCCACAGCCTTTAATACAGAGATTTTTGCTATAAAATTTGAAACATAAATTACTCACTTGAGTTTTTATGATATGCTAGTGTTTATTTTTTACAAAAAGTTCTAAGCAACCTGTAAATTCCAAAACACCTTGTGCTGAGTCACTAAAGTCGAGTTGATTTTGGTCATATTTGTATTTGTTTTAACCAAAAACTACATTTATAAACTTGTTTTAAGGAAACCAATGCTAGCACTGCATGCAATAATTCTATATCTATCAGTCATAAAATTGCCAAATATGAGAGTACAAGGATAAAGGCTGTGGATTTTCTATAAAAATCTTGATTTATTTGCCCCAAAGTCCTCTTTTACTATTACATGCAATGGAACAGCAAAACATAATGCCTTGCATCAAGTTACCCCTAGGAATATGTACAAAATGGCCTTTCTCTATTATTCCTTATATCTGTAGTTTTGATACAATTGAAGTTTGAAAAGTTCGAACAAAAATGGCTACAGAAGGGTACATAAACCTTAAACCAATTTTCAATATGTTAGCTCTCAACGTACAATGTTTACCATATGAATAAAATATAATTAATCTACTATTACACACACATAAACAATAGACGTATATAAAGTAATATAACAACAACAACAAAAACACCTATGGTATACATTGTGGCTTTACTTATAAATTTAACACTTTTAAAAATATTATGACTTTGTAGTATTTGAATGCAGATATACATTTGTTTTTTTAAATTTCACTGGACAGTGAATTCCACACTTTTTGGACGACGAGAAACGTTACCAATAACGACTGCATAGTTAGCAGATAAAGCCCCGAAAGGATAGGATTTAAATTACTAGTAAAACAAATATTTCGAGAAAAACTAAATGGTCTGATTAATGTACAAAACTATGAACGAAAATAAGATTTATACAGCAAACGAAGACCACTGTATTACAGTCTTCTGACTGTTATCGAGCGCATAACCATCCCCCTAACCTTGGGCAGAGGTGAAACTGTACAATCATACGAACAAACTGTAAAAAACAGTTGAAAAAGGCTTAACCTATCAGATCGACTCAAAGTAGAAAAAAGGAACAAAACACCTAATGAATACATGTATAAATCTGGAAAAGCGCTTTCAACGCATAATCTCTATAACAATTTTTTCTTGCTTTATACGATGTCTAGAATGCACATCAAATCATATCAATTTGGTAAAATGATGTCACTAGCGGGTTTATGCTTTTTGACAATACCAAAGCGACACTACACTCATGATAATCTTTAATTAGCCTATCATAAGCTCACTACTCGAGATTAAACTGAGGCTTGGTAGAGATCTACACAAATATGTCCAACCGTTTAACTTGTATGATGCTCGGTTGATAAAGACGAAACGAAGTTAAACAAAACAAAAAGATGTGCCATTTGAATGTCTTAATTCAGAAATCAGAACGTCGTTTCATTTCTGTAGTGCTTTTCGGGGAATTTCTCTTGTGGAGAGTTGTCTCATTGACAATCATACAACATCTTCTTTTTCATATGCACACGAATTTACACAATTTATAGCTGTATGAAGAACAAGAAATCTTTTCAAATCAAATTTGCTCTCTAGATATCGTTTGATTGCATTCGTATAGCACATATTTCGTACAAGAACAATGTACATATTTAGACAACAAATAGAGCAAAACATTTTAAAATGTACCAAAGTGGCTATCACTAGCCATGTGTTAATGGGAAACCCCTACATCATGATTGCAAAACAAACACACACAAAATTATTCAAAAGAGAGTTAAGCAAAAACAAAAAAACAAAACAAATCAGGGATGAACTTATGTTCAATGAGAGTTTACAGTTCTTTGTGCGTGATACCGTAAATTGGGTTATTTTGGTTGTATTTTTATTCTGGTTTATTTGGTGCCTCCTATAAAAGTGCCAAGATTAAACACACGAAAATAAAGCAAACATTCAATATTAAAACGCCAAAATCGAGGACCGGTACGACGATATTGTTTTGTTAATAGTCGGGGTAAATATCTTATGTTATTGTATCTTCCGTATAATTCCTATATTCTATACATAGCCAAATTTGAAAATAAATACCGACACTATATAAGATTTATTTGATTGTCAATTTTATGAAATTATTAAGAAAGCATATTATGAATTTGTATTCACTTATGTCATAAATATGCAAGGCTACTGCTGATTAGACACCGTTGTTGGTAATTAACATAAAAAACTCCTTTTTATTCTTTATCTTCTATTAATTAACATGTAATACCAGAGTCAAAAGGATTCAAATTTAAATCATTGATCGATAATCATTAACATGCAGTTGCAATAGAGATAATGATTAAAATTTATTTCATTTGATTTTTTGTAAAAAATAGATAATGTATTAAAATTACTTTCTTTAAGCGTTCAACCCCGATATATGAAATTATTTGTATTTGCATTCGTATCCGATTCCTTCATTTATTAACTGTGTTATGTTTCTAGTTTGTGGTGGGCATTGATATTTTGTCAATAAACATAAACGGGTAAACAATGGCAAATATGAATGAGCTTGCACCCTTCTATTGTTCCACAATAAAACACATCACTTGGTCAAAGCACAAAAATTACACACACCAAAATAAAACACATGCCTTTTGAGTGAAAACCGCCAAAATATCCCGACGCTTACATTTCCCAATTTACGGTATTACTTACAAGGAAATACGTTGGTGAGACACATTACTCTTCATATACGATATTGTTTGGTAAACGTTAAAAAAATCATCAGTTCATGTGTAGTCTTTCATTCTATAACGTGTCCGAATATGAAAGTTCGAATCGAAAATTTTATTTTCAAAGGCACACGGTAGACAATAATGCTACCACATTTAATGAAAAAAAAATGAAAAAAAAAATTGACTTAAAGAACCATTTGAAGCTAAAATTTAAGTGACATTTAAAGATTTACCAACAAACTTCGAATTCGGTTACGTAATAATACAATTTGAGGTAACGTAGATTATCATCATTTTTTGCTAGGCAGGTATGTCTTCTAATGAATCCACATAATTGATAGACTCGATAACACCCTCTTTGTAAAACCCTTGTAATGCCTTTAATCTGAAGAAATTTTGAAAGGCCTTGTTGGTTTGTGTTCCAAACTTTCTCGTAGAAACTTCGTTTTCTTTAGTAGTCCACTTGTACAAACCCCATAAAATCGAATTCTCTTTTGATTTGAATTGCGGTTGTGTTGACACTTTGAAATTCATATGATATAGTACGAACATGCAGTCATAGAACTTCTTATCTGGTGATTTTCCAAATGCTATCAATCCATACTTAGCTCCAGCTTCCTTATCAACATTGATCTTATATTCTAAAATTTTGTATTCCCATGTGCCGTCAACAAACAGGACACCTTCCATCTTTTGTCGGACAGTATCGTCGATGCCTAAATACAGGTAGTACTAGTATGTAATAATGAAATTATTTATCTTTTGTAGTTACTGAAAAGAACTTGTATCTGGATGAAATTGGTTCCAATACACAAAACAAAGTTTTTCATGTTATGCTTAAGAAATTGGTCTCGTATTGGTTAAACAGTTGTTATTAACTATTCAATTTATTTAAGTAGTTTGAACTTTAATAAAGTCTAAATTAGATTAAGACAGTTGAGTTTGTATAATTTTTTATGTGCCGATTCTTCAAAATATCAAAATATCAAAGTAAAAAACAGCACAATAGATTACAAAAGTGAGGATTGCAAAATAAAGATATGTACGTTTGAAATGTAACTGATTCAAATGCAATATGGTTTCGCAATTTTTTTCTTAGCGTGTTTTTTTTCAGCTGCTATCGACAAAGTTGCATTTAAATGAAAAGAGCATATTTTCGAATCGATGAATCAAACTAAATAATTTCCCTTTGTACATTGATGCAGTCAAATAAAATGTTCAATAAGAATTAAAAATCAAGAAAAACAACAAAACAAAAACAGAAAAGGAAAACTAAACTGCATATTAAGAGTAATATTAAATTTCCAATCTGAAAAATGCTACGTTAAAATGCCTGATAAAATAATGCTTTTGAGAATATTTGACGAAACTCAAGTACGTACTACAGTTTCTAATCTGTATAATTAGGCAAATGCGAAGTATGTGTGTAAAATGTGGTGCAAAACTGTATTTGTAATTTGTGCAACAAATTTGGGTTGAATAAGAGACGACTAAAGCGAAAAAATGTATAAAACGTCTGAATATCCAATGAAATATGATATTGAGTTCCGCCAAGAAATATGCTGATTGCCAGTGAAGACATATATGTATCCACACTTTCATCTATATGTGTGGTAAAATTATAATGTTCTTAAAGCATATCGTATCTATTTTGGAATAGAGGTTTCGTTATTTTTAATTACTTTTTTATTATCATGATTATGAAATCAGAGGAAAGCAAAGCTACCATGCCGGTAATGTTTCGTAAATAATGAAAGAACATTAAACAGGTAACATAGTTTTTGTTGGAAAGTTTGTGAGAGAACCAATTTTCAATTTTCAATATATCTTATTTGGTATTTTTTAGGCTATAACCAGTGTGAAACAGATAAGAAATGGTTTCATTTGATACATGAAAAGTCTGTATGATTACGCGGGAAACATATTAGCCAATTTAAGTAACGATAATAACACTTTGGTAATTAATGCAAAGAGATATTTGCCTTCGTAAGCGTCTTTCATGTGGTCTAAATACTTCCTGATGTCGTCACATGGAATTTTTGTGGACTTCATTACTTCACATTTTTCCACATATTTATCAAATAATTCGCCCTTTAATTCACGTTCCACTTTTTCAGCTTCAATTTTTGAGACCTAAAATATATTCGTTAATACAGTTATCATATCTACAGTTGTATCGTTGTATAGTAAGTATTCATTAGTGCAATAACGTTTGCTAGTTATTTGTTACCATTGCCAATTTCGTACCCAAAACTACAATTAATTCGTCATTTCATACCATACCATAGAGTTGCCATTTTGTATCATGACCATAAACCATTTCGTACCTTAAAAAAAAATCGTACCATAAGAGAAAAGTCATGCTTTTCCATTTTGTACCATGGGAAAGAATGCTGTATCCTTTCGTATCATATGAAAACTGAACTTTACCTTATCATATTTGGTACATAAATAATTTATTTAGTTTAAAACATTGAAATACTAGTATCGAATCAAGTGTGTCATAATTTTGAATTTTGAATACCTGTGGTGAGACTAATAAAATATTGAATATGACATATATCATTTATTTATCATTAATTGAGATTGGAATGATGGAGAATGAGATGAATACTTCAATTGGTCGACTCAAGCTTTGTGTCTAGACAGTCTTTATTGTTTATTGATACAGAATGGTTAACATTATAATCTTCCATATGGTACAAAATGGTAAACATTATAATCTTACATATGGAATTTATGGTACGAAATGGTAAACATTATAATCTTCCATATGATACGACATTTTTATAGCACGAAATTGTGATGGTACTAATTGGTTATGGTTATAATTTATACAATCCAATATACCACAATAAAATGTTTGAATAATAAAAAGAATTAAAAGAAAAAAAATATGGTCTCCGAGGAAAATTCTAAAATTGTCGATGAAACTGAATCAATTAAACAAATATATTAAGTAAGATACACATCTTAACCAAATGTTGTGGTTCGTTTATTGTGCAAATGACATCTAAAGCAAAAACTGATCAATATAGACATGGTAGACACCCAAAAGTCAAAACTATGCTTTACATTTTAGGTGTGCAGCATCATGACGTTACATATGATATCATTATTGTTGTAATAAATCAGAACTTGAATTATTTACTGAGGTTGAATTTCATAGAATTTTAAGGCCAATGTTGACCCTTTTTCATTTGCCTAATTTATCATTCTTTTCAGAAGTAAAACTAGCGAAAGATTTGTAGGAAGAGACCGTCATATGTTAATTAATGAAGAATACTGCCTTCGAGGGAACTTGCTCTGAATATGCCTAAATAAAACAGAAATTACTGCCCTTTTTCTTCAGTTATATAATTGAATTTTAAGCGGCAAATTTTGTTCACAAATTAACGAAGTCAGGAACTAGTTTTTCCATTTCATGGAAATGATGTTCCTTTGGTCCAATTTGACGATGTTTGTATATTCAAACTCGTTTACTTTGTTCGTGACTGTAGCTACTTCAAGGAAATTGATGCATACATCAATGGTAAATTCATGAAATGACTAAGTCAATTATTTTGATACCAAAATAATATTGCAATGAAATGTTGGTATGATCTCTGTAAACTTTTGGTTTGAAACGGTCATTTTTATATTAACAACTCCTAAATGACTGAACAATACAAATTCTTTCAGTTTATTTTCAGATTTATCCACTGCGATAAATTCAGTCCTGTTCGCGAAATTTGCCTCCTGGTAATCAAGATTAGCTCAGTTCGTGTTTACATTTTTCAGCAGTTGTTCGATTCTTCACACCAAGACATACTAGATTGTCTGCAAGTGTATTATCTAAACAGTATCAACTTTACCGCAATGTAAATTCAACTTACGACTAATAATCAAAACATTGCTTAATAGCTCATTGTTTGGACTTTTCAGATGATTTCAAAACTAAAAACGTGTTTGAATAATAAAAAAAAGGTTTAAAATTTAATACTGTAATGCATTCTTTGATCATTGTGTTTATCGGTAAAAAGCAACATTACAAAAATACTGAACTCTCAGGAAAAATCAAAATAGAAATTGCCTAATCAAATTGAAAAATCACAAGCTCAAACATATCAAACGAATGAATAACAACTGTCATATTCCTGACTCGGTACAGGCATTTTCATATGAAGAAAATGGTGGATTGAACCTGGTTTTATAGCTTAGTAAACCTCTCATTTGTTTAGAAGTCGAACCAAATTCATTTCATTGAAAACGAAACAAACTCTAAAACAAACAAATATTTTTCAAAGAGGCACAAAAAGGCATATAGACAAAATACAGTAGTATAAATGAAAGAAAAGAATACAAAAACTGTCATAGAACAATAGCACTATGACACAATGACGGGATGCATAAGTACAAAGCCACGTCAAATATATCAATAAAACACAAAACTGCATATAGACAAATCACATTAGTAAAAATGAATGTCTAGTACAACTAACTGCTTAGTGAGAAATATATGTCTACTGAACAAAATGATTGAAGATGAATATTTACAATTTATGAAAATTTAACACACGAAAGCAACAGCAAGCAACCTCATTCGTTGCTTTTTTAATTTTTCGAATTTATTTATCTATGTAAAATCCGACCATAAAGATGATAAACTTATTGTTTTGATATCAATGAACTAAAAACAACTATTAGTAAATATGTTTTGCTTTACAGCTATAAACACATACGGTTCTACATCGTTTCGAGTAAGGACCCTGTAATTAAGTGTTTGTCATTGGTTTTGGTTTATTGTTTTGAACATTAATCTGACTTCGTTTATTTTGTCATGTTGGGCCTTTTATAAGTTACAATAGCTTACTTGGTAGACTGATGAAGGTCGTAGATTACATACGGCTGTTTTTATATAGATAGTTTCCTTATTGGCAATCATATCATCAAGTTCTGATTTATAAAATACGGGAGAATAACAAAAAGAAAAACGTATAATAGGAAAAGGAGTTAAGCTTTATACATTGCAAAATAGTAACTACAAAAGCAGTCAACCCCCATACAACTGAGTAAAGGCTCCTAATGTTTGACTCGTAGATAAAACAAGTTTTTGACATGTGTCTGGTTTATATATGTCTTTGATGGCGGAGAAACGAGACAACATTATAACATTGTTCATAAAGAGTTAAGTTGAAAAAGGTTACGAAATATCAGATCAGTACAAAGCACAAAAAGTAAAAAAAAAAAAAATACCGATTTCAAGGAAAATGTTAAACGGAATGTACGTTATCATACGTAAAAACGGATATTCGACTGACAAGAGACACAAACAGATAGTTCAAATATCAATTTATGCAATCCAATTAACCACATTCAAATAATTGAATAATAAAAAGGAAGTAAAAAAAGATGGACTCCGAGGAAGATTCTTGTGTAGAAGAAACGCGCGTCTGGCGTATATACAAAATTTAGTCCTGGTATCTATGAGGAGTTTATTTCGTACGAAAAGAAAAGACTACAGGTATTATAATCGAGATTATTTGCCACATAAGCATATTCAATTATTATTCTATATTTACTTTAGTTTTTGATTTTAACTATTACATTTGTATATGAAACACAACATATTATATTTTATCGAATTGTGAAGTGTCTTGAGTATAGACTTATATTTGTATATATTGAGTGGTAAATATGAAGTCCAATATTGCCACATGACGATAGAATATGTAACATTCATATGAACTGTCATGATTTACATCAATATCCAGGTGAAAAGCGAATAATTGTTATAAGAGACTGTAGTTAAGTATGTAAGGTCGTCGTTAAACAATGACAAACGGGAGATAAACGTTCTAAATTAAATATGGAAAGCAAATTGCAACGTTTCTGAAAACCTAAAGCGCACTTAGCTTATTATACTATATAATATACATAAATTAATCACATGTTTTAATTTGAACGAAGATAACACCTTTAAGTTTTAGATCATGTATAGGAAGTCCTGAAGAAAAAGGGTGATGACTAACATGGCAAGTAATGGAGGTGCGGCAGCAGCTGGAAAGAAGTCAAAAGGGGCAAATGCCAACATTGCAGCTACATAAGACAGGAATATAGCAAGAAGTGGAACACAACATTTACAGCTCGGCTCTAACACGGTTCCAATATAGACCACAGCTCCATGACAGCAGAAACAATTAACCCTGCTCTAGGTAATAACCCAATATTACACCAACTCATGGCTTACTCATAAGAACGGTTAAGGCATCAAATTACATAGCGCGAAACGTTTCGCAAAATGTCAAACAAAAAGTGGTGAATGGGGAATATGTAGATATGGCCATGGGCAGTTTGTTAGATAATTTTCAAAACATAACAGTTGTCATTCAAACACTTACATCTAATCAGGGACATATCATATTATAACCTAATCACCACTTAAAACAGCAGCTAATTTGATAACCCTTTGCACTAATTAGGCAAATGCAAAATAACAACAGATTTCCGTGCAAAACCCCGGTCAAAATTAAGCCTTTAAGAGATTTATTGTCAAACTAGGAAAACAAAACTAATGCAGCAATGCTACTATTGGTATTTTTAGAGGGGTTTAAATTAAACTGCACCGGTCTAAAGATCTCGAGTTTTGCTTGCAATCTAATTTCGACTGAAGTTCAAAAAACTGAAACAAATTTAAAATAACAAAAAGAAGTATATCCCGGTAGAATGTTTGGCCCATTTCCCCCCCAAGAAACAATTTCAACTTTAAGAATATCCCTTATTGGGGTGGTTGCCAAAAACTATGGGGGATGGCGTCTTATAACACACTTGTCGTACATGTATCTTACAAATTGGAGTGTGTATGATTTCTTTGATCCACAAATTTGTAAAGTTAAGTACTATTCTTTTGATAAAGTGGTTGGTATGATCTCGGATTTAGGAAATAACGTGCCGTGCGCAAATATGGACATTTGTCAGGCCTTTAGAATTTTATTGGTTCACCCAGCTTTATACATTGCAAAATAGTAACTACAAAAGCAGTCAACCCCCATACAACTGAGTAAAGGCTCCTAATGTTTGACTCGTAGATAAAACAAGTTTTTGACATGTGTCTGGTTTATATATGTCTTTGATGGCGGAGAAACGAGACAACATTATAACATTGTTCATAAAGAGTTAAGTTGAAAAAGGTTACGAAATATCAGATCAGTACAAAGCACAAAAAGTAAAATAACAAAAATACCGATTTCAAGGAAAATGTTAAACGGAATGTACGTTAACATACGTAAAAACGGATATTCGACTGACAAGAGACACAAACAGATAGTTCAAATATCAATTTATGCAATCCAATTAACCACATTCAAATAATTGAATAATAAAAAGGAAGTAAAAAAAGATGGACTCCGAGGAAGATTCTTGTGTAGAAGAAACGCGCGTCTGGCGTATATACAAAATTTAGTCCTGGTATCTATGAGGAGTTTATTTCGTACGAAAAGAAAAGACTACAGGTATATAATCGAGATTATTTGCCACATAAGCATATTCAATTATTATTCTATATTTACTTTAGCTTTTGATTTTAACTATTACATTTGTATATGAAACACAACATATTATATTTTATCGAATTGTGAAGTGTCTTGAGTATAGACTTATATTTGTATATATTGAGTGGTAAATATGAAGTCCAATATTGCCACATGACGATAGAATATGTAACATTCATATGAACTGTCATGATTTACATCAATATCCAGGTGAAAAGCGAATAATTGTTATAAGAGACTGTAGTTAAGTATGTAAGGTCGTCGTTAAACAATGACAAACGGGAGATAAACGTTCTAAATTAAATATGGAAAGCAAATTGCAACGTTTCTGAAAACCTAAAGCGTACTTAGCTTATTATACTATATAATATACATAAATTAATCACATGTTTTAATTTGAACGAAGATAACACCTTTAAGTTTTAGATCATGTATAGGAAGTCCTGAAGAAAAAGGGTGATGACTAACATGGCAAGTAATGGAGGTGCGGCAGCAGCTGGAAAGAAGTCAAAAGGGGCAAATGCCAACATTGCAGCTACATAAGACAGGAATATAGCAAGAAGTGGAACACAACATTTACAGCTCGGCTCTAACACGGTTCCAATATAGACCACAGCTCCATGACAGCAGAAACAATTAACCCTGCTCTAGGTAATAACCCAATATTACACCAACTCATGGCTTACTCATAAGAACGGTTAAGGCATCAAATTACATAGCGCGAAACGTTTCGCAAAATGTCAAACAAAAAGTGGTGAATGGGGAATATGTAGATATGGCCATGGGCAGTTTGTTAGATAATTTTCAAAACATAACAGTTGTCATTCAAACACTTACATCTAATCAGGGACATATCATATTATAACCTAATCACCACTTAAAACAGCAGCTAATTTGATAACCCTTTGCACTAATTAGGCAAATGCAAAATAACAACAGATTTCCGTGCAAAACCCCGGTCAAAATTAAGCCTTTAAGAGATTTATTGTCAAACTAGGAAAACAAAACTAATGCAGCAATGCTACTATTGGTATTTTTAGAGGGGTTTAAATTAAACTGCACCGGTCTAAAGATCTCGAGTTTTGCTTGCAATCTAATTTCGACTGAAGTTCAAAAAACTGAAACAAATTTAAAATAACAAAAAGAAGTATATCCCGGTAGAATGTTTGGCCCATTTCCCCCCCAAAAAACAATTTCAACTTTAAGAATATCCCTTATTGGGGTGGTTGCCAAAAACTATGGGGGATGGCGTCTTATAACACACTTGTCGTACATGTATCTTACAAATTGGAGTGTGTATGATTTCTTTGATCCACAAATTTGTAAAGTTAAGTACTATTCTTTTGATAAAGTGGTTGGTATGATCTCGGATTTAGGAAATAACGTGCCGTGCGCAAATATGGACATTTGTCAGGCCTTTAGAATTTTATTGGTTCACCCAGCTTTATACATTGCAAAATAGTAACTACAAAAGCAGTCAACCCCCATACAACTGAGTAAAGGCTCCTAATGTTTGACTCGTAGATAAAACAAGTTTTTGACATGTGTCTGGTTTATATATGTCTTTGATGGCGGAGAAACGAGACAACATTATAACATTGTTCATAAAGAGTTAAGTTGAAAAAGGTTACGAAATATCAGATCAGTACAAAGCACAAAAAGTAAAATAACAAAAATACCGATTTCAAGGAAAATGTTAAACGGAATGTACGTTATCATACGTAAAAACGGATATTCGACTGACAAGAGACACAAACAGATAGTTCAAATATCAATTTATGCAATCCAATTAACCACATTCAAATAATTGAATAATAAAAAGGAAGTAAAAAAAGATGGACTCCGAGGAAGATTCTTGTGTAGAAGAAACGCGCGTCTGGCGTATATACAAAATTTAGTCCTGGTATCTATGAGGAGTTTATTTCGTACGAAAAGAAAAGACTACAGGTATATAATCGAGATTATTTGCCACATAAGCATATTCAATTATTATTCTATATTTACTTTAGTTTTTGATTTTAACTATTACATTTGTATATGAAACACAACATATTATATTTTATCGAATTGTGAAGTGTCTTGAGTATAGACTTATATTTGTATATATTGAGTGGTAAATATGAAGTCCAATATTGCCACATGACGATAGAATATGTAACATTCATATGAACTGTCATGATTTACATCAATATCCAGGTGAAAAGCGAATAATTGTTATAAGAGACTGTAGTTAAGTATGTAAGGTCGTCGTTAAACAATGACAAACGGGAGATAAACGTTCTAAATTAAATATGGAAAGCAAATTGCAACGTTTCTGAAACCTAAAGCGCACTTAGCTTATTATACTATATAATATACATAAATTAATCACATGTTTTAATTTGAACGAAGATAACACCTTTAAGTTTTAGATCATGTATAGGAAGTCCTGAAGAAAAAGGGTGATGACTAACATGGCAAGTAATGGAGGTGCGGCAGCAGCTGGAAAGAAGTCAAAAGGGGCAAATGCCAACATTGCAGCTACATAAGACAGGAATATAGCAAGAAGTGGAACACAACATTTACAGCTCGGCTCTAACACGGTTCCAATATAGACCACAGCTCCATGACAGCAGAAACAATTAACCCTGCTCTAGGTAATAACCCAATATTACACCAACTCATGGCTTACTCATAAGAACGGTTAAGGCATCAAATTACATAGCGCGAAACGTTTCGCAAAATGTCAAACAAAAAGTGGTGAATGGGGAATATGTAGATATGGCCATGGGCAGTTTGTTAGATAATTTTCAAAACATAACAGTTGTCATTCAAACACTTACATCTAATCAGGGACATATCATATTATAACCTAATCACCACTTAAAACAGCAGCTAATTTGATAACCCTTTGCACTAATTAGGCAAATGCAAAATAACAAAAGATTTCCGTGCAAAACCCCGGTCAAAATTAAGCCTTTAAGAGATTTATTGTCAAACTAGGAAAACAAAACTAATGCAGCAATGCTACTATTGGTATTTTTAGAGGGGTTTAAATTAAACTGCACCGGTCTAAAGATCTCGAGTTTTGCTTGCAATCTAATTTCGACTGAAGTTCAAAAAACTGAAACAAATTTAAAATAACAAAAAGAAGTATATCCCGGTAGAATGTTTGGCCCATTTCCCCCCAAAAAAACAATTTCAACTTTAAGAATATCCCTTATTGGGGTGGTTGCCAAAAACTATGGGGGATGGCGTCTTATAACACACTTGTCGTACATGTATCTTACAAATTGGAGTGTGTATGATTTCTTTGATCCACAAATTTGTAAAGTTAAGTACTATTCTTTTGATAAAGTGGTTGGTATGATCTCGGATTTAGGAAATAACGTGCCGTGCGCAAATATGGACATTTGTCAGGCCTTTAGAATTTTATTGGTTCACCCAGCTGATTTTGATCTTCTTGGAACTTTTTTCGATGGGAATAAATATATAAATAAATGTCTGCCAGAAGGCTGCTCTATAGCATATGCCCTATTTGAAGAATTCGCTACGTTTTTACATAAAACCTTTTTCGTTTGTTAATGTGTTACATAATTGTCTTTCGTTCATTTTTTACATAAATAAGACCGTTAGTTTTCTCGTTTGAATTGTTTTACATTGTCTTATCGGGGCCTTTTATAGCTGACTATGCGGTATAGGCTTTGCGTATTGTTGAAGGCCGTACGTTGACCTATAGTTGTTAATGTTTGTGTCATTTTGGTCTATTGTGGATTGTTGTCTCATTGGCAATCATACCACATCTTCTTTTTTTATATTTGCATTTGAAGCTGGCATTGAAACCTTAGACCACTATTTGGATGATATTTTTCTTGCTGGTTATAGTCTTGACTTGGTACAATATTTTTCTTATGTAGAAAATGGTTTATTAAGCCTGGTTTTGTAGCTAGCTAAACTTCTCACTTGTATGACAGTCGCATAAAATTCCATCATATTGAATACGATGTGTGAACATAACAAACAGACATAATATGTACGAATGGAATAATAGGAGTAAAAGTCAACATTGTGTTATAATCCTTATCACTTCAAAACAAACAAATATGCCAACAAAGAAAAACAAAAAGGCATACCGACAAAGCACATAGCAAAATCAAAAGATAAGAATACAAAAAAAATACCATGATGACAGTACAACAACACAATGACGGGATGTATAAGTACAGATTCATGTCAATAAGATATTACAAAAAAAAAGACTAAACAGTGATAGTTTTTTTTATACAAAGACAAATAAAAAAAAAGAAATATAACACGTTATTAGGATGATAAACAACGCCAGCACCAATAATCGAAACGTCAAGACCCAGGACCGGACGCTCTTTGCCATACCCCTGGTTCGTCAACTTTCTGCTCAGACACTTGTGACGTTAAAGAAAAACTGAGTAGGAGCTTCAAGCTTTTGAATACCGAATGAGTTGGGAAATGAATATCCCATATACAGGTGAAGTTGGTTTATTGCTATTAAAGTGGAGGAAAATTACAATTTTAAACTTAAAATCGTTTCGTTTGTCATAGATTCTGGTACTTGGCCGCCTTTGTTGATTTCGAGGAAGAAGTCTAAAAATGAGGCAGACAAAATTGTGTCATTTTTATTTCTTTAATTTCTAGTTCAGGAGGATATATTAATTAATGAACCAATTAGAAAAGTTTACATTAGCACTTTTCCATCAGATTGAGGGTAAATGTTGCATGGATCAGTCTGAGAAAATCCTTCCCTTATGCATAACAAAAAATACAAAGTAACCATAGGATAACGTAAATATATAAATAGCAATAGCTATTTTGTATATTTTTATATATTTATGTATAAAATCATTGTCAGCAGCAGTTAAATATTATATTAAAAGTTCTTATCGCATTATCTACTTACCTTAACATTGTGAAGTCCCGACTGTATCGCTTGTAAGGCAGTACTGAAATTCTCCACAACTTGTGGTGCATGAGTAATAACATTTAAAGCAATGTCCGCCACCGCCAGCGCATCCATCTTTATAAAAAAAGATCATACATAGTTTTGTTATTGAACTAATTTAGATGTTTTTTTAACGATTTTCAAAATAACTTTTTTTTAAATTCTGTTAAGGTGGTATGATAGCATTATTTAAAAAATAGATGGATAGAATTTGTTCATACTTAGTCAAAATGTAGTATTTATTGTGATATGAGCAAAAATATGATAACAAATAGATGTCATCGAGCTATTTCTCAAGCAACATGTTGTGATTTTTTTTCACACTTTGCATTGATTATCCAGGAAACAATATCATTAAGTGAATAAGAGCTTATAGAATTGTAAAAAAAAATACAAGAAAATAGTTTTCAAAAAAGGCTTTCTGAATATCAAAAGAATGATCTTTTAAATGAAAATTCACATCAGTTTATAGCATTCCTAATTTAATTGTGCCGACGATTGAAAATCTGGTCCATAGGTACTCTGCTATTTTACAATCTCGGATGGAGAACGATACCAATATTTCCTTAAGGATGTACTTAGGTGAGGTTTTGGAATTTGTGTAAAATGTTTGGACTACAATGTACTTGTTTTTTCCCCAAACAATACAATGTAAAATATTTGCTCCAAAACACTCATTTATATTTTTATCTCATAAAGGGTCATTTATTTCTTTTGATTTGAGACCCAAATAATACTTATGCAAATATAAGGTAAAAGTCCGAGTCAGCTGTTTCCCCGCCATGTTTTAAAAATCAAATATCTCGAAAAGGAGCTCTATGATCTATCAATATATTACTTATTTTTTTCCTTAACTTATGTTCTTCTGAAATATAGTATCAGTTTTAAATTCTTGATTTTTTTTGAATTTCACAAACCCTTACCTAAGTTCATCCTTAAGTTGCTTTGATATTTTTGGAATCAAATCACATTGTATTAAGACCAATATTAGATATAAAGTGATACTTTCTTTATTGTACAACGAACTTTCTACGGATGATAGTCTGAGAAAAAAAATAACAGTTAATCCATTTGACCAACTCCATTGTGACATATTCAAAACGTTTTAGCATGTAGTTTTTATATGAAGTATATTTTTGTTTAGCTTTTCAACTAACATAGCGTTTAACTGACGAAAAAAAAACTATTTGTAATGAATGTAAACATGATTATAAATAGGACGAATTACCATACTATGAATCTTTGAAAAATCAAAGAAAGAAATGCACTCCAAAAGTGCTATTCTTCCTAACAAAAAACGGTACAAATAGCTAAGCGCGCACATGTTTTGATTAATTATTTCTTATATACGTTTGCAAAGTTAACATAAACTTTGACAAACTATGAGTGCATTTCTTTCTAACACAAATGATGCAAACGGCTAAGCGCGCACATGTTTTGATCTTTTGTTTCTAACATACGTTTGCATAAACTTTGACAAACTATGCACTCGGGATTTTTTGCTTACACTGAAAGCATGGGTCCCTTTTTTAAAGTCTTCCAACTATTGTTTGATTAAGTTAGTTAATTTTTTTTATATATATTTGGTTACGTTTATGCGCTATGATAAGCACTAGGATGAAGATTTCCCTGCATTGTTTGTCTTTTAGAAGATTGTTCCAATGTTTTTTCATAATTTTACTAAAATCAAGGTTGAAGTTATTTCCCTACATTGTTTGTCTTTTAGAAGATTGTTCCAATGTTTTCTCATAATTATACTAAAATCAAGGTTGAAGTTAGAAACAAATGTAGCGTTTGTACTAACAAACGATGAACGACAAACTGTAGATGCATGTGAAGCGAGTACAAAGAGTGCATTTCTTTCTAACCCAAATTTTGTAAACGTTGTGTGGCGTTTGTTGTTGTTTCTAGACGCTACAAAGGTAGAAACAAATACATCGTTCAATCAATGTTTACTGGCCATGTTTGAACTTTCAATAATGCATGCAAATGATGTTGGTAAACAGACTTGTTTACAAACGTAGAAACAGATACGTCGTTTAATCAGGTTTAAGTTAGAAACAAACGTAGCGTTTGTACTAACAAACGATGAAAGACAAACTGTAGATAAATGATATTGTAAAAAAAATTAAGTGGAATAATTGAAGTCTCCTTAAGCTTATAAATAGTAGGGTGGGGTGCCTCCTTTTTGTGGATGATCTTTTGATCCTGTCAGAATCGAAAGAGGTTCTTCAGAACAGTTTAAATAATGTTAAATTATATTGCAACAATAGCAACTCTCTTTGAATACAAACAACTCAAAACCCATGATTTTCAGTCAGTCCAATCAAAAAGGTGAAACATCACATATTTTCGATGAGGAAGAAGCCAAAGAGAGCGTATCAGAATATTCATTTTTGGGAATGTTCATAAAATTTAATAGAATTTGATTACAAATTACTTTAGAGCTGACGAAAAAGGCAAAAAAAGGTATTTTTTGCAATAAAATCCTTTACTAAATTATTGAATAATCAACCTATAAAAGGAGCAAATAATCTTGTTGTTTCTTTAGTAAAACCAATTATGATCTATAATTCAGAAGTAATATATTTGAATAAATATATTTCTGTTCATAGAGCCAAAAACAGAATCTCAGAAAAACAAATTAATCAAAATGATTTTACAGACAAAACCCCTGTTGAAAAATGCATCTTAAATTTTGTAAATCTACTCTAGGAATAAGAAAAATGCAACAAATTTAGAGACAAGAGTTGAATTAGGAAGATTGCCTACAGAAGGTTTTATTAAAACACACACCCTTTTTTATTTAGCTAGACTATATAGTAATAGTATCGATCCATTGGTAAAGGAATCTTTTTTCTTTAGCACAGTCTCTAGATTTGACTAGAACTTGTTCATGGTAAACATATATATAGGCAAACCATATTGATGAAGAGACTTACTTTGACCTTAATATTCTTTCTACCTGTAAGGACATAAAGATGTATATTGCTTTGACATATTCACCATTTCTTTTCTCAATTTTATTTTTATATAAAAAAACGAAAAAAACGATATAACATTAAAAATGAAAAATAGGGACACTCAACATCTTTTTTGATGCTGCTTTTATTGTTTGCTTGATATGTATGTGTATATGTTTATTGTGCTTAAACATGTTGGTCACAAACTGTAAATTTTATACGACTATAAAATAAATGAATCGATTTGATTTGTCATATATTTGTTTTCAGTGGACATGGCATATTGGAATACTTTGTCATTGGAAAATTTGATCAGCTGATACATGCCTTATATTTCAAATGTTCATGTATTACATCATTAGTGGGAGATAATAATAATTGTGCAAATCGTGATACAAGCATGAAATGTTGTATATAGGTTGACTAAATGATAATTAAAAAAATCAGCTGCTGGCCATAATAAATTTCATTTTTTTCAAGTTGGCCACCGCTCATTTTGTAAATGGCGTCGATAAAGAAGTACCGTGACACGTCTTATTGTAATGTGAATTTACACTCAAAAATAAGAGAAAACAAACCACGCAACGTTTAAATGTAGAACACACAGAAACGAACAATAATATAACAATGGCCATGTTCCTGACTTGGTACAGGACATTTTTAAAGGAAAAAAAAGTGGGTTGAACCTGGTTTTGTGGCATGCCAAACCTAGCACTTTAATGACAATGTTAAATATAACATTGAAATGACAACATAATATTACAGGACTACAATACAAATACATAGGAGTACGTATACGACAAAGAAACACATGATTAATAGATAACATAAAGCATCAGGTTTTAAATTCAATGCGCCAAAAACGCGCCTCGTCCACACAAGACTCACTTGTGACGCCCAGATAGAAAAGATCGAAAGAGAAAATAAGTACAAAGTTGTACAGCACTGAAGATCAAAAGTTAAAAAAAGGTTGTGTCAAATACGGCATTGTTTTTATGCACGGGATAAGAACATCCTTATTATTTAGAACAATTAACGATATTGCAAACAGTAAATTTCATCAAATGAATATAACAGATATACATAATGAAACTGGAGTATTAACTAATTACAGAAAACAAAACCCGAATACATAATGCTAAGACCAACACAAAATAGACACACCCGACACAGTCCAGGCCTCAACGCAAGAAATCATAAAAATTACGTTACATACGATGGCGAAAAGGTACAAAAATTACGTCACATTTGAATTTATAAAATTTCTGAAACAGCACAAAGATGACGTCACATATGAAAAACTATAATTCAAAAGTAAGATAGAAATAGAATAGATTTAAGATTATATTAGAACTAAATACTGATATTACATTTAAACACAATGCATATTGCATAAATTATTAATTGCAATTTACTTTAAAGTATATATGTTCAGTTTGTTATGAATGAAACTTCAAACCCAAATTATCGTACAGATTACGTTTAATAAAATTAAATTTAATAAATGAAGGCGGTGATTAGTTTTTCTTTCCATAACACATAAATATAATACAAAAGACAAACACATTTGACAAATCTGATGAGAATTACAAATATAACATTAAACATTTAAACTAAATCCATGAATTTGGAATAGACAAGTACCGTTACACGTCTTATATATTGTAGTAATGCGAATTCACATTCAGCAAAACAGTTACATTCGGGAATAAGTCACGTTTGGTAATTTAAAGATTAGACGACATAATGACAAACCACAATCTACCATGTGGTAAAAATGTCATTAGCTAGTTTGTTTAAAGACACATCGTATGGATCCACCAATTCGTGATGGTGTCAATGAAATTTACGGAGTGTCAATTTTAATCTGTCCTTCTCATAAATTTGTTGGAGCAATTTCTGCGTAAGGAGCACACTCATGTATATGAAGTCCGTATAGTGCGAACAAACACGTGAATTACGTATCAATTGTGATATGTAAACACCATACGAAGGGGCAGAGGGTATGTTACTGCTGAGAAATGGGAAATTGATTATTGGGAAGTTGAAATCGTCCCGTTTATCATAGATTTTCGTGTAAAGTCGTCCATTTAAATCAAGGTATGAAGCAGTCCTTCTAGTATCAGTAGTATCCTTAATTTCGAGTTCAATGGGATATACGAGATGTAAGTATTGGCTGAAGTAAGGGTTATTCAATTATAGAACATCATCAATATATCGGAAAGTAAAATTAAAGAATTTCGCAAGGTGCTTTTTCTTTTTGTCACAACAGTCAACATCTAAGCATCACTTCTGGTATCGAACGCCAACACATGAAGGTTGTCGGGGTTTTGTACTCAATATAGATAAATATGATTTCATAATTAAGTAATGTTCAAGTTCGAAATATTACAATCTTGTTTTGAAATAAGTTCGGGTTATTTTCATTCGGAACTTTAAATCTTTCTTTTAAAGAAACAACAAGCTAAGGACAAAACCAAGTTTCAATAAAATATGTCTACAAGGAATGACATAATTACAGATTCAAGTTCATTTTATATGTACATGAATAAATAAAGTCTCGCATTGTGAATCGTAGTTTTCCGATATTTTGGTGTAATATTTTTATTGGACTATTGTATGCTGTATACATGCCATATTGTGTTTTTCTACATCTTTTTTATTTGCACAATTCAATTTCCAAACATTCTACTTTTTTTTTTTATATACAACCATAAAAGATATCAGTATTTAAAGTGTGTACGCAAGGCGCATGCTTCGTTTTCAAAAGGCTTATCAGTAACGTTTGACTAAAAGATGGTTAAAAAGTTAGAATAAAGTACGAAATTGAAGAGCATTTAGGGCACACAATTTCGATAGGCGAACTTCAGGCCATGTTATTTAGTGCGGACTGAAGTTTTACTTCTTTATCCTAGTTGACAATTTGTAAATATGGATTATTCATAACACAATTTTCGTGAAATACCATTCAACTATCAATTACCGAAACCAAGGATTAAATTTCTGGTTTATATAAATTTAAAGTTCATATTGGTTATTTGTTCATTTCAATCTACCGAACAAATTTATAGCTTAAATAAATTTTGTTATCTTATTTACCAAATAAACATATATTTAATACTTTAACAACTCCCTCACCCCCTCACCCCCCCCCCCCCCCCCCCAAAAAAACAGTCATCTGAAGAAAAATATTGAAAATATACCAATGAATATTGATAATAGAAAATATTTAAGAGTACACGAAAAGGAATGATTATGAAAAGGAAAAATCAAAATACAAAATCATCAATAACATTAAATCAAGAAGTATTTTTTAAAAATAAGGTTTTGTTGAATATTCCAAAAAATAAATATAAGAAATTCCTAGGAACCATAATATTTTGTTAGATATAGCTTTCTTTTCAATTTACGATATTCATTTCGTAAAAAAAGATGTACAAAAAATTTTGTTTAACACTTTAAGTTTTTCTCTACTGGACGTTAAGCAAGCAATTATTAATCGATCATCATATGTTTTTCATCATCGTTGTTCCAATTTGTAAGTCCTTCAATTAGATAATAAATCATCTTTTGATTGAAAATTAACGTTCATAGTTAATTACAAAAATACAACGTCTATTACAACTTATCGTAATGTGATGGATTCTGAAAGGGACAGTAAAAATCAGTATATGAAGAAAAACCGACAACACCATTTCCATTTCTAAAGTACGAGACAAAAAAGCTATGTCAACTTTATAACTGTTATAATTGAGAAACAAAATTGACAGAATGTGATAAATGGAATGTAATAATTCTAATTTTGTCCCGCATCATATTTTTTAAATTGTCGAAAAGTCATCATCCTGATGACCAAAGTTATTTCATCGACTAATGAAAAATAAAAGCGTATTAACTAAGAACTATTGGTCAAACATACATTGTCTTACCTTAACTGTCGCTAAAAGTAAATGATTGCCGATATGTTTTCGAAAAATATAAACATGCGTTGAAATTTTTTATCATTCGTTTATGGTGAATTATCTCGAGATCGATAGTTTTTGGTAGAACATTTTACACATAACTTAAACGTACTTGTAATGCATGTATTCATTGGTTGACAATTGTGCCTTTATCGTCAGTTAAAGCTTGATGTCAGACGATCGTTATCTGAAAAGAATGTAAAATAAGATCAATAGACAGGGTCTAATAAGGTCTTTCCACTTTTCCGTGGAAATACCTATTGGTTTCATTCTTCTGATTTTTTGTTTACTCCGCCTAATTTTTTCCTTCCCTGTTTTTTTTTTATTTCGCAAGATGTCGATTAGATATTTGGAATGTGATATCGAACAGTTTATACGATTTTGAAACTGACACCGCTTAACAGAATACTTTCCCATATAAGAGTTATCTCTCCGAACACTGTTGTGATCTCTAAGGGTTCGGAACCGTATAAGAAATCGACAAATTTATGTTTCTAAATTGCTCGTTATATCCTTCGTATGTTAAACCGGAAGTAAAAATTGATCTCCCTAATTTATATCTTTTTTTGTATAGAAACCACATATTTCTGGAATCAGCGTTCAATAAGCTGTTATTTGGCGCTAAAATTGACATTTAAAACCAAATTTTAATATTTTCATATAAAAAAAAGATAGATACTAATGGAAAGACCATCAATGGTTCTCTGGACAATTGGTTTTAATTTTAATATTGTTTTACGTACTGAAAGTTCATATAATCTCACTTACCAGTGTTCATATCTGATTATTACAAGAAAAAATGAATGTTGAATTTTTCACAAGAGTTTTGATACTGAATTATAGTAACTGTACCTCTATTTTCCTATTCTGATAGCTTTCAACTTTTTTCCATTATGAAAGAATATCTTGTAAAATGACATGAATTGAAGCACTTGGGGACTTTTACATTTGCAAACTAAAGTTGTGTCGAATGATAAAATTATCTTTTATATATATATTCATTATTTATACATGTAATTTGATTTAACAGAAACAAAATTTTGTGTTTTACACTGTCGATAAGAAGCATAGTAGTGACTTTTCAACTTTGGACTTTATTTGACATTTTTACTCATATGTCACTGATGAGTCTTGAGTAGACGAAACGCGCATCTAAAAAAAATAAATACTTCAATAAGGTAAGATTGTTTAATAAGGATTATAAATCAGCAAGGAAAGAGCGGCAACTCTTAATTTAATAAATGAAGTGAACATTGTCTTCTGTCACATACTTACAACTTCCGAATGCTTCTTAGCATTTAATTTTCTGTAAAATGAAACCATCATACTATATATGAGAATAATATTAAAAAGGCATAACACTAAAGTTGCATACTACATGACAATATCACATTTACAACTACGATACAAAAACAAAATATACTTCTTTCCTGCGCTCATAAATATGTTTTGCATGACAAACTGCTACAAACACATCCCAGCATTTACTGGTTACACACACAAAGCATTTGTTCGAATGGATCTGAACGAATGACTTTTTTTTCTAAAAACTCAAAAGCGTTTATATGGTATCAGCTGTACAAGAACACATCAATCAAACTACCAGGATGTTTATATAGAGGGTAAACATTTAACCAAAAAGAGTACAACAGATAATTTTTTAAACAAATCAATAATAATCCCGTCTTATGGTGTTTCTTTTGTTCAGTGCAAATCAACAAACTTAACAAGTTAACAGTTTTATCTAGTCATACTCCTTGTTATTGTCACATTATATATATAAATGCTTTCCAGGTTTTGTTTAAAACATCAACTTCAATTACAATTTACATGTAGTAATGCTTCTACAATTATTATCACATTCCACTATCCTTCGCTTTAACATTGTAATTTGATCGTGATTTGAGTAATCGTTCGACATCTCTACTGGATCAGGATTCGTGTCTCTGCTTCTACCTTTACCACCAAGCCAAGAGGTTATGGTAGATTTTGGGTGGCACGATTGTGTTGTTTTCGAGAAAATTATGTATTAATGATAAGTAAAAGAAATAGTAGATCGCGGAATGAACGTGGTATGATCATAGTAAAGGTGTGCTATAATCGCAGTAGAAACGTGGTAAGATCAGTTGCAATATGTGTATCATGGCTATAGTTAAACCGAGAGGAGCGAAGTAAGATCGCAGGATGAGCGCGATGAGTGCGGGATCTTTATAGAAGCGTATTGAGAACGTAGTATCATGTTGAAAACAGCGAAAATTTACATTTAATGCCGCTCAACACGCGACTTCACCACGATCTGAATTTATTTTAAATTGCGGTGAGCGTGAAGCGATCATAGTCTAGTGTGATGGGTGCTTAAAGTAAATAAAATTCACTTAAAACAGAAAAACAGAAAATTTTAAAATGCACATGTCCGTGTGCATGTTACGTCGATCTGATTGCTGCGAAAGCCACAATATACATCAACAAGGTATTAACCTGTTACTAATTCGCCCGTTGGATGATTTGATTATTCTTTGTACGGACCTATGAATGATGTAGCGCATGAAGTATTTCAATATGTATACGTCATTTGGTTTCGAAATATAGACTTGGTCGCACATCATTTATAATGCATTTTATGCATTAAACATGTCAAAATTCCGATATCATCTAACAAAATGTTTTTTTACAATGTTTTATTTGTTCATCATATTTTCAAAACACTTAGCTTACATTTTTTAGTAAATCATAGCAGTTAAACACAATCACAAACGAATTTTCGAAACAAAGAGGTATTTTGATATAATTAACTAGCCGTTTCAATAAAATTATGTAAGGGTTCGTCGCATTTTTTTATTTATATGTATAATAAGTTGTATCCGCATTATATTAAAAGATTTGCTAATATAATAAAAACAAAATTAAAGAAAACTTTGAAAATTCTGAAACGCGGACTGTTTGGCTTCAACCTAGCAACTTTATAATTACATTGGGCGCATCCTTCAATGCAACTTATAATCCTACTGAGTTCATAGTAATAAACAATTGTATCGGCTGGCAAAAATAATGAAAAAATAATATATGACATGCATTGTTTACATTAATAGAAAAAAATGGCTCTTACTGACTATAAAACATGATAATGCATTGTGTATGGTTCATATCTTCATGATAATGCATTATGGGAAATACAACAAAAAAGTTGTTTAGTATTTTATGAAAAATGTGTGAGGTACATGTACTTAGGGTAGATTTGAAAAGATAAAACATTTAAGCCAACTTAAAATTTCGTAGTCGTTTAATATTAATTTATTTTTATTTCTTTCTCTACATTCAAACATGTTTAATTTATTCTTTATGTAGATTCAAGATTCAAGATTCATTATTTTATTCACCACATACAACATGGTTAAAACAAAATACAATTATAAAATCAATTATACAGTAAACATAGTTAAAACAATTAAATACATGTATGTGCCATTCTGAAAAGAATTATGAGAGACTATTAGAATACAAAAAAATACTTATTCATTTTATAAAATACTACAAATACAGTAGTTAATCTCCTTGTTAAAATAATATTGCAGGTTTTGGAAACAATATTACAAATATTGGTATTTTTAAACATGTATATAATTTTTTATGCCTCCACCTATGATAGTAGAGGGGCATTATGTTTTCTGGTCTGTGTGTCCGTTCGTCCATCTGTCTGTATATCCGATCGTCCGTCCGTCCGTCCGTCCGTCTGTTCGTTCGTCCGTCCGTTCGTCCGTTCGTCCGTCTGTTCATTCGTCCATCTGTCCCGCTTTAGGTTAAAGTTTTTGGTCAAGGTATTTTTGATGAAGTTGAAGTCCAATCAACTTGACACTTTGTACACATGTTCCTTATGATATGCTTTTTCTAAGTTTAAAGCAAAATTAAACCTTTGATCCCAATTTCACGGTCCACTGAATATAGAAAATGAAAGAGCATGTTTCAGGTTAAAGTTTTTGGTCAAGGTAGTTTTTGATGAAGTTGAAGTCCAATTAACTTGAAACTTAGTACACATGTTCCCTGTGATGTTATCTTCTAATTTTAATGCTCATTATATTTTTTATCCAATTTCATGATTCATTGAACATGGAAAATGATAGTGCGAGTGGGGCATTCGTTTTCTTTGGACACAATCTTGTTCTTCATCAGACAAGTTTAAAAACATATCATTATGACACAATACATGAAATAAGAGCATATCGTAGAACTTTATACAAGGGACAATTTTAAAGTACATTGTTTTCATCCTCTAATATATTGCAGTTAAAAGAGACTCCTTCGTCTAGATTTTCCCTTTCATATCGACCAGTTTCAATTTTTGATGGTGCTACACCACATATAAACTTTGAAAAAGCACTACGATGGCGCTGGGGCATTTTCTGTAGCAAATATTGCTCAGTGTTATAAGTATGTTTATAAAGTTTATATGTTCTCAATTTACAACAGGTACTATATGAAAAAATTCTTGTACACCAGTCTTTTTTACAGTCATCAAACATTTTCTCTTCTAACTGAAATATACTATCATTATCAGGAAAATTTTCATTTATTTTACAATATATATATCTTTCAAAATCAAAGGATTTCAACATCTCCATAACTTGGTAGCACCATTTTTTTTTAATTTACAACTACCTTTAATCACTGACCATTTAAAAACTTTATCATTAATTCTATTATTCTCCATTTGTGTACTTTTGGACCATTGGCTAAAAATATTTATCCACTGTTTAACACATGGTGGTTTGCAGCTCATATCACCAGCTGACACAGCATCGTTTAGGGTATATTTACTCACACCCATGTAGAAACGCATGGCGCGATTCTGAACTGCAGTGATGCACGATGTACTAACCTGAACAAAATAATAATGTTTTCATACTTGATATCAAACGTGATAAAAGAGAAATAACTCATTTCGTAATTCAGTATCATTAACCTTAACTTCCTTCATACATATTCAACATGTTGACCATTTCAATATTTTCAAGAAATCCGCTATCACGTATACTTCTCAGACACAGTTTTTGTGTATTTCATAAATAAGTTAGGAGTTCAATAACAGATGTGATTTCCAAATTATTACAACAGTGTCTGTTAATGATTTTAATGTTAATCATATTTTCCTTTTATCATGTTTATTGATGTGTTTGTTGCATTATCAGGTTTTCTTTCTGATTTTATAATTGCTTTGCGTAGATTCAAATTCAAGGCAGATACTAATCAACGAATCAGAAAGGGTTTTGCTTAATTTCACTGTTTTGACTTTGTTAACACACATAAATTGTGATTGTATATTAACATAACAGAGCCTATCACACCTTGTTATTTTTTTATTTCAAATATTTTTTAGAGAGCTTTTAAATATATGAATATTTGAAACCGATATGAAATTCTGGAAAACGCAAACTCTTGTAAATCTTATTAATTGTTAGATAATTCGTGTTGTGTATTCTTTAGTTTTCTATGTTGTGTCATGTGTACTATTGTTTGTCTGTTTGTCTTTTTCATTTTTAGCCATAACGTTGTCAGTTTATTTTACATTTCTGAATTCGACTGTCCCTTTGGTATCTTTCGTCACCCTCTCTATGTGCAGAAATTCCTAAAATGTTTTTAATAAATTTGAAAACTACTCGGGAAGATAAAATCATCCTTTTTGGTATTGTATTAAATTGACATTAATTTTTAATATATATCTAGATTTGAGTCAATATGTCAGGTTATCTATATAATGAACAGTTAGTCTTTTAGGTTTATCTTAGTTTGGATTCAATCTAAAAAAAAGAAACTTCTGTATGAAGCGACGATCTAGCCAGAATAATTGTAAAACATTTCCAAATGTCGGTGTTGTTTCTGTCTATATATCTACAATACACAAGACGTACAGTTATGACGAAGTATTATGAATGATATTGCTGACATTTAAATGACGAACATCGATATTCGAATCAGTTGTCTGCTCGTCATCTCATACGCGACGGTTATTATGTAGTCGAGGGATACATCATGATACTTCGATATAGTTACCAAAGGTACCAGGGTTATAATATAGTACGCCAGACACGCGTAACCCCGATTTTGCTTTTTGTCCATGGATTTATGAGTTTTGAACAGCGGTATACTACTGTTACCTTTATTCATCTACATAAGACTCATCAGTGACGCTCATGTCAAAACATATATCAAGCAAAATAAGTACAAAGTTGAAAAACACTGAGGATCCAAAATTCTAAAAAGTTGTGTCAAAAACGGCTTAGGTAATCTATGCCTGGAATAAAAAAATCCATTGTATTCATAAAGTTCAAAGTTTTGTAAACAGGACATTTATAAAAATGACCATATTATTGATATTGATATACTGGGCTGATGATACCCTCGAAGACGACACGTCCACCAGCAGTGACATCGACCCAATGTTTTAAATAGTTATCAAAGGTACCAGGATTATAATTTAGTACGCCAGACGCGCGTTTCGTCTCCATAAGACTCATCAGTGACACTCATGTCAAAAAATATATTAAACCAAACAAATACAAAGTTGAAGAGCATTGAGGTACAAAATTCTAAAAAGTGGTATCAAAAAAGGCTAAGGTTAGTTGTGGTTGGGATAAGAAAATTCTTAGTTTTTCTCGAAAAAATCAAAGTTTTGTATGCAGGAAATTTATAAAAATGACCAAATTATTAAATTTCATTTCAACACCGAAGCCAGCATATAGGTCACTGTACTGCCTTTGACAAAGATAAAACCCCGTCACGCATACCAGCTAAAAAAACCAGAAATGATACATGTAAAACGAAAGAATAATACGGCTTGATTTATATACAAAACAGTGAACAAAAACAATGTATCAAATTGACAATTGATTTACCAGGTCGGTATCTGAAAAATATTCAAATGCCCATTGTGTTACATAAAATTATCAAAAATACCATACTTGGCAAAGTAAAAATTGTTTGTTCGAATAAACACCAGTTTTTTTTTTGTGCAACCAATTCCGCCTTTGTCTGTATTCACAAAGTGTCATAAATGTAAAGCACACAGTGAAAAACTGCACAGACTATTGAAAAAAAATTAATTGCGAATCCCATATGAGTTCTGTCCAAATCAAAGTATAGTATGTCGTGTAATTTCTAATAATAACGGGTCATATGAACAACTAGTTCATGTAAATTACCTAGGAGTTCTTACATTGTAGTTCTATCTGTAACTTAATTGTTTTATAAAGTGTTTGTTATGCCTCTTGTGGGATTGTCGTATACATGTATCGCTAATTGTATGTTGAATTTTCGGTTTTCAGTGAACACAGGTGTTCAAAAATGCAACCGTAAGATTTTAAATTTAGAAAAGTTGGAATTAAAAAAGATAAATTTACCCCTTAATTGTTTATAAAACTATCCTATGGATTTATTTAAATGCTAAAATAGGATAACAAATAGACAATAAAATGATGTGCTGCCATTTAATCGGTCCGTTTCAAATGCAATTCGTAAACGGTTGTTTGTATATACCATCTGTGAGTACTATTTAAGTTTGATATATTTAGACTGGTACAATTCAGGGGATAAAGGCTTCTGCAAGTTTTTTATTGCGTACTTTTCTAATGTTTTTGACGGTTTGTAAGTCAGTAAAAGTTCAATGATTAAGTTAATATTGACATTAAAAGACCTCCTCACAAAAAGGGCTGTTCAAATCCCCTCGTCCTTCGGGCTCGTGGATCTGAACACCCCTTTTTGTTCGGAGGTCTTTTAATATCAATATTAACTTATCAATGAGCTTTTACTATTACTTAAATAAATCCATAGGATAGTTTTATAAACAATTAAGGGGTAAATTTATCTTTTTTAATTCCAACTTTTCTAAATAACTATTTTTAATTTTATAAATGAATTAATCAAAACCCTATACAGACCTCATTTACAACTGACCAATGAATGTTCTATATAAAAATGTCTTGTTATATATATTTGATGTATTTAATTTGTCAGTAATCATGAAACAGATTCGTAATTACCAGACCAAATGAAAACAGTAGGTAAACTCTTCCAACAATGCGTTATTAAACAGCTAATTTCTCACCTTCTAATCGAACAGACCTAGATGCATACGGTCCTGCACAATATTCAGGTATTTTGATTCTTTAATTTTCCTACACTACGTTACATGCAAAGGCGAAATAATTAGTGTTGTCTGTCCAGTCCAATTAATTTATAAATATTAATTTATTTTCTTAAAATAAAAAACTACGCCTGTATATATCAATGAATACAATTGAATTGACTACCTTAAATGTAACAACTTTAGCAGCAAGATGTCGGTTTGAGTGGCTCGATCAAAACGTGCATAAATGAGAAATTTTCAAAATTCTTCAATTGAATTACAAAGTATATATGAGAACAAACACTTTTATTTTAGTCGTCCGTAATTCACACGGCTATAGATGAAGCATAGTTAGAAAAAAACTTTTATCTTCCTTAGTTTTATAATCGCCTGACATAACCGTATATTATAAATAATAACAAAACGGTAGATATTGAAGTACCATAGTAAAGAAGTATTTAAAAGAAATATAACTGTTCAGTTTTGTGGTAAATTGCACAAAATAACATAAAAATGTGTGAACTATCATTCAGTGATTTAAATGGATAAAACAGCATTTAACGAGATCGTGTCTCCGTGTACTATTCACATGGAATCATTTTTGAAGTTGATTCATTGTTGTTTGCCTCACGTCCAGTGGCAAATATTTCGTTCATGTTCATGACGAGAAGACATTAATCTTAAACACAATAGGTAGGACTTGCAATAGTCGGTCGACAGTCAGGTTGGACGTAAACTTGTAATACCACTGGAAAATGAGGGTAGATTTTAAAAAGATATAAATTTAGCCTTGCAACAGCTCGCCACAGTGGGATCACTAAAAAACTTAGAGCCAGAGTTTTTAATTTGCAGAAACCGATGATCCACTAATTCTACTCTGATGTGGACCATCGTTATTTACGCGTAGTTTCCAATATCATTTAACGCATCTAATTTAAGTTAGATACTTTTAGCTCGCAAATTTTAGTAACCATGAGAATTCTGTGAAACTGTATTGTTTATTATGCTGAAGTTTTTGGTGTGATATTCTTTGCGACCGCTCTAGTTTAGTTTTAAACATATTTATTTATAGTGGATTAGGAAACAAGTTTTGCAACTTATATTAATCCCTTTCCACTTTGCGGGTGCGAGTGCTGCCTTGTAGCGGCATTAGCCTACTCTTTTTCGAAATCAACAAGGGTGTCTTTAACGTGCAAGAGATGTGGCTCTCTCTTAACACGTGCCAGCCATTTATCGTCCCCGTCCGACGGACTATATGCGACCGCTCTCCTGGTTGGTCTCGTGATAGTATGTTCGCCTCGAGAGCTGGAGGACTTTGGTCCGAATCCCGACCGGGTCAAACGAAGGGTGACTTTTTTCCTCCCAACTGATAGCTTGTGAACTTACACGTTAAAAATCCGTCTCAGTTTGTCGGTCTAGTACAAAGCAGGATTAATTTTCATATTATATTTCCGTTTCCATGTTTTTTCCTGAATATTCATTTAATTTGCCACTGGACGTCATCCATAATCATTATTAATTTTACCGCTTCTATACAGTGAAGTGTTTTTCTTATACTGATTTATATTACATTTCTATAATTTCCACCGATTGAAATTGAAAAGGGGCATGGGAAACTTTTCAACCAAACACTTGTCCGAAATCTCAACTCCGTATTATTTAGTCATGTGGTCCGAGACTACAAATATAGTCCCTAGTGTTGACAGTGGGTTACTTGCCATTAATTTGTATACCCCTTCCAAATGTATTTCTCCATGTTTAATGCCTCAAATTGCAAGTAAGGGGAGGGGGGGAAATTACAGTGGAAAAAAAAATTGGGTCCAGAATTTTAAAGGAAAGTAGTGATTTGGTCCAAGTGAAAAAGGTTGAAAAATAGCAATTCGGAAGCTTTCAAAGATTTCAAGACGCCCTAAAAATAAAATTGTCCATATTTTGAGTTAGAGACGATTAAGTTTTCTATAATTTTGATATAATTTGTCCACAAAGTAGTACAACACACTGTAAAAGTTTCTTTGAGAAAGCGCAGGTGGGATTTTTTTTATTTTCATTTATGTTCTAAAAGAAATGCACTACAAATAATTGTGGTCTCGGACCATGTTGCGGTTTTTGGCTTTTTTATTCTGTATAGCATGTATAGGCTTCTTGCTATTACAAAAGTCTGTACGTTGACTCTTAATGTTTTGATTGATGTGTGTCGTTGGGTTGCTGTCGTATTGATGTTTATCTTTATATTCGTTTTCAAAACCAAAAGATTGATTGGGTATAGAAATATTGACATCTCTGGACTTCACCCGTCCGACAGTATATCTTTGAGAAAATTGGGTGCGGCCGTTTAGCTGTTCGGATGTAAAAATTTGCAGCCTCGTTTGGTCGGAAAAAAATGACGTATATTTGATGCCTGGTATAGTGAGAGTTTCATGCCATTTGAATAAATCGTTGAGGGGGAAATACGATCTACGATTGAAATTTCTCAACAACAACAAAGGTCACCCTGAATCTTCAAATAAGTCGTATGGCTGATGTTAAAACGTCTGTTGCGCCTTTTGCAAGGACAATTGTAGATGAAATAAACAATTTTAAATGACAAAGCCGATCAGGAAGACAATAAGTATAGAATAAACGAAACGGCCAAAATAATTTGAATCTTATTATAAATTGTTGCCAACTTTTTTTCATTCGATTTTGTTTTTATGACAACAATACCAGATATATATATATAATAAAAATATTGACACAGCAAATGTTGCCACCTTTACGAGACTGCCGTTATTTTACGTTTCAATAAATGAGTTAGTTTATGTACTCAGTGGAGATTTTTCTGTTCTACTCCCTTCCTCCTAGTTTGACTGGCTACAATGTAACCCCCGATGTGGACTACGCCGGTTACTAAATGTTAACAAAAAAATAAATTCAAAGAGAAAAATGCGGAAAGAAATTCTAAAATTTACGTTAAAAAAATCAAATATAAATAAAAATTAAATACACAAAAAAATGGAAAACTGTTGTAGACAATTATTAAATGAGAACTAATGAGTATTCATCACTAAATGAAGCTGATATATTGATTGCTCCCGTTATGTCCAGTGGCAAATATATCACGCATATTCACGACGAGGGGCAAAGTGGATCGACCTGAAGCAAATGATTGACACATTAATAATATATAAAGTGTGCTAGAGGTATAACGTATGCTGTACTAGAATAAAGTTGAATCATGATCAAAATCGTAAGTTAAGCTATTAGCCCGACCCCCCTTTTTTTTCTCCACGGACGACGCACGCCAAAAAAAGAAAACAACATGAATTTACAATCAATAAAACCCACTAAAATTTAATGAGATATGGACAAATTTTGTAAATTAATTCCTATTGCAGCCATCATTTCCCTGTTTCGGAAAGGTTTGTGTTTCCACTCAATTATCGTCTAATTATTGACCGAAGATATTTTAAAATCACCTAAAAGCACTTTGATGGTATTTTTTTACCTATCCTATTATGTACCCCTTGATTTTAAGAGGGCGTGTCTAATTAGTCATGGACGATTAACTTTTAGTAAATTGAACCTGCAACTTAAAGACCTACACTGGGTTAATAAGTTCGATGTACAATAGGTAAACAAAAGAAATCCTATTTGAAATGGGATCGTCCCAGGTATCTTAAATAATTATTTTGCGTTGAATAACAATGAAAAATGCACGATCAGGTTTGTAAATGCTAAAATAGGATAACAAATAGACAATAAAATGATGTGCTGCCATTTAATCGGTCCGTTTCAAATGCAATTCGTAAACGGTTGTTTGTATATACCATCTGTGAGTACTATTTAAGTTTGATATATTTAGACTGGTCCAATTCAGGGGATAAAGGCTTCTGCAAGTGTTTTATTGCGTACTTTTCTAATGTTTTTGACGGTTTGTAAGTCAGTAAAAGTTCAATGATTAAGTTAATATTGACATTAAAAGACCTCCTCACAAAAAGGGCTGTTCAAATCCCCTCGCCCTTCACCAGGAACCTTCACCAGGAACGTGAAATTATTGAAGAGCTCTATGAATAAAAAAATACATACAAATAATAGCTAAATCCACCAAAGATCAACTTTGCCTGAAAGAGGTTAAACCCTTGTCTTTCATATCTTTTTAACAATTTGTAAAATAAAGGTTTGTCATAAATCATGTCAGTACCGATTGTTTTGGCTACTGAACTGATAGTACCCCGCTGACTGAAAGTCTACCAGCAGCAGTGTATGTAAAATTGAAAACAACACTACAGAATACGCGTCTGGGGTGCTTTTCTTCATTTGTCTTCATTAGGAACGAATATACGAAAGTAAAGGACTCTTTAACGCCACTTGCAACTTTATTTGCTATTTCATGGTGGTATTTTTTTTTATCTTGGCTGATGAAATGGAGAGAACCACCGGTCTTCTGCAGGAAAACTGACAATTAAGATTTGAGTCAAATATAGGACAAAGATGGTTGATTGTTGTTTATCTTTGTACCAAAAGCAATAGAAGCATTTTAAATTTGTAAAAATATATCATGTCACAAAGAAAAACATACGAACACAAAACACAGTAAATATTACAAAGTACAAATACATATACCATATAACTAATTTTATTTGCTATTTCATGGTGGTATTTTTTTTTATCTTGGCTGATGAAATGGAGAGAACCACCGGTCTTCTGCAGGAAAACTGACAATTAAGATTTGAGTCAAATATAGGACAAAGATGGTTGATTGTTGTTTATCTTTGTACCAAAAGCAATAGAAACATTTTAAATTTGTAAAAATATAAACATTTTAAATTTGTAAAAATATATCATGTCACAAAGAAAAACATACGAACACAAAACACAGTAAATATTACAAAGTACAAATACATATACCATATAACTAATTTTATTTGCTAATTGAAAATAAAGCTGAATAAAATTGGGGGGATCCACTCTTTCAGTCTTATTGTGATTTTCGGATCCACTCTCTCTCAGCCTAAGAGTGGATTTGTGGCAGATTTTAATCCCCACCTTTGCTATTCTTTGTCATTTATTCAATTGATATGGTATTAGTTGATGTAATTTTGTATTAATTATATGTATTATTATTTCATATCAAATATGAACTTTTATGTCAAATGTTGCAAAATGTATTTTTTGCATTTTTTGATTTTAAATAAATGACCTTTTTCGTCAGTTTAGTTATTATATCATATAGCAAATCAAGCTCAGACTCATATGTATACATTGCATGTTTATGGTATCTAGCTGTCTGTTTTAAATATGTTCATTGACGGAAAATATAAAATTTATTTGTACGAGCTTTAGAAACAAGACAAAAAGCGAGGCTCGCCGAGCTTTCCCCTTCTTCGTAGCTAGTACAAATTTTATATATCAGACAATGTACATATATTGTTTTATCCTGGAATAAACATGCAACCGGTACATGAGCGTTATAGTTGGAGAAATCGACATAATTGAAACGCGGACCGCGTAGAGGACCCACAAATGAAATGATACATAGAAAGAAATATTATTCATACTACCAATTGCTCAACATGAAATCGGGTAACAGGAAACTTTATTTGTAAGTGTACAAATAAAGCAAAATGTTATTTGTGTACCTGTTATTTATACAATAGTTAGCTGATTGCAGGGTAAAGAAATAGATCCAGCATTTGTTTAATAACAGTTCATTGCCAAGGAAACTTTTGTAGTAGCAATATTAGTTTATGTTTTCGACTTATGAGTTTGAATATCCCTTTGGGTGCTATAAACAGTTTCGTATAAAAAACTAGGGGTTATTCCCCGACTAAAAATAACCATGGAGGGAAACCCCTGTTTATTAACTCAATTGGTGCAAAAGTATCATGCTTTTTGTGTTTGATTGTAAAAAATAGTTAATTAGCTTTCAATTAAAACAGGTTGAATGATTGAAATAATTTTAAAAATTATATTAACTTTACATGTTTTGAGGGGAGACAACTTTGTAAACATCCTGTTTTTTTGGCAGTGAAAATTGAAAACTTATTTGCAGCCACTGTAGCTCTTTTCGGAGCAGGAAACCGTACCCTGAGACAAGATTTTTTTGAAAGGCCAGGTAAAAACCTACATATTTCATACAGTTTTGATTATGAAAAATGTGCATGGATCATGTCTTCATGTCTGTACACATGACCTGGTTTCAAGTTTTTTCTGTCTAAATTAGACCTTTTCCCCCCCATGTTCATTGGATGGAATGTTTATAATATATTAAAAGTACACATTATTTTTATTTCATTATAAACTAGAGAACATTCTGATTCCAGTGATATCTAGTTTTATACAAGTATCTTTATTAATCAGTCCACCACTAAGGGTCACTTATGCATGGTCCCTAAAAATGTGACGTCATAGAAAAAACTGTTGATTGCACCCTTTGGCATCTTTCGCCTCTTTTTCATCTTAAGGATGTCTGTCTGTCATGTTTTGGATCTTTTGTCAGATTTTCGGAATCCTCTGGGTTTATCCATTGGAATGCCTTAAAATTTTCCTCCATGAACCCCCATTTTTCTTTTTATAAATCTTTTACATGTATAATTATAAGTCATTTGTAAAAGTCTTATAAAATTTTATTTATTTTTTAATAGTATTTGAGAACTTTAACTGGTCAATGATAAAGCTATGAAAAATGAAGAGAGAACATTTTCCCGCCAAAATTCAATTGGCTAATATCTCGAAAACAAGCACATTGACCCCTATATTTTATTTTGCTTTTTTGATTCCTCAATTTATTCCATATCAATACATACTAGTTTTATAAAAAAAATTATTTATTTTGAAACTGAGCAGCGAACAACCTTAAGATAAAAAGGCGAGTCTTCAAAGTATAAATTATCTTAAATAATCATACCCTTCATAAATATATGGATTTTCAAAGATATTTTAGAAAAAGATTTCGATAGCACAGACTGCAATGACTGCTTCAAAATTCAATGTGACTCAAACACAATTTTGATATTACCAATGGCTAAAGACTAGCACAGGTGGTATGATACAGAAATAAATTAGATTTACCATTATTTGTGTTAATCTTTTATGCAAAGAATAATAGTTTGCCATTGGACACTTTACTTTATTTATACAACATATGAGAGTGTTCAGTAATATGTATTTTCCTTTTTAAATTTATTATAATAGACAAATAAATTTATACTTTTTCTACGAACTTGCCTGAAAAACACTTTATACCAATTGAGAGTTACAAATACTAATGTCTTATTACATGCAGCAAACTTTTTCCGAGTTTGTCTGAAGACCGCACTCTCATGGAATAATTATTTGGAATAATATTATTTTTATCGTATGAATTGACTGGCTTCCTGAGAAATAGACACAGCTGCAGAGGTTAGTTTTGCATCTCTTTTTGTTGTTGTTGGGATTTTTGAGAAATTACTGGACGATCGTGATTCAGCTTTTTTCTGTATAATAACACACTTATTTTGAGGCTGTAATGGCAAGTTATATTTTATTTGTCCTAAAAGCCAGTAAAAAAATATTATATTTGTTCTATTTCATTTCATAATCCTTTCACAGACTTTTTGCCATTCAATATTTCCAAATGCTAAAGTTTTCAAAAACTAGTTAAATACCAGGTAAATTGTTTTTCATAATTCGTTTTTATCGGACAAAAATTAAATCAATGAATTTTTATGTTGCTTGGATTTTTGGAATGGTAAGGTAAAATTGCTGATGAATGCAAGTTTCAGTCATCGTCGTTTTCTAAGTCTGCTTTCAAATTAATAAATTGTTAATCAGGAGCTATGTATAAAAAAAAAGAAAATCATGATACATTGTACATGAACAATTACATTTTTATATAACTAAAACAAAATTTAAATATGTCGTCTTCGTCATTTATCGGAATACTTTGGTGCACGGTAATATATATTTTACGTAGCGGCAATGCTATGAAATGAAATTTTAACACACAAATCCTGCTTCTGATTACTTTAAATAAGATACTTTCAAAACATATATGAACAACACAATGTCATCTTTTTGTGCACCCTGTGCTTGTAAATGTCAGTATTCTTTTCTCCAGATGATGTATTTTAAAAAATTTCTTAATTTATGTATAATAAAACACTTAATGACTGGCAATTAGGATATAAGGAAACTTGTCTCTTCATTTCCAACTCAGTATTACCTTCGGCTTCGCCTTTAGTAATATATCTTAATCAGGCTCAGTAAACTTGTTATTATTATATAAAATCCAGAAATGGATGGAACAATGAAATTATCTTCTACTTATTTCTGTTGTTTGTGTTGCTTTATCAAATTTACCAACTTTATATATTTCAAATCAAAGTTATCAATAATTCAGAAGCACAGAAAACGGTGAATAATCAGTTGCAATATATTGTCATTGATTGCAAGTGTACAAATTATGATAGCGGATACATGTGACGATATGATGCAATGGGAACGAGGGTTAATGCATGAATATTAGTTGAGGTTTTTATACTCGTAGCATTAGCCTCAAGCAAGCAACCACAGAGAGGAACTAAAGCTAATAATACACACAAGTGCATATACTGATATGAACCATAACCATATCATGATCTACGGCATATATCTATGTATACCAGCACACTTAAACTTGTATCATAGATTATACAATTATAGAACATGATGTTGATGGATTAAGATTGTAGGTTAATATATACGGATTTGGCAGATGAAATTATCTGACTGGTGGACCTCTTTTGTTATCGATTGATATGCATGCATTCATGATGTTAAGCTTTTAAAGCACTTGTGACGACATTTTTATTTAAAGTCTATAAAGAGATAAAAAAGGGGAGTTAACTGACAGTGTGTGAAACATAATGCAACTGAAATGATACCACATCGCATTATTTTTTTGGTGTATATAGATCACTCGGTTACTATATGCAATTAAGTATTTTTGTATATAGATCACTCGGTTACTATTATCAATTAAGTATTTTTGTATATAGATCACTCGGTTACTATTAGTAATTAGGTATTTTTTTGTATAGATCACTCGGTTACTATTAGCAATTAAGTATTTTTGTATATAGATCACTCGGTTACTATTAGCAATTAAGTATTTTTGTATATAGATCACTCGGTTACTATTAGCAATTAAGTATTTTTGTATATAGATCACTTGGTTACTTTTAGCCATTAAGTATACTCAAAGAACGGCTTCTTATTGGGATGGAATAACATCGAACTATTTGATATATTTCTTTTTAAATTAACGTACGAAATCTGTTCATTATATCTAAACAGGCAGGTTATAACAGCTATCTTTCAATGGACGAACATCTGCAAATGAGAAAAAAGAAAATAGGGATGTACAATATCAACAAGATATTAATGCTATTAAACGTTGGACATGTGTTGCTTGATAATTCTTTTGATCTGAGCGTTATTGGTGAGTCTTATGGAGACTCCATAAGACTCACCAATAACGCTCAGATCAAAAGAATTATAAAGCAACACATGTCCAACGTTTAATAGCATTAATTGAGGATCACAATTTCAAAAAGTTATACCAAATACGGCTAAGGCAATGTATGCCTGGGATAAGCAAATTCTTAGTATTTCGAAACATTTATACTTTTGTAAACTAGAAATTCATGAAAATGACCATATAATTGATATTCATTTCAATACCGAAGTGCTGACTACTGGGCTGGTGATAGCCTCGGGGACGAAACGTCCACCAGCAGTGGCATCGACCCAATGGTGTTCATGGTTATCAAAGGTTCCATGCTTATAATTTAATACGCGTTTCGTCTACATAAGACTCATCAGTGACGCTCAGATCACAAAAGTTATAAAGCCAAACAAGGATAAGAAACTCAAATAAAACATATATAATTTTATATAACAGTCTTTCAGACACCCATATCGACTTTGAAACATCATGAACGAAGGCGAAGAGGTCAATTCATCCTGTTGATATCTGTTTCCAGCTTTATTAACAGTTTATATAAGAGGGTCTGAATATTTTTCAAAATTTGATTTAAATCGTTGTGAACATGCTCTACTTTTTGCTAGTTTTTATAAATCCATCATTCATAAACGTCCTGATTATCAAATACCTTTTTGTATGGTTTGACAAGGTAGTAATAGCTCAAAGTTCAACTTTCTTTTTTCAAATGTATTTCATGGAGGTGCAAATTAAGATGTATTTTGTAAAATGATGAAAAAAAATTGGAATAAATAGACAATATTTCAGTACATGTTATTCGCAAAACCCAGATGAATCCAGATAATAAAAACAAGATTCCTGACATGCTCAATCTTAATTGATTAATTCCTCCCTTTCACTATGTTTTAGATACTTGATTTAGCTACATCGAATACACTCCAGACGTCTTCTCCAGCAAGGCAGAATGACACCGGACAATGGCCAAAGGTAGCTATATACCGCTTTGTACATCCACCTTAAAATAAATGCAACTGTGTTATTCTCATTTCATTCTATTATAATTAGTCCAATTAGGTAGCTATATACCGCTTGGTACATCCATCTTAAAATAAATGCAACTGTGTTATTCTCATTTCATTCTATTATAATTAGTCCAATTGTTTTTATTTAATGAATGGCTATCAATTATTTTGAATTTATTGAACCATAAAACTAATTTTTGACTCTTCACATTGAATAATCCGCGAAGCGGATTATGTAAAATGTGAATAGTCAAAAAATAGTTTTATGGTTCAATAAAATCAAAATAGATTATTGCCATTCATTATAAATAAATTTCTATCAAAAATACGACTCAAAGAACTTTTTATATTATTTACCTTGACAATAACAACATACACACATGTTGGCGTATGAATACACAATGTCAGAGTGGGCGTGTCACCATAAAAATTGACAACATTGAAAATAAAACTAATAATTTTAACCAATCAGAAGACAGTAAATACACAAAATTTATTTATATCTTAGAATAAAATATGCAAATCTTGATACACTTGTAATACTTTAATCTGCGTGAAAAACAATATGTGTTTTATCTTATTATGACGACTGTTTTAAATATATACAGAACATTTTCTACAATTTAATTTGTTTATCTTATTTGACATATACGGGGAAAACATCAGATGACCTTACTTTAATAAAGGAATGTGATGATTATTTATTTAATTTGTTTTGTAGAATAAAATGAATCCTGTGAATACAGTTTTTCAGTTTTATCATTAAATTTCTTTTGATTAGTTTTCTTTACGAGCACATATAGTTGGTTTTCCGTGCATTATCACCCCCCCCCCCCCCCCACACACACACACACCAATACATGTCTAAGGTGTCAAATGGGGACACCTGCTACAACACGATCAAATGGGGACTTTTTATGTGTAGGTCTTGTGTTTAATTTGATATCAGATCTGCTTATAAAAGAACTTATTATAATCGCATGTAACAGTTGGTAGCTGAAAAATGCCATTTAAATGATATGAATTAAGTGAACGAAATGGGGACACACAAATTAAACACACATGTATGATATCAGCTTTCCAAATGGGGACAATTCGTGGCATTTTTTTCGTGAATTAATTGGGGACACACAGTATGATATGAGATTTCTAAATGAGGACTCTTTGTCTTATCAAAGATATCGAAGTGGGGACATTAGTGTGTCAATTGAATGCATCAAAATAGGATTATCTTATGTAATTAAACCATTGGTAGCGGTCTCTATTCAAATGAAATATCTGATGAAGATGACATTCTGTATACATACCTGTATTCTAGGGGTCATTTTTCTAGAACAAATCAGTATCAGTGTTATATGAAAGTTATCTAGGGTTATCAAAAATCTCAGTAAGAGTGTTTCAGAACGTTCCCGTCTGATAAAAACCTCGAACAACTTATTTTCAGTAATGTAGAAATGTTTGCTGGTCAGTAGACATTTGCGGAAAACAAGGTCTACCTAGGATTACACTTTAGACTGACGATTACAGGTGACACAAACGAGGGGTCATCTCAAAATACAAAAACATACAAACACTACAGATACAAAATAACAAAATGATCACAAATGGTGTCTTTTATTAAAACATAAAAAAAGATTAAACCAACACGTTAAAATTTCATATGTCAGAAGCGCTTTTCCGTATTTACAATCAGGACCGCACAAAGCCGAATATTTGAAGACAAGGATTTATATATATATAATACTGAAGGTGTAAATAGATGTATGGTATATATTTTATCAGCAGGAACAATAGATTTTCCCCGCGAAACATGTTAATTTAAAGGGGCACTAGCAGTTAAATTCATGGTCATCGATTTGACTCAAATTCTCATATTTGATTTATAACAATGTAAAACATTTATCCACACTATCAAAAGTCTAAAATAAAGTTTACAGAGCATATAGGTTCGTTTCGTGTGTATTTTGGTCCAGACGCCATCTAATTAACTATCGATTTGACATCAGATGACCATATAAGCGATGTAAACATAAATAAAGATATGGATAGATTAAACCAACACGTGCAATTGGATTTGTATAGGTCTGTTTGATATAGATTAAAAATAGATGTTTCTCATTGCTTGTAACCGTATAAGAATGATTTTATGTGCATCGGATTGGTAATCAAATGATTTACCGTAGTTTCAACTTCATTGTTGACATTCTTTTTTTTTAAATACCAGTACACGTACAATGCATGCGTTGTCAATCTCTAGCTAGGGGTTAAATTGAAGTTCACATGAATACGGATTTAAAGAGATTGACTCATTCACTTGCAAGGAAAACCTAATTATCAATGTTTCTTAGCGTATTTTGACAAAATTGAACCTTTTTGGCTGCAAAAAGCAAATTGTTATTTCACTATTTCACTTTCATTATTGATTGAACAAAAAAAAAAAAAAACTTTAGATTTTTTTTATATATCTCGAAGCTAGTGCCCCTTTAATTGCAATGGTTAGTATACAAAACCAGCAAAGATATTGTTCAAAGGATATTCTACAAACTGTTTTATTTGAAATAGTAATGATGGTGTCGTTTTTTTTATGCACGATTAACTTCGTATCCACAACTGTTGCCTTGCCGACTTGAATATATTGAGATTGTTTATTTAACAATTTCTTCGTGTTGAAATGAACGTCGTCGCAGTGGGAGATCACGGGCTGTTTCTTGGGTTGGATCACCCCTTTTTCTTGTCGTTGAATTCTTTTGAATAGGGACATATGTTGGACACCCCCCCCCCCTTTTTCCCCACAAGATCTGTGTTATAGGAATGTTATCTAGGGTTCATATCTCTTGTAAAACACAGGACCTATGCTATAGGAACGTTAACAAGGGTTCATATCCCTTGTAAAACACAGGACCTGTGTTATAGGAATATTATCTAGGGTGCAGATCTCTTGTAAAACAAAGGACCTGTGTTATAGGAATGTTATCTAGGGTTCATATACCTTGTAAAACATAAGACCTGCGTTATAGAAATGTTATCTAGGGTTGATATCCCTTGTAAAACACAGGACCTGTGTTATAGGAATGTTATCTAGGGTTCATATCTCTTGTAAAACACAGGACCTGTGTTATAGGAATGTTATCTAGGGTTCATATCTCTTGTAAAACACAGAACCTGTGTTATAAGAATGTTATCTAGGATTCATATCTCTTATAAAACACAAGACTTGTGTTATAGGAATGTTATCTAGGGTTCATATCTCTTGTAAAACACAGGACCTATGTTATAGGAACGTTAACATTGGTTCATATTCCTTGTAAAACACAGGACCTGTGTTATATGAACGTTATCTAGGGTTCATATCCCTGGTAAAACACACGGACCTGTGTTATAGGAACGTTAACAAGGGTTGATATTCCTTGTAAAACCAAGGACCTGTGTTATAGGAATATTATCTAGGGTTCATATCCTTTGTAAATACAAGACCTGTGTTATAGGAATGTTATATAGGGTTCATATCCCTTGTAAAACACAGGACCTATGTTATAGGAACGTTAACAAGGGTTCATATCGCTTGTAAAACACAAGACCTGTGTTATAGGAATGTTATATAGGGTTCATATCCCTTGTAAAACACAGGACTTGTACATGTGTTATATGAACGTTAGCTAGGGTTTATATCCCTTGTAAAACACAAGACCTGTGCTATAGGAATATTATCTAGGGTGCATATCTCTTGTAAAACACAGGACATGTGTTATAGGAATGTTATCTAGGGTGCATATCTCTTGTAAAACACAGGACCTGTGTTATAGGAATGTTATCTAGTGTTCATATCCCTTGTAAAACACAGGACCTGTGTTATAGGAATGTTAAAAAGGGTTGATATTCCTTGTAAAGCCAAGGACCTGTGTTATAGGAATGTTACCTAGGGTTCATATCCTTTGTAAATACAAAACCTGTGTTAAAGGAATGTTATCTAGGGTTCATATCCCTTGTAAAACATAGGACCTATGTTATAGGAACGTTAACAAGGGTTCATATCGCTTGTAAAACACATAACCTGTGTTATAGGAATGTTATATAGGGTTCATATCCCTAGTAAAACACAGGACCTGTGATATAGGTATATTATCTAGGGTGCATTTCTCTTGTTAAACACAGGACCTGTGTTATAGGAATATTATCTTGGGTTCATATCCTTTGTAAAACACAGGACCTGTCTTATAGGAATGTAATCTAAGATTTATATCCCTTGTAAAACACAGTACCTGTGTTATAGGAATGTTATCTAGTGTTCATATCCTTTGTAAAACACAAGACCTGTGTTATAGGAATGTTATCTAGGGTTCATATCCTTTTTAATACACAAGACTTGTGTTATATGAACGTTATATAGGGTTCATATCCCTTGTAAAACACAGGGCCTGTGTTATAGGAATGTTATCTAGGGTTCAAATCCCTAGTAAAACACAGAAACTGTGTTATAAGAACGTTATCTAGGGTGCATATCCCTTTTAAAACACAAGATCTGTGTTATAGGAATGTTATCTAGGGTTCATATCGCTTGTAAAACACAAGACCTGTGTTACAGGAATGTTATCTAGGGTTGATATCTCTTGTAAAACACAAGACTTGTGTTATAGGAATGTTATCTAGGATTCATATCGCTTGTAAAACAAAGGACCTTTGTTATAGGAATGTTATCTAGGGTTCATATCGCTTGTAAATCACAGGACCTGTGTTATATGAATGTTATCTAGGGTTCATATCTCTTGTAAAACACAGGACCTGTGTTATAGGATTGTTTTCTAGGGTTCATATCGTTTGTGAAACACAAGACCTGTGATATAGAAACGTTATCTAGGGTTGATATCCCTTGTAAAACATAAGACCTGTGTTATGGGAATGTTATCTAGGATTCATATCGCTTGTAAAACACAGGACCTGTGTTATAGGAATGTTATCTAGGGTTGATATCCCTTTTAAAACACAAGACCAGTGTTACAGGAATGTTATCTAGGGTTGATATCTCTTGTAAAACACAGGACCTGTATTATAGGAAAGATATCTAGGGTTCATATTTCTTGTAAAACACAGGACCTGTGTTATAGGAATGTTTTATAGGGTTCATATCGCTTGTAAAACACAAGACCTGTGTTACAGGAATAATATCTAGGGTTGATATCTCTTGTAAAACACAGGACTTGTGTTATAGGAATGTTATCTAGGGTTGATATCCCTTTAAAAACACAAGACCTGTGTTATAGGAATGTTATCTAGGGTTCATATCTCTTGTAAAACACAAGACCTGTGTTCCAGGAATAATATCTAGGGTTGATATCTCTTGTAAAACACAGGACTTGTGTTATAGGAATGTAATCTAGGGTTGATATTCCTTTTAAAACACAAGACCTGAGTTATAGAAATGTTATCTAGGGTTCAGATCTCTTGTAAAACACAAGACCTGTGTTACAGGAATGTTTTATAGGGTTCATATCGCTTGTAAAACACAAGACCTGTGTTACAGGAATAATATCTAGGGTTGATATCTCTTGTAAAACACAGGACTTGTGTTATAGGAATGTTATCTAGGGTTGATATCCCTTTAAAAACACAAGACCTGTGTTATAGGAATGTTATCTAGGGTTCATATCTCTTGTAAAACACAAGACCTGTGTTCCAGGAATAATATCTAGGGTTGATATCTCTTGTAAAACACAGGACCTATGTTATAGGAATGTTATCTAGGGTCCATATCGCTTGTAAAACACTAGACCTATCTTATATGAATGTTATCTATGGTTCATATCTCTTGTAAAACACAGGACCTATGTTATAGGAATGTTATCTAGGGTTCATATCACTTGTAAAACACTAGACCTATCTTATATGAATGTTATCTAGGGTTCATATCGCTTGTAAAACACAGGACCTGTGTTATAGGAATGTTATCTAGGGTTGATATCCCTTGTAAAACACAAGACCTGTGTTATAGGAATGTTATCTAGGGTTCATATCGCTTGTTAAACACAAGACCTGTGTTACAGGAATGTTATCTAGGGTTGATATCTCTTGTAAATCACAGGACTTGTGTTATAGGAATGTTATCTAGGGTTGATATCCCTTGTAAAACACAAGACCTGTGCTATAGGTATGTTATCTAGGGTTCATATCTCTTGTAAAACACAAGACCTGTGTTTCAGGAATAATATCTAGGATTGATATCTCTTGTAAAACACAGGACTTGTGTTATAGGAATGTTATCTAGGTTTGATATCCCTTTTAAAACACAAGACCTGTGTTATAGGAATGTTATCTACGGTTCAGATCTCTTGTAAAACACAAGACCTGTGTTACAGGAATGTTATCTAGGGTTGATATCTCTTGTAAAACACAGGACTTGTGTTATAGGAATGTTATCTAGGGTTGATATCCCTTTTAAAACACAAGACCTGTGTTACAGGAATGTTATCTAGGGTTGATATCTCTTGTAAAACACAGGACCTGTATTATGGGAAAGTTATCTAGGGTTCATATTTCTTGTAAAACACAGGACCTGTGTTATAGGAATGTTTTATAGGGTTCATATCGCTTGTAAAACACAAGACCTGTGTTACAGGAATAATATCTAGGGTTGATATCTCTTGTAAAACACAGAACTGTGTTATAGGAATGTTATCTAGGGTTGATATCCCTTTTCAAACACAAGACCTGTGTTATAGGAATGTTATCTAGGGTTCATATCTCTTGTAAAACACAAGACCTGTGTTTCAGGAATAATATCTAGGGTTGATATCTCTTGTAAAACACAGGACCTGTGTTATAGGAATGTTATCTAGGGTTGATATCCCTTTTAAAACACAAGACCTGTGTTATAGGAATGTTATCTAGGGTTCATATCTCTTGTAAAACACAAGATCTGTGTTCCAGGAATAATATCTAGGGTTGATATCTCTTGTAAAACACAGGGCCTATGTTATAGGAATGTTATCTAGGGTTCATATCGCTTGTAAAACACTAGACCTATCTTATATGAATGTTATCTATGGTTCATATCTCTTGTAAAACACAGGACCTATGTTATAGGAATGTTATCTAGGGTTCATATCACTTGTAAAACACTAGACCTATCTTATATGAATGTTATCTAGGGTTCATATCGCTTGTAAAACACAGGACCTGTGTTATAGGAATGTTATCTAGGGTTGATATCCCTTGTAAAACACAAGACCTGTGTTATAGGAATGTTATCTAGGGTTCATATCGCTTGTAAAACACAAGACCTGTGTTACAGGAATGTTATCTAGGGTTGATATCTCTTGTAAATCACAGGACTTGTGTCATAGGAATGTTATCTAGGGTTGATATCCCTTGTAAAACACAAGACCTGTGTTATAGGTATGTTATCTAGGGTTCATATCTCTTGTAAAACACAAGACCTGTGTTACAGGAATAATATCTAGGGTTGATATCTCTTGTAAAACACAGGACTTGTGTTATAGGAATGTTATCTAGGTTTTGATATCCCTTTTAAAACACAAGACCTGTGTTATAGGAATGTTATCTAGGGTTCATATCTCTTGTAAAACACAAGACCTGTGTTACAGGAATGTTATCTAGGGTTGATATATCTTGTAAAACACAGGACTTGTGTTATAGGAATGTTATCTAGGGTTGATATCCCTTTTAAAACACAAGACCTGTGTTACAGGAATGTTATCTAGGGTTGATATTTCTTGTAAAACACAGGACCTGTATTATGGGAAAGTTATCTAGGGTTCATATTTCTTGTAAAACACAGGACCTGTGTTATAGGAATGTTTTATAGGGTTCATATCGCTTGTAAAACACAAGACCTGTGTTACAGGAATAATATCTAGGGTTGATATCTCTTGTAAAACACAGGACCTGTGTTATAGGAATGTTATCTAGGGTTGATATTCCTTTTAAAACACAAGACCTGTGTTATAGGAATGTTATCTAGGGTTCATATCTCTTGTAAAACACAAGACCTGTGTTCCAGGAATAATATCTAGGGTTAATATCTCTTGTAAAACACAGGACCTATGTTATAGGAATGTTATCTAGGGTTCATATCGCTTGTAAAACACTAGACCTATCTTATATGAATGTTATCTATGGTTCATATCTCTTGTAAAACACAGGACCTATGTTATAGGAATGTTATCTAGGGTTCATATCACTTGTAAAACATTAGACCTATCTTATATGAATGTTATCTAGGGTTCATATCGATTGTAAAACACAGGACCTGTGTTATAGGAATGTTATCTAGGGCGATATCCCTTGTAAAACACAAGACCTGTGTTACAGGAATGTTATCTAGGGTTGATAACTCTTGTAAATCACAGGACTTGTGTCATAGGAATGTTATCTAGGGTTGATATCCCTTGTAAAACACAAGACCTGTGTTATAGGTATGTTATCTAGGGTTCATATCTCTTGTAAAACACAAGACCTGTATTACAGGAATAATATCTAGGGTTGATATCTCTTGTAAAACACAGGACTTGTGTTATAGGAATGTTATCTAGGTTTTGATATCCCTTTTAAAACACAAGACCTGTGTTATAGGAATGTTATCTAGGGTTCATATCTCTTGTAAAACACAAGACCTGTGTTACAGGAATGTTATCTAGGGTTGATATCTCTTGTAAAACACAGGACTTGTGTTATAGGAATGTTATCTAGGGTTGATATCCCTTTTAAAACACAAGACCTGTGTTACAGGAATGTTATCTAGGGTTGATATCTCTTGTAAAACACAGGACCTGTATTATGGGAAAGTTATCTAGGGTTCATATTTCTTGTAAAACACAGGACCTGTGTTATAGGAATGTTTTATAGTGTTCATATCGCTTGTAAAACACAAGACCTGTGTTACAGGAATACTATCTAGGGTTGATATCTCTTGTAAAACACAGAACTGTGTTATAGGAATGTTATCTAGGGTTGATATCCCTTTTCAAACACAAGACCTGTGTTATAGGAATGTTATCTAGGGTTCATATCTCTTGTAAAACACAAGACCTGTGTTTCAGGAATAATATCTAGGGTTGATATCTCTTGTAAAACACAGGACCTGCGTTATAGGAATGTTATCTAGGGTTGATATCCCTTTTAAAACACAAGACCTGTGTTATAGGAATGTTATCTAGGGTTCATATCTCTTGTAAAACACAAGATCTGTGTTCCAGGAATAATATTTAGGGTTGATATCTCTTGTAAAACACAGGACCTATGTTATAGGAATGTTATCTAGGGTTCATATCGCTTGTAAAACACTAGACCTATCTTATATGAATGTTATCTATGGTTCATATCTCTTGTAAAACACAGGACCTATGTTATAGGAATGTTATCTAGGGTTCATATCACTTGTAAAACACTAGACCTATCTTATATGAATGTTATCTAGGGTTCATATCGCTTGTAAAACACAGGACCTGTGTTATAGGAATGTTATCTAGGGTTGATATCCCTTGTAAAACACAAGACCTGTGTTATAGGAATGTTATCTAGGGTTCATATCGCTTGTAAAACACAAGACCTGTGTTACAGGAATGTTATCTAGGGTTGATATCTCTTGTAAATCACAGGACTTGTGTCATAGGAATGTTATCTAGGGTTGATATCCCTTGTAAAACACAAGACCTGTGTTATAGGTATGTTATCTAGGGTTCATATCTCTTGTAAAACACAAGACCTGTGTTACAGGAATAATATCTAGGGTTGATATCTCTTGTAAAACACAGGACTTGTGTTATAGGAATGTTATCTAGGTTTTGATATCCCTTTTAAAACACAAGACCTGTGTTATAGGAATGTTATCTAGGGTTCATATCTCTTGTAAAACACAAGACCTGTGTTACAGGAATGTTATCTAGGGTTGATATCTCTTGTAAAACACAGGACTTGTGTTATAGGAATGTTATCTAGGGTTGATATCCCTTTTAAAACACAAGACCTGTGTTACAGGAATGTTATCTAGGGTTGATATTTCTTGTAAAACACAGGACCTGTATTATGGGAAAGTTATCTAGGGTTCATATTTCTTGTAAAACACAGGACCTGTGTTATAGGAATGTTTTATAGGGTTCATATCGCTTGTAAAACACAAGACCTGTGTTACAGGAATAATATCTAGGGTTGATATCTCTTGTAAAACACAGGACTGTGTTATAGGAATGTTATCTAGGGTTGATATCCCTTTTTAAACACAAGACCTGTGTTAAAGGAATGTTATCTAGGGTTCATATCTCTTGTAAAACACAAGACCTGTGTTCCAGAAATAATATCTAGGGTTGATATCTCTTGTAAAACACAGGACCTGTGTTATAGGAATGTTATCTAGGGTTGATATCCCTTTTAAAACACAAGACCTGTGTTACAGGAATGTTATCTAGGGTTCATATCTCTTGTAAAACACAAGACCTGTGTTCCAGGAATAATATCTAGGGTTGATATCTCTTGTAAAACACAGGACCTGTGTTATAGGAATGTTATCTAGGGTTGATATCCCTTTTAAAACACAAGACCTGTGTTATAGGAATGTTATCTAGGGTTCATATCTCTTGTAAAACACAAGACCTGTGTTCCAGGAATAATATCTAGGGTTAATATCTCTTGTAAAACACAGGACCTATGTTATAGGAATGTTATCTAGGGTTCATATCGCTTGTAAAACACTAGACCTATCTTATATGAATGTTATCTATGGTTCATAGCTCTTGTAAAACACAGGACCTATGTTATAGGAATGTTATCTAGGGTTCATATCACTTGTAAAACATTAGACCTATCTTATATGAATGTTATCTAGGGTTCATATCGCTTGTAAAACACAGGACCTGTGTTATAGGAATGTTATCTAGGGCGTAATCCCTTGTAAAACACAAGACCTGTGTTACAGGAATGTTATCTAGGGTTGATATCTCTTGTAAATCACAGGACTTGTGTCATAGGAATGTTATCTAGGGTTGATATCCCTTGTAAAACACAAGACCTGTGTTATAGGTATGTTATCTAGGGTTCATATATCTTGTAAAACACAAGACCTGTGTTACAGGAATAATATCTAGGGTTGATATCTCTTGTAAAACACAGGACTTGTGTTATAGGAATGTTATCTAGGTTTTGATATCCCTTTTAAAACACAAGACCTGTGTTATAGGAATGTTATCTAGGGTTCATATCTCTTGTAAAACACAAGACCTGTGTTACAGGAATGTTATCTAGGGTTGATATCTCTTGTAAAACACAGGACTTGTGTTATAGGAATGTTATCTAGGGTTGATATCCCTTTTAAAACACAAGACCTGTGTTACAGGAATGTTATCTAGGGTTGATATTTCTTGTAAAACACAGGACCTGTATTATGGGAAAGTTATCTAGGGTTCATATTTCTTGTAAAACACAGGACCTGTGTTATAGGAATGTTTTATAGGGTTCATATCGCTTGTAAAACACAAGACCTGTGTTACAGGAATAATATCTAGGGTTGATATCTCTTGTAAAACACAGGACTGTGTTATAGGAATGTTATCTAGGGTTGATATCCCTTTTTAAACACAAGACCTGTGTTAAAGGAATGTTATCTAGGGTTCATATCTCTTGTAAAACACAAGACCTGTGTTCCAGGAATAATATCTAGGGTTGATATCTCTTGTAAAACACAGGACCTGTGTTATAGGAATGTTATCTAGGGTTGATATCCCTTTTAAAACACAAGACCTGTGTTATAGGAATGTTATCTAGGGTTCATATCTCTTGTAAAACACAAGACCTGTGTTCCAGGAATAATATCTAGGGTTAATATCTCTTGTAAAACACAGGACCTATGTTATAGGAATGTTATCTAGGGTTCATATCGCTTGTAAAACACTAGACCTATCTTATATGAATGTTATCTATGGTTCATATCTCTTGTAAAACACAGGACCTATGTTATAGGAATGTTATCTAGGGTTCATATCACTTGTAAAACACTAAACCTATCTTATATGAATGTTATCTAGGGTTCATATCGCTTGTAAAACACAGGACCTGTGTTATAGGAATGTTATCTAGGGCGATATCCCTTGTAAAACACAAGACCTGTGTTATAGGAATGTTATCTAGGGTTCATATCGCTTGTAAAACATAAGACCTGTGTTACAGGAATGTTATCTAGGGTTGATATCTCTTGTAAAACACAGGACTTGTGTTATAGGAATGTTATCTAGGGATGATATCGCTTGTAAAACACTAGACCTATATTATATGAATGTTATCTATGGTTCATATCTCTTGTAAAACACAGGACCTATGTTATAGGAATGTTATCTAGGGTTCATATCACTTGTAAAACACTAGACCTATCTTATATGAATGTTATCTAGAGTTCATATCGCTTGTAAAACACAGGACCTGTGTTATAGGAATGTTATCTAGGGTTGATATCCCTTGTAAAACACAAGACCTGTGTTATAGGAATGTTATCTAGGGTTCATATCGCTTGTAAAACACAAGACCTGTGTTACAGGAATGTTATCTAGGGTTGATATCTCTTGTAAATCACAGGACTTGTGTCATAGGAATGTTATCTAGGGTTGATATCCCTTGTAAAACACAAGACCTGTGTTATAGGTATGTTATCTAGGGTTCATATCTCTTGTAAAACACAAGACCTGTGTTACAGGAATAATATCTAGGGTTGATATCTCTTGTAAAACACAGGACTTGTGTTATAGGAATGTTATCTAGGTTTTGATATCCCTTTTAAAACACAAGACCTGTGTTATAGGAATGTTATCTAGTGTTCATATCTCTTGTAAAACACAAGACCTGTGTTACAGGAATGTTATCTAGGGTTGATATCTCTTGTAAAACACAGGACTGTGTTATAGGAATATTATCTAGGGTTGATATCCCTTTTTAAACACAAGACCTGTGTTACAGGAATGTTATCTAGGGTTCATATCTCTTGTAAAACACAAGACCTGTGTTCCAGGAATAATATCTAGGGTTAATATCTCTTGTAAAACACAGGACCTATGTTATAGGAATGTTATCTAGGGTTCATATCGCTTGTAAAACACTAGACCTATCTTATATGAATGTTATCTATGGTTCATATCTCTTGTAAAACACAGGACCTATGTTATAGGAATGTTATCTAGGGTTCATATCACTTGTAAAACATTAGACCTATCTTATATGAATGTTATCTAGGGTTCATATCGCTTGTAAAACACAGGACCTGTGTTATAGGAATGTTATCTAGGGCGTAATCCCTTGTAAAACACAAGACCTGTGTTACAGGAATGTTGTCTAGGGTTGATATCTCTTGTAAATCACAGGACTTGTGTCATAGGAATGTTATCTAGGGTTGATATCCCTTGTAAAACACAAGACCTGTGTTATAGGTATGTTATCTAGGGTTCATATCTCTTGTAAAACACAAGACCTGTGTTACAGGAATAATATCTAGGATTGATATCTCTTGTAAAACACAGGACTTGTGTTATAGGAATGTTATCTAGGTTTTGATATCCCTTTTAAAACACAAGACCTGTGTTATAGGAATGTTATCTAGTGTTCATATCTCTTGTAAAACACAAGACCTGTGTTACAGGAATGTTATCTAGGGTTGATATCTCTTGTAAAACACAGGACTTGTGTTATAGGAATGTTATCTAGGGTTGATATCCCTTTTAAAACACAAGACCTGTGTTACAGGAATGTTATCTAGGGTTGATATTTCTTGTAAAACACAGGACCTGTATTATGGGAAAGTTATCTAGGGTTCATATTTCTTGTAAAACACAGGACCTGTGTTATAGGAATGTTTTATAGGGTTCATATCGCTTGTAAAACACAAGACCTGTGTTACAGGAATAATATCTAGGATTGATATCTCTTGTAAAACACAGGACTTGTGTTATAGGAATGTTATCTAGGTTTTGATATCCCTTTTAAAACACAAGACCTGTGTTATAGGAATGTTATCTAGGGTTCATATCTCTTGTAAAACACAAGACCTGTGTTCCAGGAATAATATCTAGGGTTGATATCTCTTGTAAAACACAGGACCTGTGTTATAGGAATGTTATCTAGGGTTGATATCCCTTTTAAAACACAAGACCTGTGTTACAGGAATGTTATCTAGGGTTCATATCTCTTGTAAAACACAAGACCTGTGTTCCAGGAATAATATCTAAGGTTGATATCTCTTGTAAAACACAGAACCTGTGTTATAGAAATGTTATCTAGGGTTCATATCTCTTGTAAAACACAAGACCTGTGTTCCAGGAATAATATCTAGGGTTGATACCTCTTGTAAAACACAGGACCTGTGTTATAGGAATGTTATCTAGGGTTGATATCCCTTTTAAAACACAAGACCTATGTTATAGGAATGTTATCTAGGGTTCATATCACTTGTAAAACACTAGACATTTCTTATATGAATGTTATCTAGGGTTCATATCGCTTGTAAAACACAGGACCTGTGTTATAGGAATGTTATCTAGGGCGATATCCCTTGTAAAACACAAGACCTGTGTTATAGGAATGTTATCTAGGGTTCATATCGCTTGTAAAACATAAGACCTGTGTTACAGGAATGTTATCTAGGGTTGATATCTCTTGTAAAACACAGGACTTGTGTTATAGGAATGTTATCTAGGGATGATATCGCTTGTAAAACACAAGACCTGTGTTATAGGTATGTTATCTAGGGTTCATATCTCTTGTAAAACACAAGACCTGTGTTACAGGAATAATATCTAGGGTTGATATCTCTTGTAAAACACAGGACTTGTGTTATAGGAATGTTATCTAGGGTTGATATCCCTTTTAAAACACAAGACCTGTGTTATAGGAATGTTATCTAGGGTTGATATCTCTTGTAAAAAAAAGGACTTGTGTTATAGGAATGTTATCTAGGGTTGATATCCCTTTTAAAACACAAGACCTGTGTTATAGGACTGTTATATAGGGTTCATATCTCTTGTAAAACACAGGACCTGTATTATAGGAATGTTATCTAGGGTTCATATCTCTTGTAAAACATAAGACCTGTGTTACAGGAATGTTATCTAGGGTTGATATCTCTTGTAAAACACAGGACTTGTGTTATAGGAATGTTATCTAGGGTTCATATCGCTTGTAAAACAAAGGACCTGTGTTATAGGAATGTTATCTAGGGTTCATATCGCTTGTAAAACAAAGGACCTTTGTTATAGGAATGTTATCTAGGGTTCATATCGCTTGTAAATCACAGGACCTGTGTTAAGGAATGTTATCTAGGGTTCATATCTCTTATAAAACACAGGACCTGTGTTATAGGAATGTTATCTAGGGTTCATATCTCTTGTAAAACACAAAACCTGTGTTACAGGAATGTTATCTAGGGTTGATATCTCTTGTAAAACACAAGACCTGTGTTATAGGAATGTTATCTAGGGTTCATATCGCTTGTAAAACTAAGGACCTGTGTTATAGGAATGTTATCTAGGGTTCATATCGCTTGTAAATCATAGGACCTGTGTTATAGGAATGTTATCTAGGGTTCATATCTCTTGTAAAACACAGGACCTGTGTTATAGGAATGTTTTCTAGGGTTCATATCGCTTGTAAAACACAAGACCTGTGTTATAGGAATGTTATTTAGGGTTGATATCTCTTGTAAAACACAGGACTTGTGTTATAGGAATGTTATCTAGGGTTGATATCCCTTTTGAAACACAAGACCTGTGTTATAGGAATGTTATCTAGGGTTCATATCTCTTGTAAAACACAAGACCTGTGTTACAGGAATGTTATCTAGGGTTGATATCTCTTGTAAAACACAGGACTTGTGTTATAGGAATGTTTTCTAGGGTTCATATCGCTTGTAAAACAAAGGACCTGTGTTATAGGAATGTTATCTAGGGTTCATATCGCTTGTAAATCACAGGACCTGTGTTATAGAAATGTTATCTAGGGTTCATATCTCTTGTAAAACACAACACCTGTGTTATAGGAATGTTTTCTAGGGTTCATATCCTTTGTAAAACACAAGACCTGTGTTATAGGAATGTTATTTAGGGTTGATATCTCTTGTTAAACACAGGACTTGTGTTATAGGAATGTTATCTAGGGTTGAGATCCCTTTTGAAACACAAGACCTGTGTTATAGGAATGTTATCTAGGGTTCATATCTCTTGTAAAACACAGGACTTGTGTTATAGGAATGTTATTAAGGGTTGATATCCCTTGTAAAACACAAGAATGTTATAGGTATGTTATCTAGGGTTCATATATCTTGTAAAACACAAGACCTGTGTTACAGGAATAATATCTAGGGTTGATATCCTTTTTAAAACACAAGACCTGTGTTATAGGAATGTTATCTAGGGTTCATATCTCTTGTAAAACACAAGACCTGTGTTACAGGAATGTTATTTAGGGTTGATATCTCTTGTTAAACACAGGACTTGTGTTATAGGAATGTTATCTAGGGTTCATATCGCTTGTAAAACAAAGGACCTGTATTATAGGAATGTTATCTAGGGTTCATATCGCTTGTAAATCACAGGACCTGTGTTATAGGAATGTTATCTAGGGTTCATATCTCTTGTAAAACACAGGACCTGTGTTATAGGAATGTTTTCTAGGGTTCATATCGCTTGTAAAACACAAGACCTGTGTTATAGGAATGTTATTGAGGGTTGATATCTCTTGTTAAACACAGGACTTGTGTTATAGGAATGTTATCTAGGGTTGATATCCCTTTTGAAACACAAGACCTGTGTTATAGGAATGTTATCTAGGGTTCATATCCCTTTTGAAACACAGGACCTGTATTATAGGACTGTTATCTAGGGTTCATATCTCTTGTAAAACACAGGACCTGTGTTATAGGAATGTAATCTAGGGTTCATATCTCTTGTAAAACACAAGACCTGTGTTGCAGGAATGTTATCTAGGGTTGATATCTCTTGTAAAACACAGGACTTGTGTTATAGGAATGTTATCTAGGGTTCATATCGCTTGTAAAACAAAGGACCTGTGTTATAGGAATGTTATCTAGGGTTCATATCGCTTGTAAATCATAGGACCTGTGTTATAGGAATGTTATCTAGGGTTCATATCTCTTTTAAAACACAGGACCTGTGTTATAGGAATGTTTTCTAGGGTTCATATCGCTTGTAAAACACAAGACCTGTGTTATAGGAATGTTATCTAGGGTTGATATCTCTTGTAAAACACAGGACTTGTGTTATAGGAATGTTATCTAGGGTTGATATCCCTTTTGAAACACAAGACCTGTGTTATAGGAATGTTATCTAGGGTTCATATCTCTTGTAAAACACAAGACCTGTGTTACAGGAATGTTATCTAGGGTTGATATCTCTTGTAAAACACAGGACTTGAGTTATAGGAATGTTATCTAGGGTTCATATCGCTTGTTAAACAAAGGAGCTGTGTTATAGGAATGTTATCTAAGGTTGATATCGCTTGTAAATCACAGGACCTGTGTTATAGGAATGTTATCTAGGGTTCATATCTCTTGTAAAACACAGGACCTGTGTTATAGGAATGTTTTCTAGGGTTCATATCGCTTGTAAAACACAAGACCTGTGTTATAGGAATGTTATTTAGGGTTGATATCTCTTGTTAAACACAGGACTTGTGTTATAGGAATGTTATCTAGGGTTGGTATCCCTTTTGAAACACAAGACCTGTGTTATAGGAATGTTATCTAGGGTTAATATCTCTTGTAAAACACAGGACCTGTTTTATAAGAATGTTATCTAGGGTTCATATCGCTTGTAAAACAAAAGACCTGTGTTATAGGAATGTTATTTAGGGTTCATATCGCTTGTAAATTACAAGACCTTCGTTATAGGAATGTTATCTAGGGTTCATATCTCTTTCTAACAAAAATTAAACTGGGAAATATACTTGACTAAGTAAAATCAAGTCGGTACACGTATGCTTGTCCAAGTATTATCAATTGGGGACACACATGATTGAATCTTACTAAATGAGGACTTTTTTTTTGAAAATTTAAGAAATCGTCAATTTTTTTTGTACGTTTTGAATGGGCTTCGTAAATCACGGGACCAATGTTATATGAACGTTATCTAGGGTTCATATCGCTTGTGAAACACAAGACCTGTGATATAGGAATGTTATCTAGGGTTCATATCGCTTGTAAAACACTAGACCTCTGTTATAGGAATGTTATCTAGGGTTCATATCGCTTGTAAAACACAAGAACTGTGTTACAGGAATGATATCTAGGGTTGATATTGCTTGTAAAACACTAGACCTCTGTTATAGGAATGTTATCTAGGGTTCATATCGATTGTAAAATACTAGACCTCTGTTATAGGAATGTTATCTAGGGTTCATATCGCTTGTAAAACACTAGACCTCTGATATAGGAACGTTATCTATGGTTCATATCACTTGTGAAACACAAGACCTGTGATATAGGAATGTTATCTAGGGTTCATATCGCTTGTAAAGCACTAGACCTCTGTTATAGGAATGTTATCTAGGGTTCATATCTCTTGTAAAACACTAGACCTGTGTTATAGCAATGTTATCTAGGGTTCATATCGCTTGTGAAACACAAGACCTCTGTTATAGGAATGTTATCTATGGTTCATATCTCTTGTAAAACACTGGACCTTTGTTATAGGAATGTTATCTAGGGTTCATATCGCTTGAAAAACGCTAGACCTATCTTATATGAATGTTATCTATGGTTCATATCTCTTGTAAAACAAAGGACCTATGTTATAGGAATGTTATCTAGGGTTCATATCACTTGTAAAACACTAGACCTATCTTATATGAATGTTATCTAGGGTTCATATCGCTTGTAAAACACAGGACCTGTGTTATAGGAATGTTATCTAGGGTTGATATCCCTTGTAAAACACAAGACCTGTGTTATAGGAATGTTATCTAGGGTTCATATCGCTTGTAAAACACAGGACCTGTGTTATAGGAATGTTTTCTAGGGTTCATATCGCTTGTAAAACACAAGACCTGTGTTATAGGAATGTTATGTAGGGTTGATATCTCTTGTAAAACACAAGACCTGTGTTATTGGAATGTTATCTAGGGTTGATATCCCTTGTAAAACACAAGACCTGTGTTATAGGAATGTTTTGTAGGGTTCATATCGCTTGTAAAACACAAGACCTGTGTTATAGGAATGTTATTTAGGGTTGATATCTCTCTTTAAACACAGGACTTGTGTTATAGGAATGTTATCTAGGGTTGATATCGCTTGTGAAACAAAAGACCTGTGTTATAGGAATGTTATTTAGGGTCCATATCTCTTGTAAAACACAAGACCTGTGTTACAGGAATGTTATCTAGGGTTGATATCTCTTGTAAAACACAGGTTTTGTGTTATAGGAATGTTATCTAGGGTTCATATCGCTTCTAAAACAAAGGAGCTGTGTTATAGGAATGTTATCTAGGATTCATATCGCTTGTAAATCACAGGACCTGTGTTATAGGAATGTTTTCTAGGGTTCATATCGCTTGTAAAACACAAGACCTGTGTTATAGGAATGTTATCTAGGGTTCATATCTCCTGTAAAACACAGGACATGTATTATAAGAATGTTATCTAGGGTTCATATCGCTTGTGAAACAAAAGACCTGTGTTATAGGAATGTTATTTAGGGTTCATATCGCTTGTAAATTACAAGACCTTCGTTATAGGAATGTTATCTAGGGTTCATATCTCTTTCTAACAAAAATTAAACTGGGAAATATACTTGACTAAGTAAAATCAAGTGGGTACACGTATGCTTGTCCAAGTATTATCAATTGGGGACACACATGATTGAATCTTACTAAATGAGGACTTTTTTTTTGAAAATTTAAGAAATCGTCAATCTTTTTTGTACGTTTTGAATGGGCTTCGTAAATCACGGGACCAATGTTATATGAACGTTATCTAGGGTTCATATCGCTTGTGAAACACAAGACCTGTGATATAGAAATGTTATCTAGGGTTCATATCGCTTGTAAAACACTAGACCTCTGTTATAGGAATATTATCTAGGGTTCATATCGCTTGTAAAACACAAGACCTGTGTTATAGGAATGATATCTAGGGTTGATATTGCTTGTAAAACACTAGACCTCTGTTATAGGAATGTTATCTAGGGTTCATATCGCTTGTAAAACACTAGACCTCTGTTATAGGAATGTTATTTAGGGTTCATATCGCTTGTAAAACACTAGACCTCTGTTATATGAACGTTATCTAGGGTTCATATCACTTGTGAAACACAAGACCTGTGATATAGGAATGTTATCTAGGGTTCATATCGCTTGTAAAACACTAGACCTCTGCTATAGGAATGTTATCTAGGGTTGATATCTCTTGTAAAACACTAGACCTGTGTTATAGGAATGTTATCTAGGGTTCATATCGCTTGTGAAACACAAGACCTCTGTTATAGGAATGTTATCTATGGTTCATATCTCTTGTAAAACACAGGACCTATGTTATAGGAATGTTATCTAGGGTTCATATCGCTTGTAAAACACTATACCTATCTTATATGAATGTTATCTATGGTTCATATCTCTTGTAAAACACAGGACCTATGTTATAGGAATGTTATCTAGGGTTCATATCACTTGTAAAACACTAGACCTATCTTATATGAATGTTATCTAGGGTTCATATCGCTTGTAAAACACAGGACCTGTGTTATAGGAATGTTATCTAGGGTTGATATCCCTTGTAAAACACAAGACCTGTGTTATAGGAATGTTATCTAGGGTTCATATCGCTTGTAAAACACAAGACCTGTGTTACAGGTATGTTATTTATAGTTGATATCCCTTGTAAAACACAGGACTTGTGTTATAGGAATGTTATCTAGGGTTGATATCCCTTGTAAAACACAAGACCTGTGTTATAGGTATGTTATCTAGGGTTCATATCTCTTGTAAAACATAAGACCTGTGTTACAGGAATAATATCTAGGGTTGATATCTCTTGTAAAACACAGGACTTGTGTTATAGGAATGTTATCTAGGGTTGATATCTCTTTTAAAACACAAGACCTGTGTTATAGGAATGTTATCTAGGGTTCATATCTCTTGTAAAACACAAGACCTGTGTTACAGGAATGTTATCTAGGGTTGATATCTCTTGTAAAACACAGGACTTGTGTTATAGGAATGTTATCTAGGGTTGATTTCCCTTGTAAAACACAAGACCTGTGTTACAGGAATGTTATCTCGGGTTGATATCTCTTGTAAAACACAGGACTTGTGTTATAGGAATGTTATCTAGGGTTCATATTGCTTGTAAAACAAAGGACCTGTGTTATAGGAATGTTATCTAGGGTTCATATCGCTCGTAAATCATAGGACCTGTGTGATAGGAATGTTATCTAGGGTTCATATATCTTGTAAAACACAGGACCTGTGTTATAGGAATGTTATCTAGGGTTCATATCGCTTGTAAAACACAAGACCTGTGTTATAGGAATGTTATCTAGGGTTGATATCTCTTGTAAAACACAGGACTTGTGTTATAGAAATGTTATCTAGGGTTGATATCCCTTTTGAAACACAAGACCTGTGTTATAGGAATGTTATCTAGGGTTCATATCTCTTGTAAAACACGAGACCTGTGTTACAGGAATGTTATCTAGGGTTGATATCTTTTGTAAACACAGGACATGTGTTATAGGAATGTTATCTAGGGTTCATATCGCCTGTAAAACAAAGGACCTGTGTTATAGGAATGTTATCTAGGGTTCATATCGCTTGTAAATCACAGGACCTGTGTTATAGGAATGTTATCTAGGGTTCATATCTCTTGTAAAACACAGGACCTGTGTTATAGGAATGTTTTCTAGGGTTCATATCGCTTGTAAAACACAAGACCTGTGTTATAGGAATGTTATTTAGGGTTGATATCTCTTGTTAAACACAGGACTTGTGTTATAGGAATGTTATCTAGGGTTGATATCTCTTGTAAAACACTAGACCTCTGTTAAAGAAATGTTATTTAGGGTTCATATCGCTTGTAAAACACAAGACCTGTGATATAGGAATGTTATCTAGGGTTCATATCGTTTGTAAAACACTAGACCTCTGTTATAGGAATGTTATTTAGGGTTCATATCGCTTGTAAAACACTAGACCTCTGTTATAGGAACGTTATCTAGGGTTCATATCACTTGTGAAACACAAGACCTGTGATATAGGAATGTTATCAAGGGTTCATATCGCTTGTAAAACACTAGACCTCTGTTATAGGATTGTTATCTAGGGTTCATATCTCTTGTAAAACACTAGACCTGTGTTATAGGAATGTTATCTAGGGTTCATATCGCTTGTGAAACACAAGACCTCTGTTATAGGAATGTTATCGATGGTTCATATCTCTTGTAAAACACAAGACCTGTGTTATAGGAATGTTATCTAGGGTTCATATCGCTTGTAAAACACTAGACCTATCTTATATGAATGTTATCTATGGTTCATATCTCTTGTAAAACACAGAACCTATGTTATAGGAATGTTATCTAGGGTTCATATCACTTGTAAAACACTAGACCTATCTTATATGAATGTTATCTGGGGTTCATATCGCTTGTAAAACACAAGACCTGTGTTATAGGAATGTTATGTAGGGTTGATATCTCTTGTAAAACACAGGACCTGTATTATAAGAATGTTATCTAGGGTTCATATGTCTTGTAAAACAATAGACCTGTGTTACAGGAATGTTATCTAGGGTTGATATCTCTTGTAAAACACAGGACCTGTATTATAAGAATGTTATCTAGGGTTCATACCGCTTGTAAATCACAGGACCTGTGTTATAGGAATGTTATCTAGGGTTCATATCTCTTGTAAAACACAGGACCTGTGTTATAGGAATGTTTTCTAGGGTTCATATCGCTTGTAAAACACAAGACCTGTGTTATAGGAATGTTATTTAGGGTTAATATCTCTTGTTAAACACAGGACTTGTGTTATAGGAATGTTATCTAGGGTTGATATTTCTTTTGAAACACAAGACCTGTGTTATAGGAATGTTATCTAGGGTTCATATCTCTTGTAAAACACAGGACCGGTATTATAAGAATGTTATCTAGGGTTCATATCGCTTGTGAAACAAAAGACCTGTGTTATAGGAATGTTATTTAGGGTTCATATCGCTTGTAAATTACAAGACCTTCGTTATAGGAATGTTATCTAGGGTTCATATCTCTTTCTAACAAAAATCAAACTGGGAAATATACTTTATCTAGGGTTGATATCCCTTGTAAAACACAAGACCTGTGTTATAAGAATGTTATCTAGGGTTGATATCCATTGTAAAACACAAGACCTGTGTTATAGGAATGTTATCTAGGGTTCATATCTCTTGTAAAACACAGGACTTGTGTTATAGGAATGTTATCTAGGGTTGATTTCCCTTTTAAAACACAAGACCTGTGTTATAGGAATGTTATTTAGGGTTCATATCGCTTGTAAATTACAAGACCTTCGTTATAGGAATGTTATCTAGGGTTCATATCTCTTTCTAACAAAAATTAAACTGGGAAATATACTTGACTAAGTAAAATCAAGTGGGTACACGTATGCTTGTCCAAGTATTATCAATTGGGGACACACATGATTGAATCTTACTAAATGAGGACTTTTTTTTTGAAAATTTAAGAAATCGTCAATCTTTTTTGTACGTTTTGAATGGGCTTCGTAAATCACGGGACCAATGTTATATGAACGTTATCTATGGCTCATATCGCTTGTGAAACACAAGACCTGTGATATAGAAATGTTATCTAGGGTTCATATCGCTTGTAAAACACTAGACCTCTGTTATAGGAATATTATCTAGGGTTCATATCGCTTGTAAAACACAAGACCTGTGTTATAGGAATGATATCTAGGGTTGATATTGCTTGTAAAACACTAGACCTCTGTTATAGGAATGTTATCTAGGGTTCATATCGCTTGTAAAACACTAGACCTCTGTTATAGGAATGTTATTTAGGGTTCATATCGCTTGTAAAACACTAGACCTCTGTTATATGAACGTTATCTAGGGTTCATATCACTTGTGAAACACAAGACCTGTGATATAGGAATGTTATCTAGGGTTCATATCGCTTGTAAAACACTAGACCTCTGCTATAGGAATGTTATCTAGGGTTGATATCTCTTGTAAAACACTAGACCTGTGTTATAGGAATGTTATCTAGGGTTCATATCGCTTGTGAAACACAAGACCTCTGTTATAGGAATGTTATCTATGGTTCATATCTCTTGTAAAACACAGGACCTATGTTATAGGAATGTTATCTAGGGTTCATATCGCTTGTAAAACACTTGACCTATCTTATATGAATGTTATCTATGGTTCATATCTCTTGTAAAACACAGGACCTATGTTATAGGAATGTTATCTAGGGTTCATATCACTTGTAAAACACTAGACCTATCTTATATGAATGTTATCTAGGGTTCATATCGCTTGTAAAACACAGGACCTGTGTTATAGGAATGTTATCTAGGGTTGATATCCCTTGTAAAACACAAGACCTGTGTTATAGGAATGTTATCTAGGGTTCATATCGCTTGTAAAACACAAGACCTGTGTTACAGGTATGTTATTTAGAGTTGATATCCCTTGTAAAACACAGGACTTGTGTTATAGGAATGTTATCTAGGGTTGATATCCCTTGTAAAACACAAGACCTGTGTTATAGGTATGTTATCTAGGGTTCATATCTCTTGTAAAACATAAGACCTGTGTTACAGGAATAATATCTAGGGTTGATATCTCTTGTAAAACACAGGACTTGTGTTATAGGAATGTTATCTAGGGTTGATATCTCTTTTAAAACACAAGACCTGTGTTATAGGAATGTTATCTAGGGTTCATATCTCTTGTAAAACACAAGACCTGTGTTACAGGAATGTTATCTAGGGTTGATATCTCTTGTAAAACACAGGACTTGTGTTATAGGAATGTTATCTAGGGTTCATATCGCTTGTTAATCACAGACCCTGTGTTATAGGAATGTTATCTAGGGTTCATATCTCTTGTAAAACAAAGGACCTGTGTTATAGGAATTTTTTTCTAGGGTTCATACCGCTTGTAAAACACAAGACCTGTGTTATAGGAATGTTATCTAGGGTTGATATCTCTTGTAAAACACAGGACTTGTGTTATAGGAATGTTATCTAGGGTTGATTTCCCTTTTAAAACACAAGACCTGTGTTATAGGAATGTTATATAGGGTTCATATCTCTTGTAAAACACAGGACCTGTATTATAGGAATGTTATTTAGGGTTCGTATCTCTTGCAAAACACAGGACTTGTGTTATAGGAATGTTATCTAGGGTTCATATTTCTTGTAAAACACAAGACCTGTGTTACAGGAATGTTATCTAGGGTTGATATCTCTTGTAAAACACAGGACTTGTGTTATAGGAATGTTATCTAGGGTTCATATCGCTTGTTAATCACAGACCCTGTGTTATAGGAATGTTATCTAGGGTTCATATCTCTTGTAAAACACAGGACCTGTGTTATAGGAATTTTTTCTAGGGTTCATACCGCTTGTAAAACACAAGACCTGTGTTATAGGAATGTTATCTAGGGTTGATATCTCTTGTAAAACACAGGACTTGTGTTATAGGAATGTTATCTAGGGTTGATTTCCCTTTTAAAACACAAGACCTGTGTTATAGGAATGTTATATAGGGTTCATATCTCTTGTAAAACACTAGACCGGTATTATAGGAATGTTATCTAGGGTTCATATCTCTTGTAAAACACAGGACTTGTGTTATAGGAATGTTATCTAGGGTTCATATCTCTTGCAAAACACAAGACCTGTGTTACAGGAATGTTATCTCGGGTTGATATCTCTTGTAAAACACAGGACTTGTGTTATAGGAATGTTATCTAGGGTTCATATCGCTTGTAAAACAAAGGACCTGTGTTATAGGAATGTTATCTAGGGTTCATATCGCTCGTAAATCATAGGACCTGTGTGATAGGAATGTTATCTAGGGTTCATATATCTTGTAAAACACAGGACCTGTGTTATAGGAATGTTATCTAGGGTTCATATCGCTTGTAAAACACAAGACCTGTGTTATAGGAATGTTATCTAGGGTTGATATCTCTTGTAAAACACAGGACTTGTGTTATAGAAATGTTATCTAGGGTTGATATCCCTTTTGAAACACAAGACCTGTGTTATAGGAATGTTATCTAGGGTTCATATCTCTTGTAAAACACGAGACCTGTGTTACAGGAATGTTATCTAGGGTTGATATCTTTTGTAAACACAGGACATGTGTTATAGGAATGTTATCTAGGGTTCATATCGCCTGTAAAACAAAGGACCTGTGTTATAGGAATGTTATCTAGGGTTCATATCGCTTGTAAATCACAGGACCTGTGTTATAGGAATGTTATCTAGGGTTCATATCTCTTGTAAAACACTAGACCTCTGTTAAAGAAATGTTATTTAGGGTTCATATCGCTTGTAAAACACAAGACCTGTGATATAGGAATGTTATCTAGGGTTCATATCGTTTGTAAAACACTAGACCTCTGTTATAGGAATGTTATTTAGGGTTCATATCGCTTGTAAAACACTAGACCTCTGTTATAGGAACGTTATCTAGGGTTCATATCGCTTGTAAAACACTAGACCTATCTTATATGAATGTTATCTATGGTTCATATCTCTTGTAAAACACAGAACCTATGTTATAGGAATGTTATCTAGGGTTCATATCACTTGTAAAACACTAGACCTATCTTATATGAATGTTATCTGGGGTTCATATCGCTTGTAAAACACAAGACCTGTGTTATAGGAATGTTATGTAGGGTTGATATCTCTTGTAAAACACAGGACCTGTATTATAAGAATGTTATCTAGGGTTCATATGTCTTGTAAAACAATAGACCTGTGTTACAGGAATGTTATCTAGGGTTGATATCTCTTGTAAAACACAGGACCTGTATTATAAGAATGTTATCTAGGGTTCATATCGCTTGTAAATCACAGGACCTGTGTTATAGGAATGTTATCTAGGGTTCATATCTCTTGTAAAACACAGGACCTGTGTTATAGGAATGTTATCTAGGGTTCATATCGCTTGTAAATCACAGGACCTGTGTTATAGGAATGTTATCTAGGGTTCATATCTCTTGTAAAACACTAGACCTCTGTTAAAGAAATGTTATCTAGGGTTCATATCTCTTGTAAAACACTAGACCTGTGTTATAGGAATGTTATCTAGGGTTCATATCGCTTGTGAAACACAAGACCTCTGTTATAGGAATGTTATCGATGGTTCATATCTCTTGTAAAACACAAGACCTGTGTTATAGGAATGTTATCTAGGGTTCATATCGCTTGTAAAACACTAGACCTATCTTATATGAATGTTATCTATGGTTCATATCTCTTGTAAAACACAGAACCTATGTTATAGGAATGTTATCTAGGGTTCATATCACTTGTAAAACACTAGACCTATCTTATATGAATGTTATCTGGGGTTCATATCGCTTGTAAAACACAAGACCTGTGTTATAGGAATGTTATGTAGGGTTGATATCTCTTGTAAAACACAGGACCTGTATTATAAGAATGTTATCTAGGGTTCATATGTCTTGTAAAACAATAGACCTGTGTTACAGGAATGTTATCTAGGGTTGATATCTCTTGTAAAACACAGGACCTGTATTATAAGAATGTTATCTAGGGTTCATATCGCTTGTAAATCACAGGACCTGTGTTATAGGAATGTTATCTAGGGTTCATATCTCTTGTAAAACACAGGACCTGTGTTATAGGAATGTTTTCTAGGGTTCATATCGCTTGTAAAACACAAGACCTGTGTTATAGGAATGTTATTTAGGGTTAATATCTCTTGTTAAACACAGGACTTGTGTTATAGGAATGTTATCTAGGGTTGATATTTCTTTTGAAACACAAGACCTGTGTTATAGGAATGTTATCTAGGGTTCATATCTCTTGTAAAACACAGGACCGGTATTATAAGAATGTTATCTAGGGTTCATATCGCTTGTGAAACAAAAGACCTGTGTTATAGGAATGTTATTTAGGGTTCATATCGCTTGTAAATTACAAGACCTTCGTTATAGGAATGTTATCTAGGGTTCATATCTCTTTCTAACAAAAATCAAACTGGGAAATATACTTTATCTAGGGTTGATATCCCTTGTAAAACACAAGACCTGTGTTATAAGAATGTTATCTAGGGTTGATATCCATTGTAAAACACAAGACCTGTGTTATAGGAATGTTATCTAGGGTTCATATCTCTTGTAAAACACAGGACTTGTATTATAGGAAAGTTATGTAGGGTTCATATTTCTTGTAAAACACAGGACCTGTGTTATAGGAATGTTATCTAGGGTTCATATCGCTTGTAAAACAAAGGACCTGTGTTACAGGAATGTTATCTAGGGTTGATATCTCTTGTAAAACAGAGGACTTGTGTTATAGGAATGTTATCTAGGGTTCATATCGCTTGTAAAACAAAGGACTTGTGTTACAGGAATGTTATCTAGGGTTGATATCTCTTGTGAAACACAGGACTTGTGTTATAGGAATGTTATCTAGGGTTGATATCTCTTGTAAAACACAAGACTTGTGTTATAGGAATGTTATCTAGGGTTAATATCGCTTGTGAAACACAAGACCTGTGATATAGGAATGTTATCTAGGGTTCATATCTCTTGTAATACACTAGACCTCTGTTATAGGAATGTTATCTAGGGTTCATATCTCTTTTAAAACACTAGACCTCTGTTATAGGAATGTTATTTAGGGTTCATATCGCTTGTAAAACACAAGACTTGTGTTATAGGAATGTTATTTAGGGTTCATATCTCTTGTAATACACTAGACCTGTGATATAGAAATGTTATCTAGGGTTCATATCGCTTGTGAAACACAAGACCTGTGATATAGGAATGTTATCTAGGGTTCATATCGCTTGTAAAACACAAGACTTGTGTTATAGGAATGTTATCTAGGGTTCATATCTCTTGTAAAACACTAGACCTGTGTTATAGGATTGTTATTTAGGGTTCATATCTCTTGTAATACACTAGACCTGTGATATAGAAATGTTATCTAGGGTTCATATCGCTTGTAAAACACAGGACTTGTGTTATAGGAATGTTATCTAGGGTTCATATCGCTTGTAAAACACTAGACCTCTGTTATAGGAATGTTATCTAGGGTTCATATCTCTTGTAATACACTAGACCTCTGTTATAGAAATGTTATCTAGGGTTCATATCGCTTGTAAAACACTAGACCTCTGTTATAGAAATGTTATTTAGGGTTCATATCGCTTGTAAAACACAAGACCTGTGTTATAGGAATGTTATCTAGGGTTCATATCGCTTGTAAAACACTAGACCTCTGTTATAGGAATGTTATCTAGGGTTCATATCGCTTGTAAAACACTAGACCTCTGTTATAGAAATGTTATTTAGGGTTCATATCGCTTGTAAAACACTAAACCTCTGTTATAGGAACCTTATCTATGGTTCATATCGCTTGTGAAACACAAGACCTGTGATATAGGAATGTTATCTAGGGTTCATATCTCTTGTAAAACACTAGACCTGTGTTATAGGAATGTTATCTAGGGTTCATATCGTTTGTGAAACACAAGACCTGTGATATAGAAACGTTATCTAGGGTTCATATCGCTTGTGAAACACATGACCTGTGATATAGGAATGTTATCTAGGGTTCATATCGCTTGTAAAACACTAGACCTCTTTTATAGGAATGTTATCTAGGGTTCATATCTCTTGTAAAACACAGGACCTATGTTAAAGGAATGTTATCTAGGGTTCATATCGCTTGTAAAACCCTAGACCTATCTTATATGAATGTTATCTAGGGTTCATATCGCTTGTAAAACACAGGACCTGTGTTATAGGAATGTTATCTAGAGTTGATATCCCTTGTAAAACACAAGACCTGTGTTATAGGAATGTTATCTAGGGTTCATATCGCTTGTAAAACACAAGACCTGTATTATAGGAAAGTTATCTAGGGTTCATATTTCTTGTAAAACACAGGACCTGTGTTATATGATTGATTGATTGATTGTTGGTTGCTTTACGCCGCATTAGCACAAAAAGGCTATATCGCGGCGAGAGCTAATTCGAATATTTTTTACAATTTAAAGCATATTTTTAAAATAAGACAAAAGGTCCTTCAATACACTAAAATTCTTGACTAAAGCAAATTGATTATATACAAATAAAAATCAACAGTAAAATAACTTGATAAAAATTAAAATCGATTTAAATATAATAACATTTTTATATTTTATAATAAATTCCAATTTCTTTTAAAAAAGCAACAATATTTGTAAATGGAACATTATTAAATAAATCATACATATTATTGACATTGAAATGCTTCTTACGAATATCAGCAAAGTCAATACAATTAATTAAAACATGTTTAATAGTATACTTGCAGTTGCAAGGAACACATTGTGGTTCATCTTCATTTTTTAAAAGATACTCGTGTGTTATTCTAGTATGACCAATACGGCATCTAGTAATAACACACTGATCTTTTCTGCACATAATATTATCAAAAGGTTTGCCTAAATTAGGTTTAATTTCATGTAATTTATTATCGTCTTTTTTACTCCATTTATTTTTCAATATATTAAAAACATATTCTCTAATGTTAGATTTAAAATCAGTATATGGTATATCACAGTTAGATAGAGGGTCACCAAGGGCATTCTTTGCCTCAAGGTCTACAGCTGTGTTTCCAAGGATTCCAACATGACTCGGAACCCATAGAAATATTATTTCTTTCAGAAGAATTTTTAAATTCCTCATTACATATAAAATTTTCAGGATTGTTGGGTTTTTAATTTTAGTATTTCGTATAGCTTGTAAGCATGAAAGTGAATCCGAACATATAATAAATTTGGATTTATCTGAAGAAGCAATAAATTTCAAAGCCAAAATTATTGCTTCTGCTTCAGCAGTAAAGATGGATGCATCAGATGGCAAACGGAGGGTTGCAGCTCTGTCCCTGAAGACAGCAGCAGATGCAACTCTATCACCATCTTTTGATCCATCAGTATTGACAGTTGAAAAATCGAGATAATCGGCTTTAATTTCAGCATAGTGTTGCTGAATTAAAAGAGGATTTGTTTTATTTTTATTGTGTTCACGGAGATCAAATATCATTTTTGGTTTGGGAAGTTCCCATGGAGGACATTTGCAAGTTTGAACTTGAGCAACAGATTTTAAATCAAAAGAAGCTAAATGTGGTTTTAAACGTAAACCTAACGGAGGAATTTTATTTTCATGTTTTGCAAAAATATCTTCATAAATCGGATTAAAAACACAGCTGTAGGCAGGATTATCTGAATGCGCTTTTAGTTTGACAGCATATTGAAGTCCAAGCTTCAAACGTCTGTCAGTGAGTGAGTGCTCATCAGCCTCTACATACAGACTCTCAACTGGTGAGGTTTTAAATGCGCCAAGACAGAGACGCAAACCTTGGTGATGCACAGCATCGAGAATCTGTATGTAGGACTTCCTTGCAGAGCCATACACTATAGAGCCATAATCTAGTTTAGATCTAACAAGAGATCTATATAAATTGAGTAAAATGTTGCGATCAGCACCCCAGTCAGTGCTGCCGACAACTTTTAAAATATCTAAAGCTTTTAAACATCTCGCTTTTAACATTTTGATATGGGGTAGAAAGGTTAACTTTTTATCGAAAAGTAAACCAAGAAATTTGGTTTCATCAACCATTTTAATTGGGTTGCCGTACAAAGTTAGTTCTGGATCAAGATGCAATTTTCTTTTGTTACAAAAATGCATCCCGACCGTTTTTGAAGTGGAAAATTTAAAACCATTTTCCGAGGCCCATTTTTCAATTCTTCCAAGACATAATTGTAATTGTCTTTCAATGTTATTCATATTTTTGCCTCTGTAACATATTAAAAAATCATCAACGTACAATGAACCTTCAATATTACTTTTTAAAACTTCAACAAGGCTGTTGATTTTAAGACTAAATAATGTAACAGATAAAATACTGCCCTGAGGGACACCCATCTCTTGATCATAAAGATCAGACATGGTCGAATTAACTCTAACATTAAATTGTCTGTTAGAGAGAAAATTAGAAATAAAATTAGGCATATTGCCTTTCAACCCCATATCAAATAGATCTTTTAAAATACCATATTTCCATGCAGTATCATAGGCCTTCTCAAGGTCGAAAAAGACCGACACCACATGCTCATTTTTCGCAAAACCATTACGGACAAATGATTCGAATCGAACAAGATGATCAAGAGTACACCTGTGTTATAGGAATGTTATCTAGGGTTCATATCGCTTGTAAAACAAAGGAACTCTGTTATAGGAATGTTATCTAGGGTTAATATTTCTTGTAAAACACAACACCTGTGTTACAGGAATGTTATCTAGGGTTGATATCTCTTGTAAAACTCAGGAATTGTGTTATAGGAATGTTATCTAGGGTTCATATCGCTTGTGAAACACAAGACCTGTGATATAGGAATGTCATCTAGGGTTCATATCGCTTGTAAAACATTAGACCTCTGTTATAGGAATGTTATCTAGGGTTCATATCTCTTGTAAAACACAGGACCTGTGTGATAGGAATGTTATCTAGGGTTCATATCGCTTTTAAAACACTAGACCTATCTTATATGAATGTTATCTAGGGTTGATATCCCTTGTAAAACACAAGATCTGTGTTATAGGAATATTATCTAGGGTTCATATCGCTTGTAAAACACAAGACCTGTGTTACAGGAATGTTATCTAGGGTTCATATCTCTTGTAAAACACTAGACCTCTGTTACAGGAATGTTATTTAGGGTTCATATCGCTTGTAAAACACTAGACATCTGTTGTAGGAACGTTATTTAGGGTTCATATCGCTTGTAAAACACTAGACCTCTGTTATAGGAACGTTATCTAGGGTTCATATCGCTTGTAAAACACTAGAACTCTGTTATAGGAATGTTATCTAGGGTTCATATCGCTTGTAAAACACTAGACCTCTGTTATAGGAACGTTATCTAAGGTTCATATCGCTTGTGAAACACAAGACCTGTGATATAGGAATGTTATATAGGGTTCATATCGCTTGTAAAACACTAGACCTCCGTTATAGGAATGTTATCTAGGGTTCATATCTCTTGTAAAACACTAGACCTCTGTTATAGGAATGTTATTTAGGGTTCATATAGCTTGTAAAACACAAGACCTGTGATATAGGAATGATATCTTGTGTTCATATCGCTTGTAAAACATAAGACCTGTGTTATAGGAATGTTATCTAGGCTTCATATCTCTTGTAAACACACAGGACCTGTGTTATATGAATGCTATCTAGGGTCCATATCTCTTGTAAAACACAGAACTTGTGTTATAAGAATGTTATCTAGGGTTCATATCGCTTGTGAAACAAAAGACCTGTGTTATAGGAATGTTATCTAGGGTTCATATCTCTTGTTAAACACAGGACCTGTATTATAGGAATGTTATCTAGGGTTTATATCGCTTGTGAAGCACAAGACCTGTGTTATAGGAATGTTATTTAGGGTTCATATCGCTTGTAAAACACAATACCTGTGTTATAGGAATGTTATCTAGGGTTGATATCCCTTGTAAAACACTAGACCTGTGTTATAGGAATGTTATCTAGGGTTCTAATCGCTTGTAAAACACAGGATTGTTTTATAGGAATATTATCTAGGGTTCATATCTCTTGTAAAACACAAAACTTGTGTTATAAGAATGTTATCTAGGGATCATATCGCTTGTGAAACAAAAGACCTGTGTTAAAGGAATGTTATCTAGGGTTCATATCGCTTGTAAAACACAAGACCTGTGTTATAGGAATGTTATCTAGGGTTCATATCGCTTGTAAAACACAGGACCTGTATTATAGGAATGTTATCTAGGGTTCATATCGCTTGCAAAACACAAGACCTGTGTTAAAGGAATGTTATCTAGGGTTGATATCCCTTGTAAAACACAGGACCTGTGTTATAGGAATATTATCTAGGGTTCATATCTCTTGTAAAACACAGAACTTGTGTTATAAGAATGTTATCTAGGGTTCATATCGCTTGTGAAACAAAAGACCTGTGTTATAGGAATGTTATCTAGGGTTCATATCGCTTGTAAAACACAAGACCTTCGTTATAGGAATGTTATCTAGGGTTCATATCTCTTTCTAACAAAAATCAAACTGGTAAATATACTTGACTAAGTAAAATCAAGTGGGTACACGTATGCTTGTCCAAGTAACATCAATTGGGGACACACATGATTGAACCTTACTAAATGAGGACATTTTTTTTAAAACACTAGACCTCTGTTATAGGAATGTTATCTAGGGTTTATATCTCTTGTAAAACACTAGACCTGTGTTATAGGAATGGTATCTAGGTTGATATCCCTTGTAAAACACAGGACTTTTGTTATAGGAATGTTATCTAGGGTTGATATCCCTTTAAAAACACAAGACCTGCGTTTTAGGAATGTTATCTAGGGTTCAAATCCCTTGTAAAACACAAAATCTGTGTTAACGGAATGTTATCTAGGGTTGATATCTCTTGTAAAACACAGGACCTGTGTTAAAGGAATGTTATCTAGGGTTCATATCCTTTGTAGAACACAGGACATGTTATATAGGAATGTTATCTAGCGTTCAAATCGCTTGTAAAACACAGGACCAATGCTATATGAACGTTATCTAGGGTTGATATCCCTTGTAAAACACAATACCAGTGTTATATGAACGTTATCTAGGGTTGTTATCCCTTGAAAAACACAAGACCAGTGTTATAGGAATGTCATCTAGTGTTCGTATCTCTTGTAAAACACAGGACCTGTGTTATAAGAATGTTATCTAGGGTTCATATCGCTTGCAAAACACAAGACCTGTGTTATAGGAATGTTATCTACGGTTGATATTTCTTGTAAAATACAAGACTTGTGTTTTAGGAATGTTATCTAGGTTTGATATCCCTTTTAAAACACAAGACCTGTGTTATAGGAATGTATATAGGGTTCATATCTCTTGTAAAACACAGGACCTGTGTTATAGGAATGGTATCTAGGGTTGATATCCCTTGTAAAACACAATACCTGTGTTATAGAAATGTTATCTAGGGTTCATATCGCTTGTAAAACAAAAGACCTGTGTTATAGGAATGTTATCTAGGGTTCATATCGCTTGTAAAACACAAGACCTTCGTTATAGGGAGGTTATCTAGGGTTCGTAACCCTTGTAAAACATAAGACCTGTGTTATAGGAATGATATATAGGGTTCATACATGTATCACTTGTAAAACACAAGACCTGTGTTCTAGGAATGTTATTTAGGGTTCATTTTCCTTGTAAAACACAAGTCCTGTGTGATAGAAATGTTATCTAGGGTTCATATCACTTGTAAAACACAGGACCTGTGTTATACGAATGTTATCTAGGGTTGATATCCCCTGTAAAACACAGGACATGTGTAATAAAAATGTTTTCTAGGGTTCATATCTCTTGTAAAACACAAAACCTGTGTTATAGGAAGGTTATCTAGGGTTCGTAACCCTTGTAAAACATAGGACCTGTGTTATAGGAATGGTATATAGGGTTCATATCACTTGTAAAACACAAGACCTGTGTTCTAGGAATGTTATTTAGGGTTCATTTTTCTTGTAAAACACAAGACCTGTGTGATAGGAATGTTATCTCGGGTTCATATTACTAGTAAAACACAGGACCTGTGTTATACGAATGTTATCTAAGGTTGATATCCCCTGTAAAACACAGGACATGTGTAATAGGAATGTTTTCTAGGGTTCATATCTCTTGTAAAATACAGGACATATGCCTTAGGAACGTTATATAGGGTTCATATTCCTTGTAAAACACAAGACCTGTGTTATAGGAATAATATCTAGGGTTCATATCGCTTGTAAAACAGTAGACCTGTGTTATAGGCATTTTATCTAGTGTTTATATCGCTTGTAAAACACAGGACCTGTGTTATTGGAATGTTATCTAGGTTTCATACCTCTTGTAAAACACAGGACCTGGGTTACAGGAATGTTATCTAGGGTTCATATCTCTTGTAAAACACAGGACCTATGTTAAAAGAATGTTATCTAGGGTTCATATCCTTTATAGAACACAGGACATGTTATATAGGAATGTTATCTAGGTTTGAAATCCCTGGTAAAACACAGGACCTGTGTTATAGGAATGTTATCTAGGGTTCATATCGCTTGTAAAACACAGGACCTGTGTTAAAAGAATGTTATCTAGGGTTCATATCCTTTGTAGAACACAGGACATGTTATATAGGAATGTTATCTAGGGTTGAAATCCCTGGTAAAACACAAGACCTTCGTTATAGGGAGGTTATCTAGGGTTCGTAACCCTTGTAAAACATAGGACCTGTGTTATAGGAATGATATATAGGGTTCATACATGTATCACTTGTAAAACACAAGACCTGTGTTCTAGGAATGTTATTTAGGGTTCATTTTCCTTGTAAAACACAAGTCCTGTGTGATAGAAATGTTATCTAGGGTTCATATCACTTGTAAAACACAGGACCTGTGTTATACGAATGTTATCTAGGGTTGATATCCCCTGTAAAACACAGGACATGTGTAATATAAATGTTTTCTAGGGTTCATATCTCTTGTAAAACACAAAACCTGTCTTATAGGAAGGTTATCTAGGGTTCGTAACCCTTGTAAAACATAGGACCTGTGTTATAGGAATGGTATATAGGGTTCATATCACTTGTAAAACACAAGACCTGTGTTCTAGGAATGTTATTTAGGGTTCATTTTTCTTGTAAAACACAAGACCTGTGTGATAGGAATGTTATCTCGGGTTCATATTACTAGTAAAACACAGGACCTGTGTTATACGAATGTTATCTAAGGTTGATATCCCCTGTAAAACACAGGACATGTGTAATAGGAATGTTTTCTAGGGTTCATATCTCTTGTAAAATACAGGACATATGCCTTAGGAACGTTATATAGGGTTCATATTCCTTGTAAAACACAAGACCTGTGTTATAGGAATAATATCTAGGGTTCATATCGCTTGTAAAACAGTAGACCTGTGTTATAGGCATTTTATCTAGTGTTTATATCGCTTGTAAAACACAGGACCTGTGTTATTGGAATGTTATTAAGGTTTCATACCTCTTGTAAAACACAGGACCTGGGTTACAGGAATGTTATCTAGGGTTCATATCTCTTGTAAAACACAGGACCTATGTTAAAAGAATGTTATCTAGGGTTCATATCCTTTGTAGAACACAGGACATGTTATATAGGAATGTTATCTAGGGTTGAAATCCCTGGTAAAACACAGGACCTGTGTTATAGGAATGTTATCTACGGGTTCATATCGCTTGTAAAACACAGGACCTGTGTTATAGGAATGTTATCTAGTGTTCATATCTCTTGTAAAACACAGAACTTGTGTTATAAGAATGTTATCTAGGGTTCATATCGCTTGTGAAACAAAAGACCTGTGTTATAGGAATGTTATCTAGGGTTCATATCGCTTGTAAAACACAAGACCTTCGTTATAGGAATGTTATCTAGGGTTCATATCTCTTTCTAACAAAAATCAAACTGGTAAATATACTTGACTAAGTAAAATCAAGTGGGTACACGTATGCTTGTCCAAGTAACATCAATTGGGGACACACATGATTGAACCTTACTAAATGAGGACATGTTTTTTAAAACACTAGACCTCTGTTATAGGAATGTTATCTAGGGTTTATATCTCTTGTAAAACACTAGACCTGTGTTATAGGAATGGTATCTAGGTTGATATCCCTTGTAAAACACAGGACTTTTGTTATAGGAATGTTATCTAGGGTTGATATCCCTTTAAAAACACAAGACCTGCGTTTTAGGAATGTTATCTAGGGTTCAAATCCCTTGTAAAACATAAAATCTGTGTTATAGGAATGTTATCTAGGGTTGATATCTCTTGTAAAACACAGGACCTGTGTTAAAGGAATGTTATCTAGGGTTCATATCCTTTGTAGAACACAGGACATGTTATATAGGAATGTTATCTAGCGTTCAAATCGCTTGTAAAACACAGGACCAATGCTATATGAACGTTATCTAGGGTTGATATCCCTTGTAAAACACAATACCAGTGTTATATGAACGTTATCTAGGGTTGTTATCCCTTGAAAAACACAAGACCAGTGTTATAGGAATGTCATCTAGTGTTCGTATCTCTTGTAAAACACAGGACCTGTGTTATAAGAATGTTATCTAGGGTTCATATCGCTTGCAAAACACAAGACCTGTGTTATAGGAATGTTATCTACGGTTGATATTTCTTGTAAAATACAAGACTTGTGTTTTAGGAATGTTATCAAGGTTTGATATCCCTTTTAAAACACAAGACCTGTGTTATAGGAATGTATATAGGGTTCATATCTCTTGTAAAACACAGGACCTGTGTTATAGGAATGTTATCTAGGTTTCATACCTCTTGTAAAACACAGGACCTGGGTTACAGGAATGTTATCTAGGGTTCATATCTCTTGTAAAACACAGGACCTATGTTAAAAGAATGTTATCTAGGGTTCATATCCTTTGTAGAACACAGGACATGTTATATAGGAATGTTATCTAGGGTTGAAATCCCTGGTAAAACACAGGACCTGTGTTATAGGAATGTTATCTAGGGTTCATATCGCTTGTAAAACACAGGACCTGTGTTATAGGAATGTTATCTAGTGTTCATATCTCTTGTAAAACACAAAACCTGTGTTATAGGAAGGTTATCTAGGGTTCGTAACCCTTGTAAAACATAGGACCTGTGTTATAGGAATGGTATATAGGGTTCATATCACTTGTAAAACACAAGACCTGTGTTCTAGGAATGCTATTTAGGGTTCATTTTTCTTGTAAAACACAAGACCTGTGTGATAGGAATGTTATCTCGGGTTCATATTACTAGTAAAACACAGGACCTGTGTTATACGAATGTTATCTAAGGTTGATATCCCCTGTAAAACACAGGACATGTGTAATAGGAATGTTTTCTAGGGTTCATATCTCTTGTAAAATACAGGACATATGCCTTAGGAACGTTATATAGGGTTCATATTCCTTGTAAAACACAAGACCTGTGTTATAGGAATAATATCTAGGGTTCATATCGCTTGTAAAACAGTAGACCTGTGTTATAGGCATTTTATCTAGTGTTTATATCGCTTGTAAAACACAGGACCTGTGTTATTGGAATGTTATCTAGGTTTCATACCTCTTGTAAAACACAGGACCTGGTTACAGGAATGTTATCTAGGGTTCATATCTCTTGTAAAACACAGGACCTATGTTAAAAGAATGTTATCTAGGGTTCATATCCTTTGTAGAACAGAGGACATGTTATATAGGAATGTTATCTAGGGTTGAAATCCCTGGTAAAACACAGGACCTGTGTTATAGGAATGTTATCTAGGGTTCATATCGCTTGTAAAACACAGGACCTGTGTTATAGGAATGTTATCTAGTGTTCATATCTCTTGTAAAACACAGAACTTGTGTTATAAGAATGTTATCTAGGGTTCATATCGCTTGTAAAACAAAAGATCTGTGTTATAGGAATGTTATCTAGGGTTCATATCTCTTTCTAACAAAAATCAAACTGGGAAATATACTTGACTAAGTAAAATCAAGTGGGTACACGTATGCTTGTCCAAGTAACATCAATTGGGGACACACATGATTGAATCTTACTAAATGAGGACTTTTTTTTTTGAAAATTTGAGAAATCGTCAATCTTTTTTGTACATTTTAAGTGGGCTTCGTCAATCACGGTACCAATGTTATATGAACGTTATCTAGGGTTCATATCGCTTGTGAAACACAAAACCTGTGATATAGGAATTTTATATAGGGTTCATATCGCTTGTAAAACACTAGACCTCTGTTATAGGAATGTTATCTAGGGTTCATATCTCTTGTAAAACACAGGACCTGTGTGATAGGAATGTTATCTAGGGTTCATATAGCTTGTAAAACACAGGACCAGTGTTATAGGAATGTTATCTAGGGTTCATATCGCTTGTAAAACACGGGACCTGTGTGATAGGAATGTTATCTAGGGTTCATATCGCTTGTAAAACACAGGACCAGTGTTATAGGAATGGTATCTAGGGTTGACATCCCTTGTAAAACACAATAACCTGTGTTATAGAAATGTTATCTAGGGTTCATATCAATTGTTAACCAAAGGACCTGTGTTATAGGAATGTTATCTAGGGTTCATATCGTTTGTAAAACACAAGACCTGTGTTATAGGAATGTTATCTAGGGTTGATATCTCTTGTAAAACACAGGACTTGTGTTATAGGAATGTTATTTAGGGTTGATATCCCTTTAAAAACACAAGACCTGCGTTATAGGAATGTTATCTAGTGTTTATATCCCTTGTAAAACACAGAACTTGTGTTATAAGAATGTTATCTAGGGTTCATATCGCTTGTGAAACAAAAGATCTGTGTTATAGGAATGTTATCTAGGGTTAATATCGCTTGTAAAACACAAAACCTTCGTTATAGGAATGTTATCTAGGGTTCATATCTCTTTCTAACAAAAATCAAACTGGGAAATATACTTGACTAAGTAAAATCAAGTGGGTACACGTATGCTTGTCCAAGTAACATCAATTGGGGACACACATGATTGAATCTTACTAAATGAGGACTTTTTTTTTGAAAATTTGAGAAATCGTCAAACTTTTTTGTACATTTTAAATGGGCTTCGTCAATCACGGTACCAATGTTATATGAACGTTATCTAGGGTTCATATCGCTTGTAAAACACTAGACCTCTGTTATAGGAATGTTATCTAGGGTTCATATCTCTTGTAAAACACAGGACCTGTGTGATAGGAATGTTATCTAGAGTTCATATCGCTTGTAAAACACAGGACCAGTGTTAAAGGAATGTTATCTAGGGTTCATATCGCTTGTAAAACACGGGACCTGTGTGATAGGAATGTTATCTAGGGTTCATATCGCTTGTAAAACACAGGACCAGTGTTATAGGAATGGTATCCTGGGTTCGACATCCCTTGTAAAACACAATACCTGTGTTATAGAAATGTTATCTAGGGTTCATATCGCTTGTAAAACACAGGACTTGTGTTATAGGAATGGTATCTAGGGTTGATATTCCTTGTAAAACACAATACCTGTGTTATAGAAATGTTATCTAGGATTCATATCGCTTGTAAACCAAAGGACCTGTGTTATAGGAATGTTATCTAGGGTTCATATCGCTTGTAAAACACAAGACCTGTGTTATAGGAATGTTATCTAGGGTTGATATCTCTTGTAAAACACAGGACTTGTGTTATAGGCATGTTATTTAGGGTTGATATCCCTTTAAAAACACAAGACCTGCGTTATAGGAATGTTATCTAGTGTTCATATCCCTTGTAAAACACAGAACTTGTGTTATAAGAATGTTATCTAGGGTTCATATCGCTTGTGAAACAAAAGATCTGTATTATAGGAATGTTATCTAGGGTTCATATCGCTTGTAAAACACAAGACCTTCGTTATAGGAATGTTATCTAGGGTTCATATCTCTTTCTAACAAAAATCAAACTGGGAAATATACTTGACTAAGTAAAATCAAGTGGGTACACGTATGCTTGTCCAAGTAACATCAATTGGGGACATACATGATTGAATCTTACTAAATGAGGACTTTTTTTTTGAAAATTTGAGAAATCGTCAATCTTTTTTGTACATTTTAAATGGGCTTCGTAAATCACGGTACCAATGTTATATGAACGTTATCTAGGGTTCATATCGCTTGTGAAACACAAAACCTGTGATATAGGAATGTTATATAGGGTTCATATCGCTTGTAAAACACTAGACCTCTGTTATAGGAATGTTATCTAGGGTTCATATTTCTTTGAGGGTTGACATCTCTTGTAAAACACAGGACTTGTGTTATATGCATGTTATTTAGGGTTGATATCCATTTAAAAACACAAGACCTGCGTTATAGGAATGTTATCTAGGGTTCATATCTCTTGTAAAACACAATACCTGTGTTATAGAAATGTTATCTAGGGTTCATATCGCTTGTAAACCAAAGGACCTGTGTTATATGAATGTTATCTCGGGTTAATATCGCTTGTAAAACACAAGACCTGTGTTTAAGGAATTTTATCTAAGGTTGATATCTCTTGTAAAACACAGGACTTGTGTTATATGCATGTTATTTAGGGTTGATATCCCTTTAAAAACACAAGACCTGCGTTATAGGAATGTTATCTAGGGTTCATATCTCTTGTAAAACACAGGACCTGTATTATAGCAATGTTATCTAGGGTTCATATCTCTTGTAAAACACAAAACCTGTGTTATAGGAATGTTATCTAGGGTTCATATCGCTTGTAAAACACAATACCTGTGTTATAGGAATGTTATCTAGGGTTGATATCCCTTGTAAAACACAAGACCTGTGTTAAAGGAATGTTATCTAGGGTTCATATCGCTTGTACAACACCAGACCTGTGTTATAGGAATAATATCTAGGGTTCATATCACTTGTAAAACACAAGACCTGTGTTATAGGAATGTTATCTAGTGTTGATATCCCTTGTAAAACACAAGATCTGTGTTATAGGAATGTTATTTAGGTCTGATATCCCTTGTAAAACACAAAACCTGTGTTATTTGAACGTTATCTAGGATTCATATTGCTTGTAAAACACAAGACCTGTGTTATAGGAATGTAATCTAGGGTTGATATCCCTTGTAAAACACAAAACCTGTGTTATAGGAAGGTTATCTAGGGTTCGTAACCCTTGTAAAACATAGGACCTGTGATATAGGAATGGTATATAGGGTTCATATCACTTGTAAAACACAAGACCTGTGTTCTAGGAATGCTATTTAGGGTTCATTTTCCTTGTAAAACACAAGACCTGTGTGATAGGAATTTTATCTAGGGTTCCTTTCACTCGTAAAACACAGGACCTGTGTTATACGAATGTTATCTAGGGTTGATATCCCCTGTAAAACACAGCACATGTGTAATAGGAATGTTTTCTAGGGTTCATATCTCTTGTAAAACACAGGACATATGCCTTAGGAACGTTATCTAGGGTTCATATTCCTTGTAAAACACAAGACCTGTGTTATAGGAATGTTATCTAGGGTTCATTTCGCTTGTAAAACACAAGACCTGTGTTATTGGCATTTTATGTAGTGTTTATATCGCTTGTAAAACACAGGACCTGTGTTATTGGAATGTTATTTAGGGTGCATATCCCTTATAAAACTCTGTACCATTGTTATAGGATGGTTATCTAGGGTTCATATTCCCTGTAAAACACAGGACCAAAGTTTTATGAATGTTATTTAGGGTTCATGTCATTAGTAAAACACAGGACCTGTGCTATAGGAATGTTATCTAGGGTTCATAGGAATGTTATCTAGGGTTCATATGTCTTGTAAAGCACAGGACCTTTGTAATAGAAATGCTGTCTAGGGTTCATATCACTTGTAAAACACAAGACCTTTGTTATAGGAATGTTCCTAGGGTTGATATCGCTGGTGAAACACAAGACCTGTGTGATAGGAATTGTATCTAGGGTTCATATCGCTTGTAACACACAGGACCTGTGTTATAGGAATGTTATGTAGGGTTGATGTCGTTTGTAAAACACAGGACCTGTGTTATAGGAATGTTATCTATGGTTCATATCTCTTGTAAAGCACAGGACCGGTGTTATGAAATGTTATCTAGGGTTCATATCCCTTGTAAAATACAGTACAAGTCCTATAGGAATGTTATCTAGAGTTGATTTCTCTTGTTAAACACAGGACCTGTTATATAAGAATGTTATCAAGGGTTGATATCCCCTGTAAAACACAGGACCTGTGTTATAGGAATGTTATCTAGGGTTCATATTTCTTGTAAAACACAGGACCTGTGTTGTATGAATGTTATCTAGTGCTCATATCACTTGTAAAACACCAGACCTGTGTTATAGGAATGTTATCTAGTGTTAAAATCTCTTGTAAAACACCTGACCTGTGTTATAGGAATGTTATCTAGGGTTGATATCGCTTGTAAAACACAGGACCTGTGTTAAAGGAATGTTATCTAGGGTTCATATCCTTTGTAAAACACAAGACCTGTGCTATAAAAGAAATGTTGAATATCAGCCAAGCTCATGTGACCTTTCATGCCAGGTGAGCTAAAAGGTGATAACAAAACATTTCCTAACAAATTCAATATGGGACACACATATGATTGTCCAAATACCATCAAGTGGGGACACACATATGGTAGTGTCCTACTAAATGAGGACATGCTAAGGTGGAAATGTTGAGAAATCTTGAATATTTTGGTTTTATTCTTATAATACTCTTTTGGTAATTCTGAATCGGAGAAGTAATGGATTACCACGGACACCAACCTGACTCACAAGCTTACACCACATTTAATGCCAGGTGACATGTTTAGAATATATTTTGAGAAATCATATTTCTTCATTTATATTTGTTGGGAGATACAGAAAAAGAGATATTAGGAAATCTTTAAAGCCCCTGAAATGAACGAAATGTTGAACATCAGCATAAGCTCGGTCAACCTCTTATGTCAGAGAAGATAAAAGGTGATTGGGTAATTCTGAATCTTAAAATTAATGGACGACTACAGACACTAATTTAAGGCAAAGCATACATGACCTTCTATGCCATGTGAGCAGTTTAGTTAAAATTTTGCAAAATTATGATTCTTCATTAATATGTGTTGCCAATATGTTTTGTCTTGTTATTTGAGATAAGAGAAGCTATGGTATCATGCTTCTATCTTTTACACCAATGACAGAAGAATTTGACACTTTTGTGAATCATCAGACCATCACTAACTACAAGATTAGTGATTGACAACATTATGTGATATATTAAAAATAAATTTGAACGGACAGACGAACAGGCATTACTAATCTTTAAAGCTCCTGAAATAAAAGAAATGTTGAACATCAGCCAAGCTTATATGACCCTTTATGCCAGGTGAAATGAAAGGTGATAACAAATTATTTTCTAACAAATTCAATATGGGACACACATATGATTGTCCAAGTACAATGAAGTGGGGACACACATATGATAAAGTCCTACTAAATGAGGACATGTTTATAGGAAATGTGGAGAAATCTTGATTCTATATTTATATCTGCTGATAATAGTTTTCTGGGCTATTCTGAATCATACAAGTAATGAACGACTACAGACACCAAGTTAAGGCAGAGCATACATGACTTCTATGCCAGTTGAGCAGTTTACTTAAAATTTTGCTTAACTATGATTCTTCATTTATATTTGTTGCCAATATGTTTTTCTGGTTATTTGAGATAAGAAAAGTTAAGGTATCATTTTGATATCTTTTCCACCAATGACTGGAGAATTTGATTCTTTTGTGAATCATCAGACCATCACTACCAACAAGATTAGTTATTGACAGCATCATGTGATGTATTGAACATGTCTTTGGACGGACAGATGAACACACAAAACTAATCCTGAAATAAAAGAAATGTTAAACATCACCCAAATTCATATGACCTTTTATGCCAGGTGAGCTGAAAGGTGATAACACAATATCTTCTAACAAATTCAATATGGGACACACATTTGATTGTCCCAGTACCATCAAGTGGGGAAACACATGATAGAGTCATGCAAAATGAGGACATGTTTAGTGGAAATGTGGAGAAATCTAATTTTCTTTTCTGATATTTTTTTGGTAATTCTGAATCGGAGAAGTAACGAATTTACACAGACACCAAGTTGAGTCAAAAGCTTACATAACCTTTAATGCCATGTAAGCTGTTTAGTGGAAATTTTGAAAACCATGATTCTTCATTTATATTTATTGCCAATATGTTTTTTTCTGTTTTTTTGAGATCAGAAAAGTTCAGGTATAATGCTGATATCTTTTCCACAAATAACTGGAGAATTTGACACTTTTAACGTTGAGTCGTTTGTGTTTTCTCTTATTTTTGAGATATTGAGATAAGACGTGGCACGGTACTTGTCTATCCCAAATTCATGTATTTGGTTTTCATGTTACATTTGTTATTCTCGTGGTGTTTTGTCTGATGATTGGTCTGTTTCTGTGTGTGTTGCGTTGCGGTCTTGTGTCGTTGTTCTCCTCTTATATTTAATGCGTTTCGCTCGGTTTTGGTTTGTTACCCCGATTTTGTTTTTTGTCCATGGATTTATGAGTTTTGAACAGCGGTATACTACTGTTGCCTTTATTTTGTGAACCATCAGACCGTCACTACCAACAAGATTAGTGATTGACAGTATAATGTGATATATTGAAAATGTATTTGGACGGACAGAGGAACAGACATAACTAATCTTTAAAGCTCCTGAAATAAAAGAAATGTTGAACATCAGCCGAGCTCATATGACCTTTTATGGCAGGGGAGCTGGAAGGTGATAACACAACATTTTCTAACAATTTCAATGTGGGACACACAGATAATTGTCCAAGTATCATCAAGTGGGGACACACATGATAGAGTCCTACTAAATGAGGACATGTTTATAGGAAATGTGGAGAAATCTTGATTCTATATTTATATCTGCTGATAATAGTATTTTGAGTGTGTCTAAATCAGAGAAGCTCCTGAAATAAAACAAATGTTGAACATCAGCCGAGCTCATATGACCTTTTATGCCAGGTGAGATGAAAGGTGATAACACAACATTGTCTAACAATTTCAATGTGGGACACACAGATAATTGTCCAAGTATCATCAAGTGGGGACACACATGATAGAGTCCTACTAAATGAGGACATGTTTATAGGAAATGTGGAGAAATCTTGATTCTATATTTATATCTGCTGATAATAGTATTTTGAGTGTTTCTAAATCAGAGAAGCTCCTGAAATAAAACAAATGTTGAACATCAGCCGAGCTCATATGACCTTTTATGCCAGGTGAGATGAAAGGTGATAACACAACATTGTCTAACAATTTCAATGTGGGACACACAGATAATTGTCCAAGTATCATCAAGTGGGGACACACATGATAGAGTCCTACTAAATGAGGACATGTTTATAGGAAATGTGGAGAAATCTTGATTCTATATTTATATCTGCTGATAATAGTATTTTGAGTGTTTCTAAATCAGAGAAGCTCCTAAAATAATAGAAATGTTGAACATCAGCCAAGCTCATATGACCTTTTATGTCAGGTGAGCTGAAAGGTGATCACACAACATTTTCTAACAATTTCAATGTGGGACACACAGATAATTGTCCAAGTATCATCAAGTGGGGACACACATGATAGAGTCCTACTAAATGAGGATATGTTTATAGTAAATGTGGAGAAATCTTGATTCTATATTTATATCTGCTGATAATAGTATTTTGAGTGTGTCTAAATCAGAGAAGCTCCTAAAATAATAGAAATGTTGAACATCAGCCGAGCTTATATGACCTTTTATGCCAGGTGAGCTGAAAGGTTATAACACAACATTGTCTAATAAATTCAATATGGGACACACATATGATTGTCCAAGTACCATCAAGTGGGGACACACATGATAGAGTCCTACTAAATGAGGACATGTTTAGTGGAAATTTGAAGAAATCTTGAATCTTTATTTTTATTTTCTTAAGCTGGGGTCACACATTCACGATTTTTACTACCGTTCTTGATAGGACCATTCCCAATTAAAATTTATTAAAAGTCTGATCAAGATCCTGTGAATCGTGGATGGAAATTCAAACTTAAATTAAAATTTGTAAAAAAAATAATTTGATCACGACAACAATCAGATAGTATTCAGGAAGCACCGATATTCAACCGTTTCTAAGCGAATTAGTCCCGATAATACCGTTCTGAATCCGCTTCTAATCCGATTTGTATTTTTCGCCAGGTAAAATTCGACCGAGTCTGTCACGACTGCGTCCCGACTCTACCGAATGTTATCCGACTGAGATCAGACAGTGACCGGACAGTGAACCGACGCTGACGGAAGTTATCCGTTCGAAAACTGTCGGCATATTCGGGATGATCAAATACTGTCGGAACGTAATCCTATCATAGTCCGCTCTATCGCATTGCAAACGGCTTTGTCTGGTCTCAGTCGTATTGTATTCTGTAATTGTCGGGACTCTGACGTGGGTATCATTGACGAATTTCGTATTAATAACGGGACTGTTTCGGAACGGTTTCGGCAAAAAACGGTTCGCAATCGACAAGATCTGGATGCAATCTGGACTCAATCGGCAGAAAAACAACTATGAAAAATTACTCCGGATCATTCACGTTCCACAGGACACCGTCCAGAATACACAAGACATTGTTCGGAACTCGATCCGATACAGCAGAATCTGTCGCGACATAGCCACGATTGTAATCCGACTAGACAAAATCGGCTGAGTTGCCCCGAATGTTACGGGACGCACCCAACTGTCGGGGTGCTTTGCCGAACTATTCGGACCCTTCCCGATCCGTAGGAATCTGTTACGAACTAAAACGAATGCGTTCAGACAATGATAGGACATTCCAGATAATTGAGGATACTAATCCGACTTTTTCACTTTTCGTGTCGTATTGCTGTCTGATCTCAATCGGGAGCAATAATCGGCAATGTGTGAACCCCGCATTATAATAGCTGTTTGGTAATTCTGAATCGGAGAGGTAATGGATTACCACAGACACCAAATTGAGTCACAAGCTCACATGACATATAATGTCAGATAAGCTGTTAAGGGGAAATTTTGAGAAATCATGATTCTTCATTTATATTTATTGCCAATATGTTTTTTCTGGTTATTTGAGGAAAGAAAAGTTAAGGTATCATGCTGCTATCTTCTCCACTAATGACAGGAAAATTTGACACTTTTGTGAATCATCAGACCATCACTACCAAAAAGATTAGTGATTGACAGTATAATGTGATATATTAAAAATGTATTTGGACGGAGAAATGAATAGACATAACTAATCTTTAAAGCTCCTGAAATAAATGAAATGTTGAACATCAGCCGAGCTCATATGACCTTTTATGGCAGGGGAGCTGAAAGGTGATTACACAATATTGACTAAAAAATTCAATATGGGACACCCTTACGATTGTCCCAGTACCATCAAGTGGGGACACACATGATAGAGTCCTGCTGAATGAGGACATGTTAAGTGGAAATGTGAAGTAATCTTGAATCTTCTTTTTTTAGATTTCTGATAATAGTTTTTTGGTAATTCTGAATCGGAGAAGTAATGAATTACCACAGACACCAAGTTGAGTCACAAGCTTACCTGACTTTTAATGCCAGGTGAGCTGTTTAGTGGAAATTTATATTTGTTGCCAATATGTTTTTTTCTGATTATTTGAGAACAGAAAATGAATGGAGAATTTGAAAGTTTTGTCAATCATCAGACCATCACTTCCAACAAGATCTGTGATTGACAACATCAATTGATATACTAGTATTGAAAATGTATTGGGGGTACAGATAAACAGACATTAGTAAATCTTTAAAGCTCTTTAAACGAAAAAAATGTTGAACATCAGCACAAGCTCACTTGACATTTTATGTCAGGTGAGCTGAAAGGTGATAACACAACATTTTCTAACAATTTCAATGTGGGACACACAGATAATTGTCCAAGTATCATCAAGTGGGGACACACATGATAGAGTCCTACTAAATGAGGACATGCTTATAGGAAATGTGGAGAAATCTTGATTCTATATTTATATCTGCTGATAATAGTATTTTGAGTTCGTCTAAATTAGAGAAGCTCCTAAAACAATAGAAATGTTGAACATCAGCCAAGCTCATATGACCTTTTATGCCAGGTGAGCTGAAAGGTTATAACACAACATTGTCTAACAAATTCAATATGGGACACACATATGATTGTCCAAGTACCATCAAGTGGGGACACACATGATAGAGTCCTACTAAATGAGGACATGTTTATAGGAAATGTGGAGAAATCTTGATTCTATATTTATATCTGCTGATAATAGTATTTTGAGTGTGTCTAAATCAGAGAAGCTCCTAAAATAATAGAAATGTTGAACATCAGCCAAGCTCATATGACCTTTTATGTCAGGTGAGCTGAAAGGCGATAACACAACATTTTCTAACAATTTCAATGTGGGACACACATATAATTGTCCAAGTATCATCAAGTGGGGACACACATGATAGAGTCCTACTAAATGAGGACATGTTTATAGGAAATGTGGAGAAATCTTGATTCTATATTTATATCTGCTGATAATAGTATTTTGAGTGTGTCTAAATCAGAGAAGCTCCTAAAATAATAGAAATGTTGAACATCAGCCAAGCTCATATGACCTTTTATGCTAGGTGAGCTGAAAGATTATAACACAACATTGTCTAACAAATTCAATATGGGACACACATATGATTGTCCAAGTATCATCAAGTGGGGACACACATGATAGAGTCCTACTAAATGAGGACATGTTTAGTGGAAATTTGAAGAAATCTTAAATCTTTATTTTTATTTTCTTATAAAAGTTGTTTGGTAATTCTGAATCGGAGAGGTAATGGATTACCACAGACACCAAATTGAGTCACAAGCTCACATGACATATAATGTCAGATAAGCTGTTAAGGGGAAATTTTGAGAAATCATGATTCTTCATTTATATTTATTGCCAATATGTTTGTTCTGGTTATTTGAGGAAAGAAAGGTTAATGTATCATGCTGCTATCTTCTCCACTAATGACAGGAGAATTTGACACTTTTGTGAATCATCAGACCATCACTACCAAAAAGATTAGTGATTGACAGTATAATGTGATATATTAAAAATGTATTTGGACGGACAGATGAATAGACATAACTAATCTTTAAAGCTCCTGAAATAAATGAAATGTTGAACATCAGCCGAGCTCATATGACCTTTTATGGCAGGGGAGCTGAAAGGTGATTACACAATATTCACTAAAAAATTCAATATGGGACACCCTTACGATTGTCCCAGTACCATCAAGTGGGGACACACATGATAGAGTCCTGCTGAATGAGGACATGTTAAGTGGAAATGTGAAGTAATCTTGAATCTTCTTTTTTTCGATTTCTGATAATAGTTTTTTGGTAATTCTGAATCGGAGAAGTAATGAATTACCACAGACACCAAGTTAGTCACAAGCTTACCTGACTTTTAATGCCAGGGGAGCTGTTTAGTGGAAATTTATATTTGTTGCCAATATGTTTTTTTCTGATTATTTGAGAACAGAAAATGAATGGAGAATTTGAAAGTTTTGTCAATCATCAGACCATCACTTCCAACAAGATCTGTGATTGACAACATCAATTGATATACTAGTATTGAAAATGTATTGGGGGGTACAGATAAACAGACATTAGTAAATCTTTAAAGCCCCTTAAACGGAAAAAATGTTGAACATCAGCACAAGCTCACTTGACATTTTATGTCAGGTGAGCTGAAAGGTGATAACACAACATTTTCTAACAATTTCAATGTTGGACACACAGGTAATTGTCCAAGTATCATCAAGTGGGGACACACATGATAGAGTCCTACTAAATGAGGACATGTTTATAGGAAATGTGGAGAAATCTTGATTCTATATTTATATCTGGTGATAATAGTATTTTGAGTGTGTCTAAATCAGAGAAGCTCCTAAAATAATAGAAATGTTGAACATCAGCCGAGCTTATATGACCTTTTATGCCAGGTGAGCTGAAAGGTTATAACACAACATTGTCTAACAAATTCAATATGGGACACACATATGATTGTCCAAGTACCATCAAGTGGGGACACACATGATAGAGTCCTACTAAATGAGGACATGTTTATAGGAAATGTGGAGAAATCTTGATTCTATATTTATATCTGCTGATAATAGTATTTTGAGTGTGTCTAAATCAGAGAAGCTCCTAAAATAATAGAAATGTTGAACATCAGCCGAGCTCATATGACCTTTTATGTCAGGTGAGCTGAAAGGTGATAACACAACATTTTCTAACAATTTCAATGTGGGACACACAGATAATTGTCCAAGTATCATCAAGTGGGGACACACATGATAGAGTCCTACTAAATGAGGACATGTTTATAGGAAATGTGGAGAAATCTTGATTCTATATTTATATCTGCTGATAATAGTATTTTGAGTGTGTCTAAATCAGAGAAGCTCCTAAAATAATAGAAATGTTGAACATCAGCCAAGCTCATATGACCTTTTATGCCAGGTGAGCTGAAGGGTTATAACACAACATTGTCTAACAAATTCAATATGGGACACACATATGATTGTCCAAGTACCATCAAGTGGGGACACACATGATAGAGTCCTACTAAATGAGGACATGTTTAGTGGAAATTTGAAGAAATCTTGAATCTTTATTTTTATTTTCTTATAATAGTTGTTTGGTAATTCTGAATCGGAGAGGTAATGGATTACCACAGACACCAAATTGAGTCACAAGCTCACATGACATATAATGTCAGATAAGCTGTTAAGGGGAAATTTTGAGAAATCATGATTCTTCATTTATATTTATTGCCAATATGTTTTTTCTGGTTATTTGAGGAAAGAAAAGTTAAGGTATCATGCTGCTATCTTCTCCACTAATGACAGGAGAATTTGACACTTTTGTGAATCATCAGACCATCACTACCAAAAAGATTAGTGATTGACAGTATAATGTGATATATTAAAAATGTATTTGGACGGACAGATGAATAGACATAACTTATCTTTAAAGCTCCTGAAATAAATGAAATGTTGAACATCAGCCGAGCTCATATGACCTTTTATGGCAGGGGAGCTGAAAGGTGATTACACAATATTGTCTAAAAAATTCAATATGGGACACCCTTACGATTGTCCCAGTACCATCAAGTGGGGACACACATGATAGAGTTCTGCTGAATGAGGACATGTTAAGTGGAAATGTGAAGTAATCTTGAATCTTCATTTTTTTGATTTCTGATAATAGTTTTTTGGTAATCCTGAATCGGAGAAGTAATGAATTAGCACAGACACCAAGTTGAGTCACAAGCTTACCTGACTTTTAATGCCAGGTGAGCTGTTTAGTGGAAATTTATATTTGTTGCCAATATGTTTTTTTCTGGTTATTTGAGAACAGAAAATGAATGGAGAATTTGAAAGTTTTGTCAATCATCAGACCATCACTTCCAACAAGATCTGTGATTGACAACATCAATTGATATACTAGTATTGAAAATGTATTGGGGGGTACAGATAAACAGACATTAGTAAATCTTTAAAGCCCCTTAAACGGAAAAAATGTTGAACCTCAGCACAAGCTCACTTGACATTTTATGTCAGGTGAGCTGAAAGGTGATAACACAACATTTTCTAACAATTTCAATGTGGGACACACAGATAATTGTCCAAGTATCATCAAGTGGGGACACACATGATAGAGTCCTACTAAATGAGGACATGCTTATAGGAAATGTGGAGAAATCTTGATTCTATATTTATATCTGCTGATAATAGTATTTTGAGTGTGTCTAAATCAGAGAAGCTCCTAAAATAATAGAAATGTTGAACATCAGCCGAGCTCATATGACCTTTTATGCCAGGTGAGCTGAAAAGTTATAACACAACATTGTCTAACAAATTCAATATGGGACACACATATGATTGTCCAAGTACCATCAAGTGGGGACACACATGATAGAGTCCTACTAAATGAGGACATGTTTATAGGAAATGTGGAGAAATCTTGATTCTATATTTATATCTGCTGATAATAGTATTTTGAGTGTGTCTAAATCAGAGAAGCTCCTAAAATAATAGAAATGTTGAACATCAGCCAAGCTCATATGACCTTTTATGTCAGGTGAGCTGAAAGGCGATAACACAACATTTTCTAACAATTTCAATGTGGGACACACAGATAATTGTCCAAGTATCATCAAGTGGGGACACACATGATAGAGTCCTACTAAATGAGGACATGTTTATAGGAAATGTGGAGAAATCTTGATTCTATATTTATATCTGCTGATAATAGTATTTTGAGTGTGTCTAAATCAGAGATGCTCCTAAAATAATAGAAATGTTGAACATCAGCCAAGCTCATATGACCTTTTATGCCAGGTGAGCTGAAGGGTTATAACACAACATTGTCTAACAAATTCAATATGGGACACACATATGATTGTCCAAGTACCATCAAGTGGGGACACACATATGATAGAGTCCTACTAAATGAGGACATGTTTAGTGGAAATTTGAAGAAATCTTGAATCTTTATTTTTATTTTCTTATAATAGTTGTTTGGTAATTCTGAATCGGAGAGGTAATGGATTACCACAGACACCAAATTGAGTCACAAGCTCACATGACATATAATGTCAGATAAGCTGTTAAGGGGAAATTTTGAGAAATCATGATTCTTCATTTATATTTATTGCCAATATGTTTTTTCTGGTTATTTGAGAAAGAAAAGTTAAGGTATCATGCTGCTATCTTCTCCACTAATGACAGGAGAATTTGACACTTTTGTGAATCATCAGACCATCACTACCAAAAAGATTAGTGATTGACAGTATAATGTGATATATTAAAAATGTATTTGGACGGACAGATGAATAGACATAACTTATCTTTAAAGCTCCTGAAATAAATGAAATGTTCAACATCAGCCGAGCTCATATGACCTTTTATGGCAGGGGAGCTGAAAGGTGATTACACAATATTGTCTAAAAAATTCAATATGGGACACCCTTACGATTGTCCCAGTACCATCAAGTGGGGACAAACATGATAGAGTTCTGCTGAATGAGGACATGTTAAGTGGAAATGTGAAGTAATCTTGAATCTTCATTTTTTAGCTCACCTGGCTCGAAGGGCCAAGTGAGCTTTTCCCATCACTTTGCGTCCGGCGTCCGTCGTCCGGCGTCCGTCGTCGTTGTTAACTTTTACAAAAATCTTCTCCTCTGAAACTACTGGGCCAAATTGAACCAAACTTGGCCACAATCATCATTGGGGTATCTAGTTTAAAAAATGTGTGGCGTGACCCGGTCAACCAACCAAGATGGCCGCCACGGCTAAAAATAGAACATAGGGGTAAAATGCAGTTTTTGGCTTATAACTCAAAAACCAAAGCATTTAGAGGAAATCTGACATGGGGTAAAAATGTTTATCAGGTCAAGATCTATCTGCCCTGAAATTTTCAGATGAATCGGTCAACCCGTTGTTGGGTTGCTGCCCCTGAATTGGTAATTTTGTGGAAATTTTGCAGTTTTTGGTTATTATCTTGAATATTATTATAGATAGAGATAAACTGTAAACAGCAATAATGTTTAGCAAAGTAGGATTTACAAATAAGTCAACATGACCGAAATGGTCAGTTGACCCGTTTAGGAGTTATTGCCCTTTATAGTCAATTTTTAACCATTTTTCGTAAATCTTTGTTATCTTTTACAAAAATCTTCTCCTCTGAAACTACTGGGCCAAATTAATCCAGACTTGGCAATAATCATCTTTGGGGTATTTAGTTTTAAAAATGTGTCCGGTGACCCGACTATCAAATCAAGATGGCCGCCACAGCTAAAAATAGAACATAGGGGTAAAATGCAGTTTTTGGATTATAACTCAAAAACCAAAGCATTTAGAGGAAATCGGACATGGGGTAAAAATGTTTATCAGGTCAAGATCTATCTGCCCTGAAATTTTCAGATGAATCGGTCAACCCGTTGTTGGGTTGCTGCCCCTGAATTGGTAATTTTGTGGAAATTTTGCAGTTTTTGGTTATTATCTTGAATATTATTATAGATAGAGATAAACTGTAAACAGCAATAATGTTAAGCAAAGTAGGATTTACAAATAAGTCAACATGACCGAAATGGTCAGTTGACCCGTTTAGGAGTTATTGCCCTTTATAGTCAATTTTTAACCATTTTTCGTAAATCTTTGTTATCTTTTACAAAAATCTTCTCCTCTGAAACTACTGGGCCAAATTAATCCAGACTTGGCAATAATCATCTTTGGGGTATCTAGTTTTAAAAATGTGTCCGGTGACCCGACTATCAAATCAAGATGGCCGCCACAGCTAAAAATAGATCATAGGGGTAAAATGCAGTTTTTGGCTTATAACTCAAAAACCAAAGCATTTAGAGCAAATCCAACACGTGGTAAAATTATTAATCAGATCAAGATCTATCTGCCCTATAATTTTCAGATGAATCTGACAACCCATTGTTGGGTTGCTGCCCCTGAATCGGTAATTTTAAGGAAATTTTGCTGTTTTTGGTTATCTTAAATTTTATTATAGATAGAGATAAACTGTAAACAGCAATTATGTTCGGCAAAGTAAGATTTACAAATAAGTCGACATGACCGAAATGGTCAATTGACCCCCTAAGGAGTAATTGTCCTTTATAGTCAATTTTTAACAATTTTCATAAAATTTGTAAATTTTTATTAACATTTTCCACTGAAACTACTGGGCCAAGTTCATTATAGATAGAGATAAATGTAAGCAGCAAGACTAGTAAAGTAAGATTTACAAACACATCACCATCACCAAAACACAATTTTGTCATGAATCCATCTGCTTCCTTTCTTTAATATTCACATAGACCAAGGTGAGCGACACAGGCTCTTTGGAGCCTCTAGTTTTATTTCTGATAATAGTTTTTTGGTAATTCTGAATCGGAGAAGTAATGAATTACCACAGACACCAAGTTGAGTCACAAGCTAACCTGACTTTTAATGCCAGGTGAGCTGTTTAGTGGAAATTTATATTTGTTGCCAATATGTTTTTTTCTGGTTATTTGAGAACAGAAAATGAATGGAGAATTTGAAAGTTTTGTCAATCATCAGACCATCACTTCCAACAAGATCTGTGATTGACAACATCAATTGATCTATTGTAAATGTTTTGGGGGTACAGATGAACAAACATTAGTAAATCTTTAAAGCCCCTTAAACGAAAAAAATGTTGAACATCAGCACAAGCTCACTTGACATTTTATGTCAGGTGAGCTGAAAGGTGATAACACAACATTTTCTAACAAATTCAATATGGGACACACATATGATTGTCTAAGTACCATCAAGTGGGGACACACATATGATAGAGTCCTACTAAATGAGGACATATGTTTAGTGGAAATTTGGAGAAATCTTGAATCCTTATTTTTATTTTCTCATAATAGTTTTTTGGTAGTTCTGAATCGGAGAAGTAATGGATTACCACAGACACCAAGTTGAGTCACAAGCTTACATAACATTTAATGGCAGATGGGCTGTTTAGTGGAAAATTTGAGAATTCATGATTCTTCATTTATATTTGTCCTGGCCATAGTACTTATATTTTGGAGAATTTTTTTTTACTGATTTTTACTAAAAAAAATATTCTCTGTGTGTGCCATTGCAAGAAATAGTTTTGCTCGTTATTTTGTCGTATTAAAAAAAATTCTCAACAAAATTTTCCTGTTTAAACTGTACTAGAAAAAGTTTGGCATGTGAACATGGGGAAAAGGACGAAGACTTATATTCTAACAGAAGTACAAATACCAGTCCTCCCTTTTGTGTATACATATGAGAAAACATTTCAAAGTTATAGATTGAATTCAAATCCATCACACATATGGTACACATTGTAGTCCGAAAAAATAAAGGACTTCATTCCTATCAAACACCTTTTTTAGGGGGAGGGTTGGGATCCCACTTACATGTTTAACCCCGCCACATTATTTATGTATGTGCCTGTCCACAGTTAGGAGCCTGTTATTCAGTGATTGTCGTTTGTTTATGTGTTACATATTTGTTTTTCGTTCATTTTTTACATAAATGAAGCCATTAGTTTTCTCGTTTGATTTCTTTTACATTGTCTTATAGGGGCCTTTTATAGCTGACTATGCGGTATGGGCTTTGCTCATTGTTGAAGGCCGTACGGTGACCTATAGTTGTTAATGTTTGTGTCATTTTGGTCTTTTGTAGATAGTTGTCACATTGGCAATCATACCATGTCTTCTTTTTTTATATTTTTAATTGTTTACCAGTATATTTCTTTTAGTTTTGGGTAAAATTGTAAAGGAAATAATACTTTCAAGACGTCCTTCCATAAATCTTTTTTTTCTGTTCTGACTTTGAAGAAAACTGACTACTTTTCGCCCAATCGAAATGGTGCATGGACATATTTTGTTTCATATTATTAGAATTATTTTCAATATTATCGGTATTAAACTTGATTATCGACACATGAAAGTTTGTCAGCATTGTCAATCTTTTTAACGTTAAAGTACAAATCTACCAATAGTTCCGTCACTACTCAATTAAGTTTGTCGATAACGTAGCTAATTTTGACGGTAAAGAAACATCAATTCGATCACTTCTCTGTTACGGGCTGTATATATAGAAAGAAATTCTGGAAATATCTTATTTTCATAACTTTAAGTAAAAAATCCATAGTTTTAACAAAAACAGCAGAATAGAATGAAACATAGTTACTTGATCTGTTAAACGTCTCATAGTAGACTGATATATACAAATATCAGCTGAATATCTGAAGGCATTTGAAAAGAAGTCCGTATAACTGTTAATTTCAGGAAATTTTCAAATTCCAAAGCCAATATAATTTTATCATAATTAGCACAGCAGAGCAGAGCAGAGCAGAGCAAAAAGTAAAATCTGTCTGTTGCTAATCATTAACCTTTTGCTGTTCAATGGCCCCTTATGGTCAAGATGGTAATGCAACCAGAGTATAATCTAAATAACCAAAACACGAATTTCACAATATACAATGTAAAAAATTCAAAATATATATACAATGTACCTGCAGGGTTTGGTTGTTTAAGACTTTGAAAAAAAGGAGATAGAAAGCAATCAAGCCCACCCATGGCAAGTTGACATTTTGATATAGGAACAACAGAGTCAGCGCAGGGCCACTAAGCTCAACTGCCCACTTTGCACCAGCCTATATAAATTAATGCCTAGGGTGGGAATCGAACCCACATACACCAACTCTGTTGTCCTATACATTTACATGACCACAAAATGGCTTCAAGAGCAAAACAATAAACCAACAAATATTTTGTTTAAAATATAAAATTTATGTTTTGAGCTTAACGGCATGTACATTTTTTGTATATCAGTCAGGGTACCTTCTTGTAAAAGTATTTTTTATTTACTTGAAGAAGTAAGTATTATATACTTATATAAGTAAATTTGTGGGGTACACATATGTATATACAAGTGTATTCTATTGACTTGTATAGGTAAACAAAAATAGGCTTAGTTATGTTCCTTAGTTTTCAATGTTTTTTTACTTACAAATGTATACAAGTAAAAATGTCATCCTATCTTTTCTTGAACTCTTAGAACTTCTTTGTGCCTTAACAGACTTTTTTAATTGTCTGTCCTTTGCAAATGTTTAAAAATATATAAAAAAGAAGATGTGGTATGATTGCCAATGAGACAACTATACACAAAAGACAAAAATGACACAGACATTGACAACTATAGGTCACCATACAGCCTTCAACAATGAGCAAAGCCCATACCGCATAGTCAGCAGTAAAAGGCCCCGATAAGACAATGTAAAACAATTCAAACAAGAAAACTAACAGCCTTATCTATGTAAAAAATGAATGAAAAACAAATATGCAACACATAAACAAAAGACAACCACTGAATTACAGGCTCCTGACTTGGAACAGGCACATACATATATAATGTGGCGGGGTTAAACATGTTTGCAGGATCCCAACCCCCACCTAAAATGCCCTAACCTAATGATGTCCATTTTCAATGAACTAGTACACACTTTTATTTACATGATTTAGGGGCCAGCTGAGGACCACCTCTGGGCGCCAAATTTTCTCACAGCATTAAAGACCCTTTGGTGGCCTTCTGCTGTTGACTGAGCACTCTTTGGTCGGGTTGTTGTCTCTTTGATCTATTCCCCATTTCCATTCGCAATTTTATTGAAATAAGGCGAATTATGTAGGTCAAGGATCTATAATGTTCTAGTAACCAGTCTTCATGCCTAACCACAAGTCCTTCGGCATAGGATTATAACAAATAATTCTTTGAAAAGAAAGGATAAAAATCATTAGAGAAACAATTCCACCACTATACATGTAGCTAGTGTATTACAATATTTCTCCACTCTCAACTGTTAAACTTGAATTATTTAAAAAGCTAGGCAAGCATCGTGCTTAAAATATTAAAATTTAACTGTCTCGAGTGGAGAAATATCATAACACACCTGTTGCAGTTGTGGAATCTATATTTCTACTATTCACATTTAAATCTTTTGACAATTCAATTCTCGTTCGCAATATTCACTTATACTCATGATCATAAATATTTAATGCATGGGTACCTACATGTATAGCTACTAATTCTCATTAATCTCTAATGGGTACTTACTAATTCTCATTAAACCTTAATCATTTAATGGGTACCTACAAGTTCTCAATAGAGTTTTCTTACACATTGATGAAAGGTACATATGCTTAACGAATCATAGGTAAGACTTATTTTAGGGATCCTTTATTTAGACATATTTATATAATAGTCGTGGAACTTCGTAAAATTATCCTACATGCAACGACACTTATTAAATGTTTAGGATATCGGGACGTACGATAAGTAAACTTATGCATGTTATGATACCACCAGGTCGGAGGAGATAACACTACACAATATCCTAATTCTAGAGTAGTCAGACGGAAAAAAATGCCTCTAAAAGACCAAAAACCGGCCCTCCCCACTCTTCAATATTACAATGTTGCACTATTTAACCTAAGAAAATGTCAAAGCAAATACATTGTCTTCCTCCCTTACAGCAAAGTAAGACAAATTAAAACACAGATACTTCCTTGATTCAAAATTTGCAACGCTCAAAAAAATAAAATGAAAATGAAGGAAAAAAGATGATCTTTATACTACATTTGTACTATGTCATATACTGGTGCTCGTTTAATAACTTTAAATTCATAGGCGCCTCTCCCCTGGTAATATTCGTTGCCCCCCTTAATGTGTATATATGATACACCAGAGCAATGGAACGGTTATTTTAGCGTAGTATAATTGCGTTTTGTCTATAGTCCTGAACATTCATGAAATATTAGCCACTGGACGGTAAGTGACAACTTCGCGTCTATCTTCCAAACATGTGTACTGTTAAATCGTCATTATAAGATCCACAATATATACGGTGCAAAATTTTAGATTTATTTTCCTGTTGTATAAAATCTGTTTTTTCTAGATTTATTCAACATTACTTTTTAAAAACATTGTAGCATCATTTTTTAGTAAATCTTGATATTCCACTTTGACAATTTGCTGAAAGTGTACTATAAAAAATAAAAATAAATTTGAAGCTTGTCGTCACTTGTCGTTAAATTAAGACTTTAACTTCTTCAATAATGTCGCCTTTGAAATGTGAATCGTGAAAGTCGTGCTTAAAAATTCCCAGGGAAATGTGTACTCGTTGTTTACGTATAAATTAACGTATCGGACGTAAGTGTATTTGACACTATTTCTCTCTGTTTGATTATATTAAAATCGTGTATTATTTACAATATTATTATTGAAAAATAAACTTGATTTAGAAAAGAATGATTTTTTACTGGATAAACAAAGACTCTTTTAACTGTTATTGTGGAAATGAAATACATGCTTCCTTTACGTTCATCCGTACCTTTCGTCAATTTGTAAAAAAGCTCTATTAAACCCTTATCATTAAATGGATAAGTACTATATATAGTTAGTTTTCATTAATCATGTTAATCCAAAATGGTTACCAACTAATTCTCATTAATCCCTATTCATGCTAATCATGCTAATGGGTACCTACTATCCTAAATATAAACTCTCATTCCATATTGATAAAATTTAAGTAAGTTTTTCTACATGTATATGAATGGGATTTTGAATAAATAAGCATATATTCACCTGCGGAAAAAGTACATTCACCTTGGAAAACGTCAGGAGCTTTTATGTGCATAATTTTGTTAAAAAAAAAATTCAATGTACAATCGGTTTTCAAATGGTTTTGGTAAATACTTGCCAATACATACATTTCTCCCAGAAAATGAAATAAAACAATTACTGTCTTTTTTTCCTGTAAATATGTAGTTTAATTGACTTTTGAAAAACTGATAACCATAATAAAAAGCAATTTTACATTACATACAATGTACCTGTCAAGCCAGTTTCACATCATTTCCCTTTAAGCAGTTACCAACTTAACTTTTTTTCATTTCTTGTCGATTTTTATCAAACATGTCAACAGAAACCAAATTTCTTAGCATGCTTCGTTTCAGATTATCAGTTCCTCCGCAGATGGGTCGGTCAATTTAATTTAAGTTTCATCGTTATAAGTAATATTTTATTCCGTAAGTGAGAATGTCAGTACCGGTAAATATCATCTACATCATATATAGACCACCACACCCAGTGCATTGCCTTTGATTTTATAAACGGAACTACAGGGTGATTAGTGGGCAAACAAGCCAATATTCTGAGAACTTTTGACTATTTTTTTTAATTTATATCCAGGGACTCCTATACATTTTAAGATGAAAATTTAATGTTGGAGCAACTTTCACCCACCTTTCACCATGAAAAAACTTTTACGCTGTTGCATGATCGAAAATATTTCATTCCTTCATTTCCATGTAAGGAATGCTGAACAGACTGATATACATTGCTTATTATACATGTTATATATATGTATTTCATTATAGAATAACTACTATTTTCCTTAACTGTCATTTTTAGCTCACCTGGCCTAAAAGGCCAAGGGAGCTTTTCTCATCATTTGGCGTCCGTCTTCTGTCGTCCGATGTCCGGCGTTAACTTTTACAAAAATCTTCTCCTCTGAAACTACTGGGCCAAATTAAACCAAACTTAGCCACAATCATCATTGAAGTATCTAGTTTAAAAAAATGTGTTTTTTGACCCGGCCAACCAACCAAGATGGCCGCCATGGCTAAAAATAGAACATAGGGGTAAAATGCAGTTTTGGCTTATAACTCAAAAAACAAAGCATTTAGAGCAAATCAGACGGGGTAAAATTTTTTATCAGGTCAAGATCTATCTGCCCTGAAATTTTTAGATGAATCAGACAACCCATTGTTGGGTTGCTGCCCCTAAATTAGTAATTTTAAGGAAATTTTACTGTTTTTGGTTATTATCTTGAATATTATTATACATGTAGATAGAGATAAACTGTAAACAGCAAAAATGTTCAGCAAAGTAAGATTTACAAATAAGTCAACAGGACCAAAATGGTCAGTTGACCCCTTTAGGAGTTATTGCCCTTTATAGTCAATTTTGAACCATTTTTCATAAATCTTAGTTAACTTTTACAAAAATCTTCTCCTCTGAAACTAATGGGCCAAATTTTACCAAACATTGCCAGAATCATTATTAGGCTATCTACATGTAGTTTAAAAATTGTGTTTTGTGACCAGGCAAACCAACCAAGATGTCGGCTATGGCTAAAAATCGAACATAGGGGTAAAAATGCAGTTTTTGGCGTATAACTCAAAAACCAAAGCATTTACAGCAAATCTGACAAAGGGTAAAATTGTTTATCTGGTCACGATCTATCTGCCCTGATCATGATTTTTCAGATGAATTGGACAACTCGTTGTTAGGTAACTGCCCCTAAATTGAAACATCATTCGAACATGGTTTAAATGACTTACATAGCTAATTTCATAGTAATATACTATGCAACATTCATCTTTCAATTTTGAATGAAAAACTGAAGCCAGATGTATCAATTGCATTGCAAACTACAAAATGAACTTCGAATTGTATAATTTATGATACTATTTTTTTTTAGTTTTCAAGTTGCAGTTAATATTCATGTTTTGTGAGTGATGATGTATTTATTTTTAAACTTGAAGAGTGATCAAATATTACATGCATCAATAATTGCTGTACTAATATGCTCTGGTTTAACGTCTTATTTTGTACTCGTTTAAAAAAGGGAGATGCTGATTGTGCAAGCAATCATGTGTTCCACTTGTAACACTTTTTTCTCTGTTAAAATACTGGATCCAACCTTTATCTATTTATTTAAAATTTTCGTTAGCATTTGCAGACGTTACCTAATAATCATGATAATGCAATCAAGTGTTAAAGTGATTAGTAATTTTAGCCGGATATCCCTTAGGGCATGAAATTTGTAATCAGGAGGAACCTTTGGATTGTAATACAAAAAGCTTAAGGGTAAATTGATTATGGTTGCTAACCGCGAAAATGGGGGTCGCTAAAGAAACAAAAACATTTTTTTATAAATGTACAACAGCAGTTTTTTTTACATTGTTTGAGAATGGCGGATGATAATTTAATGATGGCGGTGATCATTGGACATGTTGGACGGTGGTAGATGATATCTTAACAATGGTGGTGCGCCATCTTAAAACAGGTCATGGAGATCCCCTATATTTATACAGATATAAGATATGGTTTGAGTGCCAATGAGACAACTCTCTAAGTCACAATTTGTTAAAGAAAAACCATGGTAGGTCAAAGTCTTCAACGTGGGTCTCATTGGGGTCGAAGCGTGACACGGCATTGCTGATTTTTTGTAAGTGTGACACGTAAAAGCCGAATTATTATGCCGTTTAAACAGGAAATGGAGTCTAGCGGGACCCGGGGAAATGACAAAAAATGAGAATTGTTTTAAGTACATGGTGTAAGCAGGAAAGGGGAATCTGTCAAAACAGTAAGTGGGATCAAGGGTTAGAACTGGTTCCCCCAATGAGACCCAAAAGGACTACTGAAAAAAATAAGTTTTCCTCACCACTGTTATTTTCATGCAGACAGGTCGCCATTACATGTATGGTTCAGTCAAGTGATATGTATAAGATGGTGCAAATGCGGACTGAGTGTGGCCTGTCTACGGTTTGCTTGTTTCAACCATGGAAGCCGTTACACAAACTATATGTATGTCCGGTTGAAATAGTTAAACTGAGGACAATTATTTAAATTATTGTTTTTGTTAGAAATTTGTCACTGATAGAAGAGGACCCCAAACAAATCTATGAACCGTACAGCACTTAGCAAAGCAATGGTACCATAATTTCACAGAGTATTTGAAAATTGATTAATATCACAAGGACACTTATTTGTCCCGAAAACATGATTTTAACATGAGGGCTTAGAAATTATTTGCAAATGGCTAATGAGCTGGTACGCTAATTAATACCCTGGCATCAATTGCAACTTGTACATAATATATTTTCCGCAAAGCCAACATTTACCATGTTATATAATATATTAAAGATTAGAATTATTACGTTAAATGGAAACTGACGGTATGAATCTGTTCCTGGACCCATTCTCCATACAAGGCATTTTACATAACCTGTAAATCTTTGAAAAGAAAAGACATCATAGATGGATAATCAGGGGTAGATTAAGGCGGGGGTTGGCGGGCGAAGGCTCTAAAATTCGCAAAGCATTGGTTGTCTTCAGCCATGTCAGCTCAATAAAGTATCTGAGCAGACGACGAAAAATTAATGTTGTCGCATTACATCTGTCATTTGTCTGTTAACATTCAAAGAATTATATAAAACAGTAAGTTTAACAGAATCAACATGATTACTAACAAAGTTTGTTTCCAGTTATTGGAGAAAAAAAATATTGTTTGTTTCACCCTCAGCTGCCACTATACATGCTATATCTAATGCTAAAATTGAAAGAAAAAAATTGTGTTCAACTTGTGGCCAAAAAATAGCCAAAGGCGAAAAAAAAAGTTTGTCCAGAAAAAAATCCATACCCCCCCCCTTCCCAGGAAATCTAATGGGTGCTTCCTTAATGAAAGATAGAAATACTGGTTCAAACAAAAGGTTAGTTTATTATTTTGTATCATTATTATTATATACAAATATACGTTGACAGGTCAAAAAGGCCCCAACCCGTATTTCCATATTACAAAGGATCCCATTAAAATAAAAATATCTTTGAAAGCATCTCATTCTAATTTAAGTGGTTAGGTCCCCTAATCTAAAACCATTGATCCGCCCATGATAATACATGTAATAGTGCAACACAAATAAACTTTACCTCGCTGCTAGTTAATGGGTCGCCATTTTGGTCTTGGTCACATGATATGAATAAAATGGTGCAAACGGGGACCGAGTGTATCACGTCCGCGCTTTGCAAGTTACCAACATGTAAGCCGTCACACAAACTATGCCGGTTGAAATAGTTGAATTGAGGACAAATGTTTTTAAAATTGTTTTTGAAAGAAAATTTGTTTCTGATAGAAAAGGACGCAAAAAAATTCGATTTACAGCACTTTGACAATTGGGGACGTCCCCGTTTGATATGTGTCCCCAATTGAAGGGTTTCCTACACGTGTGTGTCCCCAGTTGACACGACTGACAAACGCACACACACACACACAATCTTGCTGGTCAGGAAAGGTTATGCAACCTAGTACTGAACCAATATGTTAGTTGTTGCGTTTCAACTCATCTTCAAGTAATAGTGTATCCCTATTAATTCTATGCAACTTCTTTTTTTTAATCTAAATTCGTCGGTCTACGACGGGTACGACAACCACGGGTCAATGGTAAACAAGTTTTGATAATGACAGAAATTTTAACTATAAACATTTATTACGGCTTTTTAACGGAGTTTTTGTCGAGACGATAACATTTGACATGTTTGACCTTCTTGATAACAAAAAAAATAATCTCGAAAGGTCCTTAATATTGGCTTTCTTTCGTATTCTATTTACAAAGTGTACTAAATCTTGGGAAAAATTGTTAACTATTTTTTTTGGTGTAAACCATAAATACTGCGCATTAACTTTAACAGAAGAGAAACATACAATATTACAAGAGAAAAAGGGAGAAGATTTTTAAAAGTGCAAAAGCCGAGAAGGCTCACCTATATTAAGTAAAATAATTCCGAATTCTGAATGCTGAATGCTGAATTCCGAATGTTGAATTTTGAATTATAGGAGAGCCTTCTCGGCTTTCGAATATCTGCCTGTAACTCCGATAAAAACAAACAACAAGATTTGTTGTATCTGCAAAATAAGGTTCGATGTAAGTTCTTTCCATAAGAATTCATTCAAGATTATTTTTTTTTCATTAATACCCAGCGTCCACATTACAGTTATTCACTATATCAGGTAGGATCGTGCTTACCTGTTGCAAACGAAGTCTCATTATTAAATGTTTACCTGTACAAAAGGTAGGTATCTATTTATATATCTTGTTGATATTGTACATCCCGATTTTCTTTTTTCTCATTTGCAGATGTTCGTCCATTGAAAGATAGCTGTTATGACCTGCCTGTTTTCCCCAAATACTTATCATTGACCACTTTTGAACAAATAAATATATTTAAGAAATAGAGTAACAAATTAGATATAATGAACAGATTTCGTACGTTAATTTAAAAAGAAATATATCAAATAGTTCGATGTTATTCCATCCCAATAAGAAGCTGTTCTTTGAGTATACTTAATGGCTAAAAGTAACCAAGTGATCTATATACAAAAATACTTAATTGCTAATAGTAACCGAGTGATCTATATACAAAAATACTTAATTGCTAATAGTAACCGAGTGATCTATACAAAAAAATACCTAATTACTAATAGTAACCGAGTGATCTATATACAAAAATACTTAATTGATAATAGTAACCGAGTGATCTATATACAAAAATACTTAATTGCTTATAGTAACCGAGTGATCTATATACACCAAAAAAATAATGCGATGTGGTATCATTTCAGTTGCATTATGTTTCACACACTGTCAGTTAACTCCCCTTTTTTTTTTTTATCTCTTTATAGACTTTAAATAAAAATGTCTTCACAAGTGCTTTAAAAGCTTAACATCATGAATGCATGCATATCAATCGATAACAAAAGAGGTCCACCAGTCAGATGATTTCATCTGCCAAATCCGTATATATTAACCTACAATCTTAATCCATCAACATCATGTTCTATAATTGTATAATCTATGATACAAGTTTAAGTGTGCTGGTATACATAGATATATGCCGTAGATCATGATATGGTTATGGTTCATACCAGTATATGTACTTGTGTGTATTATAAGCTTCAGTTCCTCTCTGTGGTTGCTTGCTTGAGGCTAATGCTACGAGTATAAAAACCTCAACTAATATTCATGCATTAACCCTCGTTCCCATTGCATCATATCGTCACATGTATCCGCTATCATAATTTGTACACTTGCAATCAATGACAATATATTGCAACTGATTATTCACCGTTTTCTGTGCTTCTGTTTTATTGATAACTTTGATTTGAAATATATAAAGTTGGTAAATTTGATAAAGCAACACAAACAACAGAAATAAGTAGAAGATAATTTCATTGTTCCATCCATTTCTGGATTTTATATAATAATAACAAGTTTACTGAGCCTGATTAGGATATATTACTAAAGGCGAAGCCGAAGGTAATACTGAGTTAGAAATGAAGAGACAAGTTTCCTTATATCCTAATTGCCAGTCATTAAGTGTTTTATTATACATAAATTAAGAATTTTTTTAAAATACATCATCTGGAGAAAAGAATACTGACATTTACAAGCACAGGGTGCACAAAAAGACGACATTGTGTTGTTCATATATGTTTTGAAAGTATCTTATTTATAGTAATCAGAAGCAGGAATTTTGTGTTAAAATTTCATTTCATAGCATTGCCGCTACGTAAAATATATATTACCGTGCACCAAAGTATTCCGATAAATGACGAAGACGACATACTTAAATTTTGTTTTAGTAATAGTAAAAGCTCATTGATAAGTTAATATTGATATTAAAAGACCTCCGAACAAAAAGGGGTGTTCAGATCCACGAGCCCGAAGGGCGAGGGGATTTGAACAGCCCTTTTTGTGAGGAGGTCTTTTAATGTCAATATTAACTTAATCATTGAACTTTTACTGACTTACAAACCGTCAAAAACATTAGAAAAGTACGCAATAAAACACTTGCAGAACCCTTTATCCCCTGAATTGGACCAGTCTAAATATATCAAACTTAAATAGTACTCACAGATGGTATATACAAACAACCGTTTACGAATTGCATTTGAAACGGACCGATTAAATGGCAGCACATCATTTTATTGTCTATTTGTTATCCTATTTTAGCATTTAAATAAATCCATAGGATAGTTTTATAAACAATTAAGGGGTAAATTTATCTTTTTTAATTCCAACTTTTCTAAATAACTATTTTTAATTTTATAAATGAATTAATCAAAACCCTATACAGACCTCATTTACAACTGACCAATGAATGTTCTATATAAAAATGTCTTGTTATATATATTTGATGTATTTAATTTGTCAGTAATCATGAAACAGATTCGTAATTACCAGACCAAATGAAAACAGTAGGTAAACTCTTCCAACAATGCGTTATTAAACAGCTAATTTCTCACCTTCTAATCGAACAGACCTAGATGCATACGGTCCTCCACAATATTCAGGTATTTTGATTCTTTAATTTTCCTACACTACGTTACATGCAAAGGCGAAATAATTAGTGTTGTCTGTCCAGTCCAATTAATTTATAAATATTAATTTATTTTCTTAAAATAAAAAACTACGCCTGTATATATCAATGAATACAATTGAATTGACTACCTTAAATGTAACAACTTTAGCAGCGAGATGTCGGTTTGAGTGGCTCGATCAAAACGTGCATAAATGAGAAATTTTCAAAATTCTTCAATTGAATTACAAAGTATATATGAGAACAAACACTTTTATTTTAGTCGTCCGTAATTCACACGGCTATAGATGAAGCATAGTTAGAAAAAAACTTTTATCTTCCTTAGTTTTATAATCGCCTGACATAACCGTATATTATAAATAATAACAAAACGGTAGATATTGAAGTACCATAGTAAAGAAGTATTTAAAAGAAATATAACTGTTCAGTTTTGTGGTAAATTGCACAAAATAACATAAAAATGTGTGAACTATCATTCAGTGATTTAAATGGATAAAACAGCATTTAACGAGATCGTGTCTCCGTGTACTATTCACATGGAATCATTTTTGAAGTTGATTCATTGTTGTTTGCCTCACGTCCAGTGGCAAATATTTCGTTCATGTTCATGACGAGAAGACATTAATCTTAAATACAATAGGTAGGACTTGCAATAGTCGGTCGACAGTCAGGTTGGACGTAAACTTGTAATACCACTGGAAAATGAGGGTAGATTTTAAAAAGATATAAATTTAGCCTTGCAACAGCTCGCCACAGTGGGATCACTAAAAAACTTAGAGCCAGAGTTTTTAATTTGCAGAAACCGATGATCCTCTAATTCTACTCTGATGTGGACCATCGTTATTTACGCGTAGTTTCCAATATCATTTAACGCATCTAATTTAAGTTAGATACTTTTAGCTCGCAAATTTTAGTAACCATGAGAATTCTGTGAAACTGTATTGTTTATTATGCTGAAGTTTTTGGTGTGATATTCTTTGCGACCACTCTAGTTTAGTTTTAAACATATTTATTTATAGTGGATTAGGAAACAAGTTTTGCAACTTATATTAATCCCTTTCCACTTTGCGGGTGCGAGTGCTGCCTTGTAGCGGCATTAGCCTACTCTTTTTCGAAATCTACAAGGGTGTCTTTAACGTGCAAGAGATGTGGCTCTCTCTTAACACGGGCCAGCCATTTATCGTCCCCGTCCGACGGACTATATGCGACCGCTCTCCTGGTTGGTCTCGTGATAGTATGTTCGCCTCGAGAGCTGGAGGACTTTGGTCCGAATCCCGACCGGGTCAAACGAAGGGTGACTTTTTTCCTCCCAACTGATAGCTTGTGAACTTACACGTTAAAAATCCGTCTCAGTTTGTCGGTCTAGTACAAAGCAGGATTAATTTTCATATTATATATTTCCGTTTCCATGTTTTTTCCTGAATATTCATTTAATTTGCCACTGGACGTCATCCATAATCATTATTTATTTTACCGCTTCTATACAGTGAAGTGATAGTCCATCGGAAGGGGACGATAAATGGCTGACCCGTGTTAAGAGAGAGCCATATCTCTTGCACGTTAAAGACACCCTTGTAGATTTCGAAAAAGAGTAGGCTAATGCCGCTACAAGGCAGCACCCGCACCCGCAAAGTGGAAAGGGATTAATATAAGTTGCAAAAACTTGTTTCCCAATCCACTCAAAATAAATATGTTTAAACTAAACTACAGTGAAGTGTTTTTCTTATACTGATTTATATTACATTTCTATAATTTCCACCGATTGAAATTGAAAAGGGGCATGGGAAACTTTTCAACCAAACACTTGTCCAAAATCTCAACTCCGTATTATTTAGTCATGTGGTCCGAGACCACAAATATAGTCCCCAGTGTTGACAGTGGGTTACTTGCAATTAATTTGTATACCCCTTCCAAATGTATTTCTCCATGTTTAATGCCTCAAATTGCAAGTAAGGGGGAGGGGGGGAAATTACAGTGGAAAACAAATTTGGGTCCAGAATTTTAAAGGAAAGTAGTGATTTGGTCCAAGTGAAAAAGGTTGAAAAATAGCAATTCGGAAGCTTTCGAAGATTTCAAGACGCTCTAAAAATAAAATTGTCCATATTTTGAGTTAGAGACGATTAAGTTTTCTATAATTTTGATATAATTTGTCCACAAAGTAGTACAACACACTGTAAAAGTTTCTTTGAGAAAGCGCAGGTGGGATTTTTTTTATTTTCATTTATGTTCTAAAAGAAATGCACTACAAATAATTGTGGTCTCGGACCATGTTGCGGTTTTTGGCTTTTTTATTCTGTATATAGCTTCTTGCTATTACAAAAGTCTGTACGTTGACTCTTAATGTGTTGATTGATGTGTGTCGTTGGGTTGCTGTCGTATTGATGTTTATCTTTATATTCGTTTTCAAAACCAAAAGATTGATTGGGTATAGAAATATTGACATCTCTGGACTTCACCCGTCCGACAGTATATCTTTGAGAAAATTGGGTGCGGCCGTTTAGCTGTTCGGATGTAAAAATTTGCAGCCTCGTTTGGTCGGAAAAAAATGACGTATATTTGATGCCTGGTATAGTGAGAGTTTCATGCCATTTGAATAAATCGTTGAGGGGGAAATACGATCTACGATTGAAATTTCTCAACAACAACAAAGGTCACCCTGAATCTTCAAATAAGTCGTATGGCTGATGTTAAAACGTCTGTTGCGCCTTTTGCAAGGACAATTGTAGATGAAATAAACAATTTTAAATGACAAAGCCGATCAGGAAGACAATAAGTATAGAATAAACGAAACGGCCAAAATAATTTGAATCTTATTATAAATTGTTGCCAACTTTTTTTCATTCGATTTTGTTTTTATGACAACAATACCAGATATATATATATAATAAAAATATTGACACAGCAAATGTTGCCACCTTTACGAGACTGCCGTTATTTTACGTTTCAATAAATGAGTTATTTTATGTACTCAGTGGAGATTTTTCTGTTCTTCTCCCTTCCTCCTAGTTTGACTGGCTACAATGTAACCCCTGATGTGGACTACGCCGGTTACTAAATGTTAACAAAAAAATAAATTCAAAGAGAAAAATGCGGAAAGAAATTCTAAAATTTACGCTTAAAAAATCAAATATAAATAAAAATTAAATACACAAAAAAATGGAAAACTGTTGTAGACAATTATTAACTGAGAACTAATGAGTATTCATCACTAAATGAAGCTGATATATTGATTGCTCCCGTTATGTCCAGTGGCAAATATATCACGCATATTCACGACGAGGGGCAAAGTGGATCGAACTGAAGCAAATGATTGACACATTAATAATATATAAAGTTTGCTAGAGGTATAACGTATGCTATACTAGAATAAAGTTGAATCATGATCAAAATCGTAAGTTAAGCTATTAGCCCGACCCCCCTTTTTTTCTCCACGGACGACGCACGCCAAAAAAAAGAAAACAACATGAATTTACAATCAATAAAACCCACTAAAATTTAATGAGATATAGACAAATTTTGTAAATTAATTCCTATTGCAGCCATCATTTCCCTGTTTCGGAAAGGTTTGTGTTTCCACTCAATTATCGTCTAATTATTGACCGAAGATATTTTAAAATCACCCAAAAGCACTTTGATGGTATTTTTTTACCTATCCTATTATGTACCCCTTGATTTTAAGAGGGCGTGTCTAATTAGTCATGAACGATTAACTTTTAGTAAATTGAACCTGCAACTTAAAGACCTACACCGGGTTAATAAGTTCGATGTACAATAAGTAAACAAAAGAAATCCTATTTGAAATGGGATCGTCCCAGGTATCTTAAATAATTATTTTGCGTTGAATAACAATGAAAAATGCACGATCAGGTTTGTAAGTAATAGTAAAAGCTCATTGATAAGTTAATATTGATATTAAAAGACCTCCGAACAAAAAGGGGTGTTCAGATCCACGAGCCCGAAGGGCGAGGGGATTTGAACAGCCCTTTTTGTGAGGAGGTCTTTTAATGTCAATATTAACTTAATCATTGAACTTTTACTGACTTACAAACCGTCAAAAACATTAGAAAAGTACGCAATAAAACACTTGCAGAACCCTTTATCCCCTGAATTGGACCAGTCTAAATATATCAAACTTAAATAGTACTCACAGATGGTATATACAAACAACCGTTTACGAATTGCATTTGAAACGGACCGATTAAATGGCAGCACATCATTTTATTGTCTATTTGTTATCCTATTTTAGCATTTAAATAAATCCATAGGATAGTTTTATAAACAATTAAGGGGTAAATTTATCTTTTTTAATTCCAACTTTTCTAAATAACTATTTTTAATTTTATAAATGAATTAATCAAAACCCTATACAGACCTCATTTACAACTGACCAATGAATGTTCTATATAAAAATGTCTTGTTATATATATTTGATGTATTTAATTTGTCAGTAATCATGAAACAGATTCGTAATTACCAGACCAAATGAAAACAGTAGGTAAACTCTTCCAACAATGCGTTATTAAACAGCTAATTTCTCACCTTCTAATCGAACAGACCTAGATGCATACGGTCCTCCACAATATTCAGGTATTTTGATTCTTTAATTTTCCTACACTACGTTACATGCAAAGGCGAAATAATTAGTGTTGTCTGTCCAGTCCAATTAATTTATAAATATTAATTTATTTTCTTAAAATAAAAAACTACGCCTGTATATATCAATGAATACAATTGAATTGACTACCTTAAATGTAACAACTTTAGCAGCGAGATGTCGGTTTGAGTGGCTCGATCAAAACGTGCATAAATGAGAAATTTTCAAAATTCTTCAATTGAATTACAAAGTATATATGAGAACAAACACTTTTATTTTAGTCGTCCGTAATTCACACGGCTATAGATGAAGCATAGTTAGAAAAAAACTTTTATCTTCCTTAGTTTTATAATCGCCTGACATAACCGTATATTATAAATAATAACAAAACGGTAGATATTGAAGTACCATAGTAAAGAAGTATTTAAAAGAAATATAACTGTTCAGTTTTGTGGTAAATTGCACAAAATAACATAAAAATGTGTGAACTATCATTCAGTGATTTAAATGGATAAAACAGCATTTAACGAGATCGTGTCTCCGTGTACTATTCACATGGAATCATTTTTGAAGTTGATTCATTGTTGTTTGCCTCACGTCCAGTGGCAAATATTTCGTTCATGTTCATGACGAGAAGACATTAATCTTAAATACAATAGGTAGGACTTGCAATAGTCGGTCGACAGTCAGGTTGGACGTAAACTTGTAATACCACTGGAAAATGAGGGTAGATTTTAAAAAGATATAAATTTAGCCTTGCAACAGCTCGCCACAGTGGGATCACTAAAAAACTTAGAGCCAGAGTTTTTAATTTGCAGAAACCGATGATCCTCTAATTCTACTCTGATGTGGACCATCGTTATTTACGCGTAGTTTCCAATATCATTTAACGCATCTAATTTAAGTTAGATACTTTTAGCTCGCAAATTTTAGTAACCATGAGAATTCTGTGAAACTGTATTGTTTATTATGCTGAAGTTTTTGGTGTGATATTCTTTGCGACCACTCTAGTTTAGTTTTAAACATATTTATTTATAGTGGATTAGGAAACAAGTTTTGCAACTTATATTAATCCCTTTCCACTTTGCGGGTGCGAGTGCTGCCTTGTAGCGGCATTAGCCTACTCTTTTTCGAAATCTACAAGGGTGTCTTTAACGTGCAAGAGATGTGGCTCTCTCTTAACACGGGCCAGCCATTTATCGTCCCCGTCCGACGGACTATATGCGACCGCTCTCCTGGTTGGTCTCGTGATAGTATGTTCGCCTCGAGAGCTGGAGGACTTTGGTCCGAATCCCGACCGGGTCAAACGAAGGGTGACTTTTTTCCTCCCAACTGATAGCTTGTGAACTTACACGTTAAAAATCCGTCTCAGTTTGTCGGTCTAGTACAAAGCAGGATTAATTTTCATATTATATATTTCCGTTTCCATGTTTTTTCCTGAATATTCATTTAATTTGCCACTGGACGTCATCCATAATCATTATTTATTTTACCGCTTCTATACAGTGAAGTGATAGTCCATCGGAAGGGGACGATAAATGGCTGACCCGTGTTAAGAGAGAGCCATATCTCTTGCACGTTAAAGACACCCTTGTAGATTTCGAAAAAGAGTAGGCTAATGCCGCTACAAGGCAGCACCCGCACCCGCAAAGTGGAAAGGGATTAATATAAGTTGCAAAAACTTGTTTCCCAATCCACTCAAAATAAATATGTTTAAACTAAACTACAGTGAAGTGTTTTTCTTATACTGATTTATATTACATTTCTATAATTTCCACCGATTGAAATTGAAAAGGGGCATGGGAAACTTTTCAACCAAACACTTGTCCAAAATCTCAACTCCGTATTATTTAGTCATGTGGTCCGAGACCACAAATATAGTCCCCAGTGTTGACAGTGGGTTACTTGCAATTAATTTGTATACCCCTTCCAAATGTATTTCTCCATGTTTAATGCCTCAAATTGCAAGTAAGGGGGAGGGGGGGAAATTACAGTGGAAAACAAATTTGGGTCCAGAATTTTAAAGGAAAGTAGTGATTTGGTCCAAGTGAAAAAGGTTGAAAAATAGCAATTCGGAAGCTTTCGAAGATTTCAAGACGCTCTAAAAATAAAATTGTCCATATTTTGAGTTAGAGACGATTAAGTTTTCTATAATTTTGATATAATTTGTCCACAAAGTAGTACAACACACTGTAAAAGTTTCTTTGAGAAAGCGCAGGTGGGATTTTTTTTATTTTCATTTATGTTCTAAAAGAAATGCACTACAAATAATTGTGGTCTCGGACCATGTTGCGGTTTTTGGCTTTTTTATTCTGTATATAGCTTCTTGCTATTACAAAAGTCTGTACGTTGACTCTTAATGTGTTGATTGATGTGTGTCGTTGGGTTGCTGTCGTATTGATGTTTATCTTTATATTCGTTTTCAAAACCAAAAGATTGATTGGGTATAGAAATATTGACATCTCTGGACTTCACCCGTCCGACAGTATATCTTTGAGAAAATTGGGTGCGGCCGTTTAGCTGTTCGGATGTAAAAATTTGCAGCCTCGTTTGGTCGGAAAAAAATGACGTATATTTGATGCCTGGTATAGTGAGAGTTTCATGCCATTTGAATAAATCGTTGAGGGGGAAATACGATCTACGATTGAAATTTCTCAACAACAACAAAGGTCACCCTGAATCTTCAAATAAGTCGTATGGCTGATGTTAAAACGTCTGTTGCGCCTTTTGCAAGGACAATTGTAGATGAAATAAACAATTTTAAATGACAAAGCCGATCAGGAAGACAATAAGTATAGAATAAACGAAACGGCCAAAATAATTTGAATCTTATTATAAATTGTTGCCAACTTTTTTTCATTCGATTTTGTTTTTATGACAACAATACCAGATATATATATATAATAAAAATATTGACACAGCAAATGTTGCCACCTTTACGAGACTGCCGTTATTTTACGTTTCAATAAATGAGTTATTTTATGTACTCAGTGGAGATTTTTCTGTTCTTCTCCCTTCCTCCTAGTTTGACTGGCTACAATGTAACCCCTGATGTGGACTACGCCGGTTACTAAATGTTAACAAAAAAATAAATTCAAAGAGAAAAATGCGGAAAGAAATTCTAAAATTTACGCTTAAAAAATCAAATATAAATAAAAATTAAATACACAAAAAAATGGAAAACTGTTGTAGACAATTATTAACTGAGAACTAATGAGTATTCATCACTAAATGAAGCTGATATATTGATTGCTCCCGTTATGTCCAGTGGCAAATATATCACGCATATTCACGACGAGGGGCAAAGTGGATCGAACTGAAGCAAATGATTGACACATTAATAATATATAAAGTTTGCTAGAGGTATAACGTATGCTATACTAGAATAAAGTTGAATCATGATCAAAATCGTAAGTTAAGCTATTAGCCCGACCCCCCTTTTTTTCTCCACGGACGACGCACGCCAAAAAAAAGAAAACAACATGAATTTACAATCAATAAAACCCACTAAAATTTAATGAGATATAGACAAATTTTGTAAATTAATTCCTATTGCAGCCATCATTTCCCTGTTTCGGAAAGGTTTGTGTTTCCACTCAATTATCGTCTAATTATTGACCGAAGATATTTTAAAATCACCCAAAAGCACTTTGATGGTATTTTTTTACCTATCCTATTATGTACCCCTTGATTTTAAGAGGGCGTGTCTAATTAGTCATGAACGATTAACTTTTAGTAAATTGAACCTGCAACTTAAAGACCTACACCGGGTTAATAAGTTCGATGTACAATAAGTAAACAAAAGAAATCCTATTTGAAATGGGATCGTCCCAGGTATCTTAAATAATTATTTTGCGTTGAATAACAATGAAAAATGCACGATCAGGTTTGTAAGTTATATAAAAATGTAATTGTTCATGTACAATGTATCATGATTTTCTTTTTTTTATACATAGCTCCTGATTAACAATTTATTAATTTGAAAGCAGACTTAGAAAACGACGATGACTGAAACTTGCATTCATCAGCAATTTTACCTTACCATTCCAAAAATCCAAGCAACATAAAAATTCATTGATTTAATTTTTGTCCGATAAAAACGAATTATGAAAAACAATTTACCTGGTATTTAACTAGTTTTTGAAAACTTTAGCATTTGGAAATATTGAATGGCAAAAAGTCTGTGAAAGGATTATGAAATGAAATAGAACAAATATAATATTTTTTTACTGACTTTTAGGACAAATAAAATATAACTTGCCATTACAGCCTCAAAATAAGTGTGTTATTATACAGAAAAAAGCTGAATCACGATCGTCCAGTAATTTCTCAAAAATCTCAACAACAACAAAAAGAGATGCAAAACTAACCTCTGCAGCTGTGTCTATTTCTCAGGAAGCCAGTCAATTCATACGATAAAAATAATATTATTCCAAATAATTATTCCATGAGAGTGCGGTCTTCAGACAAACTCGGAAAAAGTTTGCTGCATGTAATAAGACATTAGTATTTGTAACTCTCAATTGGTATAAAGTGTTTTTCAGGCAAGTTCGTAGAAAAATTATAAATTTATTTGTCTATTATAATAAATTTAAAAAGGAAAATACATATTACTGAACACTCTCATATGTTGTATAAATAAAGTAAAGTGTCCAATGGCAAACTATTATTCTTTGCATAAAAGATTAACACAAATAATGGTAAATCTAATTTATTTTTGTATCATACCACCTGTGCTAGTCTTTAGCCATTGGTAATATCAAAATTGTGTTTGAGTCACATTGAATTTTGAAGCAGTCATTGCAGTCTGTGCTATCGAAATCTTTTTCTAAAATATCTTTGAAAATCCATATATTTATGAAGGGTATGATTATTTAAGCAAATTTATACTTTGAAGACTCGCCTTTTTATCTTAAGGTTGTTCGCTGCTCAGTTTCAAAATAAATAACTTTTTTTTATAAAACTAGTATGTATTGATATGGAATAAATTGAGGAATCAAAAAAGCAAAAAAAAATATAGGGGTCAATGTGCTTGTTTTCGAGATATTAGCCAATTGAATTTTGGCGGGAAAATGTTCTCTCTTCATTTTTCATAGCTTTATCATTGACCAGTTAAAGTTCTCAAATACTATTAAAAAATAAATAAAATTTTATAAGACTTTTACAAATGACTTATAATTATACATGTAAAAGATTTATAAAAAGAAAAATGGGGGTTCATGGAGGAAAATTTTAAGGCATTCCAATGGATAAAACCAGAGGATTCCGAAAATCTGACAAAAGATCCAAAACATGACAGACATCCTTAAGATGAAAAAGAGGCGAAAGATGCCAAAGGGTGCAATCAACAGTTTTTTCTATGACGTCACATTTTTAGGGACCATGCATAAGTGACCCTTAGTGGTGGACTGATTAATAAAGATACTTGTATAAAACTAGATATCACTGGAATCAGAATGTTCTCTAGTTTATAATGAAATAAAAATAATGTGTACTTTTAATATATTAAAAACATTCCATCCAATGAACATGGGGGTAAAAAGGTCTAATTTAGACAGAACAAACTTGAAACCAGGTCATGTGTACAGACATGAAGACATGATCCATGCACATTTTTCATAATCAAAACTGTATGAAATATGTAGGTTTTTACCTGGCCTTTCAAAAAAATCTTGTTTCAGGGTACGGTTTCCTGCTCCGAAAAGAGCTACAGTGGCTGCAAATAAGTTTTCAATTTTCACTGCCAAAAAAAAACAGGATGTTTACAAAGCTGTCTCCCCTCAAAACATGTAAAGTTAATATAATTTTTAAAATTATTTCAATCATTCAACCTGTTTTAATTGAAAGCTAATTAACTATTTTTTACAATCAAACACAAAAAACATGATACTTTTGCACCAATTGAGTTAATAAACAGGGGTTTCCCTCCATGGTTATTTTTAGTCGGGGAATAACCCCTAGTTTTTTATACGAAACTGTTTATAGCACCCAAAGGGATATTCAAACTCATAAGTCGAAAACATAAACTAACATTGCTACTACAAAAGTTTCCTTGGCAACGAACTGTTATTAAACAAATGCTAGATCTATTTCCTTACCCTGCAATCAGCTAACTATTGTATAAATAACAGGTACACAAATAACATTTTGCTTTATTTGTACACTTACAAATAAAGTTTCCTGTTACCCGATTCCATGTTGAGCAATTGGTAGTATAGATAATATTTCTTTCTATGTATCATTTCATTTGTGGGTCCTCTACGCGGTCCGCGTTTCAATTATGTCGATTTCTCCAACTATAACGCTCATGTACCGGTTGCATGTTTATTCCAGGATAAAACAATATATGTACATTGTCTGATATATAAAATTTGTACTAGCTACGAAGAAGGGGAAAGCTCGGCGAGCCTCGCATTTTGTCTTGTTTCTAAAGCTCGTACAAATAAATTTTATATTTTCCGTCAATGAACATATTTAAAACAGACAGCTAGATACCATAAACATACAATGTATACATATGCCAGAGTCTGAGCTTGATTTGCTATATGATATAATAACTAAACTGACGAAAAAGGTCATTTATTTAAAATCAAAAAATGCAAAAAATACATTTTGCAACATTTGACATAAAAGTTCATATTTGATATGAAATAATAATACATATAATTAATACAAAATTACATCAACTAATACCATATCAATTGAATAAATGACAAAGAATAGCAAAGGTGGGGAGAAAAATCTGCCACAAATCCACTCTAAGGCTGAGAGAGAGTGGATCCGAAAATCACAATAAGGCTGAAAGAGTGGATCCCCCCCATTTTATTCAGCTTTATTTTCAATTAGCAAATAAAATTAGTTATATGGTATATGTATTTGTACTTTGTAATATTTACTGTGTTTTGTGTTCGTATGTTTTTCTTTGTGACATGATATATTTTTACAAATTTAAAATGTTTCTATTGCTTTTGGTACAAAGATAAACAACTATCAACCATCTTTGTCCTATATTTGACTCAAATCTTAATTGTCAGTTTTCCTGCAGAAGACCGGTGGTTCTCTCCATTTCATCAGCCAAGATAAAAAAAATACCACCATGAAATAGCAAATAAAGTTGCAAGTGGCGTTAAAGAGTCCTTTACTTTCGTATATTCGTTCCTAATGAAGACAAATGAAGAAAAGCACCCCAGACGCGTATTCTGTAGTGTTGTTTTCAATTTTACATACACTGCTGCTGGTAGACTTTCAGTCAGCGGGGTACTATCAGTTCAGTAGCCAAAACAATCGGTACTGACATGATTTATGACAAACCTTTATTTTACAAATTGTTAAAAAGATATGAAAGACTAGGGTTTAACCTCTTTCAGGCAAAGTTGATCTTTGGTGGATTTAGCTATTATTTGTTTTTATTTTTTTATTCATAGAGCTCTTCAATAATTTCACGTTCCTGGTGAAGGTACTAAGTATATTCAGGAAAAAAACGCGTTGGACGCTTGAAATGTATATATTATATCTTTTGCCTTTTAAACAATCACTAAGATTTTGTCCCATAAGAACAGAGATGTGCTTGACACTAAGGCTTTACAAATTATAATTAAACTATAAATACGCCAATAGAAGAGTTGTGCCAAATACGGTTCTTCCTCGGAAGTATTTTTGTAATAGTAAAAGCTCATTGATAAGTTAATATTGATATTAAAAGACCTCCGAACAAAAAGGGGTGTTCAGATCCACGAGCACGAAGGGCGAGGGGATTTGAACAGCCCTTTTTGTGAGGAGGTCTTTTAATGTCAATATTAACTTAATCATTGAACTTTTACTGACTTACAAACCGTCAAAAACATTAGAAAAGTACGCAATAAAACACTTGCAGAAGCCTTTATCCCCTGAATTGGACCAGTCTAAATATATCAAACTTAAATAGTACTCACAGATGGTATATACAAACAACCGTTTACGATTTGCATTTGAAACGGACCGATTAAATGGCAGCACATCATTTTATTGTCTATTTGTTATCCTATTTTAGCATTTACAAACCTGATCGTGCATTTTTCATTGTTATTCAACGCAAAATAATTATTTAAGATACCTGGGACGATCCCATTTCAAATTGGATTTCTTTTGTTTACTTATTGTACATCGAACTTATTAACCCGGTGTAGGTCTTTAAGTTGCAGGTTCAATTTACTAAAAGTTAATCGTTCATGACTAATTAGACACGCCCTCTTAAAATCAAGGGGTACATAATAGGATAGGTAAAAAAATACCATCAAAGTGCTTTTGGGTGATTTTAAAATATCTTCGGTCAATAATTAGACGATAATTGAGTGGAAACACAAACCTTTCCGAAACAGGGAAATGATGGCTGCAATAGGAATTAATTTACAAAATTTGTCTATATCTCATTAAATTTTAGTGGGTTTTATTGATTGTAAATTCATGTTGTTTTCTTTTTTTTGGCGTGCGTCGTCCGTGGAGAAAAAAAGGGGGGTCGGGCTAATAGCTTAACTTACGATTTTGATCATGATTCAACTTTATTCTAGTATAGCATACGTTATACCTCTAGCAAACTTTATATATTATTAATGTGTCAATCATTTGCTTCAGTTCGATCCACTTTGCCCCTCGTCGTGAATATGCGTGATATATTTGCCACTGGACATAACGGGAGCAATCAATATATCAGCTTCATTTAGTGATGAATACTCATTAGTTCTCAGTTAATAATTGTCTACAACAGTTTTCCATTTTTTTGTGTATTTAATTTTTATTTATATTTGATTTTTTAAGCGTAAATTTTAGAATTTCTTTCCGCATTTTTCTCTTTGAATTTATTTTTTTGTTAACATTTAGTAACCGGCGTAGTCCACATCAGGGGTTACATTGTAGCCAGTCAAACTAGGAGGAAGGGAGAAGAACAGAAAAATCTCCACTGAGTACATAAAATAACTCATTTATTGAAACGTAAAATAACGGCAGTCTCGTAAAGGTGGCAACATTTGCTGTGTCAATATTTTTATTATATATATATATCTGGTATTGTTGTCATAAAAACAAAATCGAATGAAAAAAAGTTGGCAACAATTTATAATAAGATTCAAATTATTTTGGCCGTTTCGTTTATTCTATACTTATTGTCTTCCTGATCGGCTTTGTCATTTAAAATTGTTTATTTCATCTACAATTGTCCTTGCAAAAGGCGCAACAGACGTTTTAACATCAGCCATACGACTTATTTGAAGATTCAGGGTGACCTTTGTTGTTGTTGAGAAATTTCAATCGTAGATCGTATTTCCCCCTCAACGATTTATTCAAATGGCATGAAACTCTCACTATACCAGGCATCAAATATACGTCATTTTTTTCCGACCAAACGAGGCTGCAAATTTTTACATCCGAACAGCTAAACGGCCGCACCCAATTTTCTCAAAGATATACTGTCGGACGGGTGAAGTCCAGAGATGTCAATATTTCTATACCCAATCAATCTTTTGGTTTTGAAAACGAATATAAAGATAAACATCAATACGACAGCAACCCAACGACACACATCAATCAACACATTAAGAGTCAACGTACAGACTTTTGTAATAGCAAGAAGCTATATACAGAATAAAAAAGCCAAAAACCGCAACATGGTCCGAGACCACAATTATTTGTAGTGCATTTCTTTTAGAACATAAATGAAAATAAAAAAAATCCCACCTGCGCTTTCTCAAAGAAACTTTTACAGTGTGTTGTACTACTTTGTGGACAAATTATATCAAAATTATAGAAAACTTAATCGTCTCTAACTCAAAATATGGACAATTTTATTTTTAGAGCGTCTTGAAATCTTCGAAAGCTTCCGAATTGCTATTTTTCAACCTTTTTCACTTGGACCAAATCACTACTTTCCTTTAAAATTCTGGACCCAAATTTTTTTTCCACTGTAATTTCCCCCCCTCCCCCTTACTTGCAATTTGAGGCATTAAACATGGAGAAATACATTTGGAAGGGGTATACAAATTAATGGCAAGTAACCCACTGTCAACACTAGGGACTATATTTGTGGTCTCGGACCACATGACTAAATAATACGGAGTTGAGATTTTGGACAAGTGTTTGGTTGAAAAGTTTCCCATGCCCCTTTTCAATTTCAATCGGTGGAAATTATAGAAATGTAATATAAATCAGTATAAGAAAAACACTTCACTGTAGTTTAGTTTAAACATATTTATTTTGAGTGGATTGGGAAACAAGTTTTTGCAACTTATATTAATCCCTTTCCACTTTGCGGGTGCGGGTGCTGCCTTGTAGCGGCATTAGCCTACTCTTTTTCGAAATCTACAAGGCTGTCTTTAACGTGCAAGAGATATGGCTCTCTCTTAACACGGGTCAGCCATTTATCGTCCCCTTCCGATGGACTATCACTTCACTGTATAGAAGCGGTAAAATAAATAATGATTATGGATGACGTCCAGTGGCAAATTAAATGAATATTCAGGAAAAAACATGGAAACGGAAATATAATATGAAAATTAATCCTGCTTTGTACTAGACCGACAAACTGAGACGGATTTTTAACGTGTAAGTTCACAAGCTATCAGTTGGGAGGAAAAAAGTCACCCTTCGTTTGACCCGGTCGGGATTCGGACCAAAGTCTTCCAGCTCTCGAGGCGAACATACTATCACGAGACCAACCAGGAGAGCGGTCGCATATAGTCCGTCGGACGGGGACGATAAATGGCTGGCCCGTGTTAAGAGAGAGCCACATCTCTTGCACGTTAAAGACACCCTTGTAGATTTCGAAAAAGAGTAGGCTAATGCCGCTACAAGGCAGCACTCGCACCCGCAAAGTGGAAAGGGATTAATATAAGTTGCAAAACTTGTTTCCTAATCCACTATAAATAAATATGTTTAAAACTAAACTAGAGTGGTCGCAAAGAATATCACACCAAAAACTTCAGCATAATAAACAATACAGTTTCACAGAATTCTCATGGTTACTAAAATTTGCGAGCTAAAAGTATCTAACTTAAATTAGATGCGTTAAATGATATTGGAAACTACGCGTAAATAACGATGGTCCACATCAGAGTAGAATTAGAGGATCATCGGTTTCTGCAAATTAAAAACTCTGGCTCTAAGTTTTTTAGTGATCCCACTGTGGCGAGCTGTTGCAAGGCTAAATTTATATCTTTTTAAAATCTACCCTCATTTTCCAGTGGTATTACAAGTTTACGTCCAACCTGACTGTCGACCGACTATTGCAAGTCCTACCTATTGTATTTAAGATTAATGTCTTCTCGTCATGAACATGAACGAAATATTTGCCACTGGACGTGAGGCAAACAACAATGAATCAACTTCAAAAATGATTCCATGTGAATAGTACACGGAGACACGATCTCGTTAAATGCTGTTTTATCCATTTAAATCACTGAATGATAGTTCACACATTTTTATGTTATTTTGTGCAATTTACCACAAAACTGAACAGTTATATTTCTTTTAAATACTTCTTTACTATGGTACTTCAATATCTACCGTTTTGTTATTATTTATAATATACGGTTATGTCAGGCGATTATAAAACTAAGGAAGATAAAAGTTTTTTTCTAACTATGCTTCATCTATAGCCGTGTGAATTACGGACGACTAAAATAAAAGTGTTTGTTCTCATATATACTTTGTAATTCAATTGAAGAATTTTGAAAATTTCTCATTTATGCACGTTTTGATCGAGCCACTCAAACAACATCTCGCTGCTAAAGTTGTTACATTTAAGGTAGTCAATTCAATTGTATTCATTGATATATACAGGCGTAGTTTTTTATTTTAAGAAAATAAATTAATATTTATAAATTAATTGGACTGGACAGACAACACTAATTATTTCGCCTTTGCATGTAACGTAGTGTAGGAAAATTAAAGAATCAAAATACCTGAATATTGTGGAGGACCGTATGCATCTAGGTCTGTTCGATTAGAAGGTGAGAAATTAGCTGTTTAATAACGCATTGTTGGAAGAGTTTACCTACTGTTTTCATTTGGTCTGGTCATTACGAATCTGTTTCATGATTACTGACAAATTAAATACATCAAATATATATAACAAGACATTTTTATATAGAACATTCATTGGTCAGTTGTAAATGAGGTCTGTATAGGGTTTTGATTAATTCATTTATAAAATAAAAAATAGTTATTTAGAAAAGTTGGAATTAAAAAAGATAAATTTACCCCTTAATTGTTTATAAAACTATCCTATGGATTTATTTAAATGCTAAAATAGGATAACAAATAGACAATAAAATGATGTGCTGCCATTTAATCGGTCCGTTTCAAATGCAATTCGTAAACGGTTGTTTGTATATACCATCTGTGAGTACTATTTAAGTTTGATATATTTAGACTGGTCCAATTCAGGGGATAAAGGGTTCTGCAAGTGTTTTATTGCGTACTTTTCTAATGTTTTTGACGGTTTGTAAGTCAGTAAAAGTTCAATGATTAAGTTAATATTGACATTAAAAGACCTCCTCACAAAAAGGGCTGTTCAAATCCCCTCGCCCTTCGGGCTCGTGGATCTGAACACCCCTTTTTGTTCGGAGGTCTTTTAATATCAATATTAACTTATCAATGAGCTTTTACTATTACTTAAATAAATCCATAGGATAGTTTTATAAACAATTAAGGGGTAAATTTATCTTTTTTAATTCCAACTTTTCTAAATAACTATTTTTAATTTTATAAATGAATTAATCAAAACCCTATACAGACCTCATTTACAACTGACCAATGAATGTTCTATATAAAAATGTCTTGTTATATATATTTGATGTATTTAATTTGTCAGTAATCATGAAACAGATTCGCAATGACCAGACCAAATGAAAACAGTAGGTAAACTCTTCCAACAATGCGTTATTAAACAGCTAATTTCTCACCTTCTAATCGAACAGACCTAGATGCATATGGTCCTGCACAATATTCAGGTATTTTGATTCTTTAATTTTCCTACACTACGTTACATGCAAAGGCGAAATAATTAGTGTTGTCTGTCCAGTCCAATTAATTTATAAATATTAATTTATTTTCTTAAAATAAAAAACTACGCCTGTATATATCAATGAATACAATTGAATTGACTACCTTAAATGTAACAACTTTAGCAGCAAGATGTCGGTTTGAGTGGCTCGATCAAAACGTGCATAAATGAGAAATTTTCAAAATTCTTCAATTGAATTACAAATAGATATAGGAAGATGTGGTGTGAGTGCCAATGAGACAACTCTCCATCCAAATAACAATTTAAAAATTAAACCATTATAGGTTAAAGTACGGCCTTCAACACGGAGCCTTGGCTCACACCGAACAACAAGCTATAAAGGGCCATATATGAGAACAAACACTTTTATTTTAGTCGTCCGTAATTCACACGGCTATAGATGAAGCATAGTTAGAAAAAAACTTTTATCTTCCTTAGTTTTATAATCGCCTGACATAACCGTATATTATAAATAATAACAAAACGGTAGATATTGAAGTACCATAGTAAAGAAGTATTTAAAAGAAATATAACTGTTCAGTTTTGTGGTAAATTGCACAAAATAACATAAAAATGTGTGAACTATCATTCAGTGATTTAAATGGATAAAACAGCATTTAACGAGATCGTGTCTCCGTGTACTATTCACATGGAATCATTTTTGAAGTTGATTCATTGTTGTTTGCCTCACGTCCAGTGGCAAATATTTCGTTCATGTTCATGACGAGAAGACATTAATCTTAAATACAATAGGTAGGACTTGCAATAGTCGGTCGACAGTCAGGTTGGACGTAAACTTGTAATACCACTGGAAAATGAGGGTAGATTTTAAAAAGATATAAATTTAGCCTTGCAACAGCTCGCCACAGTGGGATCACTAAAAAACTTAGAGCCAGTGTTTTTAATTTGCAGAAACCGATGATCCTCTAATTCTACTCTGATGTGGACCATCGTTATTTACGCGTAGTTTCCAATATCATTTAACGCATCTAATTTAAGTTAGATACTTTTAGCTCGCAAATTTTAGTAACCATGAGAATTCTGTGAAACTGTATTGTTTATTATGCTGAAGTTTTTGGTGTGATATTCTTTGCGACCGCTCTAGTTTAGTTTTAAACATATTTATTTATAGTGGATTAGGAAACAAGTTTTGCAACTTATATTAATCCCTTTCCACTTTGCGGGTGCGAGTGCTGCCTTGTAGCGGCATAAGCCTACTCTTTTTCGAAATCTACAAGGGTGTCTTTAACGTGCAAGAGATGTGGCTCTCTCTTAACACGGGCCAGCCATTTATCGTCCCCGTCCGACGGACTATATGCGACCGCTCTCCTGGTTGGTCTCGTGATAGTATGTTCGCCTCGAGAGCTGGAGGACTTTGGTCCGAATCCCGACCGGGTCAAACGAAGGGTGACTTTTTTCCTCCCAACTGATAGCTTGTGAACTTACACGTTAAAAATCCGTCTCAGTTTAATTTGTCGGTCTAGTACAAAGCAGGATTAATTTTCATATTATATTTCCGTTTCCATGTTTTTTCCTGAATATTCATTTAATTTGCCACTGGACGTCATCCATAATCATTATTTATTTTACCGCTTCTATACAGTGAAGTGTTTTTCTTATACTGATTTATATTACATTTCTATAATTTCCACCGATTGAAATTGAAAAGGGGCATGGGAAACTTTTCAACCAAACACTTGTCCAAAATCTCAACTCCGTATTATTTAGCCATGTGGTCCGAGACTACAAATATAGTCCCTAGTGTTGACAGTGGGTTACTTGCCATTAATTTGTATACCCCTTCCAAATGTATTTCTCCATGTTTAATGCCTCAAATTGCAAGTAAGGGGGAAGGGGGGGGGGAAATTACAGTGGAAAAAAAATTTGGGTCCAGAAGTTTAAAGGAAAGTAGTAATTTGGTCCAAGTGAAAAAGGTTGAAAAATAGCAATTCGGAAGCTTTCAAAGATTTCAAGACGCCCTAAAAATAAAATTGTCCATATTTTGAGTTAGAGACGATTAAGTTTTCTATAATTTTGATATAATTTGTCCACAAAGTAGTACAACACACTGTAAAAGTTTCTTTGAGAAAGCGCAGGTGGGATTTTTTTTATTTTCATTTATGTTCTAAAAGAAATGCACTACAAATAATTGTGGTCTCGGACCATGTTGCGGTTTTGGCTTTTTTATTCTGTATATAGCTTCTTGCTATTACAAAAGTCTGTACGTTGACTCTTAATGTTTTGATTGATGTGTGTCGTTGGGTTGCTGTCGTATTGATGTTTATCTTTATATTCGTTTTCAAAACCAAAAGATTGATTGGGTATAGAAATATTGACATCTCTGGACTTCACCCGTCCGACAGTATATCTTTGAGAAAATTGGGTGCGGCCGTTTAGCTGTTCGGATGTAAAAATTTGCAGCCTCGTTTGGTCGGAAAAAAATGACGTATATTTGATGCCTGGTATAGTGAGAGTTTCATGCCATTTGAATAAATCGTTCAGGGGGAAATACGATCTACGATTGAAATTTCTCAACAACAACAAAGGTCACTCGAATCTTCAAATAAGTCGTATGGCTGATGTTAAAACGTCTGTTGCGCCTTTTGCAAGGACAATTGTAGATGAAATAAACAATTTTAAATGACAAAGCCGATCAGGAAGACAATAAGTATAGAATAAACGAAACGGCCAAAATAATTTGAATCTTATTATAAATTGTTGCCAACTTTTTTTCATTCGATTTTGTTTTTATGACAACAATACCAGATATATATATATAATAAAAATATTGACACAGCAAATGTTGCCACCTTTACGAGACTGCCGTTATTTTACGTTTCAATAAATGAGTTATTTTATGTACTCAGTGGAGATTTTTCTGTTCTACTCCCTTCCTCCTAGTTTGACTGGCTACAATGTAACCCCTGATGTGGACTACGCCGGTTACTAAATGTTAACAAAAAAATAAATTCAAAGAGAAAAATGCGGAAAGAAATTCTAAAATTTACGCTTAAAAAATCAAATATAAATAAAAATTAAATACACAAAAAAATGGAAAACTGTTGTAGACAATTATTAACTGAGAACTAATGAGTATTCATCACTAAATGAAGCTGATATATTGATTGCTCCCGTTATGTCCAGTGGCAAATATATCACGCATATTCACGACGAGGGGCAAAGTGGATCGACCTGAAGCAAATGATTGACACATTAATAATATATAAAGTTTGCTAGAGGTATAACGTATGCTGTACTAGAATAAAGTTGAATCATGATCAAAATCGTAAGTTAAGCTATTAGCCCGACCCCCCTTTTTTTTCTCCACGGACGACGCACGCCAAAAAAAGAAAACAACATGAATTTACAATCAATAAAACCCACTACAATTTAATGAGATATGGACAAATTTTGTAAATTAATTCCTATTGCAGCCATCATTTCCCTGTTTCGGAAAGGTTTGTGTTTCCACTCAATTATCGTCTAATTATTGACCGAAGATATTTTAAAATCACCCAAAAGCACTTTGATGGTATTTTTTTACCTATCTTATTATTTACCCCTTGATTTTAAGAGGGCGTGTCTAATTAGTCATGAACGATTAACTTTTAGTAAATTGAACCTGCAACTTAAAGACCTACACCGGGTTAAAAAGTTCGATGTACAACAAGTAAACAAAAGAAATGGGATCGTTCCAGGTATCTTAAATAATTATTTTGCGTTGAATAACAATGAAAAATGCACGATCAGGTTTGTAAGTCTTTATAAAATCATGCAATTCGACAATTAAAAGATTATAAACGTAAAACCTATCGAATGTCTTTTGTTGATTTTATAGCAGGTAATATTGTAACATAGTATGTACAAGTGGAAAGATAAATATAGATTAAAACAACTCGGGATATATATATAAAAAAAAGGTAAAACAACATTACAAGATCTATCTGTTTGTTTTCGAAATGTTGAGACACAGACACATCTTCAGGAATCAACCTGATATTATGGAAGGATGAACAAAAAGAAAGTTTTATCAAATTAGAATATGTTATTAATTCATAAAAAGTTGACAGCGTTTATGTCAGACTCAATGCCATGTTCAGCATTAAATATATGTCTTGTCCTCAGATCTTTGTCTTGTGACGTAATGACACTATATAAATAACACATAGATGAGAGGGTGATAGAGCAGATTGTTACCTAGAGAAAACATTTGTCAACCGCGGCGAAGCCAAGCTTGACAATGCTTTTTCGAGGGGTACCAATCTGCTCTATCACCCTCGCAGCTATGTGTTATTCAATGCAATGTCCTATTATACTCATTGCAGTTAAATAAGGACTTCAGAAATATTCCGAAACGGCATATTCAAGAAGTGGTGATAATCAGATGTGGATACTGAAAAATTCAAAAGAGTTATTGGTGAATTTACAATCTCAATCATTTAAACATTGTACCAACATTAAAACCTTTCATTTTTCAATTCTTTATACCACTATTCCACATACTAAACTTAAATCTCGACTGAAAGAACTCGTCAGCTTATGTTTCTTTAACAAAAAGGGCACTAGACGTTTAAAATGTCAGGAATTTAGTTTACGTTGTGTAAAATCATACAAAGTCAAGCAAAAAAATACACCGAAGAAGATATCACTGCCATGCTGGACTTTTTAATTGACAACATATTTGTTTAATTTTCTTCTAACAGACTATTTGAATCCCAATGGGTACCAATTGCGCTTCTCTGCTTGCAGATTTGTTTCTGTATTCCTATGAAGCAGAATTTATCCAAGGGCTTGTACAGAAAGGAGAAAAGAATTAGCCCAGTCTTTTAATTTAACCGTTCGGTATATTGATGATGTACTGTCTCTTAATATTAATAGATTCAGTGATCACTAACATTTAATATATCGAAGTTAACTTGAAATTAATGAGACTACCGATACAGATAAATCTGCTTCATATTTAGACCTCTTTCTCGAAACGACTACTGATGGTAGGTTAAATACCAAAATTTATGACAAACGCGATGATTTTAATTTTCCTATAGTCAACTTTCCATTTCTGTGTAGCAAAATCCCAGCGACACCAGCATATGGAGTATATGCGTCTCAATTGAAACGTTACTCTAGAGCTGGATCAAAGTACGTTGAATCTGTTGAACGAGGAATACTGCTTTCTCAAAAGTTGCTAAGACAGGGCTAAGAATTAATCAAATTAAGGTCATCACTCAAGGTTTACGGTCGCCATCATGACCTGATTGGCCATTATGACAAAAGTGTGTCAGAAATCATATCTGATATTCTTCCTCAGTCATATTAACCTTCCATCATTACCGAACTGTACAAAGAAATAACACGACGAGTGCCGTATGCGGTGCAGTAATTGCTTACCCATTCCGGAGCACCTAATTTCACTCCCGGTTTTTAGTGGAATTCCTGTTGTTTCTTATTTATTATCTATAACTGTTGATGTAAATGTCCTTTGGTTTTGTGAGACTTTGTTTACTCAATGGTTTTGATAGTCCCTATCAATGTTTTACAGATTAATTTAATTTTAAAAGTAATTTCTACGACGTCACATACATAACAACGTTACGAGTATTAGAATAAACAACAAAGGTGAGGGAAGATGTTTTGGTTTTTCTATTCTGACAGTCAAATAATAAAATCTTAACCAAAACGTAGAACTTAAGCATTGTATTTAATTACTTGATGTAAATTCAATTCATTGTCCTTTCAATTATCGACTTTCTGATTTGTCTTGACGAGAGGGTGACATTAAAAAAAAAATGTCACCTGCTCAGCCATGTGATAGAGTAAATTAACACCCACGTATTTGCCAATCAAAATATGGCATTTTAACGTGAAGTATAATATCAACATCTGTGGCCCTTTGTTCAGCATCAAATATGTGTCCGTTTACTGAGATATTTTTCCTGTAACATATTAAAACTCAAGTGGGGCCGCAAGTTTATTCAAATCCGTGTCCATTTCATAAAGTAGGCATTCAGAAATGTGACATTGGACAAGTACATATATAACTGGACAGGTACATATATAATGCGGTAGAGTTAAAGTGCTCAACTCTCGCCTATCTTGATACTGATGTACATAACACCTCAACAGAAGTTTAAACTAAATAAAATCAGTTGGAAAGGACTTTGCTTAACAGATCAGTACAAATCACGAAGTATTAAAGAAACAACAAACCAAAAGCGAAAAAAACATAAAGTAACGACCTATGAGTACTCAAATCTTTTCACTGTTTGCCTTTCAGTGATTTGTTACATATTTGTAGAACCCGAAAAAGCATAAAATAAAATGTTTCTTTTATATTCTAACTGTTATCGCTAATATTTCTTTGATTTAGAAATAATATAGTAGTTTGATAATAAGGTAACAACTGACTGACAAATAACAGATAGATAATGCTTCGATATCATAATTTATTGTAAATAGTTCAAAACGCTGAGGAAAATTCAAAATGGGAAAGTCCCTAAATTGCAAAATCAAAAGCTCAAACACATCAAACAAATTGATAACAACTGACATATTCCTGACTTATTTAGCGTCTTTGTTCTTCATAGCATCCCAAAATATTTTATAGATTCTTGTACAACACAGCTTAACCTCCAAAACTGTGTCTCAGATTTCCAAAAACATCAATAGAACAAATTTTGTACCCAATTAAATTTAGTGGTCTCTTATTTAATGAATGGCTATTATTTATTTTGATTTTATTGAACCATAAAACTAATTTTTGACTCTTCACATTGAATAATCCGCGAAGCGGATTATGTAAAATGTGAAGAGTCAAAAAATAGTTTTATGGTTCAATAAAATCAAAATAAATCATTGTCATTCATTATAAATAAATTTCTATCAAAAATAAGGCTCAAAGAACTTTTTATATTTTTCATATTAACAATAACAAGCGTACACACATGTTGGCGTATGAATACTCAACGTCAGAGTGGGCGTGTCGCCATCAAAATTGACAACATTGAAAATAAAACTAATAATTTTAACCAATCAGAAGACAGTAAAAACACCAAATTTATTTATTAATTGATGTTGCAAACTTCATTGAAGATTTATGAGCGAATCAAATACAATAGGAAAAATTTGAGACACGGTTTTGGAGGTCAAACTGTGTTGTGCAAGAATCTATAAAATATGTTGGGATGCTATGAATAACAAAGAATCTAAATTCATTTAAGTATGGACATCACAATATGGCAACTAATTACATAACAATTAATTATGAAATAATTTTGTGATAATGAAATTATCACAATTTGAAAGATTAATCTTTCTTCTTTCTTTTGGTACCTCATTTATAAAATTTAAAGAAAGATGATTAGAATTACATCAGTTTAAAGATGCCTGATTGGGGATGAAAAATCTTTGTATTGTGCTACCTTAATGCATGTGTTACAAAAGTATTAAATATTAAAGAAATAAAATTCAGTATAAATAATATTCATTATTAAGTTTTCTTTAACACTTTTTTCATTTAAGGCATCCACGAAGTTTGTCTTTACTATAAAAACCAACATGAATGCACAGATCACACTTTCCGGCGAAGCTTCATTGATGCAGTTTTCATGGAGTAGTAGTCACTCCTAAACTTTTCCCAATTGATACCCATGTTCTTTCCCGCGACACCATCGGTTCCTTTGATATATTGGCCATTGAGAGAGGAATGGCTACAATTCTCGTACCACCATGCACCTTTATTTGACCCGGCGCAATCTTTACGCTGTACATCATTATCTTGGTCGCGCGTACTGAACTGCACCTCGTGGTGTAAAGATAGACCATCACCTGCAAGGAAAACAAATAAAATGTATTTACTATTCATATTTTCTTTTATAATAATATAATTCATATTTCCATTTCCATTTCATTAAAATTCAGATCATTATAAATTAAGGATTGTATTTCTCCATCATGCATTGCTCTTTGTAAGGGTTGAACTTTACTTTTGATTCTGTTTGGTTTTATCAATTCTACAATGCATGTATCAGGTAAATATTTTTAATATTTTGGCCCAGAGCATCACTGAAGATATATTGCTTGTCGAAATGCTTATTTGGTGCAGTCAATTTGTATTATCAATTTTGTTAATACTGAATGAATATCCTCCCGTCAAGATTGATCAATCATCACAATACCAGCTATCCATACAAGCGCAACTGTAAGTTACTGCTCACTGATGATAACCCCGCCGGAATATTTCGATAAATAAGAAGTTGTTGAGTGATGAATCTGAAAACGTATTATATGGTATAGCTGACTTATACAAACCCTGAGTCCAAATTTTAGACTTCCTTGTATTGTAGTTCCTGGGGAAAATTTAACGAATATGTCAACTTGGATATCATGTGTGAATTGATAAAAATGTTCGGTAAACAGGAAGTTGTTGAGTGATGAATCTGAAAACACATCACACGGTATAACTGTCTCATATAAACCTCGAAACAAAATTTCAGAAATCCATGTAATGTAGTTCCTGAGAGAGATGCGACGAAAATATTCATGGGACAGACGGAGATAAAACAGTATACCCCACTTTTTTAAAGCGGGGGTATAATAATGAGCATGTACAGTCGGGAACAACACCGAGAAACCGGTACTATAATCACTGGAGTCATTTAGTTTACTGAATTAAACTATAAAGAAACGTTACATCACAATTAAGGATTATAATCCAGTCGATTTACTTTTCTCTTGTAAACAGAATAATATCGTGGTGGGAACCTCAAGTTTGCTCTATGAATACATGTAATATACCCATGCTCATTAATTATATCACAAGTGAAGATGTGAAAGACTGTAAACTAGATGGGTCAAAAGAGTAAGCATCTGCGTTTAAATTAAACGTACAATGATTCGTATTCAGGAAAATTTTGAATAGGAAAGTGAATATTTAGCACATATTCTTACTTTTATATGAACTGAAAAAAGCAATCGTAGTCGATTACATTTGAGTTTGATATTTTATCAAGATGTTAAACTCTCACTGTGTCTATTATTTTGTTACATCTTTAGGATAATGACTCATCAAAGTATATATCACACTTTTATATATATTCATAATTATCCTAAATTGGGATACTTCTTGTGAATTATTCGTAATAAAATCGTTTGATCTTACCAGCGTCTCCACTGTAATCCTCTACATACAGTGTATACTTTGACGAAGCATCACCGAGCCAAAATGTCGAGTATTTAGCGTATCTTTTCTCGTTGTCCCAGGTCATTACATCAACTCGAAGTTCTGTCGCTTCTTGTGTGAGTACATGTAGCTTTTTATTGCCTGGAATGTCAATTAGTAAAATAAATCATGCATATCGATACTGTACATTGATTTGTAACAAAAGCATTGTATAACAAATAATAATCTTCTCATTAAAAGTAATGACGATATATTGTTTATAAGAAGGATTACTCTGTAATTGGACAAAAGAACGAGCACCAGTGTAATAGACAGATATATTGTAACACTGTAATTACTTGACTATAAATATTACATTTACTAGTATATGTTTCAAGTAGAATGACAGCATGTACCATCAATAAATTTAGAACTTAGTTTGAACAAAAATTACGTTAAATATATTTCATTATTATACGTTATTTTTGATTGGCTAACAGCAATCTTGCGTCATTCTTTATTTCAAAATTAATTGTAACATACATGATGACACGTTTCCAAAATAAAGTGCACAGGTAAAAAAAAAACTTGATAGTAATCGTATTTTAATGGTCATAGCGAAAAAATGTAATTAAAAGTATTGAATACTTCTTTTAGTAGTTTTATAGGGTTGTAAATACACTGACCGTGCGTACAATTTTTAGAATGAAGCGCTTCATACAAAATGTACTTCGGTCAACGCTTTTACACCCCAATGCCTTTACAAAAAGAAGCATTTAATTCTTAATTAAAACAGAAGGCGTACACAAAATGGATGAATTCATGAACTGCATTGTAACTAATCGATCTAAAATATTTAGCAGATATTTCAAACGTCATTAACATACAACATAAAATATATATAACTTGCGTTTCGCATTTGCTTATAACCAGGTAATGGGATTTCAATTGTTTGTTATTTATTCATATATATGTAACAACATTCCAGCAGCTTCTTCATATCTAGATAATATTTCTCTCAGTTGATAAGATATTCCGGAGCTTTAGTTTTTTTTTTATTATCATAGATTCATTAACATAATGTTGCAAATATCATGTAAGGAACAAAGATCTAGAGTTCCTCGTTGTAAACTTGATATCAACTTCCGAAAGTTTAACGAATGTCAACACGATTCGGGTGGTCATTATGGAATATCTGGGACACAGATGACAACGAATATGTTCAAATTCTCGTTACCAAAATCCGGTCTTCTTTCCTCTAATGGGTCTCCACCGAATTAGACTTAAATAATATACTTGCATGCAGCCAGACCACGCTGGGTGCCAGAGTAGGAACAGAAACTCCGTACCCTTCTTAAACACAATAAGTCACAATTATAGTACTTACCTAGATACATAAGCTTTAGCTATCCTGTATAAGTATATTATATACATTTGTTGTAATAAATTAATTTAAAAATAGTATCATTATACAGGTTATGTTTTCATTGTAGCATTATAAACAAAGATCTAAAAACAATTCTGAATGTTTAAAAATATTACCTAACCAAAATTCACTATTGATGTCACCAAACCCGTTTTCATACGACACCCAATCTTTAAAAAAATCTATCGTGCCGTCTATTCTTCGTTGAAAAACCTGTAAAAACAGAAACAAAACTGTTTGTCCATATTTAAATTAATCCGTTGTTGTAAAACTCATCACCACAGAAACATATGTTCTCCCAATCTTTGCTTCATTTATTTTTTTTCTTTTTTTATTCATAGTTTGTATAATATCCAATAGGGTTAACCTTGCTACATTATGTCGGGCTTGTCCCAAAACAGGAGCCTGTGTTTGTCGTTGGTTTATATAATTTGATTTTCGTAAATTGTTTTGTACGTGAACTTGGACTTTGGTGTTCTCATTTGAAAAGTTTCATTTTTGATTATTTCGGAGCTTTTCATAGCCAACTATGCGGTGTTGGATTTACTCATTGGAAGGCCATTCCGGTTTCGTAGAGTCGATTGCATCTATGTGGGGTCTGGTTGAAATTTGACTTCATTGGCAATGAAACCACATCTTTTGTTAACCGTGTAATGTTTTTTAATTTTGAAAATTACTTTGTCCACAGTAGTCTCAATGACTTCTAGATTAGGTAGATCTTTATATATATTAAGCTGATCTTATAAGGTAACACAAAATAGGATGGCATTATTGACAACTTGCGCTTTGTAAACAGGAAATTGTTTCAGCAAGTATCAACAGATTGAACACTATTTAAATGCAATGTGTTTCTTCCATTTACCATTAGATATTTCATTTGGTTTTTGTTGCATAATATATTTTCGCATATTTCCCAATATTGCATTCCCTATACGCTTTCCTTCAAGTCATGTGCGAATTAGAAAGGACATGCGTATACTTATATTTGTACACAAGTAGCTGAGAAATGAACAAGTTGATGGAAATGAACATTGCGTTCTTACTTCAAGTATCAGGGAGGCTTTTTACGAAAAATATTACAACGAAATGTGATCACACGTTATACTGAAATGTTTATGACTTACAAAATGTACGATTTTTCGTGGAATTCATTGCTGATTTACATTAGACAAATAATCATCAATGGTCTGAAATATTTGGTAACGTGTTTTTTTTTAGAAAAATTTGTTGCAGTACTAATAAATAATTTTCCCGCACAGAATATCATTTTGCACACGCAATCTCGTGAATATCATATACTGCAGCTATAGTAAAGTTTTGAAGTATCAAAGTGGTTTATACTCGATTCTAATGCAATTTGGATATAACAATTTTTTTCATTGGCTAACAGTTGCCGTCAAATCCACAGTTGACCAGGCGTAACTAAGGAGAGACCCGCCATTTTGAATTGATGAATCAACAAATGTTCGATCACTACTATATAATCAAAAATAAAACAACACCTACCTCGAATTTGCCGTTTTAATGTAATTTTATCCAAATTTGAAGCGTACAGGTAACGAAATAACCTCCAGTTTGTAAGTTTTCGTTTGTATGACGTCACGTTTAGCCATGACGTCTTTGTGCCAAAATTATTCATGAAGTTTCGCGGATTTTTTTTTTATTTGACAAATTTAGACATTTTTTCAAGTTTTATCGATTTTTTTTCTTTTTGTAATGCATTAGAATCGGAATAACAGTACTGAAGTTGAAGAGTTGCCACCGTCAATTTTGATTTGACGGTCGCAAATCTCCGTTTTACTGTCTCCGCTCCGCGTCGCCAGTAAAACTGCATTTGCGACCGTCAAATCTACAATTGACGGTGGCAAATCTTCAACTACAGTACTGTTATTCCTTAAATTAACTTTAAAAAAAAAACCAACATTAGTAATATAGCAATAAGAATTTATGACATTGTAAGGTAAATTCAACATATGTTAAAAACTGTAGCTTTCACATGACCGGTTGTAAGAAACTTACTTGTACCAGTTTGTGTGTAATAATGTGGTTTCGGATGCATGAAATGTATAGAGTAACTCTTTGTGCATTCATGAGTGTTTTATGAATAAAGTAAATATATCATCGACAATAGTTTATTTTTAATCTCCAGAAACTAGAACAAACAAAAATAAAACAAAACATTCAAAAACAAAAACAAAAACAAAAATAATAGACAAATAAAATATAAACAAACTCTTTATATAGTTTTAGTTGGTGTTCCCGTTTGAATGGTTTAGTAATTTTATGGGGCCTTCATAGCTTGCTGTTCGGTGTGAACCAAGGCTCTGTGTTGAAGACCGTACTTTGACTATAATGGTTTACTTTTATAAGTTGTGATTTGGATAGAGAAATGTCATATTGGAACTCATACCACATATTCTTATATCTATCTAATTAATTTAGAGCAAGGAAGAAAGGGATCTAGTTTGGGTTGTAATTGGTTTAAAACATGTACAGAACACAGAAATGTACTGAAAGTAAGAACATAAATTAATAAAAATGTGCGAGGTAAGGGCATAGATGCCCTTCATCTTGCAGTAAATTTGTAGACATCGACTAAAAATCCGATTCGCTACTCATCTACATTCATAATGCATTTATAACTACTAACCAGCCATCCTCCACCATCAGTTGTCATATCACAGTACACATCAAATGGTGTGAATCCTATTGGTGTTATACTGTAAATACCATTTGTTGTCATACCACTCTGTTGCCAGTCAACACAATCTCTCATTACGTCATCTGTATAAAAAGGAATTTTAAAAGTGTGACATAGGACATTATAATGCATTAGTTCAACGTCTTCAAATTTATCCTTGCCAATTAAGGTCTTACTATGATAATGTCAGAGGCTCACACGAGCCTGAGTTGCTCCTTTCAAATAAACACTTGACATCTTCAGAGAAGATAACTTTATGCAAAGATAAGAAGAGTGGTATCGGAGAAAAAAATGAAAATAATGGCTTTCTACAATGTTTAAAATGGAATTATGTGTCACCAATTGTACCCGATCACCATTAATTTAAGATCTTTTAAAAATTTAAAACAATCCCCTTGTAGGAATGTTTCAATTGTCAAATCAAAATCAATGAGCGCAATTAGTGGCCATTTATTTATCCGATCCAAACTAAATGAGAATCGCGCGTAGAATTCTTCATAAATCAGTCTTACATTCTTGAAATTGAATTCTTCATAAATAATTTTTACATTCTTGAAATTGAATTCTTCATAAATTATTCTTACATTCTTGACATTGAATTCTTCATATATCATTCTTTTATTCTTGAAATTGGCCGATAAGTGTGATTTCTCACGGGGTACATTGATATAAACTATATAACCATAGTGTCTTAGTACTGGCAAATGCACTTGTCACTCTGTCAAAATATGACAATCGTTTAGAGATATTCAAATTATCAGCCTCCTAAGAAATTGTGGTTTAAAAGAAGATATGATTAAATCTCCTTATCGGAACCAGAGATTAACTCGTATTTTTCTTGGGAGTTTGAAATGAAAATACCACTTATTGAGAGAGACCATCAGCATATTATCCCTGCTAAGTTTTTTTGGAGGTATACTTGATGACCTCAGAGATAAGACAAATACGTAAGTAGGCTTAAGAAACTGGATAGACAAACAAAGAAGTAGGGTTGTAACAATAGCTAAGGCAAAAATTGGGGGAAAAAAACTCCAGGAAAATGTCTCTTTTCTGTTTATTATTGAGATGTCTTTTGGTCTTCATTGGTGCTCAGTAATTTTGTTACATTTTCGTTTCCTTATTTTTACCTCAAATAAAACAAAATGACAGTCAAGGGTACTAGCAATTTAGGCGAACAAATGTGTTAAGTAAAAAGTTTGGCGATTTTTGCTTCCATTTTAAAAGTCAAAAGTGATTTTGGTATGAAAAAAACAAGTACAAAAGAAAAAGAACCAACGGTTTTTGTTATCTTTCTAAAATAAAATAAAAAAAGGAATCATTTCATAAATGATTGATTGCTTGATTGCTGGTTGCTTAGAGTCCAGGGGAAGATATTTCATGCATGCTCAGGATGAGAATAAATTGATAATAAATATAAAAGGTAGGTTTTGTAATAGAAGTCTTCCGCGAAGAAGCTCGGGGAAATTTAGACTGTCACTTTATAATGTGGGTAGATTGGATAGGGTGAGGCGAAGCCAAATCCGATATAAATTTTATTGACCCTATAAATTCCGTATTAGGACAACTGAACACTGTGTAATGAATTTATCCTAATTTTGTTATATCACATATTATTATATTCAAATTCAATATTAGGACAATGTTAACCAAATATATTTTAAATATTTAAATTAAAACTGTGGAAAATTAAAAATACTAGGACTATAAAGCATCTCAATTTTTTTTTATTAGGTCAATGGTGAAAGGGAGCTAATTCCAATTGACGTAATACACAAGGGAGATAATTCCAATTGACTTAATAAAAAATTGTTCTGAAATTTATAAGGACTATATCAGGTAATCAAATTGCGAGAAATTACTCTAAATCAGGATAAAAAAAATTGTCACACCTTCTATACGAGGCACCGAATTGTAAACTAGTATCCTGCACTGCCAAACGTACGCTTTTTTATATTCACTGTTATAATGAAACTATGTTTACAATACGAAGAAACTTCGAAGAGGTAAAAACATAAATATATTTTTCACTCTGGGGTTTAAGTTCTCTCAAATTTTTCGGGATAAAAAGAATCTTGGAAAAGAATAATAATCACCCGTATGTTAATTTACAATTTTCTTTATTTTTTCCCGTTTTATGAAATTGAACCGCTGAGTAAAATAATTACACACATTCATGCGACTTCAATTTAACCCCTTAGCTAGAGTTTGACAATGCATGAATCGTGTGTGTTCTGTTATTCAAAGGAAAAGAATGTCAACAATGAAAGTGAAACAAAGGTAAATGATTTAATTGACTGTTTCGATCTTCAAAAAATCATTCTTATACAATTAAAAACGACGATAAACATATATTTTTAATCTATAATATGAAATTAAACAGACCTAGAAAAATCCAATTGTACGATTTCGCTTTCTATTAATATCAATATTTATGTTTATATCGCTTATATGATCATCGGAGGTCTTCGGATGTCAACTCGATAGTTTATTAGATGGCGGTAAGACCAGAATACGAACGAAACAAAGATACATGAAATCGAGCTTATGTCCTGTTAATTTATTATTTTATACTTTTTATAATTTAGATTTACATTATTTACATTGTTATAAATCAAATACTAGTATGAGAATTTAAGTCAAATCGGTGAACATGAATTTGACAGTTAGTGACCCTTTAAATTATAAACCTGTGACGTATTTTACAAGAAACTTGAAGAGTAATTTGTGTGCTTCAAACATTACTTTGCAGTGGACAGAAATTGTTCATACAAATTCGAAAATTAGTCTTAAACAACAATTTTCAGAGTTATGCCCCATGGGAAAAAATGTATGGAAACTAACATAATTTATCCCATTGTTGGCGATCTTTAAAAATATGCTACTGTTCTTGAAAGATATTTGTTTAAAAGTTAAAAATATTTTGTTTTTATTGTTGCCATTTGGCAGATAAAGTGGAAATATCTTTTTGACTTTTGTCATTTCGATGACTTTCATAGCTTGTGATGCGGTATGTGTTTAATTCATTTCGAATAGTTGTTTACTTCTATGTCATTTGGTGTCTGGTGGAAAGTGTTTTCATTTGCAATTTTACAACATATTCTATTTTAAATGTTCGTACGGGCTTACCTTTTTCGCTCTCATTTTTGAATTTGTGGAGCAAAGCAATAAGTTCAGCATGATCTTCTTTTGAGTAAAGAATATAATTATCTGAAAAATAAAATATAAGCTAGTTCCTGAAGAATGAATCTGCATGAAATGTCAGGGTGTTGAATACCTCCCTATTTTCATTTCTTTTTTTTTGCTGATCAAGTACATTTTTGTAGACTACCAGATCCAAATCGTCAACAATCCCTTGGTGTAACTAATGCGTCTATTGATTTACTTTGTTTGGTTATATTTTCATATGTTCACAATTAATATATGTGTTCCTGACCTAGGAGAATTAACTGAAGTAATCTATCTTCTTATACATAGCTCTGATTCGTTGTCATATTCTCTTTACCTTTGGTCCTTTTTTATTTTATCAGCTCTTCCATGTTTGTATTAGATATTGGAATTTAAAATAAAATTGCCTCGTGCATCACTGAAGATATATTAATTGTTGAAATGTGCTTCTGTTGCAGTAAAATTTGTACCGTCATTGCTTAAGAAATAATTGATGCAAGCTATACTTTATTGTAGTTTTAACATGGGTAGGCATTATATTCGTGATTATTTTTGCCCGAGCGATAGTGATTATTTCGATTCTGATAAGGACAATTAGGGTTATTTCTATGTCCGATTGTTTTAAGTGTAGCGTGTGTATGTAGGCTCTTCCACGAACCTCACTTTTATGTTTGTAAAACCAGCAAACGACTGGCAATGGGATTTTTCAGAGGGGGAGTTTTGAACAGCCAGCATCAACGGTTGTCCTTTCTAGGCCAAATACAAAATGTATGTCAATTTTCAAATGCAGACACATTACAGTCATAATAAATGATTTAGTAACAACATGGGCATCATTTAAGAGTTTGGACGTCTTTTAAATTAATGAAATATAATAAATGCTTGACTGTTTAATAAAATTCATTATTCTGCAGTAGTCGCAAACGCATGTGCAAACAAATTTTATTGGGTTTATTCACAAAGCGAAATAAGCATGTCATATTAGAATATCAAATACATGTTTCTCGAGAGAAAAAAATGGTATTCATGAATAATTACATTAGATGTATGTTTGATTATAATACTAGATAACACTAGGTCCTACAATAAAGTTTACAGGTGAATTAAATAAAAAAATTGATAAAATTCGTGTTTTCATTTTTCTAGCTAAAAAAAAGTAATTATAAGTATTGAATGCTTCTTTTTGTAATTTCATAGGGTTGCAAAAGCGTTGACCGTGCGCACATTTTTAAAATGTTTCATTCTGAGTTTCATATTTGTTTTTAATTCAACGGAACTTTTAAAAAACAAGGCAGATATCAAATTAACAATTATAAAAAATCTCCACTCGATTTATGAAAAAGAGAGCTAAATCGTGCATATTTTGAAATAAATTGATTACAAGACATCGTGTTTCAGAAAACACAGATGTATCATTGACTTATAACTTTAAAATTGAATGGAACAAAAAAACTGCCTTTTTGGTTCAAATGTATCAAATATTTTGATTTCAGATTTATTTTAACCAAATTATTTCTAGTTCCATCTACCTCGTATTAATTAAATATGTGGTAAAATCGGGGTAACACTATAAGTTATATGGTTCGCTACTGACCCCATACGGATCCATAGAGGGTTAGTAAAATCCATAGGGGGTGAGGCCGGAGGCCGAATCCCCTATGAATTTTATTCACCCTCTATGGATCCGTAGGGGGTCAGTAGTTATCCGTATAACGAATTTATCGGACGCTGGACTTTTTCTGCGTCGTTTTGTTGAAAAATCAACAACGAAACGCAACAATATTAATAGATGACGTCGCCATTAACGCGTCATGAACCCCCTATGAAACCTACTAACCCCCTACGGTCTCATAGGGGGTCACCACGTGACGGCGTTTAACCAATCACAACGTGATATTTCATCTATGGTCCGATAAATGTAATTAAGAACGATGCTATTAAAAAAATATCGAAATTAAGTACTCCTCGGTTGCAGTTTGGTAAAAATCACCCTTTCTTATCGCTTTATAAAATTATACTCTGATAAATGTAGAAATGATCTCACAACTTAAGTTTCAACTATTTCAGTAAATGTTGACAAATAGATTTGACTACTATATGTAGGTCCTGTTTGTTCTATACAATGTAACTACTTCGGTTGTTATGCATCACAGGCCGTGTTCACACCAAACGCCATATACAGTAAATATGTTGACAATTAGTTTAATGTAATGTACACTGGTTTCACATTAAATTTGTTCACATCTATACACCTTGTTTAATTACCTGTACATAAGATTTGTTCACACTTTTAAACTATATGTCATTTAAATGTTCATTACGTGAAACTAGTCCGTCGTAAGAGGACGATAAATGGCTGACCCATGTTAAGAGAGGCCCATATCGTTTGCACGTTAAAGACACCCTTGTAGATTTCAAAAAAGAGTATGCTAATGCCGCTACAAGCTAAGGCAGCACTCGCACCCGCAAAGTGGAAAGGGATTAAAAAAGGTTGCAAAACTTGTTTTCCAATCCACTATAAATAAATATGTTTTTACTACGTAAAACTGAATGCAAATTTTTCGGACAACTTTTCGAGCAGTTAGGGCACGACCATTTGATTTTAAAAAGGGGAGGAATTTTGATTGTTAGCCTAAAAAAACACTGAACTAAAACGTTCGTGCGAAAAAAAACGTTCTGACTCAGAAATCGAAAACATACCCCCCCCCCCCCCCCCCCCCCACACTTTTGTAGTTAAGAGGTTGCTCCTTTATGGAAGCTAGTCATTTTCAATTGATGATTTGCAGTAGTTTACAGACCATAACGATGTCGCGATTACGCATTATAAAATGTAGGCTACAGCAGCGTGCTGACAGACGAAGAAAAAAGGATGGAGATTAGTGTTTAGTTAACCACAGAGTTTTGGTCAATGTGAACACGGCCTCAGTCTTTCAAAGTATTTGACTTTTATCGTTCCTGATAAAGGTAAAATCCAGAAAGGCTCTTCGGGTACATATAATTATTTAGTATTGTTTTCATTTAATTCAGGAGCTTTAGCTTTTTATCAAGTAACAGTTCTGAATCCAGAGTTTCCCCATACATTATAGTGTTAATAAATATTGGAGAAAAAATTTTGAATTCTAGCATAAAAACACTGACAGACGAAGAAAAAAGGATGGAGATGTTAAGGATCACAACATTTCTATCTTTTCTGTTTGTTTCAAATGATATTACTTCTCTGAGTAACGTTTGACAAAGGGAGGTGGTAATGTTGTTTTTTGTGGGTTTTTTTTCTAATTGTAATTTGACAGATCTGAGATACTAGACAAACAATACAATTCACTTCACACCTTTTTTTTAGTGATGGATTTATAAGTGAATCGTTTTTTGAGTAAAGGACAGTGGCAAATATTCCTGTGTACGTCCAATCGATTCGGGAAGACCTTTTCAAATGACTTATGTGTTCCGCAATGATGATGCTTTGAGTTTTGATAAGTTGTTAATAAAGCTATGTAGAGTTTAGGTCAATGTGAACACGTCCATAGACGGTTGCATATTTTAGTAAACGTATAAAGCGTATTTGGATGCAGAATGTTGTTTGGTAAATTATTTGTTGCATTGATCTCTATAAAGGTCGTGAATATAATATTTAATTACAATATTTACCTCTTCCAACATGATCAACTAATGTTTTGTTAACGGAATCTTCAAGAGTGTTAAATCTTTCTTCGATTCGTTTGATGTTTGCTGCTGCAATAGAAATAAGAAATATTTACCTTGATTTTCATTTTGTTGCTTTGAGCTTTAATGGTGATATTAGATCCTGCTTAGTGAATTAACAAAATTCAGTGCCAGAAAATCTCGAACGAACATTCAAAAGTATCAATTTAAACAAGAGCTGACAACTTCTAGCTTACCCCGATACTTGACAAATAGACGAAGAAACAACACATTAATTTTTACAAACGGATTAATAAACTTTAAAAGTTTTACCAAAAAGAACAAAATTGCATCGCAAAATTGGTTTTAGTGCAAATTCATCGTATAGTTGTTTTGTTAAATGGTCTCAAAATGATTTAAGAACTAAAGCAAAATATTAGGGGCCACCGGGACTAACAGTTCACAATAAGTGATACAAATCAATCCGTAGTCATGCATGAAAATGCATGGAAACGAATCTGCCCTAAAAACATATATAATACGTAACGTCATAGTACTCAAATTACACCGAGTACCAATCTACATATTTCAACAAAAATCACTGCAGAAATCTTACAAGTTTTCTGTGAGACTAATACAATAATTTTTATTTTTATGATTAAAACCGTCTTAAAAAGGGTATATCTATGTGAATATACACAAAACGTTCACAGCTAGTTTACATCAACAAAACGTTCACAGTTTATATCAACAAATGAAGAATTCGCTGGAAAAGGTATATTTACGAAAACGTCGCCATACTACGTTCACCAGATGCCATCTTTTAAAAATGAGCAAAATGAATATGTTACAAGCATCCATTTCTTTAATAAAAAAAAATAATAGTAAGCATGAACTAAGGTAAAATACCTCTAAATATTGGAAGAAATAAAACAAGAAATCTGTTATTCGATTTTAAGAATGTGAATCTAAGCATCGATGCAGATTGGATACTTCTCATTAAAAATCATGGCTCGTTTGGAGGTCGGTTCATACTCATTATTATATGATTCAATATAGATTCAAAATTAAATTGGTGGAATCATATAGTTAATAATGACTCATCTACCAAATAAACACAGAACGAAAACTTTTGTCTGCATGACAAAAAAATGTAGCCAAAAAAAACCTGTCAAAATAGGTGCAATTTTGGTACTGTCACATTAAATAATTAGGAAAGTTCCGTTCTTCTGATCGCAATGGGCGAAAGGTTATGGCAAAATTTGAGTTTATATTAAAATTTAACAGAATGAAAAGGATATTTTTCCAACAAATAATATTAAAATCGTGAATTTTAGATGTTATGAAATTCATCTTAACGTTGGTGTTTACTTTCCGTTATTAAACTGTGTCATATCGACTCATTAATTGTTAAAATTTATTTAAATGAAAAACCTTACCATCCTCTTGTTTGAAGATTACTATTGAAACTGATAAGGCTATACCAAACAATACAGATGACACAATCACCACAACGAGGCATATTCTTATCAATCTTCTCAGTGACTGATTATCACTGCGAATCTCTACACTTTCTTGATTCATTACAATGTGTATACTATAATCCCTCAGTGCGATCAACTTTCAAAACCAAGGATCAAATTGTGTATCTTCAGTGCCTTAGCCTTCAAATTTTGTATTAATACAATCAGTAAAGAAGGCGTGAGGAAGGATGTATCCAATTATCACGTTCATCTTGATACGATATATTTAAGTCAGTTTTCCACGAGTAAAACACTATATCATCTTCATGATTTATTCATATACAATATATTAGGTCAATGTCAGAAAAATATAAACTTGTTTGTATGAGGCTGAGAAACTAGGGAAGGGCAAGGTTTTACCGAGACCTTCCCCAGTTTTGTGCCGAATATTTTTCTGACATTGACCTAATATTGTTTTTATACTGCAACTTAAATTAATACAGTGATAGCTTTTTAAATCGTAACACAAATGTCAAACTTAATTTCATCCCTTTATGAACCTCTGATTGTGTTCCATGTTGAAATTAACATTACACAAAATATGGCTATGTTACTATATTAAGGAAATAAACTAGTTGCAGTATAAAATCAAGTAGTCGGTATCCTGTAAGATGAGTGAATTTATAACATCAATTTGAAAGAGTCTTTATGAAAATGTATTATTATATTGTATAAAACTAAATTTAGTAGATGTTTTGCGCATTGAATATTTATAGTGTTTGAAAAGTCAAAAACATATCGATATTTGAGTCATTCAGACATAATGAATATAAGATGCAATAGATAAATAGCAAACAAAACCTATTTCCGATATCAAGGTAGCTTACAGTTTTACCGACCTAAAATTTAATACAAAAAGGTTCGTGTCAAAAATGTTGAAGGTGTCAGTTCATCATATTATAGTACAAAATTAAAAGGCATAATTCTGTTATTCTGACAATAAAAGCTGAAAATTTCAATAGAATTTTCTTCATTTTTAGAATTTATACATTTAAACAGTAAAAAGTAAAATAAAAAAACCATCAACTACGAAGAAAATTCAAAACGGAAAGTCCCTAATCAAATTGCAAAATCAAATGATAAAACACATCAAACGAATGGACAACACATGCTAATTGATAATCTAGTTTTTTTCTTTTCTAATAGTAAAGGTCAGCTGGAGTCGTTATCTCAGAATAAACTGGCTACTAAGATTGATTTTAAAAGTCATGAACAATTCAGTATAACAATTTCCTTGTATTTCATCCAAAAATTCACTGTTTAATGTCCGTTTTTTTCGAGAGCAATTATGAAACCGGACGGGTTATTAAGTAAATTGTCTGGGTTTTTTAACGAAAATTTTATTAAGAAATAGTTTTCTGAAAAGTGTATACTAACCACTTTGAAAAAAAGTATTGCAATACTTCCCTTGAATACAATGTATAATGACATGATTTTAGAATGTGTATTATTTGGGTTTTACCAAATACTTTTAATCCATTTATGGTATTTAATTGAATTCATGGTATTAACTTACCATACGTATAGTTTATAATTGTAATATATTGAATAAAAATATAATATATTCCAAATAAATCAACGAAACATATTACAACGTTGATGAAAATCAACCTTTTTTTCAATTTAATTCTAATTTTCTGTTCGCAAAACATTCTACAAGAATTTTCAAGTACTAAATTAGAAATTATTCGATCCTTTATAAACAGGTCTTTGGAATATAGTGCAGGGCATTGATATTTTCTTTTCTAGTTCACTTAAAGGTTATTTTGTTGCCACAGTTAATGACATTTTTCGGGGTGAACCCCGGAATTTTTATACGGTACGTATTATGGTATACCGTTGTCCGTCAGTCGTCAAAATGTCCTTCTTTTTCAATTTGATAAATGTTAGATTGTACGTTTTTGAGTTTTGAGATTTTATCAAACAAACTAGAGGTTGCGTCGCTCACCTTGCCCACGTCTATGTGCTATAGTGCGACACTCTTTAACATAGACAAACATAGAATTCATGACAAAATTCTCTGTTTTGCAATTTTGGAAACTTGCTTCTAGATCTTTCCTCACTGAACAATATCGCTGTTTACAGTTATCTCTATTTATAATGATCATTGCTAGTAGTTTCAGAGGAGACGATATTTCTCATAATTAAAGAACGACGACGACGGACAACGACGAACGGCAAGTGATGGGAAAACCTCCCTTGACCTTTTTGGTGATTTTACAGTTTTCAAACAATATATTTAAAGTGCTTTGAGGAGTTTTCATGAAACTTTGATGACTGGTTTATATAGATTAAGGTGACCTCCTTTTAGTTTTTCATAAATTTCATGACATTGAGAAAACTAAGGTTTCATAATAAGTGAGAATGGATATCGCTTGATATCAACTCGAGATATCTAATTTAAATATAATAAGTTCGTCTCGTTTATTATTACTATTTTACTATTCGAATTATATAACAAGAGTTGATATCAGGCGATATCTCATTCTAACAAGTTTTAATCCTATTTGTCCTATGGTCTCCACTCACAATGTGCTACATTAAACATTCTGATAATGGTTGGTCTATTATTTTGCACACAAAATGTACATGTCGTAGCCTTTGAAGGTCATCAATGACCCAACGAATAGCCAATGGACATGCTGTAATATCGTCCTATGTGCTTGATAAGAAAATCTTATTACTGCAGATTTTCGTATCACTTTTTCGTATCACGATCCGTGCAGTGTGATACTAGAAATTTCTATTGATGCAAGTTATAGAAAAAAATCCACAACCACAAGAGAATGAACTTTATTCTTTGAAAATGTGACGGGCTTATCATACATCCATGGCGGTTTATTGAAAAAAATGGAATACTGGACAGTAGGGAAAATAAGAAATTTGCTCTTCTATTAAAATAGGTCTGCACCCTGTCTCACAAAAAATTATTATAAACACAGTTAATCTGACCAGTTTTTGTCCCTTTTGACAAGAAAATTTAAATTAAATTGCATATATAGTTACATTTGTAACAATGAAATGAATAATTTATCAGCTTTGCACACTACATGAACAAACGTCTCTATCCAAATTGTCTATGCGTATATTAGATTATTGATCATGAAATCGTAAATATGTCCTGTACTTGTAATTAATTATTATATGTGAAAAACAACAATATATACAAATGAACGATACATCTTTATAAAGTGTCAGTTATAGTACACCATTATCAAACTGATGAGTAAATTGTTTGCGTGCCTTAAAAAGTACATAATTTGAACCATTTCTAATTGTTTTAAAAGTAAATACACTGACACATAACATTGTACTCGTTTGGTTTTATAACTATTTTGATATGAGCGTCTCTGATGAGTCTTATGTAGACGAAACGCGCGTCTGGCGTACTAAATTATAATCCTGGTACTATTGATAACTATTTAAGCTATATGATATTTGTATAATCACTCGATAAAACACAGCCGTGTTCACATTGACCTAAACTCTGCGTTGTATTAGTGTAACTCACACATAAACTAAACATAATTACGTTCCAATTAATAAAACTCAATGTTTATATGTAGTTTAAATCATGTTTTGTCTACATGCAGTCGATAGTCGATGTAGGCCCTGTGTAGGTTAAGTGTACACAAAACTAGGCATTCAGAACTTTAATTTTCCCATGTATATTTTAAAAAGAAACGATGTTTATATAAAATTGATACTTATAACACTTATTGATAAAGTTCTTTACAGAAATATTTGTCTAAACTTGTTATATTTATTTGTTATAAAAACACTTTAATTTAGCCTTATCAACCCCTTATCAAGACAGCAAAGACTCATCCATCATCATTGCCGAACACATAATTCATTTGAAAAGGTCTTATCAAATCGACCACTGACAGAAATATTTGCCACTGGTCTTTACTCAAACAACGATTCACTCATAAATGCATTACTGAAAAAGGGTGAGGTTGATTGTTTGTTTGTGTAGTATCTCAGATCGGTTAAAATACATTAAAAAAAAAAACATTACCCCCTCCTTTTGCCAAATACTCTTTGGAGAAAAAAAGCCCATTTAAAATAAACAGAAAAGTTTAAAATGTAGTGATCCTTAACATCGCAATTCCTTTTCTTCGTCTGTAAACAAGCTGATGCATCTCACGTTTTTAATGCGTAATCGAGACATCTTTGAACTACTGCAAATCATCCAAAATGACTTTCTTAAAAGAGCAACCACTTTACTTTAAAAAAAAAAAAAAAAAAGGAGGGGGGTTCTGAGTCAGAATTATTGTTCGCGCGAATGTTTATATATGTATTTAGTTTTTTTTCGATGGTACCAATTCAATATTTGACACTATAATGTATGGTGAAACTTTGGATTCAGAATATTTGTTCATTCTTATCATCTGTATGACCCGAATATTTTTAAATCAAATTCTGGGGATAAACGCCCCTTTTTTAAAGTCAAATGGTCGTTTCCTTACTGCTAGAAAAGTTGTTCGAAAATTTGAATTCTGTTCTACGTAATGAACATTTAAATGACATAAAGTTTACAAGTGTGAACAAAACTTATGTACAGGTAGGTAAACAAGGTATATAGACGTTTTAATGTGAAACTAGTGTACATTACATTAAACCAAATGTAAACATTTTTACTGTACACGGCGTTTGGTGTGAACACGGCCTTAGTCTCAAAATGTCATTGCAATAACTATAATTTTTGAAAAGTGTCTGTATGTCTAAGGATATAAAGATTCCATATAGGAATTTCCATGTTTCCATCGACATTTGCATTGGTATGTGTGTTAAAATGGCTTTATTTTCTTTTTAGGAATAAAAGCATTGTAATGCTAAATTCAACTGTTTTAACGAAACATAAGGCCGTGTTCAAATTGACATAAACTCGGTATTGTGTTAGTGCAACTCACACGTAAACTAAACAAAATTACGTTCCCATTGATAAAACTCAATATGAACATGTAGTTTAAATCATGTTTTGTCTACATGCAGTCGATAGTCAATGTAGGCCTTGTGTAGGTTAAGTGTGCACAAAACTTAGCATTTAGTACATTAATTTAAACATGTATATTAAAAGAATAAAGTTCTTCACAGATATATTTGTATAAACTTGATATATTTATTTGTTATAAAAACATTTAACGTAGATTTATTAACCCCTTATCAAGACTCAAAGCATCATCATTTCCGAACAAATAATTCATTTGAAAAGGTCTTCCTGAATTGACTGGACGTACACATAAATATTTGCCACTGGTCTTTACTCAAACAACGATTCACTCATAAAATGCATAAATGCATTACTAAAAAAAGGGTGAGGTAAATTGTTTTCTTTGTCTAGTATCTCAGATCCGTTAAAATACGCTTAGAAATATAAAAAAACATTACCCCTCATGTTGCCAAATACTCCTTGAAGAAAACAAAATCAACAATAGAAAAAGAAATAAACAGAAAAGATAGAAATGTAGTGATCCTTAAAATCTCATTCTTTTTTCTTCGTCTGTAAGCACGCTGATGCACCCTACGTTTTTTAATGTGTAATTGAGACATCTTTTGAATCTTTAAACTACTGCAAATCAACAAAAAGGCTTTCATAAAGGAGCAGCCACTTAACTTAAAAAAAGGAGGGGAGAAAAGAGGGGGGGGGGGTTCTGAGTCACAAAAAATTCGCGCGAACGTTTTTATTAATTGTTTTTTTTCGATGTTAGCAATATTTTTTTTTCAAATATTTTTTTTCAATATTTAACACTATAATGTATGGGAAAGTTATGGATTCAGAATAATTTTTTTAATCATCTGTATGACCAGAATTTTTTTTTATCAAATTGGGGATCAGAATATTTTTCAAGGAAAAATCCTCCCCCCCCCCCTTTTAAAAGTCAAATGGTCTTTCCCTAACTGCTAGAAAAGTTGTGCGATTCGGTTCTACGTAATGAACATTTAAATGACATATAGTTTACAAGTGTGAACAAATCTTATGTACAGGTAATTAAACAAGGTGTATCGATGTGAACAAATTTAATGTGAAACCAGAGTACATTACATTAAACTAATTGTAAACATGTTTACTGTACATGGCGTTTAGTGTGAACACGGCCTAACATCTGATTGATATTATCTTCTTATCTCAATGTTATTCACGCGCATGCAAGAGTTGAAATTGAAGATCATGTCTTACCACAGTGTAATAACTTATCATTTACTAATGTACTGTGTATATATACATTTTAGATATCAACAATGTAATATGTGTTTTTGATTTATTGGGAATATCTGATATTTTCATTCATTATATTACAGCTATAAACTATACACTTGGAAAAAATGTATTGCAATACTTCCCTTGAAAACAATGTAAAATGACATGATTGTAGAATGTGTATGATTTGGGTTTTACCAAATACTTTTAATCTGTTTATGGTATTAAATTGAATTCATGGTATTAACATTTTTTTCATCCAATATTAATATTACATTCATAGGATTTAACAGCTGGTCTGAAATAGTTTTTCTCGCTTTTCACTTAACAGGACTCGTTTTTGCCAAAACATTAGTTCTGCAAAATTAATACAGTTTTTTATGCATGAAACTCATTCAGAAATGTTTGAAATGACTAGTTCAAAACACATTTTCTGTATCAGATGTTGAGTTTGCTGTAAAAATTACTTTTATAAAATGTCGGAATAGAAGACAAGAATTTTTTTTCAGTACAGCTCTAATGATGCGTTTCGCTATTCTTAATTTTGCCTGAAACGTAAGTTAAATACACAAACTCAATTTTAAACCATAAACAGATTAAAAGTAAACACATTTTACAAAACATTTTTCTTATTAAAATTTTTGTTAAAAAACCCAGACCATTTGTTTAATTTCCCTGCCGGTTTCATAGTTGCTTTCGAAAAAACCCGGACAATATTCAACAGTGAATTTTTGGGTTAAATACAAGGAAATTGTGCCTCTTAGTTGTTCAAAACGTGTTTAATATTCAAAAATTAGATAGGTAGTTATGTAAAAAACTATTATAATTACGAAATAGCAGTTTATTGACCTGATGGCATGTTTTTTTCACTCGTAAAAGCCTGATAATCGCTCGAAAAACTACGATCCTAGCCGGACACTATACCTACCGTATTTAATGGTCACAGGTCCAATAAATTGACCGATACCGTGTGCCTTGATCTCCTTTCATAAATGGTTTTATTTCTGAAGAATAAACCTTGATTTATATAATCAATTTTCGTGCGATGTTTCACTTATTATATTTAGCATTTTTCGTATAATTGGAAATGAGAATTTTCAATATTTCACCTACTATTTCAACAGTATTAATTCACACATGATAATCTTTTTCGTTGATCGAAAATTGATATAAAATTTCATCCAACGCAACATTTCGTTTGGAAATATATATCATATATAACCTAAAAGTCAGGAAATCTGGCCCATGCTGAGTACAAATTTACCTTCTAGGTATTTTTGGAAATATGACTTATTGACCAGAAAAGCCTAGCCTACGATCACTGATATATATATAGGAACTCGGATCTGGGAAATATTTGTTTATTTTTGTTCACAATTGATTATTATAACTTTCATTTCCTAGGTTTTTTTCATCGATTGTTTTCCACATACATATACGCGTAATATAGAGATAAAATGAATCAGTACCAGAACGTACAATGATTATAAAATCAAACTAAATGATTTCTTAGTTCAGCAATTCTTAGAAGTCGTGGATATGGTATTTATTTCATACCTATAATGTTATCTCACTACTGTTTTTAAGGCTTATGTTCTTCCATTGTTTTCCAAATACGCATGAGAAAGAGCTAATCATAAACAGTACACAGGTGAATAGTTCAATATCGAAAAATACAGCATTACAAGTTTTATATATCCAAGTGATGACTGATCCAGATAAAAAGGTTGCTGTTGTGAAGTACTTAAAACAAAAGATACATAAGTAGGTGCCTGTTCCTAGTAAAGACAACGGCTGGGGAAGTTTACTAGTAAATATTGAATTGTTTTTTTCTTTCTGCAACACGGTATTGTCTTGCAAATCTATGATAAGTTTATTCATCTCCAGTATATTCTGTATTCACAAAATTATAGACTCGAACCAATGTAGAGATTAACATATTTTACAAACCTGAATAATGTAAAAGACTGTATTAGACAGAACGTATTTTTGCAAGTTAAAAAGTAATTTGTGTTTTGATAAATTATTGACGTATAGTTAGCCAAAAAAAGACTCTGTCCTGACAAAAATGAAATACTTTTTAAAATGAGAAAATTAAAAGCCTGATATTTATATAAATTTCCTGTTTATAAAACTTTAATTTTTTTTTCGAAAAACTAAGGATTTTCTTATCCCAGGCATAGATTACCTTAGTCGTATTTGGCACAACTTTTTGGAATTTTGGATCGTCAATGCTCTTCAACTTTGAACTTGTTTGGCTTTATAAATATTTTGATATGAGCGTCACTGATGAGTCTTATGTAGACGAAACGCGCGTCTGGCGTAATTAATTATAATCCTGGTACCTTTGATAACTATTAACATCACTGGGTCGATGCCACTGCTGGTGGACGTTTCGTGCCCGAGAGTATCACCAGCCCAGTAGTCAACATTTCGGTGTTGACATGAATATCAATACTGTGGTCAATTTTTATAAATTTCCTGTTTATAAAACTTTAAATTTTTCATAAAACTAAGGATTTTCTTATCCCAGGCATAGATTACCTTAGTCATATTTGGCACAACTTTTTGGAATTTTGGATCCTCAATGCTCTTCAACTTTGTACTTGTTTGGCTTTATAAATATTTTGATATGAGCGTCGCTGATGAGTCTTATGTAGACGAAACGCGCGTCTGGCGTAATTAATTATAATCCTGGTACCTTTGATAACTATAATAACAACACAAGTTACGAAAACCAAATATGAGGTATGAACCAGCAACAAACACTGAACTACAGACTCCTCACTTTGGACAGGCACATTAGAATGTAACGCTAACATTCTACTAACCTAGGACAGAAGTGTTATGATACAACATCGGAACGAACAATAAAATAAGTTGAAAAGGGCTAAACTTATTAGATCGATACAAAGCTAAAAAACAATTATCTCAAAACACAGCCTGGACGTCGGAGAATATTTTTACATTCCTGAAAACAAAACCAAATAAGACACAAAGAACAAATCGGAATGTATTTGGAATTACAGCTATTCTAAAACCAATAACAACTACTAAAAATATTAAACTTAAGACTGACATATCAATCAGTACACATCCTACATCAAATGGATCTAGTGTAAAGACGTCATTTGAAGACTTGACATCGTGCAATAATACAGTTATCGACAGTTTGTAGTACCATATTCAAAGATAATGTTCAATTGATATTGAAAGACAGCGAGATTAAAACTACTGTTCAAAGTTATTTAAGAGGCAAAATTCATTAAAGGAATATTCAAACAATTATTGACAATTTGATAGCAAAACATGACGAAAAGACAAAATGACACAAAGCATAATGTACACTATAAAGACTGAGCAACACGAACCTTGTCAAATCCGTGAGTAGCACATGTTTCTGAATAAAAGTTAAAATCAATATGTCATTTAACATTGTAAAATTTTAGTTAAAGGCAATCATGTCATATTATGTTTAAATGTATAGCAAGTCTTAAATCAACCTCTTGCAATACTATGTGGAGGGACAAAAATCGTCATATCGTCAGAATTGTCTAATTGCTGCTCGTCTCGTATCATTTACAGCTATGCTATCTCTTGTAACATCAACAAAAATAAGCAAAGCGTTTTTGTTTTATTTTACTATCATTGTTAAAACACAGTCTCTAAAATTATGTATAAAAATCTACAGTTTAGTTAGTTGGCTGCAAATAATTCAATTGTCTGAAGTTTACCTTTACTACAAACATATTTTAAAACAGTTATGTTATCACAACAATGCGTTGACAACTAAGTTATAAACAACTAATGCAATGTGTATTTCATAGAGTTAAAAGATAAAAAAAAAAAAAAAAAGGTATCAGTATGTGTTATTTTGATACTACTTGGAAAAACAAATAATGACTAGTAACTATAAGTGATACATATTGTTTTTTTTTAAATGTTAAATTTTATTGAAATAAATATTATGTGTCCAATCTGGATCCACGGTCTGAACTGGTTTATTTTTATTTTCCTTGTGCAATGCCTTTGCTCATTATGGCTCCATTATCACTGAGATACATCACAGGCCAAACCACGTAATCAACAACGGCACCCGACTTTGTAAAAGGAGTGAATTTGTCATTATTAAAAGCATCTCCACTTTTACAACTAAAATCAAGCACGACCGGTGGGTCATGGATACACATATATAAACATAGTTGTAAACATTCAGTGATGAACGCATCACCGTTTTTGCCGCCAACTTGAAGAATTGTTTTTATTTCTGGAAACTGTTTGATATTCTGCAAAAAATGATTTTGTCACTTAAAAGAAATAATATCTTTGGCCTAGATAAAACACATACATGTACTTTATAATCATCCAAAACCTGTTTCAATTATGATAAGAAATATCGAATAGCGGGTTATTATCGCGGGGTGTAAATGTTCGCTTATTTCGAGGGGTGTAAATTTTCGCTGATTTTCGCGGTTAGAACACAATCGCCAAAATAAATTCCGCAAAATTAAAAGTGTACATGCAAAGGTATTGATAAAAGTTTTAAATCCGCCAAAATATTTCGTAAAGACGAAACTTGGATGAAATTCGCGAAATTTTACACCCGCGAAAATAACCCGCTGTACGGTAAGTTCAAACTCTCAAGTTTGATTAATATGAATAACACGTCAAACAAAAGTTTCATAGAACATGTTAAAATCAATAATCAAGATATAGAATCGTGCCAGAGTATCAAGGTTTGCATGTGTACTCCTAATTCGGCGACATCTATTTGAGTATCAATAAACTCATCATAGATACCAGGATTTAAACTTTGTATTTGCGTAAGACGCACATTGCGTGTACAAAGGTTGGTCAGTGACGCTTGAATAACAGAAAATTAAAATGACAAATTAACTACGAAGTTGAAGAGCAATGAGGTCCACAAATTCCTAAAATATAGCCAAAATAACGCACATAATTTTTTTTGTGCAAGTTACTCACGTTATAATTATGACTATCAAGTCTACACGTATATTAACACACATTACCTTTGTTACAGCTACACTTTGGTGTGTCACAGAGACTTGGATTAAGTCTTTCAATGTTTTTAAAACAGGATCATGCCCTTCTGTTCCGCCGGCATACTAAAATTGAAAATAAAAACAAGAATAAAATTGAGAATGGAAATGGGTAATGTGTCAAAACGACAACAGCCCGACCACAGAGCAGACAACAGTAGAAGACCACCAATGGGTCTGCAATGTAGCGAAATAAACTCCCGCACCCGGAGGCGTCCTTCAGCTGGCCCCGAAACAAATATGCATGCTAGTTCAGTGATAATGGACGTCATACTAAACTCCGAATTATACACAAGACATTGAAATACAAAACATTATAGACTAACAAAGGCCAGAGGCTCCTGACTTGGGACAGGCTCAAAATTGCGGCGGGGTTAAACATGTTTTTTAGATCTCAATCGTCCCCTTAAACCTCTAGCCAATATAGAAAAACAAAGGCACAACAATACGCACAGTAAAATTCAGTTTAAGAAAAGTCCGAGTCCGAAGTCAGAATATGAAACAAAAGAAAATAAACAAAATGATAATAACACATAAATAACAACAGACTATAAGCAGTTACTGACACGCAGCTGCAGACCTCAATTAAACTGATTGAAAGAGTATGTCTTCATCATATGAATATCAGGCACAACCCCTGATGTTAGGGGTTTAGTATTATACCATCATGAAATATATGTGAAGAACATAACCCGTGTCATGCCAACAACTGGTTTTAGAATAAATGTGTTTAATTCCGATGCAAAGACCCTATACGTAAATAAATATTAAAGCCAACATATGCAATCTTTAATGACCTGACAACAGTATCGTAACTATATCCCGTCTTAATAAGTCTGTTTAAAAGTTTTGTTAGAAGAAGACAATAACATAATGCAGTAAATAAATAAAATGTCCCAATGATATAAGTTAATTAAGATTCACTTTTTTTAATTTATATTCAATATTAAAGAACAAACATAGGCGAACAAATTCAAAATAGAGGATAAAAAATTTGTTAGCCAGCCTAGCGTATCGTCTACAAAAGTTCATCATCACTTGTGTTTTAGAATCAAATATTATGAAAACAAAAATATTTTTACTCTCAACAAACTTCACAAAAATATATTACCGGTTTGTCAAAGCAGTCTTCTGGATATCCAACAAGTTTTGCAATTTCCCTTTTATTGTTTGTAATTGTATTTTTACAGGTATCATACATCATCTGTAACAGAGGTTAAATACTAGAAATGACACATACACATGTGATTATAAGAATTTAAACGTAAACATCGTATACAGTGTGGTTCTGTGATTCTTGAAATTAAAAAGGTAACTGTGTCAAATACAAATGATGTGTTTCAGACAAAATATCAAAAAAACATAATTTGCGTTAAATGTTAATGGTATGTTTTAGGAAAACATATAAATAAAAGTTATTATGATCTGTATCAAGTACAAACGGTGTGTATAGAAAGCAATATAAATTACAATTTTCCTGTAAAACGATCTTTTATCTGCACTATGTTTGAAATACAACAAACATAATTTCGCTTTAATACACAAATTTGTTTGTGAGTACTCCGAAAGTGCAAACCATTAGTGCGCTGACGATTTTTTTGATGCAAATGTCATCAGAGTCACCAGTCTTCTCATTAATATCGTCTAAAAGGGTAGTCCATGCATTATCATAAATTTCTCGGAATTTTTCCGATAATTTTTCTGGTCGGTTAGGATCACTCAAGTCAGCAATAGATGGGTTGTTGTCTTTCATTTTCATTCCAGGAACCTTGCTCAATCTACAAAAGTATTACAAATCTGGTTAAATCCAGTTAATGATTGTAAACGGTCAAAATGCTTAATAGAAAACCAAAGAATACGTGGTATCCACCAATGACACAAAATCAGTTCATGCTCAGCAAAAAACTGCTGTTCTTCATCTCAAAGTCACAGTGAGGCCTTAAAAAACATGACACAGTATCTACCCTATTAATGTGGTAGCCTTAGTGATATTTATTTAAAAAGAAAAATAAGGTAAATGATTTCAGCATACCCAACATTCCAAAAAATTGTGTCAAATACGGCTAAAGTAACCCATTCCTGAGATAAGAAAAATCCTTAGTATCTTGAATATTAAATAATACTTTTGCTAACAGTTGATTTATCAAAATACCATATAATTGATATACATGTCAACACCAAAGTGCTGACTACTGGGAATATGGTACCTTCGGGGACGAAACATCCACCAGCAATGGCATCAACCCAATGGTGTAAATAGTTATCAAAGGTACCAGGATTTTAAATTGATACGCCAGACTCGCAAAGAGTTTAATTTGTTTTATTTGATTCTAACGTTGAGATGTTGTACCACTTTCAAGGTTTCGAGACGTTTGAGGAAGTTATTGAATAGTAAGCATAGTTAAACCAACCATATTATGTGTGTGCATGTCCCTGTTCATGAGCATGTAGAGCAGTGGTATTCGAGGTTGATTTTTGTTATATCTATTTTTGTTGATTGTTTTATTGTAATCCAGGCTGTTCGTTGTTCTAAATTTAGTCATGTCTGGGATTTTAGATAAGATCGCGCTTTACGGTCGCCTTTAGTTGCGGAAATCCACGACATGTGGTCTCTGTTGTATAGCTAATGATACCAAACAACATTTGTTTTACTCTGGTAAAATTGAATTAAAAAGTCTCCCAAGTTTTATTTAAATACAATTATATTTCGAGTCGTACCTTTGCATTAATGCTTCTTTTTCACATTTGAGTGTTTCCACCATGGTCTGCATTTCTCTATATTGTCTACTTTGGTCAGTTTGTGAGCGTTGCATATTGGCAAGTCTAAATGAAATAAAAATGCAAATGACTTGTTTTCACAAGAATCAAAGAACCTAATATACCAACAACCTCAATGAAAAACTGTATCAATATTTTATGGGATACCTCAACATTTATAAATAAAAAAACCATATAAATGCAATATTTGAATAATGATAAATGATAAATTTTATTTCTTAACATTTCCTGATTTTATCCATTTTTTGTAAGAAAGCTTGCAACCTTGTAAGTTGCAAAGAAACCTAAATGGTGCAATAATGTATTGCTATTGTGAACCCTACAGATGAAGTGTTGGCTACTGGGCTGGTGATACCCTGGGACGAAACATCCAGCAGCAGTGGCATCGACCTAGTGGTTAAAACAGTTATCAAAAGTACCAGGATTATAATTTAGTACGCCAGACACGCGTTTCGTCTACATAAGACTCATCAGTGACGCCTATATCAAAATAGTTATAAAACCAAACAAGTATAAAGTTTTAGAGCATTGATTTACCACTTTGTTGAAATGAACATATAAACATAAACCTGGAAATTGCTATGTGAGTCATGACTGTAGAACTATTTGATAGTATAACAAAAATTTATAATATATTTTGTTCAGGGCTTCATAACTTATTGTTCCAAAGACATTGGACGTCTTATTTATAGAATCGTTTACTATATGCCTACAACATCAAGCCTTCTGTTGGCCATTACAACATAAAAAAGAGATCCGAATCATATGATTTGAAAAGAAAACCCTGAAACTATACTAAGGATTAAAAATAGTTCATGATGGATAATGAAAACGACGTAAAGGTCAATGAACCAAACCATTGACATGAGATAAGGGTGAATATTCCTATTATTTACAAAGATTGCATATTTTTACTATTCTTACTTCTGTTACTTGCGGCAAACACAAATTAGGTATAAATGCATGTATGGCTATATATTCTCACATTCGGCAGCATTAGAGACAAATATTAGCATACCTGCATCAAATTTTCAACTACTAACAAAATCTCTACTGACTCTTTTCCATTACTTTTGTAGGATTCAGTTGGATACTCTTTCAGTAAACCAGAGTTACCTATACATTCATTACAAAATGAGAATGCCCGAATAAATATTCGTATTCATATCGAAAGCTCATATGGTTTAAAAAGAAAACCCTAAAACTATACTAAGGATTAAAAATAGTTCATGATGGATAATGAAAACGACGTAAAGGTCAATGAACCAAACCATTGACATGAGATAAGGGTGAATATTCCTATTATTTACAAAGATTGCATATTTTTACTATTCTTACTTCTGTTACTTGCGGCAAACACAAATTAGGTATAAATGCATGTATGGCTATATATTCTCACATTCGGCAGCATTAGAGACAAATATTAGCATACCTGCATCAAATTTTCAACTACTAACAAAATCTCTACTGACTCTTTTCCATTACTTTTGTAGGATACAGTTGGATACTATTTCAGTAAACCAGAGTTACCTTTACACTCATTACAAAATGAGAATGCCCGAATAAATATTCGTATTCATATCGAAAGCTTTAAAAATAAACTAAAAAACGATTCATTAATTCAGAACGGTTATAATCAACCCACCGCCCTTTTCGGTTATACGACCACTTGTGGTGTCGATTAGAATTTTGAATACCTTTCTGCCTGAGTCTGGTTTGTTTTCTGCTGTTTCATATAGGCAGCTTTAAATTTATCACACCTGTAAAATACAAGTTTATTTGTTTTGAGATTGTGACATAGTGATGACTGCTGTACCCATATTTTTGGATTATTCCAATGCACGATCGATGTATTAATTGCAAGGAAGTTTTTGTAAAAAAACTGTTTCTATCGTGATAGCAAAACATGTAGTCTTGTATTTATAGTTGTTCAAGCTTCTGTATTTTCTTCTGACCATGATGTTATCGGTTTTGCTATTGATGGTATTTGACTACCACGAATGGTCCTTTACTTTTCAACTAAAATAATTGGTATCAACAACTTCATATGAGAAAGTTTAATCGTTTTGAGGAAAGTCTAAATGAATAGATGATATATTTTTTATTTGTGTATATTATAATGTCTATGCATTATAAATATTTAGTTGGAAATGTTTGAAACAAAATGTTTTCAGAGTAAAATGTGATGAATTCCCTTCGTTCGCATCGTACCATTTACCGTTAAGCATCGTAAAAATAAAACTTAGAATATTTCCCCAAAAGGTAGTCATTTTATCAATTTTCATACTTGGTGTGTTATTTATCATTCTGAACTACTTTTATAACTTGCAAGTACTCTGTTTATAAATTGACAGATAAAAACAAGTATTCAATTTACATTTCTGACAGGTTCTCCTTCTGTTTAACTTCCTCATCTAACTTCTTCTGTAAAGACGTTACCATCTTCTTCGTTTTTTCTGCAGGTAGTTGGAGAACTTTCCAGATTCTAAATTATTTAAAATAAGTACAATATAATTATCAATTCTTGGAATATACAAACTCACTGATATGGAAATGTGCGAAGTTTATATATATACCAGTATTTTGTTTATATATAATTCGTCTAACAGCCAAACAATGTTAGATTTGTTAATTTTCAGAGGCAAATTGTGTAATTCCCTGGCTAATATTCAAACTCATGATACTGAGAAATAGTGGCACCAAGTCGCTTTGCACTTTGCCCGGCGCGCTCGATCATTCGACCACATAGGCTCGACAAAAATCAAGCTTTCGGTGACCGGGTGTTACCATTTCTCGTCAATTTTTATCTAGCGTCGTAACACACTACATAATATATATGGCATGAAGATAGAATATTACAGATCAGTTTAATTATCTATTGTCGAGGATCTAACAAACTAATTTAGGACACAGTCATTGAAATAATTATATTATAAGTACGCCTGAACCAATGACATATATATATATAAATTGTTACATCTTGTGATGAATTTTATTTGGCAATCGCCAATGGCAGTCAGCAGGGTTAAAGAACATCAGTTGTTCGACCTGTTAGTCAAATGCGTTTTGTTTAAATATACTTTTTCACTTTTTTTTTTTTTTGGAAAATGTTGTTTGTGCTGTTTTTAGACCCTTCTCATGGTGGGTATGGTTGTCCTGCAAGAGAACGTACTGTGCTGGTGATTAGGTCCTGACGGGTGCTGGTGATCAATGAAAAAATGTAAACAAAGACAAAAATGATGATTTTTGACGTTTTCACTCATAAAAAATGGAAGAAAACAGTTGAGATTTTTCAATTTCGTTTCTTATGGGTTCATATATAAACCATTAAAAAAATGACCCTCTAAACTGTTTCAGTAAGCGTAACACAAAAAATGCTCATTTTCAGAAAATCTCGAACTGGGAAAATAAAACAAAAATGCTCATAGAGTCCGCTTTCTATACTGCAATCCACACGACAAAACAATTTTGTGAAAAAAACATTGCATTTTATTAAAATTTAGCATTTTCTCAATTTATTCATGCCCATATTCTGTGCTGGTGGGTCCTGTCATTGTGCTGGTGGGTCCTGATACGGTGCTGGTGTTTTTGGATAAGAAGTTCGTCATATTTGAAACAAATGTTACAAAATCAATAAAATTAGCCAGATAATTGTTGCCAACAGGATCTATGGCTCCTATTTTAGCTCTTTTGCATCCATTTGGCTGTTTAATATGTGTTTTCAAATGATCTGAACTTGTATTACATAATAACATAAAAGGGCAACATCTTTCGTCCAATATCAGATAACAATATATAGTATCAAAAATAAGTTAAAAATTCCACAATACTATATAATTCATTTTATGTGTCAATTTGTTCGAAAAAAGTCGAAAAGAAGAGACTTTTTTTAATGTCATGATTATATGTCGCTTTCTAGATCTATGCTTAGCATTTATTTCAGATGACATAGACTCCTCACCCTGATGACCCTGCTGCCTTTCTAACTTTATCCGTATACATATATTAATAGTTAAAAAAAAAGGCTGCATACAACACGTATTTTTGTATTTAACATGATTCGTTGTAACGAGAATATTTGTGGTGAATGGAAACTGTGAGGGTCACAATCTTAAATTGCTTATAAATGTTGATGGAACCAGTTTCGTTATCTGATCTGAATTTACAGGCCACAGGAGGGGTCATAAACCGTACACGAAAAGATAGAATATTGATATAAGTACTGAATATGCACCTTTGAACCCCCACCCCGGCTTGTTTTTTAGGAGCCTGGGGTGTCTAAAAATGGTCGATTACAGACAGCCGAGTACGCATTTTATTTTCCAGGCGTGTTATTGTTGATTGTTAAAGCCCTGAAAACGGATAGATGGAAACAAAAATGTTTGATATATCTGGCTTTAGATTCAGTTTTTTTTTAAATATAAATTAAGGCTACATTTTAATATAATAATTCTATGAATTCACCATATAAAAAAATGCAGAAAAAAAATGGGTGAAGTGAAATATCTTAGTAATGAGTCATTACTACAGAGATGGTGTGTTTGACACACAAAACTTAAAAGCTTAGTGATATTACCAATATTAAAATAAAAGTGTATTTTAGTTGAGTATTTTTTCCATTTACTCATTTTCAATTATAATCAAGGCACATTTTATTTTTATTCATGAAAAATATTTATATATAGAAAAGAAGGACACATTGTTCACTTCTTTATCAAAAATATTTATTTTGAATATTTATTTTAAAATCTTAATTTTATTAGTGTTCTCTATGTTATCTCGTTTTCATTCTCTGACATATTCTAGACTGCCCTTTCATAAAATAGTGTTTTTATTTAAGTGTTCTATCGAACTTTCGAAAAAAAAAAAACTGATAACCGCTTAGACAAAAAATATGTGTTGGAAAAATCTTACAGCAAGTGATTCTTAATAGCTATAAGATACATTTTTTTTTACAATACAACTTTTAAATCTTACCGGAAACTATTCCAAACTTTCACTGTAACCTCGCTCTAACTTATCCCCATCCCGCCCCCCCCCCCCCCCCAAAAAAAAACCCCACCAAACAAACAAACCCGCAATACTATTGTCATTCTCATAGTCAGCACTCAATGTTCACAAACAAATGTGTTTTAAGCTGCTAAAGACATGATTCAAACGCTCAGAAAGTCCTTTGTTCTATATTTTTGCTCTCCATTTTTATGCAAAACCTTTTACATTTTTATCTTATGGGTTATTGTTGAAGGTCGTACGATGACGTATGGTTGTTAACACATACTTCCTTTGATTTCTCATGGAAGTTTGTCCATTGACAACAAACATACCACATCATCTACTTTATATAAGTATTGTATAAATTACAACGTATTTTGGTGATTTTGCAAAATGATCGTAATCCCGAAAATCGTAAACATATTTTCTTATCTTAAAAGGGGGCAAGAAGGGTTCGATTAACAGGCCAATAAATAAGATTACAGTAGGTTTAAAAAAAAAATAAAAAAATAGGGGTATTTTTTCTCTCATAATAACAGTAAACAGATTGACAACAATGTCAATTTCAAGAAAGCAGACAACAGCTAATAAGTCAATAACAGTACAGCATCAATGATCTTGAATATTTGCCACTTTTAACTAAAATATAAAAGCACAGAACCAGGACATAGGAGCACAGAACCAGGACCGTTTTTCTTATCACCAGCACAGCGTCAGGACAATTCCGTTTAACGAACTTGCACGACTTTTGCAATATAATATTGTTGTAATATACTTTGCATGGTACTTATGACACATCAGAGATAAATTAAGCAACAAAACAGTCGTTTTATTACCGTTCTGATACAATGTAAACAAACCCACCAGCACAGAATCAAGACCCACCACCACCCGTCAGGACCAAATCACCAGCACAGTACGTTCTCCCGCAGGACAACCATACCCACCGTGCTTCTACAACGAAATTTGTTTCACATGCACACGTAAAAAAAATTTTATCCGACGCAATCATAGGTTTGAACGTAGTTTTCAATTAAGACTATATACAACACGTCTAAACATCAACCCAACAATGTTAGATCTGTAAATTTGCTTTCGCAAATTTTTTGTTCTTCCCTCGCCGGGATTCGAACCCATGCTACTGTGCTATCGTGACACCAAATTGCCTGCACTGCAGCCGTCCCGCTAGACCACACGACCACCTGGGCTCTCAAATAAAAGAGCTTTCGCTGGCCGTGTGTTACCTTTCCACGTCAGTTTTAATCTAGCGGCGTACTACAGTACATGATAAATAAGGCAAGAAGATGTTATTGTTACAGATCAGCTAAATTATCTATAGTAAAGGATCCTACAAATTAATGTAAGATACAGTCACAGAAAATAATTATATTTATAAGTACGTGTACTGACTCGTCCGTAATTATTTCATGATGTATCCGAAAATTGACTAACATTTACTATCTTCTTCGTTACTTTCCCCTCTTTTGTAATTTCCCCATATTTACATGCTCACGTTGATGATTCAGCATCATTTATTGATATACCTGCCAGATTCCGGCACAGTGTAAGTTTATAGCATATTGACAATCTGAAGAACTGTTTATTGTAAACATATATAACATGTATTGTGTTTTGATGACGTATAAAACGTTGGGTAAATGACAATGATGACAAAATATGCCACGTCACTAGATTATTTGTTTTATTGTTTCACAACCGTTTGTTATTACTTGCAAACACATAGAGACAACATTTACACTATAAAAATGTTGTATAAACATTCAAATACCCTTTTTGGTAATTTTTGTATGATTGATAGCACCCCCCTCATTTCGATATTTTTAAAGTATGGAAAGCAATTCGTGTCATAATTTGCATACATAATTGTTTATACTTGTCGAGTTTTCAACACATTAAAAGCTATACACACTCAGTTTTGACTCACAGTTATGTTACCAAACTTGATATATTGTTAATACATGTACTTGTATTTTTTTATGTGAATGTATGGAACACAATTAGTGTCATAAGCCAACTTTGTATTTTTGTATGTTTTGGCAAATCTTTTTGATTGATAGGTTTTATATTGAGTTTTTATTTGTTCTTTCAGCTTTTTACCGTTTGATGTTCACGTTCAGTTTGGAGTTATACTTACCTGTCAACATTTGTAATCATTCATTGAGCACCAGCATACCTTTGTTATTCATGCTACATTGTGTTAATAGAGTGGATTATATGACAATAAATAAAACGGTTATCTTTAATGAAGTCCATTATTTAATGCCCGCAAAGAATAAATGGGAGTCATTACAGTACGTCTGAGTCAGTGACAACTCTACAACAGATGTATCCATCGGATCGCCATCAATGATGGTGATACATGGCTGTGTACATAATGTATATACAACTCGTCTAAACATCAACCCAACAATGTAAGATATGTAAATTTGCTTTCGCATATTTTAATTTTTCCCTCGCCGGGATTCGAACCCATGCTACTGTGATATCGTGAGACCAAATCGCCCGCACTGCAGCCGTCCCGCTAGACCACAAGACCACATGGGCTCTCAAATAAAAGAGCTTTCGCTGGCCGTGTGTTACCTTTCCACGTCAGTTTTAATCTAGCGGCGTACTACAGTACATGATATATAAGGCAAGAAGATGTTATTGCTACAGATCAGCTAAATTATCTATAGTAAAGGATCCTACAAATTAATGTAAGATACAGTCACAGAAAATAATTATATTTATAAGTACGTCTGAGTCAGTGACAACTCTACAACAGATGTATCCATCGGATCGCCATCAATGATGGTGATACATGGCTGTGTACATAATGTATATACAACTCGTCTAAACATCAACCCAACAATGTTAGATCTGTAAATTTGCTTTCGCAAATATTTGGTTCTTCCCTCGCCGGGATTCGAACCCATGCTACTGTGATATCTTGACACCAAATCGCCTGCACTGCAGCCGTCCCGCTAGACCACACACACATATATATATATATATATATATATATCAGTCTAAAGATTTGCACAACGGTACTGATATAAGGTGTTATTAAACGAAAATGTTGTTATAAAATCGTGTTGACAAATATTTCGGCTCAACAAATGGCCTTCTTCTTGTGTCACAAGTTTTAACAATACTGATACATAATGTATAAGGTGTGAAAATAGATCAGGTGATAATACAGGTATGTTTTGGTCGATTGATTTTAATCCTGAATATCATAATTTAAACAAAACACTTTAAATCAATATACGTGACTGTGTATATTAACAATAAAAATAAGTGAAAACAAAACTGTTAGTATTTCTTATTGATGCCGTTTGGGTGATGTACATTAAGTTCCTTTATCCAAAAGCTTTCCCGAACCTGTCGCTGTGCATCACTCCAGTGAAAGTTCTGTTCAATCACTAGAATTTTCATGCGGTTAAAGTCATCAAATTTGTGATCTGACTGTCTGAAGTGCTGAGAGACTGGAAGAAGTGGCTTCTTAGATATATCACTCCTATGGCCATTGAGGCGTTTGTGGAAAGGCTGCTTTGATTCACCAACATATTGGAGGCCACAAACCGAACATTCTAGTATGTAAATAACATTCATACTTTTGCAGGTAACATTGCAAAATATCTTATAAATATTTTCGGTTGCCTTACTGTGAAATGTTGACGAATGCTGCATCTGTAAACAGCATTTGCAGCGTTTTCTCCACACGAACGACATTCTCCAGGAGTACTTCTATTATCAGACACTTCAGCCCGCACTAGTAGGTTCCGTAGACTACTAGGTTGCCTAAAAGCTATCATTGGAGGCTCAGGGAAAATCTTGGACAGTTTGGAATTCTTTTCAACTGATTTCCAATGCTCACGAATGACACCAAAGCTGTTTTTGAGAGATGGGTGATAAGTTAGAACACATGGAGTCCTTTTGCTTTTCTTTTTAACTTTGTATTCCAATAGTTCACTCCTCGAAATTGACTCCGCTTTCTGAAAGCTTTTTTTGATATTTCTGTGTTTGTAGCCCCTTTTCTTCAAGCGAGTTTCAAGTTTACGCAGTTGTCTTTTAGTTGTTTCTGTGTTGTATATATACCACGTCTCCAAGTGTGACACGAAATTTATTAACTCGTGACGGTTAAATTTTCCAATTTCAAACCCGAGAGACGCTGAGCGTTTTAGATATTAAAAGTGTAACTGTCCGGAGTAAATAACATCGTGTTGCAGGAGATTTGGTGGTGGAATCTGTTTCTCTAATAATTTTTTGACGATAAACAGGCAATCGTTTTAAAATAATGCTTCTTTTACGAAAGATCTGCAAACAGGCGTGTTCTTTCTTTGACTTTTTGTAACGTCAGCAGGCCTGGTCACCTTGATAACAAATTCAGAAGAAAGCAAAAGAATCTGACGTCATAATCGGGTATCGACCAATCACGAACTGCGATCAAACGATCCACACGTTGATTGCAAAAAAGTAAACAAAAGTATAAATCGGTAAATAATAGAGAAATATTTGTATTAATGTATTTCGTGTATTGGTATGTTAAAACACAATCATCAACTGTATTTTTTTGTAACTTAAACATATTTGAGAAACAAAACAAACTAATTTGTATTATCAAACGGTAAGTTCTATTTCAGATTTAAAGTTGTGTGTTTGTTTTGTAAGAATGGAGCTAATTAAACATAGATTTGATACATTTAAGATTCGAACTGACAATTTAAAGTCGTTAATATCAAATGCGAAATGATTTCTATTTTACCAAAGTTGAGTTTAATGCGTGATGCTTTAAATTTTATGAGATACTCTCATCAAAGTAACGTATAAAGTAAGCTTTAGCAATGGGAATTATAATTACAGATCTAAATGTTTTAATAAGTATGCAAATAAATCGTATTTTCACCTCTCATTTTCTTCTGTGAGACTTTGGAGTAAGCCATTGAAGTCATTCAGTTGATCTTCTAGGTCTTTGAATGACTTGTATTTTTCTTGAATTCTAAATAAGAAAAATAATAGTAAATGATTAGGTAGAATAAGATCAATGTTTTACCTTTTTCACTTAAATGAATTACGATAGCACTGACAACAGTATTTCTGAAATACAACATTAAATTCGTTTAAATATGAGAAATGTTTATTTTCTAGCATAGATACACTGTTTGAAGATACCAGGCTTATAATATAGTACACCAGAGTCTGGATTCGTCTACCAGGGACTTTCCAAATTATAACAAAAGTACGAATTTGAAGAGCGTAGGGGCCAATCAATTCCGAATGATTATGATAAATCTAGCTTTAGTACATTATTTCTCAGGTGAAACTCCTTAATCTTTCGAAAAATTGTAAGTTTTATAACTGGTTTATTTATAATTATGACCATATCAATTCTAATCGAAACCAAATTACTTGGCAGGTGATACAATCGGCAAGAAAACCTCCACCAGCAGGGACATCTACCGATAGTCAATATACTGATCATAGATACTACACAGCTACTTTTGCATAGGTACTATTTCTGTTCTTAAAAATCTGTAGTACTGGAAATTTACTTGTAATATTTAGTACTATTTCTTAACTTTAAATTTATTGTAATATTTAGGTACTTGTATTTTCCAGTACTTGATTTGTACTCAAAATATTGGTACAAAAATGATACCAACAATGGTCACAGTATTCCATGTTTGAACATCATAACTTCATGAGATTTGAAAAAGACAAACGTTCAAAATGCTGAAAATGTAACCGTGCAACCAAAAATCTGTAGTACTTAAATTTCAAGTACAAATCAAGTACTGTAAAATACAGGTACTTAAATATTACAATAATTCGTAAGTAACACAATAGTACTAAATATTAAAAGTACATTTCCAGTACTACAGTTTTGTGGTACATAAATAGTACATACATAGTACCTATAGATGCAAAAGTAGCTGTGTAGGATTATTATTTGTACGCCAGACAATTGTTTCCTTTACCAAAAAAATCCTCTTGGACGATCCAAACAAAATGAATTTAGAGGGTCAAATAAAGTACAAAAGTGCAGCGGCTTAGGTCTCAAAATTTTGACAGGTTAACAAATTCATAAATAGTAATATGATCGAGTATGACAACAATATATTATAGGACGTCGGCTATGACACAAAACAGAGAGGGGATACCAAATGAATAATCAAATTCATAATCGGAAAAGAGAGCGTAAAATGCCTGGTTAGAATAAATGCTCCAATGCATGTTTATGGATATTGACCTAGATAATGGCATCCTGACTTTTATTGGTTTTATTGCAAAAGCCACCATCTGAAAAGTCTGTCACGAATATTATCGAAAATGAATTTTGCATATTGTTAATATACTTGACTTATATATTCAACATGTTCAATATTTGTATCTTGTAATTTTCAATTATATATTACCATGGAAGTAAAATGAAAATGAATAACTACGATGTATTAGCCTGCATTGATGACATGGAGAGTTCTATACTAAAATTATTGTCTCAGTGACAAGACCCCTTTAGTTACTATCTATGACACTGCGATTGTAAAATGGCATCTGGAATGTCTTATCCGTCACGTGATTTTATCGAGTACGGTAATTATTAAGTACCTGTTAAAATCCCTAGTAAAGTAATAACAATATGGCGCTTTAGCATATAAAACCTTCAAAAAGAAAACAAACGAAGTAAAATAAACTTGAAAACGGACCAGAATTGTTTTATCTATAACAATTAAACATGTGTACGTTTGTAATAATTTTGGCATAGTTATGCTTTTTACCTTTTGTTTTAAACTGCTTTGAATGTATTTTCCGAGTGAAAGCGGCTCCCGAGTAAAACCGATAATACCAATGAAGCGATCAGGTTTTAAACGATGTTAAACAAAATAAGGTAGACAGATCTAGACAAAGATTAATTTACTATTGAAATGTGCGGAGTTTACCGAGATTTATCATAAGATATTTACTTTCAAGTACTTAAGATTATGTCTTTGTAATAAATGTACATCATTGATAACATTATTACAGCTGAACAATTAAAATCTGGATAATATGTTCGTTAATCATACTAAACTCATAATCTACTTAAAAAAATCTTGTATTAATGTAACACGTAAGGCCACGTAACAGCAAATTGATAAAACAAACAAACAAAATGAGTTTGACGCTATCTTCCTTACCGCAAATGTATTTCATATGAATCAGTTTATTTATAATTCAAAGAATAGAAACCTTTTTAAATGTGAATATTTTAATTGACTGTTATACATAACAGACATGGATTATTCGTATTTAGGAAAAGGGAATCGAGTCATGTTATGTATATTCATCTTCTAAACATTCAGAAATGGCTTTAAATATTAAAATTGAACATAACCTATCGTGTTTCACCCATATCATTGTTGATTACAGTCGGTTTAAAACATCAATATCGAACAAGCATAAAGAAAAAAAATAGACTATAACATTGAACCAATGTCTCTATTCGGCAGTGTACGGCATTAACGAGCGAGCTATTCGGGTTACTTCGAATGTATATACGACAACAATAGATGTGTTCGTAATTTACCGTGAGCACGAAAATGACTGACAAATATCAGTGATTTGATTGATGACATGTCGAAAATCAGTTACCGTTCTACATTGTTAACTTATTAACTAGTAATCAGGAAATAGATAGTACCGCAGATGGAACGCTGGATCTGGCGTTGTTGTTATTCCTGTCAATATACTTTTCCATGGTCATACGTTGAAATATGAAATTAAGAAATGCCAGATACCAATAACTTATCTGAAACATTGAACCCATTATTCGCTCAAGCTCAATACATATTACGAAAAAAAAAGAAACCAGACAGAAATTTGTTCATCAAGAAGATAATTAAAGGTCGTCATATAAGAAAATCTTTTCATACATAAAAAAAATGCCTGTACCAAGCCTGAAATATAACAGTTGTTATCCATTCGTTTGATGTTTTTGAACTTTTTATTTTGCCATTTTATTATAGACTTTCCGTTTTGAATTTTCCTCGGAGTTCAGTATTTTAGTAATTTTACTTTTTTTTAATGAACAAATAAACAGAAATGTATAAACACACACAACACTAAAAATGTATGTCAGTGTCAGAAATCGGCCTGAGATTTATAAATAAAAATATCTTACTTGAGTTCAGTATGCTTTTGATTCACTTAATTCAGGAAAGGAAAAAATAATGTGTATTGCCTGGTCGTCAAATTGGGATATGGTCACATTTTTTAAAAAAACGGCAAAAAAGGGGAAAAAATATAAGTCATAATTTGACGATATTGTTCGAAAAATGCAGTTTAAAAACAAATGCATCTGCAATATAATATGAAATAAATCATTTGATAAACTATAGACTATCTAATTTTTGTTTCTGAAATAAAATTTAAAAAAAAGTGTTTAAAAATATCAATAAAACTGTATTAAAACATATCGCAAAACTGCTTTAAAGCGCATATTTACCATGTTTACAGCACAGTTAAAAATATATGTTATTTTTGTCTCCTGTTAGTTCGACGGTTATAAATGCATTATGATTTTATTGTCTTAAGCTCGCCAAACACGTCAAGTTCGAATATCATTAGCAAGGTTGGTTTTTTTTTTATTTTTTTTTAACTACCAATATCATCGCATACGGAACTTAAGTACACAACCATTTATTTCAGCTGGTAGAGTAATTCCCAAACCCCAAATGTTAATAATATACATATTTACATTGAATAACAGTGAGGCAAATTAAACTTTAAGTTGCCCCTTTGCTCAAATGTTCTTTTGCTATTAGTCAATGGTATCGTTTTTATCTTCATCTTCGTCATTCATTTGATCTTCGAGGTCGATGTCCTCTTCAGAATATATATTTTGGCAGGTATCACTACCCTGACATGGACAGAGATCAGTTCAAGACATCTGCTGCTCTCGGCAAATACATGACTTGCTACATATATATTTTCCCTTGCAAGAACATATTAAATCTTGCAGGAAATCGGACGTCATCAGGCCTAAAAAGAAGACTGAATCCGGGCCATCCATATTCATAAGGAAACAAAGGATTTGGGTGATCGAGATGTGAGTACATCCAAATTTTCGTTTGAAGACATGACCGCAAAACATGTTCTTTGAATCCAGGTTCGCTTGTTTGCAATCGCAACAAACTTGTGCTTTTCATATTGCAAGTTTAACACGTACCTTGTTTAAGTCAACAGGTGATGAAGCGAATTTGTATTTTGGTTCATAAAAGCCTGAAATAAGGTCTGCTGACAACGATGTGGAAAAATCAATTTTAAAAGGAGATTTTCTTATCAACCTGAATACAGTCTTTTTATCAAACCCAAATATAGCGGAAGTGGTATCACAACCAGTTAAAGCATGAACTGCAGGGAGAATGTAAGCTAGTAAAGGTGAAAGAGATTTACTTAAATCATGGATTGGTATGTACCTTCTACCGTCCCTAAGTGAATTAGTTGACCCCGTCAAAATCCACATTTGTTCAGAAGACACAAGAACCTTGAAATAATGAACACATAGCACAAGAACATCTGTATCGGAACACTGGACTATGATTCGTCCCCTTTTATTCAACTGCCGATAGATTTTATCAGAGTGTATAACATGAAGCAAGATTCTTGTGTCTGTTTCTTCGTGCGACCAGAAAAGGTCTGGGAGATCGATTACATGCTCATTGGAGAGTTGTCGCACTATTTCTGGATTGAAAAATGCACCGGCAAGAACTAAAGATTTATTTTCCTTTTGGAACATATCTGACAAATTGCTGCTCAGATAATCACCAAGGAAATTAATCTAAGCTTTTCTGTTTTTGTTGCTTGATAGAATTTTTTACCAGTCTGGAACAGTTCGGCCTTCATCGATTGATAAGTTTTTTGCGTAGTTTTTGTTGTCGATCGTCTATGTCGCTCTGCTGGTTGTATGGAATGTTTAGTGTCATAGCGATTGAAGACATCAACAACCTTGACTGTGAATTGGAAGCATGATTGTACCAGCATAATGTAAGATTTGGTCAAGTCTCCAAATGTGGACATCCTTTTAACATGTTTTTCATCCCTTTTCATTGCAGCTGGTTTTGCTTCATCGTGATATTGGTCATCAACCTGGACAAGACACGCACGTGCTCTCATTGCCGATGTTATCTGACTAAGCACATGCCTTGTAAGATTCCATCTTATCAATGAAGCCTTCTTCCTTGTTAAACCAACAATGCCTCTAACGTATCAACCTCACTCAAAAACGATTTAAACACATCATCTGGTCTTTGCCTTACAGCATCCATTAAGGTTGTAAAACCTCTATGAGTTGTCATACTGAAAGTCTTTTGTGTAATATTATGACATATTATACAGCGTTGCTAATTTATGGACATGCGACCGCGCTTCATTAGAGATGGCACACATTTCACAGAACTTGGACACTCATCCATGATGATTAATTATGATAATATTTAAGAATATACTATTCTACAAAATGCAGTATGTTGCTTACATATCGTTAGTAATGCTTAAAATGGTCTTTCGGTAACACATATACGAATATTTATTTAGTAATATGTTAAAACCCGACTTGTGTTTTGGCAACTCAAATGTTACCTGTGCATATTAGATACTCGTTTTAAATAAATTTTGTGCGTCTGAGATAAACACGATACAGATCCGAAATACCGTTTAATAATGCAGATTTTAGAGAAGTCGTCAAACATTTATTATCCATCATTGAACTTCGATGTGTGTTGCAATCTTTTCAAGGTATATGGCATTCATAAAAACAAAACATATGAGAGTTTAAATAAGTCCTTGACACTGACAATCTTAAAAAATATGATATTTTTTTTATAGTTAAGGGTTGGTCTGACAGATGCCTCTGAATTAATTAATTTTTCATAAAATCTTCTTTTTTTTTTTTTAGATTCGATGTCTTTTTAGAATGTAGTCAAAGCTATCTTAGATCCAAATGAATAATATATTTTCACCAATGCCAATATATTCAATGTTAAATGTCACCGTATAATCCAAAGCATTTCGACATGTCTGTGTTCTCGTGAGATTTGCAAGAAACGTGACCATAGTGAACTGTGACGACCACCCAAATCGTATGTTCTAGAAGTTTTTCTTTCAATTGATACCAAAATTAGCTGTGTGTTAGATAGGTGCATTAAAAACCTTAACGAGAGGCTTTTTCTCAAATCGGCGCTCGCCTATATAACAGTGAGCACTAATGATTCGTAAAGTACTAATTGTTTACATCTAAGCTGTCATTCCGTTAAAATACTAGCACTTCTTTCATTTCCTAAAATATGATGGCATAACGTCACTGATGAGTCATTTTTAACAAAAACACGCTTCTGATTTTTGTATTATGCTCATTTCATGAGTGAGTGTTTGTACTTTACAATCAGTTCATATAAAGCATGATAGCGTATTGTTTTAGGTCTTGATCGTGTAAATTATGCTCGATCGTTACCGACCATCTCCAAGATATGACTTTTCTTCCCGAACATCACCCACAGGTGGCATTGGAATTATAAAATGATAATTTCACTGTACGTAAGCCAGCAAATTTCTTTCTAATAAAACAATTGATCAGGCACAAAAAAACAGAAAAATGCAATTGTGAAGGGCGATGTTGGTGCCATTGGATTTACCGAAGATCCAGTTTAGACAAATGGATGGTAGCTTGACCAGGAGTCAGTATACTAGAAGGTGAATTTGAAAGATCTTGTCGTTTGGGTCATTTGATAACAGACGAACAACCTAATGAAGACTCTACGAAAACACAAAACGATGTCTTTAACAGCTTTGAAGACTTTGTAAAGTGATGAACGAGTTTGGAAATTCATTTCATGAAGAGTCGTCAGATTTGTAAAAAAAATTCTCCATTTAGGAAATTGTTGAACAGGTAAGACATGTAAATAAACTCCAAGATATTGGTCCAAACAATACGAAGATCTTTTGAAGCAAATGCAAATGAAGGAAAACCTGCTTTTTTATAACCAAATTAAAAATAACAACTTCTTATTTTGGCCGCAATATGAAACTGGAAACGTCTTTGTCAAAAACAAAGCTAGAGAACCTTAAAAGTGATTGCGATATCTTTCCCAGACTTTTCAGTTCTTTTCACAGTGGACAGTTTTACTTGGAATATTTCTTTTATCAATAAGAACCAAACGTCTCCTCCGTCTTTATCTCAGGATGTTTCTTGAAAAAGTGGTATTAAATTGCTGCAAATAGGTTGAATTGAAATATTCTGTGATTTTCTGATCCGGACGCATTTATCGTTGGTTGGGCAGCAATGGTTAATTAATTCCCGGTCACAAAGTTGGTCAAAAATATTTGATGATTATGCAAATGATGTAATACTGCTTTACATAAAATCTTGCATCGATAAGTATTCAAGAGTAGACATTGTATTTGATGTGTACTAAATGAATAAGTTAAAGGCTGTGACAAGACAAAAGCAAGGTTTTTGTGCCAGATGGAAATGTGTTGGTTCTGGTAGAACACCAAGGTTTTTGAGTAGTGTTCTCTGTGAAGATGACAACGAAACGAAATTGTTTAAGTGTCTTGCTGACAAAATTGCTTCTTAAGAGACCTATAAAAATATGTATGTTACTCATGGTGAAAATATTCTTTGCAATTTCAATAAGGATACTTCCTATCTACCCCTTGTAATCATGAAGAAGCAGATACACGAATGTTTGTCCATGTTCGGCATGATTATGAAAAGTGTTGTAAAATGTAATTTTAGTTCATTCTGACACAGATGTAATAGTATCAAGAATTACAGCAATCGCAAAACTAGGTAGAACACATTATTGATAGGTTATGGAAGGAATAAAGACTTTTGATGGCGTCCTGTTCGTGACATATTAAATGCGTTTGGTCCTTGTGTAGTTGCTCTTCCTTTCCTCTATGCATTTAGTGGATGTGACACTTTGTCGAATTGTCGTAGGAAAGAGAAGAGGTCGGCTTGGCTAACAATGGAAGGTTTTTCAGATGTAAAGGACGTTTTTGTTGGCTTAAGTATGAAGCGAGGCACGATATGAATTGTTTGCCAGGAAGAAGTGGCATTGTGATGCAATTCCGTCTATGAGAGGTTCTTTTCCAGAGCACATCAAAAGAGAATTAGATCAAGAAGGAGTTGTTTGGGCTAAGCCTGATTCATGTATTCGACAGGTATATATACCAAGTCATGAACACTGGGGTTGGATGAAAGAAAGAATCAATGACAGTTGGAACCCGAAATGGACTTCTGTAACTGCCGTTGCATCCTCGTGTCAGGAACTTTTGAAATGCAGAGGCAAAACTCCAGCTGTGTTGGTAACTGTAAATGCTACCGTTCTGGCCTTCCTTGTACGGGTTGTTTAGGCAACTGTCAGATAATTATAAGATAAGCAACCTGTCTTTCTAACCAAACTTGGCATTCAAACTTATCACTTGGTAAGTTGATGGAAATTATAAAAACATTTTCTACGTATTTGTCTCCATTTTGGAACCGGAAATCACTATTTTTCTTCATTTATGTGTTGTTTTGTCGTACTTAGGACCTGTTTTTAACGCTTTATCATAACTTACATTGGATTATACCTATAACACATCTTTCAAGGATTTACATCCCTTGTGAAGTTGCTTGAAAGTATAAAAATTGAAAGTTTTTACTTTTTTGCCAACATTGGATTTTACATATAACACACCTTTCAAAGGATTAACAAATTATTGCCAATTTGTAAAGACGCCATTTCCAAAACGTGTGGTGGCCATCTTGAAAAATTGACTTTTTTTTCTGGCCAGCAGCGGATTTTTTATAAGTATCATTTAGTCAACCTTTATACCAAATTTCATGCTTGTAACTATGTCCATAATATCTCCCACTATTACTAAAAAATTAATGTCTTTAATGTAAAATAATACCAAATGGACAATCAACATCTCATACCATGAATCAAATAAACTTAAACCATGAACAAAATAAATTTAAAGTCCAAGAGACCAACAATAGTCCACAAAACACAGCACAGCATGCAAAATGATCACTGCCTGAAACAGCGAATGATCCTATAATGTGAAGAAGGGTATTCAACTTTTTCATTTTTTTATTTCACAACTGCTTATAGTTTTTTACATACACAATGACCGCCATTTGTTTTTTAAAAGCTTATGTTGAAAATACTCAGAGGATATTTTATTCAAATAATTAAAGAAATTAAACGTCTAAACACATTAAATATGTCTAGCACGATTTTAAACTAAATAAGAAGCAGCAGCATTATACATTTATTTAGTTCGTTTTCATCCCACTTTTAGACAACCAAGTGTTTCTAAACAAAGTTACGTGTTTCAATGTTGCCTACGATTTAGTCGCAAGTTTAGTTGCATTTAAACATGATTACAAAAAGTAAATAAGTTTGACTTCGTTAAAACATGGTTTTACCTCAATTAGCTCGTTTATATTCTTTTCGAACTTAAAATATCCCTTCTTTTATTATTGAAAATCATTCTCCTCTCTTATATTGACAATTAGCGATGTGCTATCTTAACATAGAATAACAAAATGATCGGTATTTGCAGATGACAGATTTTTGGGCAACTGCAAACACTTCAATAAAAGGCTTATTTATGTTAAATAATTAATAATTGCTTCTTAAAATCACAAAAAAATATTCCTTTACCTTAAACATATACATTTATTAAATTTTTTAGTATACAAATATCGATCTCACAAGATATATTTTGCTTTTGAACAATTTTTCAATTTTTGAGGATTTGTATTAAATTTCAAGTTCGGGAAATATTGCGCATCTAACCTCTTATTTTTTGTTTCATTTGGAAATTATGTATCATGTTATATAAAGTTCATATGATCTTTTGGAAAATTTTATGGTACAAGAATTTGAAAATGGCTTTTTTGTTTAGTTATCGCAAACATTGGAATGTTCATTCAAGAACCTTTGACTTTGATTTAACAGAAAATGCACCGTACGACTTTTTTTACGACCGGGCAAAACAAAATGTGCAGATTATTAGCTTTCGAATGATATACAATACAGCCGTGTGTTAGGTGGGTGCATTAAAGTTGTTAACTAAGCGTCTTTTTTTTAAATAAGTTACTCACCTATATATAGTGTGCATAAGTTAGTTGTATCAACCAGAGAGTCATACGTTAGATAAACAAACATTAACCTTGAAACTTATCTGTTAGAAAATGTGATAGAAATCATGTTTTTCAACAGACGTATGCCTCTATTATATTTTGAAGATTTTACCTGTCATTTTCATCCTTTAGATTTTTTATTGTTCCGTTCGCTTCTTTTAATCGACTCTCTGTGTCCTTTGATGGAATTCTATTTAAATATAGTAATTCAATAAAATTTCAAAAGATGGATATAATATTAAAAATGCACAATAAAATAAAACAAAGATTGTCCTGACTATAAAGAAAGAAAAACACAAATTAAAAACAAATTGAATGTTGATCTCTGAAAGTTGCTTTGGTTTAAGCGTCTTTAACATTGAACATTCTTACTTGTGTCAAAGTACCTCATCAGAATACTTTAGCTGTATTTGGCAAAACTTTTAGAAATTTTTGCCCTCAATGCCTTTTTAAAAAAAAAATCGGATTCGAGCGTCACTGATGGGTCTTTTGTAGACGAAACGCGCGTCCGGCGTAAAAACAAAATTTTATCTTCTAGATATACTATCTACCCTCATGCTTATATGGCAGAGCTTACAAGAAATGATATGTATGTCCTTTGGGTTGACATTCTCTGGTCTCCTATCAGTTTCTGTTTATAGCGTTCCCCGTACGTTAAAGAAGGTAAGCACACAACACGACGTAATACAATGACTATAAATCAGTTTTTAAAAGTGCTCACATATTTGTGGACATGATCAACTGTTTCAGTTTATAAGAACTTGAAGGTGGTACTTAAAGCTTTTCTTTTGCTCTTTAATTGGAGTATGTAAAGATTTGGCATATGTTTTATATTCCTTCCTTATTCATGTTATTTTCAAAACTGTATCTAATATTTATTTGCAATTATAAACTTTTGTGTTGTAAATTATAATCATGAAATCGAATTGCGAGATATTTTCATGCCACAGCTAAACCTCACATGTATGAAGTCACATACATTATATTATATTGACTATTATATTGACTGTGTGAACAAAGAAAACAAACATTATGCAACAATGTCAAAGATAAGGGTACAACAGTCAACATTTTTTTCTAATCTTAATCACTATAAAAAGAAACAAATATGTCAACAACAAACACCAAATTTTGTATTTACGCCAGACGCGCGTTATGTCCACAAAAGACTCATTAGTGACGCTTTTGACCTTTTTTTTAGAAAAATGGCAAGACGTCCATCGACATACCCCTGGTCCATCAACTTTTTGCTCAGACACTGGTGACGTTTTACATAGTCTGAGTGGAAGCTGCAAGCTCTTGAATACCGAATAAGTTGTATATTCCATATGGAGGTGAAGTTGGTATATCTATAATACTAAAATAACGAGGTCAAATTTGTCAGTTGTCATCGGGTTAAAAAAGTACAAAACAAAGAATTCAACTTTACATATAGCTAATATAGGATAATAGTGTTGATTAAAAATAACATCACACCAGACCCTTTTGTTTTCCACATAATTAATATTGCCAATAATTAACAAGTTCCAGGTCGAATCCGATATTGATACCAATAGTATATTCACCTGTTACCTATTACCATATCTCTACGTTCCGCATCTGACAGTCACACCTCCACACGGTGTATTTAGGATTTTGCTATAAATACGGGTCATAATCACAGGGTTGACACTACTAAATTTAGTAACAATAACCATTGTTATGTTAAATTGTTCCCTTTTGTAATATTTTAATCAGTAAGACTTTCTAAGATGACCATACGAATACTACTAATCTGGACTTGAAATAAGGCGTATAGGTACAGTTTTCAATTTGTTAGCGGGCATGACGTGAAACAGCGAATCAAAGAATTCAACTGTATTTATAACTCATATAGGACAATGCTGTTGATTGAAAAATACTCCATTCCATGACCTTTTGTTTTACAAATAATTATTATTACCAATAATTAATAAACTCCAGGTCGACGGGTTCAAACCTGAGATTACTATACTGTGTTAAAGTAATCTCAGTTCAAACAGAAAGATTTTCAAAGCAGATAAAACTGTGCAACTTATAATCGGCATGACTTTATCAGATGACAACACCAATACTAATAAAAAGCTAACGCATAGTTATATAATTTAATTCAGTCACGGACCCGAGATATCACGGGTGTGTTCTAGTTGCTACTAAGTTTGGGGAAAATTGATAATTTCAAAAGTAGAGTTGTCTCGTTTGTCATAGATTCTGATACTGAGATGACCGTGTATGTCAAATTATCGGTATATAAAAAAGAAGATGTGGTATGATTGCCAATGAGACAACTATCCATATATGTCTAAAAATGAGGCAGATGAAGCTGTGTCTGTTGATATCTTAATTTCAAGTTCTGGGGGATATATCAATAGAATCTAATCAAACAAGTTGTGTTTTTTTTATGAAAAGAACCTCATCAACATATCTGAGAGTGAAATTTTAAATGGCCTTGTGTCTTTGATCTTCTTGTTTTTGATAAGTGTCTAAAGGAACTCCGATTCATATGAAAATAAGAAGAGGTCGGCAAGGAAAGGCCCACATTTCGTTCCCATAAGAATGACAAATAAGAATGTAAGGACTGGACTGTACCAAATTTGAAAAAATGACAGTTATTTTCTGTTCTTTTGATGGGTTAGAGTGTTTTGAGTATGCTTGGGTGCGGGAATTTCTCGCTACATTGAAGACCTGTTGGTGACCTTCTGCTGTTGTGTGTTTTTTTTTATTTTGGTCGGGTTGTTGTCTCTTTGACACATTCCCCATTTCCATTCTCAATTTTATTTTTTACAGAGTTTGTCTTTAGTGCCGTGTGGAGGCAGTAGAGTGCCTCCCCGTGCTACAGGTTTATGCTCTTATAATATACTAGATTATGGAGTGTGTGTCCGAGCGAGAACTGCTCTAGTTCATTACTTTAGGAATGTTTATCAAAAAGTAGTATTTCAATATTCAGCCCCATTCTACAAATTGGTCAGCCATCAGTCATACCCTGATATACACTATCTTTTTCGGGTAATTAATACTGATAGCGTTCGACATTTTCAGCCGAACAAATTTATCACTTTTACTTAACTTAATTATTGTATGCTGGTTCATATTCTGGACGCCAATCTTTGCTCCTTTATTATGTAATTCACTAACAAAACAATTATGAAACTAAGAAACGGAAAAATACTAAATACTAAACTTGTTCAAAGGGTATCTACACGTCTCAATTTTCAAAATCGGTTATCTAAAAATACTACCATCGCTAACATTTTTAACAATAAAAATCGTGGTTACCCTTCTATCGATAAGTGTCATGCCAAAAAATGACTTACATGTCCCCGTCTTTCCACCAAAAATACGGTAAGGTCCACGTTTAATGGTCGCACATTTTCTTTAAATTTTGAAACTGATATTACTTGAAAAACAAACAGTATTATTTATTTACTCACATGAAACAAACCGGGATGTGGTATTCAGTACGTAGGAGAAACTGGAAGATATTTATCAAAACGCACTCAAGAACATCTGTATCGTTTTAAAAGACCTAATAAATTCAAAAGTATCATTTACCAACACCTTAAGAAGCACAACCATCCTTTTAAATATTTAGCAGTTCAACCTTTAGAAGTAGTAAATAAGCAGCCTGGTGAATCGCATTCAAAGTTTGTACGATCACGGAAAATAATTGAATTAAATTGGATTAAAAAATTACAGACAGTTTACCCTCTCGGTCTAAATGATAATATCATGGGAATTGGTAATATATCTAGAACCAATTCCGTTAACATTTTGGATATTGTTTCTAAAACTGTTCGTAAAAACCGTTCTCACGGTTGTAGAACAAATCGCAATCAAAGAAAATTTAGGGCCAATCATACCAATATTTCGGACCTAATTTCTATTTCAAAAAACAACGGCAGACATTATCTGTTAACAAAACTCTGTTCGTTACCGGTTAATAAGTTAAATAAAATTTTGGAGGATTGCAACACAATTTCATATAGCAGTCCTAAGTATGAAATTGTTCAAATTATTATGGCATATTGTTATTCTAAATTATTTCCCAAAATTGATCGCCCTGAAGATCATAAAAAACATTTTATTAAAATTAAGTATGTCAATAAAGGCTTTGATTTTGTAAATATTGCCGGTATATTTAACGACCATTCTGTTAAAGAACAAATTCCTGGATATTTTGACAATAATGAGCTACCTCTTATTTGTTATATTTACAAGAAATCTACCCGGAAATTTGTGTTTAATTATAGTCAATTGTGTAAAGATGTTAATATCAGTGAAAATACACCTACTTCATGTAACTGCAGTAATTCCGAATATATTTATGGACCCATTTCCCATGTTATAACAGGAGATCTTAACATCGTTCAAGACCGAGAGTTAAAATCATTTCTCAGTAAAGGACCTAAATATCGTCCCCCGTCAATTATTAATTGGAATGAGTGTCGTAATATCATCCACGACTCACTCCATACTTACTGTATGAAATGGATAAAACGGGAAAAAGCTGACAAAAAAATCTTTGGACTCTTTTTTTAATTCAGTAATGAAGATAGTTGATATACGTATTCAACATTTTAAAGAACATTTTACTATTAACAATAACCACAATAAACCTATTTCTCGTATCAAACATAAACTAAAAGAACTAGCCAAGGAATTTGTTTTTGTCCCGGCCGATAAAGCTGCTAATAATATTATTATTGTTTGACGTAAATTTTACATCGAGGTTCTGAAAAAGGAAATCACCAATTCACCAACATTCCAACTGACTCCATTTTCAGAAAACGAAATCTGTAACAAACATAAACTTTTAGCCACCGCTTTACAAGCAGAGCCAAATACAATGAAAGTTCCAACTATGTATTGGCTTCCGAAGCTACACAAAACCCCTTACAAATATAGATTTATTTCGTCTTCAAGCCATTGTTCAACTACTAAATTGTCTATTATTCTTACCAGCACACTTGGTACAATTAAAAACCTTATAATAAATTGTTCAAATAACCCCTTCGAAAATAGTGGAATAAATTACTTTTGGAGTGTCAAGAACTCGTTGGAAGTACTTGATAAATTGCATGCTTATATTGGTGATTTTGAATCTGTTCAAAGTTTTGATTTGTCTACCCTGTATACCACATTGCCTCACATTCTCATTAAGAAAAAATTCACACACCTAATTAAATGGGCATTCAAAAAATCAGAATGTGAATATATATGTTCAAACTCTTTTAGGTCATTTTTTAGTAGCAATAAACAAAAAAACTATGTTAATTGGACATGCTTTGATACTATATATGCCCTTGAATTTTTACTAGATAACATTTTTGTTCGCTTTGGGGATTCCGTATATCGTCAGATTATCGGAATTCCAATGGGGACTAACTGTGCACCACTTATTGTGGACCTCTTTTTGTATTGTTACGAGTTACAATTTATGACAAAAATAAGCAAAGACCCATCAAAACAACATCTGATAAACAAATTTAATAATACTTTTAGATATTTGGATGATATTTTGGCTCTCAATAATGACGACTTCAGTATGTATATTAATGAAATTTATCCTGGTGAACTCACTTTAAATAAAGCTAATACTAACAATGACCACTGCCCTTTCCTCGATCTTGATATCTATATCACTAACGGAAAGCTGAATACTAAAATTTATGATAAAAGGGATGATTTTTCATTTCCTATCGTTAATTATCCGTTTTTAGATGGTGACGTTCCCTTGTCACCATCTTACGGTGTTTATATATCTCAACTTGTACGATTCGTTCGTGTATGTAACAATGTTTTAGATTTTAACGAGAGAAATTTATGTATTACTGAAAAATTATTACACCAGGGTTTTCGATATCACAGACTAGTCAAAACATTTACTAAATTTTATCATCGGTATAAAGACATCATTCGTAAATATAGCTCAACATGCAGACTTTTTATACGTTCAGGTATTTCACATCCAATTTTTTATGGAAATATTCTTTATAAAGCACAAAGGTGTCAGTATTCACCTCATAAACTTACAAAACCTTTGAATAGACTTATTAAGAAGGGATATAATTACGATACTGTTGTCAAGTCATTAAAGATTGCATATTTTGGCGTTAATATTGAGTCACTGATAAGGTCTTTGCGTCGGAACTAAACACATTTATTCTAAAAACAGTTGTTGGCATGACACGGGTTATGTTCTTCTCATATATGTTATGATGGTATGATACTAAACCCCTTACGGGAAGGATTGTGCCTGATGTTCATATGATGAAATCATAATCTTTCAGTCAGTTTAATTGAAGTCTGGAGCTGGCATGTCAGTTAACTGCTAGTAGTCTGTTGTTATTTATGTATTATTGTCATTTTGTTTATTTTCTTTGGTTACATCTTCTGACATCAGACTCTGACTTCTCTTGAACTGAATTTTAATGTGCGTATTGTTATGCTTTTACTTTTCTACACTGGTTAGAGGTATAGGGGGAGGGTTGAGATCTCACAAACATGTTTAACCCCGCCGCATTTTTGCGCCTGTCCCAAGTCAGGAGCCTCTGGCCTTTGTTAGTCTTGTATTATTTAAATTTTAGTTTCTTGTGTACAATTTGGAAATTAGTATGGCGTTCATTATCACTGAACTAGTATATATTTGTTTAGGGGCCAGCTGAAGGACGCCTCCGGGTGCGGGAATTTCTCGCTACATTGAAGACCTGTTGGTGACCTTCTGCTGTTGTGTGTTTTTTTTATTTTGGTCGGGTTGTTGTCTCTTTGACACATTCCCCATTTCCATTCTCAATTTTATTATTGACAAGGAAAGTTTCGACTTGAAATTTCTTTTGAGTTTGGTTTATTTGTTATTTTATTTTTTACAACATCTAAGCCAGCCTACAGTTGCGTTAATGCTTTGATTTGTTTTCGGTTAGGGATATAGCTTTTGAAAAGGTTTGGTATTGACTGTTATGCTTCCAAATTCTGTTTCAGGAGTAATTTCTAACGTTGCCCACATGTAAAACAGTATTTTTACCTTAGAGTGATTTCATTTGCAATTGTTGATAAAATTGCGCTTCTGTCAAAAGATTTCAATCGTTTTTCAGATTGAACTGACGGCATTCCCTTCAGATTTTCCATATCATCTTGTAACCACATAAATCGCGTCACGAATGATCCATCATGCTTTTCTTTCTTAAGTTCTGTTAATGTTTTAATGAAAGTCTTATATCCGTTTTCTGTCATCTCGACTTGCTGGAGTTCTGAATTACCTATATTATCTAGTTTAATGAGATGTGTTTTTGTTGTCGCTAAATATTTGTCGGCTACACCTTTTACAATATTCTGAACATCATCAATTGAACCTGTTAAATCTCGCTCTATAAGATTGAAAGCCTCTGAAAGGGTTTTCTTCTGATTTTGTATACAAGTTTTAAGGTTAAATAACATTTCCATTTCTCCTTTTACTTTCAATTCCGTTTTTGAAAGGTCCATGCGATAGCCGTGAGCCATCGTTTTAATACTTTTGACATCATGACTTTTGTGTTCATCGATAACACACTCTGCACAAATCAAAGAGTTGCAGTTTAAACAAAAACAACGATTTTCCTGATCATGTGTTATGCACTTGAGTTTCTCTGCATAGTTTATGCAGGTTACATCTCGATTATCCACAATTGTGTGTTGTTTATTTGCAGAAAATTTATCGTGGATTGGTCGGCAGATCTCACATAGTTCTTGATTACATTCATAACATAGTAATTTACTATTATTTTCCCAACAGACTGTACACTTCTTTGACACTACTTGAGCCATCTTCAAACAAGCTACTAGGAAGTCAAATCATTCTATTCGGAACTCTTTTCACTGTACGATATCTTAATACATTAATATATACTTGAACTGATTCCGGGTCGATAGTAACTTGTGTACCTACATACCATATCAAAATTATCAACACAGGTATTGATATGCAAATATATCTCTTTTAAACTGACATTTAAACTAAAACTAATGACCGAAATCAATAAAATATACTCAGTCTATAGAAGAAGCGAATCGATAAAAACTTTTCTTATATCAACGAGCGATATTGTCTTATATCAACGAGTTGCATAGTGGGAAATTTCAGACGAATGTTAGCATTTGTACGAAGAAAGGCAGATTTCTCGGTATAAAGTAATGACTCTTTTCTTAAAACAGGGTGACATTTAACATGCCACACGTCTGCTGTTTAATTTCCATTAATTGTTTTATGTAATAACAAGCAAGGTGTATTTAAACGAGAAAATTGAATTGTTGAATTAATGAAACATAAATGCACGATATATCATTTGTAGATGTACACATTCAATAAATATCATGTAGCAAATTCAGTGGAATGCAATTGAGATGAATTCAATTGTTTGCTAAAAATCGCCTATAAGTCAAAGATACTGCTATATTGTATAATATTGTATAATAACAATGCGATGTTTGTCTTATATCATAGCGATGTTTTTTAATATCAAACATTTATGAATGCGATACTTTTTTAATATAACTGCTATAGTTTTCTAATATAAAACGAATACGATAACACGACACGTCACAATGCATGTCAAGAAAACTGCAAACATAATTCACAAACTTGGCTTAATGTTTGACGATCAATATCACTAAAATTTCGTATCTGTAACAAAATTAACGCTTACATGAACTTATCATTTCGAAAATGTTGCTTGACCCTTTTGATAGTTGAAAGTGTTAACAACCTGTTCAGTCTAGTGTTTTCATTCACATGGTTTAACCGACTAATTCTATTTGAAGTGGTGATGCAATAGCGGAATTTAAATGCGGTTGTAAATAGTCTACCGACCTATTAGATTCTAATATAGGTCCACTGGCGGAAGCCGGGGGGTACGGGGGTTGGAAACCCCATTTTTTGACCGATTAATGCATTTGAATGGGGACATATGGTTGGATCCCCCTCCTTTATCCTGGGTTTGGAACCCCCTTTTGAAAAGGGCTGGATCCGCCATTGAGGTCACACTGCTATAGCCTATCCACATGGGTAATATCGAAATAGACAAAAAAATATCATTACTTAAAAGAAAAAAAAACATTCATTCAAACAATCCAATCCAATACAGCTCCAAATAACAATGAATATTCAAATGGTAAAATAAATATTCCAAACAAATTAAAATGTACAATTGCTGATGTCCCGATCTTTGAAGATACCAACTGAGTAGCCTCATACTATAAATTGAACAACTTCAGATACAACGAAAATCAAAAATCTTGTCAAACAGAAAATGTATTAATTATTAACATAGAAAGACAAAAATTGAGAAGGAAAACAGTTTCCCTTTGGATATAAAAGACTTTTCCCGTTGGTAAATAGATATCTCTATGAACATAATCAGCTTGCCGCGTGGACGTTCTTTTACATCGCTATCACCGTGAGGGAATTCCGATGAATTGTTGCCACATTGTTGACTTCCGTTTTTTTTACTAGTAACCGATCGTATAAATACGCAAACATTTCTTAGTGCAAAATAATAATCCGTTTCACTTGTTATAAATTCATTTCTTCAATGAATACTAAAAAAAATGTTTACAAAACAGATAAATAAGATGTAAATGTCTGTTGACGTTAGAAATGTGTATACATATTTTCTATATTTATAAATTTAGATCGTTCAGTGCTGTTTATTTGGTATTTTTATTGACGTAAGCGCTCTTGTACCAACATAACTGTAACTGTTACCGTTAAAGCTTTAGAAGTGTGCAAGTTCATATTGCACTTTACAAATGATTCAGCACCCAAATGACGTTTTTGGAGGACTGGAAAGCAGCTATTTATAAGGTGAAGTTTTATAGATTTAACGATATAAGAAGGCGGTGCATGAGTTCAAATGAGACATTTCCATGAAAGTAATAATTTGTTTCAAGTAAACCATTGTAGATCAAAGTAGGGCCTTAAACACAGAGCCTTGGCTCACAGCGAACACCACGTCATATAGGAACCAAAAAATTACTAGTGTTAAATAAAAGCAAAAGCAGTGTACCGATGTTCAAAACTCATAAATCCATGTTCCATTCAAACAGGAAACCCAACGGTCTAATTTGTATAAAAAAGAAGATTCAAAATTACAGGTCAGATTTTGTCGAATCAATCTGAACGAGGACAGTATGATTCCTCTTTGTCACAAGTTAGTTTCATTGTTATCAATAGAGAAAGTCTTCCATGCGTGAGTTGCGAGCATATCAGATATATATTATTTCGGCGCGTTCATTATAAATTTGCTTAATATTATATATGTGAACAATAATTTTGATACTTAGCTATTTGATTACGACATCGGTACTGGCATTTTTAACTTTTGAAAATGATGAATTGAACCTGGTTTTATAGCGCTCAACCTCTCACGTGTATGACAGTCTCATCAAATTCTGTCATATTCACAACGATGCGTGAACAAAACAGACATAATAGGTAAAAATGTCAAAATATGGGTACAGCAGTCAAATATTAATACTAATAAGTACTAGTATTGATATAACAAAAACACCGCTATGATATTTTAAAAGTATCGCATTGATATTAGAAATAATAGCATTTGTATATTTATGTATATAAGAAAAACACAACACTTCAAATTTTGCACAGACATAAACGTTTGCTTCTAACTGACTTTTGAATGTATATTTAGACTCAATTGTTGTTCATATTTGAACAATAAGTTTTAAAGTTAGTATTTTCTTAATTTTTCGTCGCAAAAAACAACATTTTCCGCATGGAATTTCTGCATATTTACAATTGATATTAGTCAATATCGCTATTTGATATAAAAAAAAGTTTATATCGATTCGCTTCTTCCATAGACTGATACTAGTCAACAAAAGAAACGATACACGACTTTGAAATAAAATTTATCAAAAAATTTCAATATAAAACAAAATGAGATGCACTATTTTAAAAAGCTTTCATTTGCAATGTATGCATATATGATAATGAAAATCAAAACCTGAAAAGTAACTAAATTCTGTGAAAACGATCATCGGATGTAAATTATTTTTGCGGAAAGTTGGATAGAAAATCGTCATAAAATTTTCTAATTACTAAAGGAATTTTCAAATTTGTTTAATATCCAATATGCTTATCAAGTTAAGTTTATGTTGTAACTAATGCGTTGAAATATTGTTTATAAACAATTTTGTAAAAAAAAAGTGTTTTTTAAAATCTTAAAAAATGCACAAAAAAAATATTTTTTCTTCGTCTCAAATCAATGCTTTAGATATGGAAATAACACACTATAAATTTGGAACCTTTTGGATAAGTTTTAAGATTGCTACCGCTTTTTTAAATTCACTTTACGCATACTGTCTATGGCAAATCAATTGATAATGTATACGTTTTAACGATTTTTTTATGGGGCCGAACTTTCCTTGAGAAATAAACGAAGAAACTGTATGATTTTTTAAAAAAGAATTGATGGCAAACATTGTCTTTACCTTAAATGAGAGGTTTGCATCATTAGTTGGAACTTCTTTTTTTTTAAATTGTCGTTTTATGTAAATTTGGTCAAAAAGTTCAATTTCGCCAAATGAAAGCAAAAAATGTTGTTTTTTAACGGATTTATATGTCCATGGTCATTAAGTATTACTACCTTCAATATTGGTCCTTTAAACGGAAAACTTTAATTTTAACTTAAAAGTTTCTTTTGTTGACTAGTATAGTATGATACAAATCGTTGAATATAACAATAAGTAAAAAAAAACATTTTGAATATTACAGACTTTAAAGTTATAACATAGGATGTGCGAGCATCAATATAAAACATGATCCATATAGGGGGAAACAATTCTTATTTTTATACAGCTGATGGTGTGAAAAGTAAAATCACAAAAATACTGAACTCCAGGATAATTCAATCGGAAAGTCCCTAATACCATGACAAAATCAAATGACAAAAAACATCAAATAAATTGACAACAGCTGTCATATTCCTGACTTGGTACAGGCATTTTCAAATATAGAAAATGGTGGTTTTAACCTGGTTTTATAGTGCTAAACCTCTCACTTATATGACAGTCTCATCAAATTCCGTTATATTTACAACGATGCGTGAACAAAACAGACATAATAAATAAAATAGTCAAAATATGGGTACAACAGTTATCACTGTGTTACATTCTCAAACCAAACCATCATTTTAAGATCATCCGTTACAGTTTCGAGGTAGGAGATAACTCTTGGTGCAACTTTTAGCGTTCGAATTCCCACAAAACGTCACTTTCTGTAATTTTTCGTAATTAGAAAAATATTTTGTATAAGCGATTTTCCAATTTATGTGTCTCAAACATGTTAACTACTACACAATTACGATTAGTGCATTTGATTCTAATATGATAAAAGTCTAATAAAATTCTCAGAATTTAAAAAAAACATATCACTGTTACTGCTGTTCGTTATTTTAATGCTTCTGCGAGATCTTCATCAAAATATCGTATAGAAAGCAATTTCAAGACAACTGACTCTTTTTCTGTTTTATTATCATTCATTATTCATGAATGATTTTTTATTTTAATCAAACATGTTTTTACAACACAAAGTTTGCACTCGAAGAAGTAAATTTCCTAACGGAATATTTTATACCATTTATTTATGTAAAATTAATAATGGTTCGCCACTTATATCAACAATGAATACAACTGTTAATAAAAGAACAAAGTTCCAATGGCCTTCGCACCGTGATGCGAAGCAATCATCGTTGTTGTGTTCCCTTTCATAAAAATAACAAAATCAGTAACGTAAATATAAAGAGCAAAATGAATTTAGTCCATATTAGATAAAACCATAACAAAGTAATTGTATCCCTGATGAAATGCTTCAATTGTGTTAATTTTCTTTTTGTCTCCTGTATGCCCATACAAAAATATGGAACTAAATGAAAATATAGAAGACCTAACTATATAAGAGCGCATCATGTAACAGCAAAACATGGTTGGTTTGGTACTATTGCAACTTTAATGGGGATTCACACTTGAACGGATGCTCTGTTCATATATTATCTCATGAAATCACCCCGGTACTCAACAGGTAAAGTTACTTGTCGAGAAGGTCGATCTGTAATTTCGATCTAGAACTTAAACAACATAAGGAAGATCCTTATGGTTTATACACGGTCATTCAATATTTGAAAATCTAAATCACGTGTAACAAACAAGTGTCAAACAATAGATGGATTTTTAGCGCATTCCCATTTAAAAATTTGTAGTGAGACCTGTATACAATGTATAAAAAAAATATTTCCAATACATGATTTCGAGGTTATTAAGTTTTGTTTACATTTTTCATTCTTGTTTATTATTATATTAACTACATTTTTTTACCTAAACACATTTCGAAACCCCATGTACATGATGAATAATATCATTTACCTATTGTATATGTTCGTGTATATTTTCTGTAAAAACTTAATACATGAACCAGATTTTTATATACCAACATCATCGGTAAATTGAGTAATTTAACAAAATATTCATTTAACATAATATTAAATAAATAACCTAATACAACTCGTTCAATGGATACCATTCCCTATTTGTTCCACTATACAAATACTGACAATAGTCTATTATGCTTTAGCTATGTACATGTACCAACTCGACTTTTACTTAAAAGAAGTGCACAGACATACGAAACCCTTATTCAACTTACTAATGACATCAACTCCAACTAGCACCACATATTTTATTTACTAAACGGTACTCGTTATTTCCTCAACTGAGCATTCATCAACATTACGTAGAGAAGCTATTTGTTCGACCAAACTCTATGAAAAATTTCGAATAATTTAGTGAGAGAACATCTTCTATATAGCGCAAAGTAAAATTAAAGGATATTGCTAACTTCTGATTTTTCATCTTAAGAAGTTCCTGTATGAATCTGCAACAATAGCTGTATATTATCTGAAATTGTGTTGCTCATTGCTGCACATCCTAGTCGTTAATACCGTAAAGATATAGTGAAGAGTTGATTTTTATTGAATTTTCTTTAATGCCCTTTTTTAATTCCAATTAACAATAGTGGTCTACAATACCGAAAGGTGGTGATTTCTTGCCTGGCAGCATACATAATACATTAGACTCGGATCTTAAAAATGTCTATACATGCCAGATTTTCTGCCAAAGTTCAGTGGTTCATTCCAATTGTGATTCCCGAAAACAAAATGGCAAGTATGTTACCACAATTAGGTCAGATTACGACCTTTAAAAAAGAGCAAAACTCTTGTAAATTGTTATTTGGATGGAGAGTTGTCTCATTGGCACTCATACCACATCTTCCTATATCTATATAACTCTATATATAATGAATGTTTCTACATGTACTTTTCAATCTTGTAAATGGTAAAAATTGCAATGAATTTTTCGGCGTATTACGTTTGCACGAATGTATCCTAAGCTTGCGTGAATCAATAATGCATCTACTCAACAAATGTTTATACGTTTGCGCCCTTAAAAAAAACAATATTTGCGCGAATTAAAAAAAAAATTATAGTAGAAAGTGATATAACCACAACCAAATATTTGTGATTGCCAGTTCTTCAAACGGAAAAAGATAAGAGAGTTTTGTATATTCCTAAATATAAAGGCTAATTTGAACGACAGCTACAAACGCCTAGTATTTGCCAACTTCTAGTAGATGTTATTCATGTTTACATTCTACCGTTTGTTATCACAAACGTTATTAGATATAAGAAGATGTGGCGTGAGTGCCAATGAGACAACTCTCCATCCAAATAACAATTTTAAAAAATAAAAACGGCCTTCAACACGGAGCCTTGGCTCACACCGAACAACAAGCTATAAAAAGCCCCAAAATTACTAGTGTAAAACCATTCAAACGGGAAAACCAACGGTCTAATATATATTAAAAAAAACGGGAAACGAGAAACACGTATAAATTACATACACAAACGACAACTACTGTACACCAGATTCCTGACTTAGGACAGGTGCAAACATTTGCAGCGGGCTTAAACATTTTAATGGATCCAAACCTTCTCCCTTTTTCTGAAACAATAGCATCACAACATAGAAAACCACACGATAAAATATCAATTGGCAGGCTTTACGAAATCAAAACACGTAAATTAATACACTATGAACGAATAACTTTGATCGGCGATATCTGAATGCAAATTCACAGTTAATAAAATATTAGGGAAAAACATTCAAGGTCAAAAAGCAAACAACCAAGTCCAAACAAAGCCATGGCAAGACACCACTGCGAAATATTTAACTCTTCGAAAATATTCACTTTAGAAAAAAAAAACGGTTTTTCATAATACAGGTCAATCTTGAAGTTTATACAAATGTAGTAAGAAGTGAAATTTTGAGATATTCCAAATAATCAAAGCTGGTATATAGACAAGATCCATATAAATATAAAATAACAAAAATGCATAAAAACAGTATCAACAGGTCGAATTAACAAGAAAATACGTTTTGAGAGTACTCGCAGTTACTGACAGCTAGTTAAAAGCCTAAAACAATTAATAATAAAAAAATCATGCATCAGAGACTGATACCTGTCTAAATTAAAATTCGCACAAATTTAGGTCGCCCGTTTTTTCATATGGAGGTTGTCATATATAGATAGCATGTATACTCATCTGACTCATGTTGTTCATGTTTTTCTTTTTTCTGCCGATTCTTACACTAGTAGCACGATTTCAGTCTGAGACGGTAATGCTGGTCTGATCATATCTTAATCGACACGATTAACCGCTAGAGAAAAACGTCAAGACTTTTAAAATCTTTAAGACGTCGTTTCGATCAATAGTCTCATCAGGTAAATCAGTCCGTTAAGGCATGTCAAGATAAAAAAGACTGAATCCTCTAGCGAGCTGTTTAGATCCATTACGACGGTGTCAGACAAAAACAGACCATGGATACAAAACTACGTTTAGATGTTGTCAGACCGTGGTTCAGTCGTGTTCAGATTTTAATAATTTGGACACAAAACGGGGGAAACTTTCGTATTGTTTTTAAGTGTTGCTTCCCTTTTAAGAATAAAATAAAAATTAGAAAGAAGACGGTTTATGTTAACTGAAAGTCTACCATATCCACTTAGTTAAATAAAAAATAATAAATTTTAATCCATATAAAATCTAATTTAATTATTTAACATTCTTATGTTAAAAATAATAAGTAGCTCTAAGTCATACTGCTGCACTAATAAAACCGCTGTGAATCGAGTTAAAAAATCAACAGATTGACGAAATAATATATTTTATTTTAATATAAGCATCTGGAACTTTATATTTAACATGTTTAATGGTTAACAAGTGATTGCAAATAGATGTTTATGTAATTACAGACTGCTGTCGGGGTGAAAATTCTGTGCAAAAATTATTCGGAAGAATATTGTATAACTGTACGTAGTTTAAGGTGACATCAGAGGAGTCTTGATTGAGGTACGCTATCGTTGGCGTTATTTTTGTTGCTGAAGTCGAACAATGTACAACCTGACAACTAAGGTGAATAACATCGGAAATAGTATAAAACCGTAAGTACAGTATATACTTTTTTTTCTAAAGGAAACGATATTTTATTGCCACCGGTCTTATAGTATCATTCTTAAATACGAAAAGGTATTTGCTCTAGATGTATTGCAATTTGCAGAGCTTGAGGCTTCTTTCAGTTTCCGCACTCCATCATAATATTGATAACTAGACAGTGAATTTCGTGCTAACAAATGCATGCTTGAAACATCACGACCTCCGTCTGACTCAACTAGCCCTTGTATTCACACAACATCATCTTATTTCTGAACTTTCTATCTTAAAGAATATTAAATATTATAATATACATGGCTTCGAATTCACAAAGTTCTGTATTCGTCTACATAGACGCCTTGTTGACATTAAAGAAGTATTGTCCACAGTCATTGGTATTTTTTGTTTACAATATTTGAATATTTGAAGGTACACATGTAATTCAGACCACAAGCAAGGCAATATTGTCATACATATATATAAATAAATAATTTGAAAAATATCTCAAAGGCATAGACTCGTACTGAAATCTTTATGTACTTATTTTATTCTTAAAAAGTATTTATGCAGTCCTTCAATTTTTCCAGAAGTCTCACTGGTGGAATTTCACTTTTTTGAAGAAACAAATATTTGAAGAAGTTTCTTATTATTATTCCGAAATCTGAAATGAGAAAAATATACCCCCCCCCCCCCGATTTTTTTTTCACCTCACCCTTTCCCTTACTCCAAAAATGATCTCAATTCAAATACTAATGGAGTTTGCAACAATAACTACTCATTTAAATACATCATAACATATCAAAATATAAAATGTCATACAGTCATGGTTAAAATTAATATTAATTAATAGTAACTTCTAAAAAAATAAATGGGGAATGTGTCCAAAGGTACACAGACGATGCCCCCGCTAGCATATAACGTTATAAAGGGACATAACTTTAGAACTGTAAAGTGAAGCTGCCAAAAATTGAACTTTAACTGAGTTTAGAGATAATAAGCATTATATACACATTTCATTAAATTTAGTTAAGGCAAACTTAAGTTAAGAGAACAAAAACTAAAAAAATCTTCAATTTTTCCACTTGTAAAGGGACATAACCCTAGAATGGTAATCAAAGTGCTTGTAATCACTGAATGGTAAAGATTGCTTTAATTTATCAGTTGGTAGTAAAGTGAATATTGCCTTGTATATTGTATATAGCATTGACTTTAGTTGATTCAACTACTATTCTGGACAAAGAAAGATAACTCCAATTTTCAAAGAAGATTTCATAAAGTATTGGTTTTAGGTGATTCAACAACCATTCTGGACTAAGAAAGATAACTCCAATTTATTGTCTTGAAACTACAAAAATGCTTGTTTTTGGCCCCTTTTTGGCCCTTTATTCCTAGACTGTTTGCCCCATAACCCTTAAAATATATCCCAATCTTGTTCTTATGGTATGAAACATTGTGGTACAATTTCAGAACAATTGAAATACCTATACACAACTTATTGTCCTGACACTAGATAAATGCTTGTTTTGGGCCCCTTTGGGCCCCTAATTCCTAAACCTTAAGGACCATAACCCCCAAAATCAATCCCAAGCTTCCTAGGCCTTTTGTGGTTATAAACATTGTGTTAAAATTTTATTGATTTCTATTAACTTATACTAAAAATGTCCTGACACTAGATAAATGCTTGTTTTGGGCCCCTTTTGGGCCCTTAATTCCTAAACCTTAGGGACTATAGCCCTAAAAATCAATCCCAAGCTTCCTTTCGTGGTTATAAACATTGTGTTAAAATTTTATTGATTTCTTTTTACTTATACCAAGTTATTATCCGGAAACCATCCGTCTTCGGACGACGCTGACGACGACGACGACGACGACGTGATACCAATATACGACCGTCGAAATATTTTGCGGTCGTATAAAAATCACTTCTAGTAATATTAATCTCACAAATGGGAAGGTTTCATAACAGATACTTTAAAATACTAAGCTAGCACTTAATATATGGTTTCAATTTTAAACTATTTTTTTTAGCTCAGCTTTTTTGTACATGTTATATCCGTTTGGTGACATTGATAGGTGACTTATAGATATCAGTAATAATAATTATAACAACTATCATACAAATCACATCCTTATCCAAAAAGACTGTCCTTATGCAAATTAAAATGTAAGTTGAGCACCATTAGTTGAGAAAACATTGTTCATCCTACAACGAAATTTGTTTTACATGCACACGTATAGAAATTGTAGTTTTTATCCAACGCAATCATAGGTTTGAACGTAGTTTTCAGTTTAGACTCGTATATATTTTTCGTTTGGCTTGTATCATATTTTCCCTCCGGTTTATATGATCCGTTCATCCTACATCGACTCTTAAAATTCAAAAGTCTATCTAAAAATGAAGGTACATTTTATATGGCCTTCCAAATACCGTTTCGATCCCTAACATCAGTGAAGAGACATTTATTGTCGAAATCCGGATCTGGTGTACAAAAAAATATTAACACCTTATGTTTGTGGCATAACATCGTGGCCACAAGTTAATTGTTTTCTGTTTAGTATTGAATTTATATTAAGATCCATTTTGCTACATCTTGTGATAAATTTTATTTGGCAATCGCCAATGGCAGTCAGCAGGGTTAAAGAACATCAGTTGTTTGCCCTGTTAGTGAAATGCGTTTTGTTTAAATATATTTCTTCACTTTTTTGGTCTTTTGGAAAATGTTGTTTGTGCTGTATTTAGACCCTTCTACAACGAAATTTGTTTTACATGCACACGTATAAAAATTGCGGTTTTTATCCAACGCAATCATAGGTTTGAACGTAGTTTTCAATTAAGACTCGTTTATATTTTTTCGTTTGGGCTTGTATCATATTTTCCCTTCGGGTTATATGATCCGTTCATCCTACATTGACTCTTAAAATTCAAAAGTCTATCTAAAAATGAGGGTATATTTTATATGGCCTTCCAAATACCGTTTCGATCCCTAACATCAGTGAAGAGACATTTATTGTCGAAATCCGGATCTGGTGTACAAAAAAAATATTAACACCTTATGTTTAATGCATAACATCGTGGCCACAAGTTAATTGTTTTCTGTTTAGTATTGAATTTATATTAAGATCCATTTTGCTACATCTTGTGATAAATTTTATTTGGCAATCGCCAATGGCAGTCAGCAGGGTTAAATAACATCAGTTGTTTGCCCTGTTAGTGAAATGCGTTTTGTTTAAATATATTTCTTTACTTTTTTGGTCTTTTGGAAAATGTTGTTTGTGCTGTATTTAGACCCTTCTACAACGAAATTTGTTTTACATGCACACGTATAAAAATTGCGGTTTTTATCCAACGCAATCATAGGTTTGAACGTAGTTTTCAATTAAGACTCGTTTATATTTTTTCGTTTGGGCTTGTATCATACTTTCCCTTCGGGTTATATGATCCGTTCATCCTACATTGACTCTTAAAATTCAAAAGTCTATCTGAAAATGAGGGTATATTTTATATGGCCTTCCAAATACCGTTTCGATCCCTAACATCACTGAAGAGACATTTATTGTCGAAATCCGGATCTGGTGTACAAAAAAAATATTAACACCTTATGTTTAATGCATAACATCGTGGCCACAAGTTAATTGTTTTCTGTTTAGTATTGAATTTATATTAAGATCCATTTTGTTACATCTTGTGATAAATTTTATTTGGCAATCGCCAATGGCAGTCAGCAGGGTTAAAGAAAGTCAGTTGTTCGACCTGTTAGTCAAATGCGTTTTGTTTGAATATACTTCTTCACTTTTGTGGTCTTTTGGAAAATGTTGTTTGTGCTGTATTTAGACCCTTTCCCGAACCTGTCGCTGTGCATCACTCCAGTGAATGTTCTGTTCAATCACTAGAATTTTCATGCGGTTAAAGTCATCAAGTTTGTGATCCGACTGTCTGAAGTGCTGAGAGACTGGAAGAAGTGGCTTCTTAGAGATATCACTCCTATGGCCATTGAGGCGTTTGTGGAAAGGCTGCTTTGACTCACCAACATATTGGAGGCCACAAACCGAGTGATGCACAGCGACAGGTTCGGGAAAGCTTTTGGATAAAGGAACTTAATGTACATCACCCAAACGGCATCAATAAGAAATACTAGCAGTTTTGTTTTTCACTTATTTTTATTGCTAATATACACATACACGTATATTGATTTATAGTGTTTTGTTTAAATTATGATATTCAGGATTAAAATCAATCGACCAAAACTTACCTGTATTATCACTGATCTATTTTCACACCTTATACATTATGTATCAGTATTGTTAAAACTTGTGACACAAGAAGAAGGCCATTTGTTGAGCCGAAATATTTGTCAACACGATTTTATAACAACATTTTCGTTTAATAACACCTTATATCAGTACCGTTGTGCAAATCTTTAGACTGATATAATTTTTTCCTTATCTGCATAGTATCGCCTATTCTAGACGATCCGGTACATAGTTAATTTGCTGGTTGGTCCTTTTTATAGACTTTTATATATATATATATATGTACTTGAATTGATAATATAGTAGCAAATAGCAAATTTTTCGCAGATTTAAATGAAGGCAATAGTAGTATACTGCTGTTCGAATTTATAAATCGATTGAGAGAAAAAACAAATCCGGGTTACAAACTAAAACTGAGGGAAACTTATCAAATATATAAGGAGAACTACGACACAACAGAAACACAACATTGAAATGTAACACACACAGAAACGAACTTTAATATAACAATATCAGTTTTAAGTGGATGAAGGTGTATATTTGAATGTATCACATTGACCTAAGGAAAGGGCACTGGTTGGGATCTTGCTTACATGTTTAACCCTGCCACATTATGTATGTATGTATGTGCCTGTCCCAAGTCAGGAGCCTGTTATTCAGTGGTAGTCGTTTGTTGCTCTGTTACATATTTGTGTTTCGTACATAGATTAGGCCGTTGGTTTTCTAGTTATGCACTAAAACACAACAGCAATTCATAGTTTCAAAAAAGAAAAAAAGGTGTTTAGCTTGCTACATGGTATATATGCTCATTGTTGAATGCTGTTCACCTTTATTTGCTAACTGCTACGATATTTGATTTCTAGTGGATATTTGTATAAATTGAAATCATACAAATACCACATCTTTAATATAAATTAGCTGTCCATTCAAATACCGGTATTCACTTATTGAATATTATTGTCATTATAAGACCTAAAATTAAGATTTATTTAGAGTTCGATAATACAGGACTACTTGGGATAGATGTAGAGTGGTCATTAAGGAAACTAATTGTCATGACCATAGTCAGAGCAATTTACATGTTTTTGTAACTATAGATGAACAACACTACATGTATGAAAACATTTCAAGCTAAAGCTACAAAATATTTATTACATTCAAAAACTCATCCAGCGGTACAAATATGGCAATGCCTTCCATGATCGGAATACATTCCAATGCCTATAGTATTTTGCAAACAACCATTCATACTGGAATACCGTAAATTGGGTTATTTTGGTTGTAGTTTTATTTTGGTTTATCAAGTTGGTGCCTCATTTGAAAGTGCCAAAATCAAACACACGAAAATAAAGCAAACACTTACTATTGAAACGCCAAAATCGAGGACCGATACGACGATATCGCAATATTAATTTTGGGGGAAATATCTTATGTTATCATGTCTTCCGTATATTACCTATAACTTTATGCATAGTCAAATCTGCAAATAAATATCGGGTATAATTGGCAACAACACTATATAATTTTTATTTAATTGTCATTTTTTTTTAAATTGTTAAGAAAAAACAATATGAATTTGTATTCACATATGTCATAAATATACCCGGCAATCGCTGATTAGACACCGTAATTGGTAATTAGAATATAAAAACTCCTTCGAATCCTTAACCTTCTTTTAATTAAAATGTACTGCCAAAGGCTTACGGATTAAAATTTAAATCCTTGATCGTTAATCATTACCATGAAGTTGCAATAGAGATAATGATTAAAAATTTATTTCATATGATTTTTGTAAAAAATAAATTTGTCGTGTTTCCAGTTTGTGTAGGACATTGATATTTTGTCAATATACATAAACAGGTAAATAAGAGCAAATACGAATGAGCTCGCACACTTCTTTGTTCCAAAATTAAACACATCAGTTGGGCGAAGCACCAAAATAAAACACACCAAAATAAAACACATGCCTTTTGAGTGAAAACTAGCAAAATAAAAATTCCCAATTTACGGTATTAATTTTAAATTATAACTGTCCTATCAGATATTTTCTTGTAGTGCATGTGTAGCCATCAATAATTTGAGAGAAAATAGTATATTATTAATATATACGTCTATATAAGTATTGTTTTCGTTCAAATAAAGGATCCCCACTCTTTAAAGAAATCACTTTCAAATATGTTGGATAAAATATTATAGTTTTCAATTGATGAGTTAAATTGATCAAACACGTCTTTTTGTTAATTGTAGGATTAGTACTAAATACCAAATAAAAAAACAAGTTCGTGTCAGTTTGAATTGTCCTCATCTTGTTTCTGTTTAATCGTCTTTTTCCCTTGTGCAATTCCTTTACTCATTATTGCTCCACCTTGACTAAGGTACATTACGGGCCATACAAGATAATCAACAACTTCACCTGAGGATGTGAAAGGGGTAAACATATCTTTGTTGAAAGGATCACCTGGTTGACAACTAAAATCGAGAACTACAGGAGGGTCCTGTACCACCATGAAAAGGCACAAAAGAGAACATTTGTTCACAAAAATTTCCGATTTTCCACCTCCCATTCGCAGAATGTCTTCAACTACTGGACACTTTTTTATTTCCTGAAAACATAAAAATTATTTTCATTTGAATAACCAATACCGACATCCTGTTTCTTTATATTACCTTTATATCACTGAGTCAACTCTTTAATTAAGATAATCATTACATGTACGCATTTTGACATAGCCCAAGCTAAAAAAATTGAAGACTGTACTTATCATATTTATGCTACTGTTTTGTTTTGCATAAAATCAAACAGGAAATAAATGCACATTTTGATAAAACAGATTTGATCTAAACAAAGTATGATTTTTCTTTGCAACTAATATAGTTGAAATTAAAAAGTATTCTCAAATATGTTGAATGGGTCAAAATTAATACGGAAAAGTGTTCTTCTCATATTACAATGTCTCCTGCACATGTTTAGCGATTTTAAAAAGAAGGCTGACATGTCTTTTTTATTTCTATGATAGGCTTAAGAAGAACTACCACATATAGCCCGATTTTATATTCTTCTCCTTGCACAAACATCTAAGTTTATAAACAAAAGATACGGTAGCAGCTATAGACGGACGAAATTTACTTATCTTTTGTACAACAATGAAATGAATAACATTTTCTTAGACTAAATGTTCAACACAAAGAATTGTCAAGTGGTATTATTCATCAAGAACAGCACCGATATTTTATTTTTATAAACGTATTTAAGAACACTTTCAGTAAATAAAGAGGTGAAGATATCGACTTTATTAAGAATGCAGCACCATTCAAACAATAGCGCTTACTCCTTGTAATTAAAAATGACAATTACTGTCGTTATATTAACATGATTAATCTTGGTTTTTTTCCATGCTGTTATGTAATTGCTCACCTGTATTACTTCAGCAGAAATACGGTTAGCTGAGGCTTGAACCAAGTCTTTGATTATCTTAACAGTCGGGTCATGACCCTCTTTACCACCAGTATACTATAAATAATCAAAACTTAGAGAATTTTAAATCTGATTTTGTTATTATTACTTTGTGGCCTTTCTTGTTGTAAATAAGTTGCAACTTTTTTAAACCTAGTGCATCGTTGAAAGTAAGAATAATTATCCTAATTTCATTATTTAATCAGATATAAAAATCAAGTCTCATTATTGCAAAGGTTTGTGTACATGTGTTAATGCAGCCTAAACAAAAATGCACATGATGGAGTGCTAAGCATACCTTCCTCAAAATTCATGATCAAAGTCTCAGAAAAAAAGAAAGAATCGTCTGTCTGATCCGACACAAGAACACATTTAAAGATGTTTGCTCCTCTACTTTTTGAATTTTTGCCAGATTTTCGAAATCCTCTGGTTTTATCCATGTATTAACATTAAAATATTTTGCCCACTAATCCCTACTTTTCTTTTCATATTTTGATTGCATATTATTTAAAAAGCCATATTTCAAAATCTTATGAAATCCTTGTTATTTTTTCATAGTTTTTTAAACAAAAAAGGTGCCAATGTTAAGTGAAAGAAAAATCTAGAGAGAATTATTTCCCGCCAAATTTTCAACAGCTTATATCTCGAAAACAAGCACACGGACCCTCCATTTTTTCTACTTTTTTAGTTTCTTTATTTATATACTTTCAATTTATAATAGTCTTTTAAAAAGCTTGTTATTTTGAAACAGAGAAGCTAACATCCTTAAACATGTTATTTCTGAAATATGCTTCTGATCAAATATGAAGGATTTCAGTAAAATAGTGTTTTATTTTAAAAAGAATGACAGAAAAGTTCATTTATCATGTTTAACCTATCGAAAAACTCATAAAATCGGCAAACAGAAACTAAGTAACAGAAAGATCAGAATATGTATGTATGTGCGTCTATAAAGTGTCAAATATATATTTTTTTTAATAAATACCTGTCTTTCTAATGTGTCTTCTGGATACCCTATTATCTTTATTATTGATTGCTTTTTTCCCTTCATTTGATCTTTACACTGGTTATGTATTGCCTGCGTACATATAAAACGTAAACAATATTCTCAGACTATACCATTTGAGAACTACTTCATGTACTAGTAGTTTAAAGTAAACAAATATAAGAAAAAATTAAAAACAGTTCGTAGATGTGGGTTCATTATTTTTTCGTTTGATGGCGATTTTAGTGGGTAAAGCGGCTACAGGTGAACTACGAATTCAAATTTTCTATAGCATTTGTATGCAGAAATTAGCAAAACCACGAAATCAAATATCCATGAAAATGTTTTCCTCAATCCTCGATATTAGATACCCACAAACATAAAATAAGTTAATCCACAGTAGGAGAAAATGGGTCAGGCTACTTGTATACATGTTAATGATGTTGATGTGCATTTGATCATTTACCTGCAAAACGTTAACAATTTTTTTCACAGCTACTTCATCTGTAACATCCTTTTTTTCCGTAAGATGGTCTAAAACATCGGTCCAAGCATTATCATATATTTCCCTGAACTGTTCACTAAGTCTTTCAGGTCTGTTTGGGTCACTTAAATCTGCTATAGAAGGGTTGTTGTCTTTCATTTTCCTTCCAGCTACCATGCTCAATCTTCAAATTATATCAATTTGTGGTTTCACTTTATGTTATATAAAATCTTATGTAGAACAATTTCAATTCATTACCTTTGAATTGAATTTCCAAATGTTAACAGATATAACCATTAAAACCGTTCAAAGGATTGAAAACGTCGTTATATGTAATCAACAATGAGACTTTTGGGCTTATGGAGATACAATGTACAATGGTCAAAATGATTTTTTTTTTGCATTTATATGAAATAGAATTAGATCCAAAACAACCTGACAAGTTGAGCATGTACATGTTGCTTTCAAAAATATCATAACAGGCATTGAAGGTTTATTTCGTTTTTAAGCTTATTCGTCAATAGTTGCTAATTGATACACTTCTGTTGCAAACAAAATGCTCCTGGTATCTTGCAATTTGTCAAACCAATGAATTTCAACCCAAAATCAAAACAACCATGGTACACACACCTTTGCATTAATGACTCCTTTTCAGCCTTGAGGTTTTCAACTTGTTTACTCATCTCTTTGTATTCTTTTGCATATGATACAGGTGCTGTCTGTGGACGTTGCATTTGAAGCCTATCATATAAATATAAAAATGGATAAACACATTAGCTTTAACATGTGCAGTAGACAGGCTAGAGATCTGTTTCTGCTACAAGTTTGCTACAAATACATTCCGAGTATGACGTTAACATACTAACATGCTAAAAGGTGTTTGTTTTAAACGAGTTACGAAATTCTCGTTCAATGTCCAATTTTCAGCATTTCATTTTAAAGTTTGAATATGATAAATGATTTGAGTAATTATTAACATTATCTAGAATCTGCACAGGTGCAGTTATCATCTGAGCAAATATTTATATATATATACACTTTGTACATGTTGTAATGCAACAAAAGAAAGACTCACTTTTGATTCAGTAAATGTATGTCTTTTTCTTTTGCCTGAATGGTCATTTTTAATTTCTCTCTTTCCTTTTCTTCATTTTTCAAGCTTGATATGGAATAGTACATGAGCATTTAATAAAAAGAAATAAAACCAAAACAAATTATTTCTTTTCTGAGATCTTTAGTAAAATGCATAGTTTTTCTATGTGAGCAACACATACCATATTATCAAACATTTATTGATTTTAATTGGGTATTGTTCGTCAAGTAGAATGATTTCAAAAATAACAACGATATTAAATAAACACATACCATAATACCCACAAAACACAAACACAATAGAGGATAGTTATTAAAGTCGTCTCAGAGTTTTCCACTCGAGAACAAAAGTTATCAGGGACGTAAAAATATTTGTATTTCTTTTTATTCATTAATTATATATAAACATAGCTCATGTATAATAGGGCAATATTATAGCTAATGCACACACGAAGTCCACCACTAAGTTTTGATCACGACTGTCAGTTTACTGTTTTGACCCATGATTTCAACACAACTGCTAGTAATATTAATTAATCATCATGCTTTATGTTATTACTAAGCTCAAACAAGTTTCAAAGTGAGATATTGTTTATACACACTAGGGAGACTAGAAAGTTTAACTCCTTTTTTTTACATCACGTTAGACTTTTTTAACGGTTTTTATTTACTACAGTAAGCAACACACCGTCTAGCAAAGGTGAATAATTATGCAGTTTTTTCACCCAACTATAAGAGGTTGTTCAGTTAGAAATAGTACTGTGAACGTCATCAGTCATGTTACAATACAGCAAAAGCAATAATTGAAACAATTTTATAAATTCACAATCACTAAATATACCATTCAGTTAGATATTTTATACCAATCGGAATAATATGTGCATGCAAATAATGCATATAAAAACTCGGGCCAGGTCTGAAAGAACATACAAAAAGTAGTACATATTTAAAACAAGATAGTTCCTACGCTTAGCTGTAACTTTTTTAATTTGTAAAATATTTTGGCAATTGTGGTATCAAATGAAAGGTGAATGACTATGGATCATTTTAAAACCTTTGTTGAACACGTTGAACGATTAAATTAAATAATAAAACAAAGTTGAATGAAATTGAAATACTAGTATGAGGGCCTTTATTGCTTAATTCTCATATCTGAAGTACCTGTTTTAGTACTTTCCAACTTCAGGGAACCAGTGCGTCCTTATATGCAATTAAAGGTATGATGAATTTTCCAGCATGGGTTACCAGAAGGTAATGTTTTGACATGGAATGAGTGTCACCCTCATTTGAACTTAAAACGAAAGAGCTATGAAAGCTTGAAATCAAGGAATTTAACATAGAAAGCAAAGGGACAATTAATTAGTGATTTAATTTCATAAATCAAGTCTGAACTTAAATAAAAGTAAGGTGACTTAGTTAGCAGATCTCGGGAAAATACATTTTTCGTTGCTCATACGACCATTCATATCCTGTTTGTTCGTCGAAATGTTTTTTTTATCTATTTTATCATTATTCAGAAAATAAATTCATATTACACAATATGAATAAGCCATGCAAGACATAAACACAACACAGTGAATGTGTAGTTGTGAAAATGATTACTCTGTTTTTGAGGTTTGGTAGCAAAATTGATAATTAGTGAACCTGAACTACGTACATGATATTGTCATATCTGTTTGAAGGTATAAAAGGCTATTACAAATGTACCTCTTCTTTAAGGCGTCAATCTCAGATATCAATTTCTTAATCTCCTGGGTAGGCTTTTTACTTGTGTATCTGAAAAAATACAGTTATTATACAGTTATTATTAATGCATAAGGCAATTTAGTTTCAAATAATTTTATTCACTTCTTAATATTTACAATCACAATATGTTTAATTACCGTTGGATCAAAACAAAAGATAACAAATAAGATAATACAAGTAAAATATATCAGCTGAATGTTTTATCATATATTCACCTTTCAATATCTGTTTTCATCTTTTCGTTATCTTCTTGTAATTTTTGGTTGTCTTGAAGTACTTTTGTGAGTTTATTTACCATCTCTGCTACAAAAGATTCTTGATCTTTCTTTCTAAATAAACAAAATGTAATATTGCGTTATGTTAAACATTCCAAAACATGACAAGTTACCTTCCGTAACAGTGAATCATTTTAATTTTCATGAATCATTGTATAACTTGGTTATTAAATAACAAGGCAATTGTGTACTCCTCCCTTTCTAAGTAAAAGTACTGTGATACTATTTTAGCAATGCAATTATATTAGTTATAAATTTTAATACAACTAATTTTCAAAAGTAAATAATGAATTCATTAGTAAGGTCCAAATAAACTCATCATAGATACCATGACTAAATTTAGCATATACGCCAGACGCGCGTTTTGTCTACTAAAGACTCATCTTTGACGCTCGAATCCAAAAACGTTTAAAAAGCCAAATAAAGTACGAAGTTGAAGAACAGTGAGAAACAAAATTCCTAAAAGTTTTGCCAAATACAGCTAACTTAATCTATGCCTGAGGTAGAAAAGCCTTAGTATTTCAAGTAACCTTTTTAAAACATTTCCACTTAAGCAAAAAAACAGATTACATGTACTTTTTCTCCGTCTTTAGGTTACGTACTGTTTTATATCAGAGCTCAAACATACACAATTAGTGTTCTTCCTGACATAAAGAAGTTAAATTCACATCTTAGATAACAAAATCGTTACCTTTAATGTTACCTTATAAAACTTACTGAGCATCCATAGATTTCAAGAAGTTATTGATTGAGACGAGAACATCAAAATGTGTTGAACATTCTTTGCTCGTGAGATCATCTGGACTTGCTGAAAGATCTGGGTTCTTTAAGAGATGTTTGTGGTTTTCTTTCAGGGACATAATTTCACCCAAGAGTCTTTGGTAATTCTTATTCCTATAATAGAAGTAGCAGATTCATGAATAAATACATATTTAAGAAATTGTAAGTCAGTCATTCGAATACGTGGAGCGTTAACTACAGTCTCAAACTTATTAATCGGCATGTTCAAACTGTTGAAATATCCCTCTTTAGAACTAAAGTCATAAAAGTTATTTACCATAATTGTGTTTTTATTCGGTGCTTGCAATTTATCATGATTCTTGTTATTGTCTGTTTTCAAATATATATTTATGCCTAAACCATGGGGGTTCGGTAACTATGTTGGTATGATTTTACAGAGCTTGTTAAGGCAATTTCATAAAAGAAAAATGCATCAAATAAAAAAATCCTTTTTCAGGGTTATGTAGAAGATTGAATGAATTTGTCACATTAAATATTTTCCATCGTCAACTGGTTGAGCATTCAAATGTGACATGTGTCTATTTAACTCTAAACTTAACTACTACCAATTATAACAAATATAAATGTTAAAATTGCATGACCGAATATGTACGCTATTCATAAGAAATATCTGGCCTGACTCCATATTCAGGTAGTGTGAATTGTCCTCCTGGTCATGTTAGTCGTTTTCCGTTTGGAATCATGTATGATCTGAACAATGAATATGAAATGATATCTAATAAAAAAAAAACAGAGCCTCATAATAAAATCTACAGTTGTCCTTATAGTCTACTATAAATCCGCTCAGTCCCTTTTTAAACGTTAATTATATTTATTGAAAAAAGCAGTTAGCCGACCCTTTACTGAGATATCAGGTTTTGTATGTCTTTAAATTGTGTCCCAAAGGCAACTTTACGGGAGATATAGATTACTTACAGTCCATCCGTCCGTCCCTCCCTCCATCCGCACGTTTGGTTGCTGTAAGAATTCTATTCCTATCAGATTTTTTTTTATTTTGTGAAATTAACATATCAGCAGTATATGAGACAAATTAAAAAAATCCGTGCTCAACAGTTTTTGTAATAAGATATATCCCCTTGAAATGTAGTTTATATTGAATAGTGCATTGTAAGTTAATGAACAATTGCCGACGTATTATTCGAAAAAAGCTTATACTGTCGGACTTAGAAATCATAAAAACTTTAAGAGTAAGCCAACCTATCGTTCTCTTAGCAATTGGCTTTAAGCAAGTTGAAATATATGCAACCGGGTGGAAACTTGGAACGCTGTTATTTAACTTTACAGACGATCATTATTGCAAAAATATGGAACTGTATGGTGGTGTGTCTGGCTTATTATCTGTCAAGACCAGCGGTAATAATTACATCTATTATGAATATTTGTTCTTTATTGATTTTGAATAAAAGAAAATCATGTATGTAAGATTAGTGAAAGGTGTAGCTGGTAATGATACCACTTAGATACTGCTATCGTGAGATCTTGAAAAATACGTGAACAATCGTGTTATGACTATACTGTATCACTTATTAATTTTCAAATGTAATTTTAAACTCTACCTTCAAGTTTACAGTAATATATATATCATATGGTTTATTAGATGAATTATTATTCGAATAATAAGTTATTGCAAATTATAAGAATTGATATAACTAAAGAAGAATTCATACTCTTCGGTAATATCTGTCTGTGGTCTGACATCTGTTGACCTTACAGCCGTTGTTGGTTCTTGTTGAGTACCAATATCAACGCTTAAAAGAGAGATATAAATCATAAAAATAAAAATATTGTTTTTAGGGTGTGTTATTAAATGAAAATTCTTTCATCTTTTGTTCAGATGATGTATATATGTAAATGCTCTTTTGTTCCGACTTTGGAAAGTTCCAGGTTGAAAGAATCGATTGGAAAAAAACAACTGTCATATTCTGACTTGGTTAAGATTATTAAAAAAAGCAATGGTCGTTTTTACCATTAGCTTGCTAAACCTTCAACTTTTATGTCAGTTGTTTGAAATTATTAATAATTTACAACACAGGGTGAGTAACTCATACAGTTTAATTTGAAAATACACTTCAAACCAGTTGTACAAAATGATATGTTGACTCCATTAAATAGTCGGTTGGGACTTATGTTACAATAGAATAAAAGAGAAAATTAGCATTTTGCAATTGTGATATTTCTACTTCAATTCTTACTAGTCAAATACCAGCAGCACCTGGATATGGAAAAGCATTACAAATAATGATTTACTTACCACACTTACTATGAACACAATTTATGATGACGTGTTTGTCAGATTAAATTGTATGTTTGTGTAAATTTTCAAGTCAGCTGTGTTTATATATCTGTGATGTATATTTTCACCGTTTCGACTGCTGAATCTGTAGGATTTGGAAAGATTTTGGTTGTTTTACTATGTTTGTTTTATCATACTGAATGCACTATCAACTTCTAAAATGTGTTGGTGGTGTCTTTGTCAGATTCCTCCTCATGTGGGTACTTTTAAAAATATCAATTTCAGATTAATGTATAACAATAAATTACAACTTATTCCGTTATGAAGGCAACAGTCTGACCGAATTAACTAGTTGTTTTGTTCCGCAAGAACTATTCAACTAGGTACATTGTTTCGGGACTTTTCAACTAGCTACTTTTTTCCGGACCTTTTCGACTGCACTCGGAATATAACAACTCATTGGAACTGACGGAACATAGTGACTGTTACATTAATGTGCTATGGGATTACAACATATAGTTCTATTTGCACTTAACAAGCCTTTTAACAAGGACGAGCGTGACAATATTTACTGTAAATGATGTAATTATCGTAAAAATAATGAATTATGTTTTCGTGTTTCAATAATAATGACTAGCTATACATTGGTGTTTTTTTTTATGTTTAAACTATAAGAAATGTTGTTTATAGATAGTTCTTTGAAATTTGTTTGAAATTTGTTTGATAGTTGTTTCATACCACATCTCCTTGTTCTTTTATATAACAATTTCATAATAATTATATAAAAATATGATAAAGTGTAGCAATCATAAAATCTTATGTTGACGTTAGTTCTACGGTAGCAATCCTGAATTGTTTGCGTCCGAGTGTCCATTTTTGTCCTCTTATACAACAATATAAACTCACTCAATAGCAAGAGCCACTGAATAAAATCAGATGTCATTTAAATTACCAGAAAACCGCATATCATGAGTAAACGTACGATAAACAAACATAAGCCAGTTATCCAACAACACAATAAACTGTTTGTCAGATTGATTTGTATGTTTGTTTTTATTTTCAACTCAGTTCCGATTTATACAATAACAACTACAACTGGTTTGAAATGTATTTTCAAATTAAACTGTATGAGTTACTCACCCTGTGTTGTAAATGATTAATAATTTCAAACAATTGACATAAAAGTTGAAGGTTTAGCAAGCTAATGGTAAAAACGACCATTACCTTTTTTAATAATCTTAACCAAGTCCGAATATGACAGTTGTTTTTTCCAATCAATTCTTTGGTTGATAAAGTCAGGCATTTATATTTCATGTTTTATGGGCTTCTTATAGCTTGTCTTGGATTGATATTTGTCTCATTGGCACTCATACCACATCTTCTTATATATTCTCCCTTTTGTAAATTTGAATCTTGGAGCTTTAGATGATATTTTTTTGTTCTTCTTATCCAAAATATGTTCCATGACTTTAATTCCCAAACATGATATCCTTAATAACTAAATGGTTGACCGTTATGTAACACATGGGTGAAAACCCTTTTTATGCCAGCAGAAAATTCGACTTGAGAACAGACATCTGCATGGCATGTGCACTTATAAAGCAGGAATCATAAACAGCTGATTCGTCCATAGCACGTTAATTCACCTTTCCATCTTTAATTTTATACATAGAGTTTTTTCAATATGGTGTCCTTTTTCTTTAGCTTTCTTCTTTTGGTTATGATGGTGTTAACTTAATTCGAACTTTCGATTTTTAATCCAGTTTTGTATCTTTCTCTTGTTTTTTTTTTTAATATGTTAGCAATTTGTCGCGAAAAGACCATAATACTTTTCATCATACATTTTTTTTTGTTACATATCATGCCAGTTGATATACCTTGCTGCACTGCTGCTCTTGTCCGAACCTGTTGAATTCTTTCCTACACTCCTGCAACAAATAATAGAAATGATACAAAGTATAGTAATACTCCTGTTTTTTCAAATAATTAAAAAATCATTGTATCATCTTAAACATGCGCTATAAGAAGTTATTTTAATTAGATTACACAATCTTGAGCTTTGTATATTATAAACAAAGCTTGGCCACTGTCTTCTACAAGGCAGGAGAATTGCTGAGGGGAATAATACTCGAGTTAAGCTATTGTCCTTATAGTTTGCAAATGTAAATTAATTTTTACGCGAACATATTTGCACGTTTGCTCGCCAAAACACATAACATTATTGCAAATTCGTCCAGTGGAAAAAGTTTGGAGAATTTAATAGACATTCAATTGTCAAATGCTACTACGAATGAAAGTGGTACATTATACATGTTATTTGCAAATTTCTGAAAATAAACAGAGTTGAAACATATTCAACAAATTGTTCTATCGACTGTTTCTATTTCAAAACGGAACAACAATGACATAGAGTCTTCTCACAGCTTAGACTGAGTTAAAAGTTGTATATGTCGAGATTCCATAGTGTGTTTAATTTAATTTTTAAGTTTTAACTGTTCAATTTCAGGAAATACAAGCTACATTTTATCTATAACTGTAGTAAAGGTACCAGGATTATAATTTCATACGCCTGACGCGTTTCGTCAAAATAAAACTCATCAGTGACGCTCGGATCAAAACAGATATAAAGCCAAACAAGTACAAAGTTGAAGAGCATTGAGAATCCAAAATTCAAAACAAAAATGTGCCAAATACGGCTAAGATTATCTCGGTGTTCGTGTGTTACATAATGTGACACTATTGTCTTTCGACGGCTATTGGTTTAGAAATAAAACGAAATAAAAACGAAGAAAGATTCCCTGTTAATATAAATATTTTTTTCATACGTTTAATATATACATAAAAATCATCAATTTCAGGTTGCGTTATTCCCAGGATTATAAAACCCAATTCAGATAAACATAAAACTTTGGTAAATTACAAGTAATTTTGCGCAATTGTTATAGAATTTGTTTGCACAAGCATAAAATGCATAAATAAATGCAACAGTAGTATTCCGCTGTTGAAACATGTTATAATCATGTGTTAATCAAATTTAAGCAAATGTTGGTCGCGCGTGTTGACAAGTGCACCTTTCCATAGAATGCAAAATAATGTGATCAAAGTTGTTTGCATTTTTCTTTTATTTGCAAATTTTCACTTCATGTACGTACAAAAATGATGATTTTTATAGTTCGTTTGTTTATGTGTTACAATTTTGTTTTTCGTCCATTTTTTTTACATGAATAAGGCCGTAAGTTTTCTCGTTTGAATTGTTTTACATTGTCTTATCGGGACCTTTTATAGCTGACTATGCGGTATGGGCTTTGCACATTGTTGAAGGCCGTGCGGTGACCTATAGTTCTTGATGTTTATGTCATTTTGGTCTTTTGTGGATAGTTGTCTCATTGGCAATCATACCACATCTTCTTTTTTATACTTATCATTTCGATATCAAGTAAATAAACTTGTATTACTTTCAGAAAACTCATCCAGTGTTACAAATATATTCAGCGTTCAATCAAAAGTTATATTGAAAATATTAATGTTTGTACAAATAGCATAACTGGTTAAAAAAATGAGGTAGGTATTACATTATTCGAAAGTTATCCTAACTTACAACATGGTAGTTTTAATGGTAAATGGTAACCAATAAACTGATCAGTGCAACCCTGTAGAAATAGCTAAAAAAACTTATTTATTTCATGTTAAAATTTATAAAAGATTCAGTGTATAACTACAAATAAACATTGAAATTAAACTACTAATTAAATATGGAAATTTTTTGATGAAGATGTTTTGAAATTTTGATAAATTCCTGTATTATTAATCTTAGTTATTGTGAATCTTCCGATTTAGAGAAACCTTTAATAGTCGGTATTTAACTAGCAAATGATATTCGTCATTTGCTTAGGCTCTATAGTAACCTGCTTTTTTTATGAAAGCAGTTTATTCACCTTTCTTTCGTATTCAAGTGGTAGCCATAAACATAACATTTTGGAGCTTTATATGTCAATTTTCGTCAAACAAACAACAATCAATTAATATTTTGAATACTTTTATTTAGTATATATAGTCGATAATTGTAAATAAAAAAGGTTCTCAAGTCTCTCATGCAAAGAGATATTTTTTTTATTATCTCGGAACTATTTTCTTATCATTGGGCAGTTTCGATGCATAGAGATTTACTCTCAAAGTCTCAAAAGTGTACAACTGAGTCTGACCAATCCAGGAAATGTGCAACGTCTGTAAATAGACTACATGTTTCTCAACATCTGTTTTTACATTAATTTTTAAAATATCTGTTTTATACCACAGTGCAACTAGACCACGATCACACAGGATCTGTGAAAAAATAAAAAAATGTGGTCAGGTCTTCATGATCGTGATGATCGTGGCCAACTGTGAACATGTTCAAAACAATCCTGGTGCGGTCATTGCGACAAAGGTCGAAGAAGAAGCATTGTGAGAGCGCAGTAAGGTCGTGGTGAGATCGCAAAGATCACTGAACCATCTAAGTGACGGCGTAGTGAAAGTTGTATTTCAGTCGGGTAGACAGCGCTACGATCTTACTGCGACTTTATTATGACCTCACTTGGACCACAACGTTCTTACCGCGACCCAAACACTTTCCAACTTCGGCTATATCACGTTTATATCACACTGTTCAAGACCATAGTACGATTTAAGCACGTTCATGCCGTCCTCATCACGCTGTTTTTACGATCTGACTACGTTCAAACTACGATTATCATGCCCATTTTTATTGTCATATAAAATTTATAAAAGATCTCCAGCTTTTGTTTGTCTGTGTGTGATTTTGACTTCTTTTCATTTATCTCAAACGGCTCAATCATGATGAAACATCTGTGTCATCCCTACTATCGGTCTAGTAATTAGTTTGGATTGGTCGGTCCGACATATATCTTCTGGGTCATGATTCGTTACTATTATATCTCCCTATACCTCTATCCTAACCCTTACATAGATTTTGGTTGAATGACTTCGTTGATTCTGCGAAACTCTACGTTTCAATAAACTAGAGGCTCTCAAGAGCCTGGGTCGCTCACCTTGGTTTATTTGCATATTAAACAATGGACACAGATAAATTCATAACAAAATTGTGTTTTAGTGATGGTGATGTGTTTGCAGATCTTACTTTACTGGACATTCTTGTTGCTACAATTAGCTCTATCTATAATGAAGTGACCCAGTAATTACAGTGGAAAATATTTTCTAAAAATCTACCAAAAATTTATGAAAAATGAAAAAAATTGACTATAAAGGGCAATAACTCCAAAAGAGGTCAACTGACCATATCAGTCGTCTTGACTTATTTGTAAATCTTACTTTGCTGAACATTATTGCTGTTTACTGTTTATCTCTATCTATAATATTATTCAAGATAATAACCAAAAACCGCAAAATTCATTTAAAATTACTAATTCAGGGGCAGCAACCCAATAACCAGTAGTTAGATTCATCTGAAACTTTCAGGGCAGATAGATCTTCACCTGATAAACAATTTAAATTCATGCCAGTTTTGCTCTATATGCTTTGGTTTTTGAGTTATAAGCCAAAAACTGCATTTTACCCCTATGTTCTATTTTTAGCCATGGTGGCCATCTTGGTTGGTTGACTGGGTCAACCGACACAATTTCTAAACTAGATACCCCAATGATGATTGTGGGCAAGTTGGGTTTAATTTGGCCCAGTAGTTTCAGAGGAGAAGATTTTTGTAAAAGATTACTAAGATTTACGGAAAATGGTTAAAACTTGACTATAAAGGGCAATAACTCCTAAAGGGGTCAACTGACCATTTTGGTCATGTTGACTTATTTATAAATCTTATTTTGCTGAACATTTTTGCCTTTTACAGTTTATCTCTATCTATAAAACTATTCAAGATAATAACCAAAAACAGCAAAATTTTCTTAAAATTATCAATTCAGGGGCAGCAACCCAACAACGGGTTGTTCGATTCATCTGAAATTTTTACAGCAGTTAGATCTTGACCTGATAAACAATTGTACCCCTTGTCAGATTTGCTCTAATTGCTTTGGTTTTTGAGTTATTAGCCAAAAACTGCATTTTACCCCTATGTTCTATTTTTAGCCATGGCGGCCATCTTGGATGGTTGACCGGGTCACCGGACACAATTTTTAAACTAGATACCCTAATGATGATTGTGGCCAAGTTTGGTTTGATTTGGCCCAGTGGTTTCAGAGGAGAAGATTTTTGTAAAAGTTAACGCAGGACGACGACGGACGACGACGACGACGACGGACGACGACGGACGCCGGACGCAAAGTGATGAGAAAAGCTCACTTGGCCCTTCGGGCCAGGTGAGCTAAAAATAGAAGGAATGATATGGTATTTATATGGAGCACGATGCTGACGTTATTGCTTGGAGCGTAGTAAGATCGCAGTATAAACGTGGTATGGTCGTGAGAACGTAATAAGCGTAGAAAGATCGTGAAATTCGTAGTGAAGTCGCAGTATAAGCGTGGTGAGAACGTTGTATAATCGTTGTAAACGCGTATTGAGGACGCAACGTGATCAAAACAAAAATCTACATTTTCATGCCGCTCATACTGCGAGCTCACCAGGATTTGAATAAGTTTAAGATCACGGTGAACGTAGTTCGATCGTGGTCTAGTGGGACTGGCCCTTAAATAATTTTACCTTAGGAGCATTGACTATATGAAAACTTAATTGTATTCTAAGTTTTAGCTGACTTGATTCAATGACAAGTGTATACTTACTTATATTGTTTTGTTTTAACTTCTACCTCCTTTGAATCTAATTTTTCCTTCAATTCTTCGATTGTCTTTTGAAGATGTTGTATGCTTACTTCCCTATAACGTTATGAAATTGTATTTCACGCAATTTGATAATGAAACATCAGAAAACTCAAAACATTTAGAGTGAGAGCTGTAAAATCCTTTTTATACTACTAGTAGTAGTTCTTCAAATTCTGAACATGAAATAAAGTGAAGAAATTTTTATAAATATTTATATATAAGAGTGATCACAAATTGCAGGTCGTTATTTTCAATGATTTTCGTTGTAGGGGTAACTATACAGTGTATGGAAAGTAACTATCATTATAACTTGAAGACTGCAAGGTGTAGAATATAGATAAAGGAGATACCAGGTATATTTCAATTAGTCTAATTATAATTCCATACCACAAAAACGTAAAAATATTTAAATTGAAAAAGTTAAAATTTGATTTTATTGTCACGTTTTCATTGCTTTGAAGCTAGAATGTGTTTATATTAGGCAAATGATTAACGCACCATACAGACACACATTGTGTATTTTGTCAGGTATGTTTCTTTTGTTTGTGCTTCAGTTGCATTTCTTTTGTGAAAAACGTTATGTATTCTTATAACACATAGTTACGTTATAGTTATACACCGAGGGAAAGGTTTGTCTGGATAAGAAACCCCGTCGGCCGGAGAACGGAGGGGTTTCTTATCCAGACACGCCGTATCCCGAGATGTATAGCTAATTTACACCCCATTCTAAACTCTATATTGTCCATTCGTTTTTGATACGTTTTGTTATTTGATTTTGCCATGTGATTATGGACTTTCCGAATTGATTTTCCTCTAAGTTCAGTATTTTTGTGATTTTACTTTTTGTTAATATTGATTTTTTAATGAAAAAAAGACGATAGCATTTATTTTATTAACAATATCAATTCATGATTTATAAGATTTTTGTTTATTACATTAAACCCCACTAGTAACCTTTTATTAAGTTATCTTCGTTCAAACTTTTACAAGTGAGTATATTTCAATGTCAAGGTTGTTTTGCATATTCCTATTAAATCCACGGGTTATGTTATACTGTTATACCACTGTCCCAGGTGAGGGGGAAGGATTGGCATCCCGCTAACATGTTTAACCCCGCCACATTGTGTATGTATGTGCCTGTCACAAGTCAGGAGCCTGTAAATTCAGTGGTTGTCGTTTGTTTATGTGTTACATATTTGTTTTTCGTTTATGTTTTTACATAAATAAGGCCGTTAGTTTTCGCGTTTGAATTGTTTTACATTGTCTTATCGGGGCCTTTTATAGCTGACTATGCGGTATGGGATTTGCTCTACGATGACCTATAGTTAATGTGTGTGTCATTTTGGTCTTTTGTAGATCGTTGTCTCATTGGCAATCATACCACATCTTCTTTTGTATAGTTAATATTTATCATCAGGTCAAGGTTGACCACATCGTGTATTCATATTGCAAACAAAACATACGTCATGCGCCTTGTATGGAGTTGTCAATACGGAAGGGTATGAGACGGACGACATTTCTAGCCAGGTGTTGGATATGGTAGAAAGCACCAAAGATAAACGCAATATTATAACCCAAAGTGCTTACCTGTATCAGTTTAATAAAGGTAATCAAAACTATATTTTATCTTACAGTTTTATAGAAAAAAGCCCCATTTTTCTCGACAACAAATAAACAATCATATTTGGACCTACAAAGGAATAAGTGTGTCTGCAATGGAATCCCCATTGGCGGACCCAGGGGTAGGGGGGTTCCGGGGGTTAAAATCCCATTTTGGCCGATCAATGCATTTGAATTGGGAGATATAGTTGGAACCCCCCCCCCCTTTGTCCTGGATTGGGAACCCCCCTTTTAAAATGGCTGGATCCATCTCTGATCCCGACTTACAGATCCACTCAGTATACAGAGATACAGATTTAATTTTTCGTAACTCTCTCTTTTGGGGACAGGGGCTGATCTAGCTGGGGTCCCAACTCTACATAAAGGGGGTTGGGTTCCTATCAGTCAAATACATTGATGTTTAAATCAAATCCAACCCGCGGAACCGCTACCCCGGATCGGTCACTGAATAACGAGAAGTATTGGTCCGAGAGTTAGGATCCCCTCTAGATCTTTATAAAAAAAAACGATATCAATACCTCAGAATAGAGACATATGACTGGGATAAAAATATTACTTTCAGCAAAGGAGTAATAAAAAGATTAATTTTGTATTCAAAATAGATGCTTATTTTTTTCGCTATTGGAATATTTTTTTCTTTTTTTAATATCTTGAAACAATTTGTAGCGAACACTATTAGTAATTTCTTATGTGCATGCTATGAAAAGCATAATCAATTTCTATTGTAACAGTTGCGAGTAATAATGAACTTTGTTTGCGGGATGTAGAAGCAGGGATTTCCAGAAACCTCGCTCGTCACAGCCTTCGGTCAAAATCCATTGTTATTCGTAACAATAGACCTATTCAATTCACACGTGTTTCCAAAATAAAAACTATGAAGTATAACAATAGAACTGGGGTGCAATTTAATTGAAATGTTTAAGTGTACTATGTGTCTTCACTTATAACTGATAACTGAAAAAATATGGTACATTAATTAACACTTAGCTATTACATGTTCTTATAAGAAAAAGATATCTCATTGACATTGGTGCGTGATTATTTTTTTCATAATTATTTTTGTCAAGTAGCTATATAGTTTACAAATTTTTAGCTGAATGATCGTATTCAATCATTTATTTTTTTCCTACTTTATTATTTCCGGTTACCAAATCTTTTTTTTCAGTATGTATACATGAGTAAGATAATTTTGGGTTTACTATGTTTACGTAAATATGAATTTAGAAATGAGGAAGTCCGTAAAACATTACAAATCATCCGTTAGGTTTAATCATACAACGGACCAAATAGACAACAACTCTCATATTCCAGACTTTGTACAGGCATTGTTTAGAGAATATGCTGGTGTTATAGATGGTTCGACATTGACTTAATATGAATCCAGCAGCCAAACCTAGTGGTGGTGGAATATTCATCTAAAAATATTTGTATTGAATAAAAGTGTCGGAACTATGAGTTTTGGACCAAATGCGTAGGATCATGGTAATATGTGTATACACTCATATAGTCCGTGCATTTGCGTATGGCCCGGGACTCATATTGAACTTCTTTATATTAAAAGAGGGACGAAAGATACCAAAGGGACAGTCAAACTCGTAAATCTAAAACAAACTGACAACGCCATGGCTAAAAATGAAAAAGACAAACAGAAAAACAATAGTACACATGACACAACATAGAAAACTAAAGAATAAACAACACGAACCCCACCAAAAACTAGGGGTGGTCTCAGGTGCTCCGGAAGGGTAAGCAGATCCTGCTCCACATGCGGCACCCGTCGTCTTGCTTATGTGATTACAAATCCGGTAAATAGTCTAATTCGGTAGGTCAAATTCATGAAAGGGAAGGGGATTGTAGTTTTTGAGTTTTTGAAAAAAATATATTTAAAATTGAATTACATTTCAGTTATTGTTACATGATAAACGGGAAAAAGTGAAGTCTGCTTACAAGGAAAAATTAAGGTACAAGGTCTATGCGAAACATTATTTGTTAATAAACAAACGAACTGTCAAGAAATCAATAGTCTACAGAAATTTTGGACATTGATCCCACTGATTTTTTTTTTAATCAATATTTTTTAATCAGTGTCAAAATTATTTTTACTAAATGACATGGTCTTTTTCCTATCGTATATATTCGATAGCACATGACACTAAAATTAATGATTTGGAGCAATAACGAATGAATTTAATCAAAATAAGTAGAAATTCGGAGAAATCGTATCTTAAACATGTTACAGGAGTAATTAAACAGGAAATAGGTTCTTTCCCCAAAACGACTGTGGTTTGACTTACGACGTAAAAATCAACAGAATTAATTCTAATTCAAATTGCATCTTGTGAAGGCAAGATAACAGATACACACAAATGCCGAAAATATGTAAAATATATTATCAATATTACAGTAATGCATTTAAACATTAACATTTATGTAAAATTAAATATTCTAAAACTTACTGAGAATTAATCGATTTTATGACGTTATTGACAGCAATGAGAACTTTAAAATGTTTTAAACATTCGCTGCTCTTCAATTCCTCTGGAATTTCTGATTCGTCTGGCCTTTTGAGAAGTTCACCATGTTCTTTTCTCAGGGACCATATTTCAACCAACAGTCTTTCGTAGTTTACAACTTTTCTCCTACAAATGTAATGGAATCATTAAATCAAATTGTGTAGAGATTGATCGTTATTTCGTAGCATGTGAGGTAAAAAACAAAAGCACACCTTTTTTTTCATTTTCAAACGACACCTTTGTTACTGACAAATTGAGAACCCTCAAATTATTTGTTTCTACCTTAATTAGGCAACCAGTCTGTTCTTTTAAATGTGAAGCACTTTGTAATGGCGGAACCTTTTATTATAGCTTGCATGATACGTTTATCTCATTGTTTAATATATTTTTGAATTAGTAAATAGCCTGGCTTCTTCAACGTATGTTTTATGTCTGTATTCTCTTTTGTATGTAACATACTGAATCAAAAAGTGTATCGTTATTTTGAAATCTATCTACAGAAGATTGAGGACGTTTAAGGAAAATAATTTAAAGAATTGATCAATATGCAATAATTGTATCGAATCTTCGTATTTGACGGGAAATATGTCATAATACGCCTTATTATCGAGTTGGCTCGGGTGTCTTCCTTGATCTTGAATTTTGAAGTCGCAGATAAAAGTTGGTTTAGATCTTTAATAAAATGTTCATATTGTGATAGTAGTAATTAGAAAATTATGTGTTTTATGATATTTATTATTTTCATTAAATAATTTGATGGATTTTAATAAAGACATTCATTGATAAATGAAGCATATCAATCTATTCTGATTTAACTATAAGACAGAAGCATTTCATCAGTGCCAGATATAAAATAAAAATCCAAACTAGATGCACTGTATGCAAAATAACTGTCAAATCAGTCACAATCAGTCACAATGTTCTATATTAATCAAAACCAAAATTCTATCTTTTTTTTGTTTCCCGATTATAATTGATCAGAGTTGAAAAAACAATCTTAATAATGTCGAAGTGTTGCATTACAAACAGATATTAGCAGTTTTTTTAGGACTTATATATTTTGAAATAAAATATTTGCACATTCAAAGGCAGATGACTTCGATGTTGTAGATGTACAATATCGTGATCTTCAGATTTTACCAAGCGAATTAAATGTATGAGTATTGCTATACTGCTTTATTTTAAATTTGTATATAAACTGTTCTTATCTTATAAGATGTCAAACTTCTAATGTCTACACGTTTTATTTGGGATTAAAAAGGCTGAACGCATAATGAAAACTCTTAACCAGTAATGTGCATATTCATATATTCATATGTTCACATGAGTTCATATACTACTCATATAAAATCGTACTTTTCGGTTTTATCTGTCTGGTCCTCTTTCGGTACCGACATCGCCAATTGTTCTGTATCAATTGCAGTGCTAACAAAAACAAAAAGAAAAAAACACATTTGTCCATATCATTTTAAGGCTGCAATTCTGTAAATATAGACAATGCAATTTTCCATTGTAACCCCTTTGCGCTTAAACTATGACATGTTTTCTATAAAGTTTCCAGAAAAATTACATCCCAGAACGAAAAGTTGATATGCACTACTATTTTCTTCAAACTTTAAGGTCAAATTATAGGGCTGTGCGGAATATTGTCAACATTGATATGCCCTGAACTTTTGAGAGTTTAAACTTATACTAAAATACTATACTATAGTACTATCCTTACATCCACTATTGAAATTAAGGCCCTACCCGGTTTTTCTATACTGGTTACATTCCCAAGTTATTTCGCTATGAGATGAAATAAAGATCATATCTAGGAACCAGTATGTTAACAAATATGTGTAAATATTGTATATCTCCCAAAAAGAGGCGTTGTTTGAGAAACAGCTGTTTTTACAAAGTTCAACCTATAAGTATTATTTTTTTTTATCCCATTATAATGTTATTTGTAGTGTAATATTATAACGGGCTAAATAACTCATTAGATATACCAGGCTTAACATTCGTACGCCAAGACGTGTGAAAATACGTATTTGAACGAAATACAAATATGATATACAGCAACAAAAGACAGCCACTTTAAGGGCATACGATACAGTTTTGAACCTGTATTTACAAGTTCGTGAAAATTAAAGTTTTGTTAACAGCTAATTCATAATTATGAACATATCAATGATAACCCAAGTCAACACAGAAGTGCTGACTACAGGGTTGTAATATCCTCGTGGAAATAAATCTCCACCAGCAGTGGCATCGACCCAGTGATTGCAAATAAACTCATCATAAATACATGGATCAAAATATAGTCTTAACAAGACAAATCAGTGACGCTCGAATCAAAAAATGTTTAAAGGCCAAATAGAGTACACAGTTGAAGAACATTGAGGACCAAAAATTCCTACAGGTTTTGCCAAATACAGCTAAGGTAATCTAAGTTAACAACTGCTCACATTCAAACTCTGTCTGCAAAATATAGTTATTAGTTTGGTGTATGAGTTATCACCAGCCCAGTAGTCAACACTTCAGTGTTGACATGAATATCAATAACGTGGTTAATTTTATAAATTTCTTGTTTAGAAAACTTTGAATTTTTCGAAAAATTAAGGATTTTCTTATCCCAGGCATAGATTACATTAGCCGTGTTTGATACAACTTTTTGGAAATTTGCATCCCCAATGCTCTTCAACTTTGCACTTGTTTGGCTTTATAAATATTTTGATATGAGCGTCACTGATGAGTATTATGTAGACAAAACGTGCGTCTGGCATACTAAATTATAATCCTGGTATTTTTGATAACTATTTCATTAAATTTGCAAGAGACAAAACCAAGTAAGAGTACAACGAAAATGGACAGATGGAAAAACGGAATGTCAAGGGTGAAACGAAGTGCCCCTTTTGATAACGGTGGCGGCATTAAAATATGTTAATCCTTTTTATCGTCTGTGTGAGAATATTTTTGTGGATCAAATCAATCAACTTTAACATTGTGTCCCTTAAATTGTTTACATACGTTTTTCTTTAAAAAGCTGAACATGTCTTTTACATGATTTAACCATCTCTTACGTCGGGTTAAAATTGAAGGTCATATTAATACGGATAAAGTGAGGTAAAATTAGTCATGTTGTTGCCTTAAATTTGTTTTCAAATATTACATCCAAGCATAATCTAAAATTTAATTTTCTATTTTTAAAATCATTTCCAAAATATAACTTACGCCCCAGCTGTCGATTTCAAATAGTTATCGATCGACATCAGATGTTTATAATGTTGCTTGTACTCGCTATCGCGCAGATCTATTGGTAACTCTGTATCGTTTACTTTTTTCAGGACACCACGATTAGATTTTTTGATTTTCTCAATGAAATCGAATACTTTAATACGATATTCTTCCATTCCAATACTCCTGTGTAAAAAAAGATATTGAATTACTTATTATTCACAGAACGAAACATCATGAACATAAACAAATGGTTTATATGTATGCTCTGTTACATGTGTCATTTATGAGTCATTTGAAGACGAAAAGCTCGTCTGGTGTACAAAATAATTCGCATGCATATCTCTGGGGCTTTTTTAAACTGTAAGATTAAAATTAATGAAGTATCAATTTGATTATAACGCGCTATACAAATTTCCCTTTTCGTTCAGACTTTCAGAGGTCTTACCTATCAACGAAAATACCTGTTTATTGTTCACATGTGACTACTATACTTCACATAATATCTACTGGAAATGCAACAAACAGAAGTAAACGTTGATATATATGGCGGATGTATAATTGCCATCACGTTTCCTAAGAATTTACCTCGTAATTCCGGTGTTGTGCGACAATCATGTAATAAACAAAAGAAATGGTCAAAACAATATAAAGGATGGAACTCTATGAGTTAGTTTAGTCCGAATTGCATGTGATCACTTTATCCGAACTATATGGCCATTTTTTTCTAGACATTATGTTAACCTCTGATTAAAGTACGCAAAACTGGAAACTAATGAGTATGCATCTCCTACTCATCACATGCATTTATGTTTCATTAATGGCACCCGTAAAATTGTTCTTAATAAGACGACATTAACTGGCAATTCCAATTTGTAAACATACTTTGTTTCACTACCGTCTGTTTCAGAGGAACTCTGTGATGTTTTACTGACACTCCTAAAACAAGTTAAATATTGATAGCAATCGGCGTATTTATTCAATATCATGGGTTGTATCATGACATCTTTCTCAGACTTGGCGTATACATCCTTCTGTTGATATATTGCATATTCATATAATAGCAATTATACAATTTTACTCGCATTGCTCCTGGAAATGGCTAATTGCAATGTAGGAAATATGAACTAGTTTTCATTTCAATGTTATATTTAACTGTGCCATTAAAGTGCGAGGTTTGGCATGCTATAAAACCAGGTTCAACCCACCACTTTTATTCCCCTTTAAAAGTGTCCTGTACCAAGTCAGGAAGATGGCCATTGTTATAATATTGTTCGTTTCTGTGTGTGTGTTGCATTTTAACGTTGAGTCGTTTGTGTTTTCTCTTATTTTTGAGATAAGACGTGGCACGGTACTTGTCTATCCCTAATTTATATATTTAGTTTTGATGTTATATTTGTTTTGTCTGTTGCTTGGTCCGTTTCGGTGTTGTGTCGTTGTTCTCCTCTTATATTTAATGAGTTTCCCTCGGTTTTAGTTTGTTACCCCGATTTTGTTATTTGTCCATGGATTTATGAGTTTTGAACAGCGGTATACTACTGTTGCCTTTATTTATTTTTATAAATTGTTATTTGGATGGAGAATTTTCTCATTGGCACTCATACCGCATCTTCCTATATCTAGCAATAACATGAATGTGTCCATAGTACCAGGATGCCTCACTTGCACCATCATTTTCTATGTTCAGTGGACTGTGAAATTGGATCAGCATTCTACTTTAATATAAAAATAAGAAAGATCATAGCATTGGAAACATGTGTACTAGGTTTCAAGTTGATCCAACGTCATCACAAACTTCCTTGACCAGAAAATTTAGTCTGTAGCGGGACGGACAGACGAACGAATGGATCACGGAACGAACAAACGAACGGACAGACACAAAGACCAAACAAATAATGCCTCTAGGTTGTTCATAAAAATGTATGCTACATGAATTCATCCCGGAATAAAATATGATAAAATATATTGAGCATATGATAATATAATACTACTATGGAGGCGAACCGTGTTTCACATTTTATTCAGTTAAGTTGTGTAGAATTTGGTCATCAGCTATATATATTATTGAATAAAGAACGTCCTTTATTCTTCAGAAATTTCTTAGCCCAAAATACTATAATATTTTACAATTCAAAAATAACTTAACAGTTAAAATATTGTATTGGACATTGTAATACATAAAAGTTTTACTTACTCAACACTGCCAGTTAGTTTGCTTCTTGTTTCGTCTTCCTTTCGTTTTACAGTATCTTCCTTGACGTCTGATCTTAAACCAAAATACATTCAGATAGCATGCATGGGTTACATAGGGACAGACATCATAGAACATGTACATTTTCGAACGGAAACAAGTCAAATGTAGAAAGAAGTGAGTTTTCTAATCTTATATGCATTAATCACAATACCATTTTTAACATCCTAGTGGTAACGATAATTTTGCACAAAACGTGTTTTTTTAAACTTAAGTTTGCAGTAAGATTACAATTAAGTTTTTCTTTAGTTTTATATATGACGATAAATGTTTTATTGTAACTTTCTACAACTTAAATCTAATTTAAAGATTGATGAAAAATAATGATGTATATATATATATGTTAATGTAAATTTTAAAAACTTACGATTGGTTTGACGATTTCATGTGTTTATCGATGGACATAAGAACTTTATATTGTTCTTTGTATTCAGAGGTTCTCATTTCTGCAGGCAATTCAGAATCTTCTATCTTTGGCAGGATCTTACGGTTAGTCTTCTGAATATCCCAGATAAGTTCCAGTATTTTACCACAGCATTCTCCTTTTTTAATACTTCTGAACAAAGAAAAAAATATTTGCATTACTCATTTTTTATCACTATAGTAATGAATTTTAAAAATAAATACTCTGCAATGGGTAAAACATTTCAGAAGATAGAAATGTTGAGTAATCTTTTGTTGTTTTTATTTTTTCCTCCTTTTAATTAGGGGGTCAAATTGCTGGGATACATATGGGGCAATACAACTACTGAAATACTGACTACTGATCTGATGATACCCTAAGGGCCTGATATTGCAACAACAGATCGAGATATCGACCAAGTGATGTAGAAAGTGGGCAAAAAGGCGTTAATATATAAATGTCATGCCTCCTACGCGCTTTCTTGTGTTTTTCCTCATCTGAAATGCTCCAAGCCAAAGATTTATAAGAACCGAAACAATTGAAGAGCTAGAATTGACAAACAATGACTTAGAAAAAGAAATACACATCTAAGACCGATTCTCCCTGAGTAAGCTGAAACCTTCCTTTTTTTTTTTATAATTTCAAGATTTATGAACAGACAAAATATAATTAATGTGCAGGCCAGCTTCAAGACCGGTAATCGATGTACCGGTAAAAGAAATCTACCTGACAGCTTAGAAAGTAAAACACACTATGACAGGTTAAATTGATTTTTTTTTTAATTATTCATTGATTTTTTTAAGATATAAAATTGAGAATGGAAATAAGGAATGTGTCAAAAAGACAACAACCCGACAATAGAAAAAAACAACAGCAGAAGGTCACCAACAGGTCTTCATTGTAACGAGAAATTCCCGCAACCGGAGGCGTCCTTCAGCTGGCCCCTAAACAAATATATACTAGTTCAGTGATAATGAACGCCATACTAATATCCAAATTGTACACAAGAAACTTATATCAAAATAATACAAGACTAACAAAGACCAGAGGCTCCTGACTTGGGACAGGCGCAAAAATGCAGCGGGGTTTAACGTGTTTGTGAGATCTCAACCCTCTCCTATACCTCTCGCCAATGTAGAAAAGTACCCGCATAACAATACGCATATTAAAATTCAGTTCAAGAGAAGTCCGAGTCTGATGTAAGAAGATGTAACCAAAGAAAATAAACAAATGACAATAATACATAAATAACAACAAACACAATTGAGAAAGGAAATTGTGAATATGTCAAAACGACAACCACCCGACCATATTAAAAGCAGACAACAGCCCGATGGCAACCAATGGGTCTTCCATGTAGCGAGAATTCCCGCACCCGTAGGTGTCCTTCAGCTGGCCTCTAAAAATATGCATACTAGTACAGTGATAATGGACGTCATACTTAACTCCAAATTATACACAAGAAATTAAAATTAAAAATCATACAAGACTTACAAAGGCCAGAGGCTCCTGACTTGGGACAGGCGTAAAATTGCGGCGGGGTTAAACATGTTTATGAGATCTCAACCCCCCCTATACCTCTAGCCAATGTAGAAAAGTAAACGCATAACAATACGCACATTAAAATTCAGTTCAAGAGTACAATGTCAATGATAGTAACAAAAGAAAACAAATAAAATGACAATAATACATAAATAACAACGGACTACTAGCAGTTGACTGACAGGCCAGCTCCAGACCTCAATTAAACTTATTGAAAGATTATGTCTTCATCATATGAATATCAGGCACATTCCCTCCCGTTAGGGGTTTAGTATCATACTATCATACCTTATATATGAGAAGAACATAACCCGTGACATGCCAACAACTGTTTTTTTTTTAGAAATAAATGTGTTTAGTTCCGATGCAAAGACCCTATAAGTGAATCAATATTAAAGCCAAAATATGCAATCTTTAATGACCTGACAACAGTATCGTAACTATATCCCTTCTTAATAAGTCTATTCAAAGGATTTGTTAGTTTCTGAGGTGAATACTGACACCTTTGTGCTTCATTAAGAATATTTCCATAAACAATTGAATGTGAAATACCTGAACGTACATGTATAAGATGTCTGCATGTTGAGCTATATTTACACATGATGTCCTTTTACCGATGATAAA